>NW_026915944.1:1200000-1800000 GCF_034315485.1 Pezoporus occidentalis
CTCCAGCCTTGCCAAGCAAACCCAGTACAACCTGACTGACCCTATGCAGACACATGTGATTTGTAATTTCCTTCTCCCAAATCTGAAAGGATGGCAGGAGGGAGATCCAAAAGGACATGCTCTGTATATGCCTAGTTGGTCAGCAGCAGAGGAGAGCCAAAATCTACCCAGAACCTCCCCACTAAGGTGACCACAGCAAAGCATGGAGTGCCTGCCTACTGAAGCTGTTAAGGGAAACGAACTGGCCCACAAGACAGATCCAAGAGACTTAGATTTTCCCAAGCTTGATTGACGCTTTGGGATCTCAAGTAATCTAGGCCTCCAATTTTATTACTTATTTTGTATTGTTTTGCAAATGAAATCCAGTGATCTCAGCTATTTAAAACTGAAAATAAAATCTAAAGAAATCTGAGCCAACTTCGTGAATACAGATATATTCTTTTCCCTGATTCGTTTTGTAAATTCCTTGCAGCGAATCAGTTCATAGTAAGCCAAGATATATCCGCAAAAAACACGTCACTTGGCCTCCTGACTGCTGTTTTCTCATTGACAGACTTAAGTTGCCCCAGTTAAGGATCAAAAAGGTTAGAATGAATGCTCTGGCTCTGTACTAGAGAATCAAACATCCCTAGAACTGTTATAACCATGTTTACGAGAGACTGTTCTGTGACTGTTCTGTGCCTCAGGAACCCCAGTTTGTTTGCTAAGTGGGCACAGTTGTTAGCCCAGCAATTGCAAGCTCACAAGAATTTGGTCAGATGTTCTTGGCCAGACAAAACTACCTTGAAAACCAGGTTCAACCCCAGATTTTTGTTACCCTTGGGTTAAGTTATAGGTCTTTACTGGATTGTGTTCCAGTTAGGTTACAAAAAATAAGATCTTTTTGCTTTTACTGAAATGTTACTGTGCTGTTTTACTGTAGTAGCTTTCTCCTATGTTTTACACATCAGCTTTAACCCTAATTAGGCCCTCAAACTTTTGTTTCCCTGTTTGCCAATCCCTTCAGCAGCCATATCAATGTCACATTCAGTCTTTGGATGCATATTATTAATGACAGTATGTACTGCTGGGTCACGTCCCACTTTGGCATTTGTGTTGCTTGTAATCATAGTTTGAATGCTCTGACTTGAGAGGCATTTTCTATTTTATGATGGTTTGCATGGAAAAAGCGGTCTCTACTGACATCTCATGGCTACACTGAGCAGTTGACTGTATTTGGGAAGAAACCATTCATTTCCATCCATACAGCACATACAGGACAACCATGTGATCAGGCCCAGCCAGCATGGATTTATGAAAGATCCTGCTTGACTGACCTGATCTCCTTCTATGACAAGGTGACCCACTCTGTGGATAAGGGAAAAAGCTGTGGATGTTGCCTACCTAGACTTTGGTAAAGCCTTTGACACCATTTGCCACAGCATTCTTGTGGAGAAACTGGCTGCTCATGGCTAGGATGGGTGCGTTGTTTACTGGGTAAAAACCTGGCTGTACGGCCAAACCAAAGATGTGGCAGTGAGTGGAATTAAATCCAGTAGGGGACTGGTCACAAGTGGTGTTACAAGTGGTGTATATGATGGCTTACTTCCTGAATAAGACTGACTGTCTAATAATTGAACAATTGAAAGGGACAGACCTCAGGATCAGTCCAGAAAATATCAGAGGCATTCTGCAAGAAACAGCACGCTACATTATCCTGTGGCACTTAATTTCTTTACCCCCCTCAATAAAAACATTTTTCCAAACAAAGTCAGGAAGCTCTGTTTTCAGTGGGAGCTGAGCAACTTCAGTGAGATACACTATTATGACATTGTTCAATTTTGAAACTATGCAACAACTGTCAAAGTAAAAGAGGCCAACTCTACCCTCTCACATTTACTAGATTCAGCCTTCCTTTCCTGGGAACTGTGGCACCATTGTCCACTCCTGATCTACAAATATACCTCTGCATAGACTGCTCAGACACATCTGTAATTCTTCCAAGCCAAATTACTAGGGTAGAGCACCTCCTTAAAAAAGTGCTCTTAGCTGTGGTGCAAGAGCATAGAATCTTACAATCACAGACTGGTTTTGGTTGGAAAGGACCTTAAGGTCATCCAGTTCCAACCCCCCTGCCATGGGCAGGGACACCTCACACTAAACCATCTCACCCAAGGCTCTGTCCAATCTGGCCTTGTACACTGCCAGGGATGGAGCATTCACAATTTCCCCGGGCAACCCATTCCAGTGCTTCACCACCCTTACAGTAAAGAACTTATATCCAATCTAAACTTCCCCTGTTTAAGTTTTAACCCATTACCCCTTGTCCTGTCACTACAATCCCTAATGAAGAGTCCCTCCCCAGCATCCCTATAGACCCCCTTCAGATACTGGAAGGCTGCTATGAGGTCTCCATGCAGCCTTCCCTTTTCCAGGCTCAACAGCCCCAACTTTCTCAACCTGTCTTCATACAGGAGGTGCTCCAGTCCCCTGATCATACTTGTGGCCCTCCTCTGGACTTGTTCCAACAGTTCCATGTCCTTTTTATGTTGAGGACACCAGAACTGCACACAATACTCCAGGTACTCACAAGAGCAGAGTAGAGGGGCAGGATCACCTCCTTCGACCTGCTGGTCACGCTCCTTTTGGTGCAGCCCAGGATACGGTTGGCTTTCTGAGCTGTGAGCCCACACTAAAGCTGGCTCATAATAGTTAGGGTTGGAAAGGACCTTAAGATCATCCAGTTCCAACCCCCCTGCCATGGGCAGGGACACCTCACACTAAACCATCTCACCCAAGGCTTTGTCCAGCCTGGTCTTGAACACTGCCAGGGATGGAGCATTCACAACCTCCCTGGGCAGGGAGCAGGCCAGAGCTGATGAGCAGTGAAGTATTAAAAAGTGGCATCTTAATCCTTGTAATAGTCTGCTTATACCACTCATTTCAAGGCTAGCTAGAAGACTCCTTGGTTGGGGTTGGAGGGATGGCAGGCAGTTCCATGAAGAGCTTTTGGCTCATTATTTTGCTCTTTCCATTTCTGCCAAGGATAAGGCAATGCGACTTGTCATGGAAGGCTGGGCTTCTCTCAGTGTAATTCTCCCTAGGTGTTGAAAAGAATTTATCTGCCAGTAGCTGAACAGCACTTGCTAATGGCTTATGCTTCTGGACAACACATCTGGCTGCTGAAGGAGCTAACGTATTTCTCTGTCCAACCTGGCCTTCTCAAATATGTATAACCTAATGTTGTATGTAAAGCCTGCAGCATACAGAGAGGTTGAACTGAATTGCACTGCGGAGGAGTCTCTATTTCCATAGTCTTTTGGAGTCGGCTGCATCAGTACTGTGAAAACCCTTTGGCATCGTAAACCTTTTATTGCCACAGCTCCCACTTGACTAATATTTATACAGTGAAGCATTTAATTATGAAAAAAAACCCACCACATAAAAAGAATTTTATACCTATCAGGCAAAATGCATAGAAGAACAAACTTTGTAAGACTTGCAATAACAAGTCATTTGAGTTATCTGCCTTTCTGTTTATAAATAGTACAATCCAGGCATGACAACAGCTGTAGCCAGCAGACTTGGAAGAGCATCCTGTCTATGACAAACTTCACAAATGATAGGACCTTGATTTGGCCCAATAGGAAAACCATACTCCCACTCCCAAGCCCTTCTTGGGCAGAGACCTGCCCTTCAGGTTCTGTCTCGGGCTCACTTTACTGCTCTCCTGTTCACCAGAGAGTCCTTTTACTCCTCCTTGGCAGTAACTGCAGTGCACCAGGACCCTCTGTCACCATAACAACTGGGCTATCTGTCTTATTCAAACTGCCCTCTCTAACTTCAAGGGCCTCTTCCTACACACTGTCTAGAGCTCATCAATCCTTCCCTGAGCAATTCTACATTCTTTATTGGAGTAGTAACTCCTACACCCACTACTTCTAAAGCTGCTTCTCTGCCATTTTATTTCCAAAAGCCTGATGAACCATATATTCACCAGTTTGGGAAGAGGACTGAATTTGATACAGGTAAGCCTTTCTCTTTCAAAGACCAGCTAACCCGGTGATTAACCCCATTGTCTTGGGTTTGCCTATGGGAACAGTTGCCCCAAAGAGTTCAGTAAATAATCCCACAGAAAGCAAACTGTTCATATAGCAAATCCCCTTGCAACTCCTAATTCCTTTGGAATTTAGACAATATGACAAGTATTAAAACACTAAAGGCTCTTAGAAAGCAGCATGTCCATCCAAAACGGCAAGTGCATCCCCAAACATTTACTTGACCACTAAATGACTTTGTGAAAATGGAGTAAGTGATATATTTTTCTGTACTGCACCATCTTTACTGGCAGTATTCCTCAATTGCCTCAAGTTGAATAAAAGACTTTACTAAACCTCATTTAGAGCCTGAATAATTTTCATCAGATTTTCTTTCATTTTATGTAGAGATTTCAGCCTGCACTGTTAGCTGCAACCCATACAAGCACTGCAAGCCAATACAAATATTTTCTACTAATTTGGAAATTAACTTGTGATTTCCTTCTAAATAGTGCTGCTATGTAAGAAATAAGGATATAGTATAAATTAGCACTTGAAATGGATTTAGCAACATACATAATCATAACTTGGCATTTCACCAAGCTCATATATAAACTATTACCACAATATGGGAGCTCAGCTTACTGGTAGCTGTTAAGTATGAATGTAATGTTACTGTACAGAAGCAGTCCCTCTGATAGCACCATTCCCAGTTCTATATTGCTGTGCTTTGCTTGAAAAGCCACTGCATGTCACTGTTGTTCCACACAGGAGAGTCAAAAGCTACTCATATGTGAGTGGGTAGCAGGACTAGGAGTGTGTTTGCCTTCGCAAAGAAGGGTAGGAAATGTGCTACAAACCAATGGATGGAGTCAAGGGGGACTGAAGGGAGGCCATACCTATTGCTCTTTCACCTGTGCTTTCTATTTTCATTTGCCTGTGGAAAAGGTTTTCGCCATCTTTTCTCTTTAAAAGTGGAAAAAGAGAATGGTCATTAGCCAGGGACACAAAGGTCCTGAGGGAATTGCCAGGTCTTTGTGTGAACTGTAGCAAATCATTAAACCTCTTGATGCTTAAGTTCTTCAGCAATGACACTGTACCCTGCCTCACAACATTACTGTGACTTCTGGAATTAAAGGTATGAAATGCTCAGCTGTAACTGTAAGAGCCACATCACATATACTTTCTTAGATTTGGAGCACTTGTTCCTTTCAAGCTAAGGGGGAAATCTGGAGTGTTATGTTGCGATTTTAGAAATAAAGAGCTTGTGAATTTGGCATGATTGTTAAGCCTAAAAAGGCAGCTACAACCAGTGGTCTGAATGATGTTTTTCTAGAAGCATGGCACTGCTAAGAAAGCTTTGCAAAGAACTATCTCAGGTCACATAAGCTAACTAGCACTAAACTCCTCCTTCCAGTATTTGCCACTAAAAATACAGAAATATTCCCAGTTCCTCCAGGGTTTTAGCAGTTGTCATATTGTCTGAGTGCAATGGAGAGGCTTAATTCCTTTTTCAATAAAATTTCATACAAAACAATTCAAGAGGAATGAAATTGCCAGTAAAGAGAGAAAGGAAGATGCTGAAGGATGAAATAAAAATAAAACAAACCCATTAGAAAATATTAGGTGGGATTAACAATAAAAGAGATATATAAACTCAACAGGAAATTATTTAGCAAGCAGGGACATTATGGGATCTTGTTGCACTTAGCACACTAAAAGCAGTAATTCCCCATCCATAGGTTTTCACGCTGTGCTTGCAACCCATCAGTGATAGCCATACTTACCAGATCCCACTGCTGCAGCCTAACTTGGCTGCTGTTTGCGTGTCAACCCATGGATCTGGGATCATAAGGAGGAAGTGACACTACAGCTGCAGGTGACCCTGAGGTGCCATGTAGCCATACTCAAACGAGGTTTACTCATCTAGCTCCAGCTTCAGTCACAAAGCTGAGGGACAAATTCCAGCATGAAGTAGCCATATTCCTGACAGGCTTGTGTGGCACATGATGAGTCCTGTGCCACTGCATTTTTCCTGATAATACTACCCTGATTTGTGATGCTTACAGTTATTTTACATATGCTTTTCCACATCTCTAATCTGCAGAAGAGATACAACCTGAGATAAGCATTCTTTTCTTCCCTAAAGGTAGCAGGAATCTGATGCCAACTTTGTAAGATTGAGCCGTGGCATTTCCCACACTGGGAACACTTGCTCAAACACAGAAATACCAGCATCTCTCTGGCTGTATGAAGAAGTTAAGCCTCTGCATGCTGTAGATCCTGTGTCACAGAAAGGAAGGAAATTCCAAAAAAGAAATTATCCTGCGACCTCCAGGTGTGATCTCAATCCTTTGAGGGACCTAAATTCAGGCCAGGATCCTTCATGCAGCACAAGAACAAAGAGTTTTGTTTCTGAGGTTAAGAAACCAATGTTTATTTCATAAGCCAATATCCAAACATGAGAAGAGAAGGGAACATACTGCCAGAGGGAAGGAAACCCTTTCCTGAAGCAAATGACTGGGCTGTAACAGTGCATCCTGCTGAGACAGGGATGATTTATAAAAGAGAAAACATACATGCTTGGCGATCAAAACAGTTGCCTCAAGATTTCTGAGCTAGTAAAGAAGTGAAGGGACACAGAAGTGAATCAAAGTCTAGAACTGAAGGCAGAGGACTGAAAATGTCCGTCCTTCTTCAGACTTGTGAGAAAACAGCATTACCTTTGCCTGCAACTTTTGTTCTCCATTTTGTGTTACTCCTGTGCTGCTAAGAGATGTGTAATTTCCAGTGTCTTGGTCTCTACCTCATGGTAGCATGCAGGTCAAGATGCTCCCTGCTGCTGAACTGCCCTAAGTATACTCGACCTGCAGCTGTTTTCTCTCCTATAAATAACAGATGAAAGAAATCTGACAAAAATGGTGGGCCAGATTCTCCTCTCAAGCAGAAGCCTTGGCAGCGAAAGTGGGGCCTTGGGGAGTCACAGCTGCTGCCTAGTGATGTCCTGGTGCCCGGTGGCTCTTGAGCCTAATTGTCAGCAAATTCATCCCTCAGGCAGGGCTAAGGAAGAGCTGTGCTTTGCCTTGCCCATTGCCTGAGCTGGGAATTATCCTTTAAACCAGCAATACCTGATTTTTAACTGTACAGAAATGTTAGAACAGACTTTGCAGTTTTTAGCAAAGCAGCTCTCAAAAGATTCATGTTCTTTGTGTGACTAACATACTGCTGAATGCTTGGAGCCAGAGAAGCCAACTCTGGCTCTGATCTGACACCATAAATTGTTATGGTCTGTAAAATGGCAAGATTTGCTTTTGTTTTGCTTGCTACATGAGCCCAAATGGAAGCTTGAGGATCTATTTACCAACCCAGTTATCTAAAGCTTTTCAGCATTCATGCTTCTAGGTCCAGCTTTGTATTATTTAGAGTTTTCAGTTGTTGTTTTAGGTTTAATGTGTTTGCTCTCTTGATGGCTCCGTCAATATACATTCTGTGCTGAAAAACTTAAGTGTCAATATATAAAAAAAGATAGGGCAAAAAATACCCATGTAGAGTTTGGAGATGGAAGGCAAATTGCAGGTTTGTCAATAGTCTGTGTGGGAGCATTTTAAATAGTGAATCACTTGATGCTAGCTATTGTAAATATTGCTTTAAAGGTGCTATAAAATTGATGGTGCACAGTTAAACCTTCCTCCAAATCCTGATCTATTTATGCTGCCTCGCTTAGTGGCAGATCCAAAGACCACTGAAGGTAATACGAGTCTTTGCCGAGCCGTTAACAAGCACAGTGCAGCAAACGCACACAACCTTGCAGTAGGAGCACAATACATTTTCTCACAGTTTTGGTTAAATTAGGCATCCTATACCCCAGACCATGATTTTTCTTTTTTCTGTTTTCTTTTTTCTTTTCTCTTCCTCTCTTCTCTTCTCTTCTCTTCTCTTCTCTTCTCTTCTCTTCTCTTCTCTTCTCTTCTCTTTTCTCTTCTCTTCTCTTCTTCTCTTCTTCTCTTCTCTTCTCTTTCTCTTCTCTCTTCTTCTCTTCTCCTCTCTTTTCTCTTCTCTTCTCCTCTCCTCTCCTTTCTCCTCTCCTCTCCTCTCCTCTTCTCTCCTCTCCTCTCCTCTCCTCTCCTCTCCTCTCCTCTTCTCCTCTCCCTTCTCCTCTCCTCTCCCTCTCCCTCTCCCTTCTCCTCTCCCTTCCCTTCCCTTCCCTTCCCTTCCCTTCCCCTTCCCTTCCCTTCCCTTCCCTTCCCTTCCCTTCCCTTCCCTTCCCTTCCCTTCCCTTCCCCCCCTTCCCTTCCCTTCCCTTCCCTTCCCTTCCCTTCCCCCCTTCCTCCCTTCTTCCCTTCCTTCCTTCTTTAATGTGACAGCAAAGAAAAATGGCAGTAACGCTGGAAGACCAGTACCACACTCTACCTTAGCTTCACAGCTTTTGTTGTGTAAGTTTTGGACAATGAACACAGTATTCAACTCCCATCACAAATCATAGTGCAGGACATGGTGACTGTGGTCAGAATTGTGGGCTGATCTGGTCTGAATAGGATTCTGAGTAGCGATGGGTGAGGTTTGCTGTTTCTGCAGATCCTTTCATTGAATGCTGGATCTGGTCAGAGTTGAGGTGTGATGTCAAAACAATGAACCTGAAAAATGATGAATGTAATTTCTATGCAGTCCAAGCCCCACTTTGTGAAATTTAAAGGAAATTTAAAGGGTCACATTGGTCCTAGTCTTCACAAAATCTTACTTCATCTTCTCAGAGGCATATAACCATCCCTACAGCCATACCTATGGTGAAGTCCTACTTGAGAAACAAGGAATTATTATTTGAGGACTTGATTTCACAAAAGGCTTACCATCATTGGCACAGCCATATTTTCCAAGTATTTCATGTACTATATTTATGGAAACATCTGTCCAGCACTGTCCTAACACTGGGTTTGTTTTTTCGTTTTTGTTTTCATGTAGATACCTAATGGAAGAAAAGGTTTTATGTGTGCTGAGCACCTTAAAATCTGGCTGAAAAAGTTCTGAAAAATACATGGGAATTCCAGCTCTACAAAAGTAAATCAGAGTTTTGCTGTTGACCTGAATGAAACTGGCATGTGTAGGTTAGAGATCTCTGAATGAAAATTGTTTCTTAGTCTTGCAAAGACAAGCAATAATTCAGCCCAGACTTTATGACACCATGATCCTTGCCTGAAGTATTAGTATACCTGAACTCCAGATGGAGAAAGGGTTTAGTGAGGAAGAAAATCCAACAGGAGAGTTATTCATGCTCATTTGCTTTTAGTGCAGCTGTCTATTGTAGTACATCTGCATTATTGCCCTTGTCTCCCCATTTTTTCCCCATCCTTTTCCAGGGAATAAAGTGAAAACATTTCCGCTGTGGGCAAGTCTGGAACCTGTTTGGCTCTTCACCTGTGGTTTCCATCAGAAAGAAAACTGTGATTAAGGTTGACAGGGCCCTTAGGAGACTGGAAGGTGAGATGGCAGGTGGAGAAGAATATGACAGGCCTCTAGAATTATCTGTTCCCATAGAACTGGTGTCAGCAATTGCAGATAAGGCAATGCCTGAAAGTTTCAGTGCTCCAGGCGGCACTGAGAGGGGAAGATGTGTTTGCAAAAGGGCATGTTCACTCAGTTATAGAGTGCATGTGTTGTGCTAAATGTCCTTAAATCCCTCTGGTAATGCAGCCGTCTGTAACAATAAATAGCAAATAACTATTGTCTCCTCTGGGGCTACAGCTATCATGCTTCCAAATAGGAGTCATCCCGCTCCGTGTACAGACCATATATTTTACTTTGAGTTCTGGGGAAAAACATGGAAACACACATAATTTAACTTGAATTCTTAGATTGCTTCTGTTTACACAGTTTTGTGTAAAAGCAATCTTAACACTTTAAAAATCTCAGGCAGTCCACTTCTTCCAAATATTTGATTTGGAATATTTAATATTTGATTTAAAATCACCTGATAGGTAAGAAATGTTTGTATGTTAGTACATAAAATTTTATTGTTTGTCTGCCTTTCCATTCCACTTCCTGCCCCCTTGTTTCCATGGGCATTCTTATTTCAAATTTCCCCTCTCCCCCGCAAGTAAAAATACAGTCTAAAATCCCTCATTGTGCAATTTTTGTGATTGGTAAGAGTATAAGAAAGTGGATAGATCAACTAAGGAGTGAGGAATCCAGCAGATCATGTACACACATAAGCTTTTAAAAGTGAGTAGCAGCTTGCTTTCTTTGTTTTACAGTGTTCATGTATATTTCTGGAAAAGAGGATAACAGAACATCTAATAATAGCAAAGGGTTTTATAAGCCAAGCCACTCAGTGTCTTGGAAGTATTTTACAAACATGAGCATAACTGTACTTCATGACTCATCTGTAAGGTAGCTCTCATTATTTCGCTTGTTCAGATGGGGGAAATGACACCCAGAGACACCAAGAAACGCGAACGAGTAGCACATGTGAAAAGAGTGGCAGCAATTAAAATTAAAAAAATGACTAGCAAGTGCTATTGTTACTTCAGCTCCCTGCCTGAAATTACTGGAATACGAGCACCCCAAAAAATCCAGGACCATTTTCAAACCAAAATACACTGAACCAGAACACCCCAAAAAAGATAGTAGTAGTTCAAAGGCAGTAAAGTACACTGAGTTTTTCTGGGCTGATCACAAATTTCAGAGCAGGCTCAATCATAATAAGACATTTAGAAACCCTCCCACAGCTAGCATTTTTCCCCACTGCAGTACTGATGACCTGTTACTTAACAGTTTCTTTCACATGTGAACCAGTATTTCTCTCCTAGAGAGAACTGGGAAGATAATTCAGCAATGTAGATACCTTCTACCTGCTTGTTGTTTTCCAAATAGGTGCTTAAACCCCCGAAAGACTGCAGTGATTTAAAATTTGAATGGGAACATGCTGATTTCTATGATTTTTAAGTAGTGTTTTAGAAAGGCAAAACCCGTTAGATTAAGCTTGGAAGTAAAGAATATATTACAGATCACTGAGCTACAGTATACTATGAAAGGTCCATGAGAAGCCTGTCATAAGGTTAAAAGCTGAATTTTGCAGTGAGTTTGGTGAAGGGCAAAACTGGTCTTCCTGGGAGCTAGTAAAACCTTCTAAGACCTGGAGAGATATCAGATTAAACTAATTATCTTCATCCTATAAAAAAAGGCTTTGTTCTTAGAGTCTTGAGCCCTAGAATCACATCCTGGATACCAGTCCTATGTAACAGTCATAAACTGTGGGGAGTGGGACTTTGAACTGCTGTGCACTTCATCAGTGCAATACCTGCAACACTTCCAGATCTAAAATCAGGATTTAGGAGCTCATCAATAGATAGGTGAAGGCCTACTCAGTATCTTTTCCCTTTCCTCTGTTAGAGAAGTAAAAAATGGTTTCTTTCTGGCTAGAAGTCTAGCCTATCCACTGTTACGTTCACCTCAGACAGCCACGTAATCCATAACTTCCTTCCTCCCCATGGAACCTTAAAAAGGGCATCCTTTCCCTAAACTGCATCCAGGGCTGGATTTCCCAAATGATGCCTTCACCTTTTATGAAAGTGGGTATTTTTTTGTAGTTCTGTGGAAGTACTGAGCATTTGTTTCTTCATCATACGTTCTGGCTTTCTGATCAGCCAGCATATCCACCTTACGCCAAAAGCCAGTCACAGAATTGTTCTGGTCCAGAGAGTGCTGACAAGAATTCCTTTTCTATCTGTCCCCTTTCTGTATTTGTCAAGGCATTTGGAGTCAATGCTTTTGGCTCCTGATCTGCACCACTGTGACTCCTGGTCTCTTCCTCCTGCTATTATCATTCTGCATTTCTAACTGCTCTGCACTTCAGCAGCATTAAGCTGCAGAATTGCCTCTTCACTGCAGAGGTAGTGCTCCCTAACCTGATGAGAATGACTTGCTGCATTCTCATGGTTTCATGTGGTGCCTGTTTCTAATTTCAGCTTGTCCTTTAGCTCTTCACTTTCTTTCAAGAAATCTTGCTCTACTATTAGAAAACATCTCTTCTGTATGATGCTTGATGCTCAGCTTGACTTTCTCCTTCACCCTGAAGAGATATTGGTGCTGCATTAGCATCAGCCTAGCTTACCTGTCCATGCTATTTAGCAGGAATGATGCTTCTGCGAGTCAAGTGCTTCCAAGTGCCCACAATAATGTCTCTTCCTTTTCATAGCTACTGACTAGCAGCTCTGTTTATTCACTGCGCTCAGAACCGTTCTGTACCTTTCCACCATCTGGTCACATTTCTGCAGTCCAACACTGCTGTTTATCCCTGCTGCTTGGATTTTATTGAGCTGGAATTGAACTGGTCATTACCTTATTAACACAGCTGAAAATACAGCAGTAGAATGACTGCAAGCCTTCCTCAGTATTGCATGTATGCTGAAAATCTTCAGATTTCTTCACATGTTCCTATTCCTAGGGACTTGGAAAAGGCTTTTTGAGGAGGTCTGCGCTTTCTTATAAGATTTAGGGAGCAGTAAGAGGAAGAGAGGGCCCACAGATTACATCCAGAGTTTTTTTTTCTGACCACATAAGCTGTCAACTGTGTCTGATTTTTCTCAGGCTTCTGAAAACATCTCATTTACAAGGGGCGCGCTGAGAGGCTTCTCAGGGATATCAGCACAGTCAGTTCCCTTACAAGAACATGACATATGTCTTTCCCTCCCATGTCCTCCTTGTCTTTCTGCTGATCAATCTTAAACTCTGTAGAATCACCTTCTATTTTCAGCTTTTTCCATTATTTTTGCACATACCTTCCACTTCCTGTCGTTTGCATCCTAGTTGCTTTCCTTCGCTCTTCCCATGGCATCTTTCTCCATTCCCCCTTTCACTGCTACAAGTCAATGTTTATCTCATTGTTCTTATTTTTTTCTTATAATATTTTAATTGTCTCTGTGTTTTGCATTTGTTCTTCTATTATAATTTATCAGGTTTTTAACTACATAGATCTTAAAAACCTCACAAAAGGGATGAAATTATACCCATATTATGATTAAAGTGAGATGCAAAATTGAATATTGTTAGAAAGTAAATGGCTTGAAAATGGTATTAAAGAGATCAATTATATCTCAAAGCACTTTAATCAGAGCTACAGTTTGGAAAGAGAGAAATTCAAAAAGATTCAGAGGTTCATGTGTGTATACGTACACATAACAGACATGCACATACACACCAGAAGTAAAACACACGCAGTAGATGTAACTGAGTCAACTGTTAAACTGATCAGTATAAGACATTTCCCCGAAGGTTTATGGTATACTGAAGTACCACACAGACAACTATTCACATCTGTCTGGCGCCTGGAAGCTGCACTTCTACTTTGTGGGCCTTTGTAAGCAAGAGGTCTGTTATGTGCAAGAGAGGAGACACAGACTTAGTGATTCTTTCCTAGTTCTGCTTTGCTTTTCAGAGTTACTACATTTAAAAATAAGCCAATTTGCACTGTTTAGAATCAAACAGGCACGATTTTCCAGTTAGCTGCAATTAGTGGTAAAGGCAAGGCAGAATGCCTTAGAAAATGACCCTCCACCAGTGGTATATAATTTTTCACTGGTGCCAAAACAAGTGCTCAAATGCTAAGATCAGTGAAATAGACACAAACACAAGTATTATTTAATGCCTTATTTTGATGGGCAAGAACGGTTTCTGTCCTTTAAAACACAGAGACAACCACTCATTTTCCTTTCATTGTTCACTGAGCCTTTGGTTTATTATACTCTGCAGGAAAGATACGTTACTACGTACACAGGAGCTGGTCAGATGTTTGCAGTATTGATGTATTTAAGAGGTCAAACAAGGTGTTTAGTTTAATAACAGTTGAGTTTCTTACTTTTATTTGTCATATATATATCATATTTCACATAGCTCTCAAAGTCCCATTTTTTTTTGGTGACCCACCGTGTTTAAGGTCAAAAACAAAGAGAAGAATCCAATTCAGTTTCATAAAGCTTCCAAAACAGAGACCAACAACACTGGGATGAGATGTGGCCAGAAAAAAGTTCATTAGTCATGTACATAAGGAATAGTAAACCCCACTGCTCTTTGTTTGCTTTGGCCAGATGCTGGTTTCCAGAGTCAGTGGCAGGGACATAACAGGTCTAGGTCCTCCCGTATTTTGCCTCAAAGAGCTTTTCCAAATATTCATGTTGATTTCCCCTTACGCATAAGCAGTTATGCAGTTGACTTGCTTAATGTCTATATTAATTTTGGTACATTTTTAATTAGCATGTAGCTAATTAACATAGTATAAGGTTATCTCATTAAATGTTAATCGGATATGTAAACATTCTTTAGAAGTTAATATTCAGAGGAAAAATATGTAATATGCATTTGTTGCCTGTGTCATTCTGAATTAATTACATGACAGCCAGATTTATCCCTTCCCAACTTGAGAACCCTCAATAAGTACTCTTTTAAGAATCAATTGATACTTAATTATTATGTACTGGCTGTCCTATTTAATTTAAATTAGTTCTTTCAACAAGTTCCAACGTCGCTGAAAGACACAGCACTCCCCCTGTGACACAGAGTGTTTTCTGCTGAGAGCACACGAGGGTGCTGTGAGAAAAGGCTTGGTGCTGCTGGTCCATATTCCACAGCTGGGCACACAGCCTCCTTTCTTCTTATCAAAAACAAAACCTACACACGCGGAAATCTTTATGAAAGTCTCATGTACCATGCTGTATCTCATTCCACGGGGCTTCATATTGCTCAGGGCTCTGTGATAGCTCCCTACCTGGATGGTGTTTATTACATTAGATGATGAGGTCAGTAACCTTCTCCCCCGATCAGGTAGGGAGTGAGGTCCACATTCCTTCACTCCCCTTTTATGTTATCTTCATAACATCCACTGATGAGATACGTGTACATTTAGCTCATTGTTTCAGTGCATTGACATTCCTAGCTACAGGAGAACAGCATGATTGAGCCCCCGAGGGGCTGAAGGCTGAGATGGATGCATGGCAACAATGTTCACATATAATTTATTATGTGTATGAAATCCTTAACATCAGCAAAATGGTCGCAGAGTTTGCCTTTCTTTTCATCACACAATAAGGCTGTTAATGAATAAGAAACATCTCTGCATGCTGCAGTTTAACACGTTCTGTGCCCAAGCAGCAGCAACAGCGATCTGAACAGCTTTTCTGTCTGCCCAGACACAGATTCCCTCTTCTATACCTTTGCTGCAAATGATTGTCTTAATTTTTAGATGATTATATCTCCAATGACCCCCAAGCACTTTATAAATAACAATTAAGTATTACCGTGCTTGGTCATGTAAATATTACAGCTGGGTTAACTGAAAGATAAAGGCAAAGTCTCTTGCCCAAAGCCACAGTGTGATATAATAGCAGCTCCCAAGAGTTCTGACTCTCAGTTTCTCCCTCTAAACACAGGATCACACTTCCTTTCTCAGGTACCTGCACCAACTGACCTCTTTCTGGACAGGTGATTTGTCATCATAAGAAAAATAAAACCCCTTGAATTCAGACTGGACCCTGTAAGTGAGAGCCTGGTCTGACTCCCTGAGGTCAACACAAAAGATCCCTTTCACCCTTGTGTGGTATCAGAATGACAAATGTTGCAGATTAAAGGGTCTGATTTTTGTAGGTGCTCAGGCCCTGGCTTAGCTAGTAACTTCAGGATGGGTTTTAAATGCTTAACCTTTCTGAAACCACATCTGAAGGCTTGCCCAAGGTCACACGGGCAGCCTTTTGCAGTGCTATGGCAGCAGTAAATTTGTCCAATTGTCTTGTCTCCGAGTTCGCTGGTGTTACTATATTTTCTTCTAAGGAGGTTTGCCCCATTTGTTGCAGCTGAAAAAGCTGTTATTTCAGCTCGAAGCAGCTGAAAGAATGTGAATATGTTGTATTGTAATCATTAAATACCAGTTTTCTACTGGATATAAGCAGAACACCTATTTTTAGTTAAAAAGCTGCCGTTAGGTTACACAATATCTTTTATGGCTGGAGTAATGCAGCAAGCTGGCACAAACCAAATGGTACTTGACTGTTTGCAAATTGAGCATCAACACAAACAGCAGGTGGTCACTCAGCTCTAGACTTTCATGCCAATTGTTATAGTAATAGCTATAGTGATAATACTAAACAAATAACATCTAGCAATCTATGTGCTTTTTTATGGGGGGGTTTCAATACTGATGATCTACTTTTACAATTCATGCTCAGACAATTATTACCTCAGCTTTATTTTTATCACCACTTTCACCATTTTCCTATTGTTGAAAGTTAGGATTAGTATCCCTGTACCACTATAGTCAAGACCTTCAGATCAGATAGGTACTTTCCTGGAGCTCCAGGGTGCCTTTTTAATGTGCATGACTGCTGCACCAAGTTTTGTCTAGAGTGAATTTTTTACTCTTGTAAACCCTAAAAGCAGGAACACATGACCCACTTTAAAACATCTAGGAATCATAACTAAAATTTTCTAAAAGAGGCATGTATGACAGCAGTATTCTTACTGCATTTCTTCTAGCTCATTAAACAGCTTGCCTATGTCCATCTCTTTGGGCAGTGGGAAGAACTGAATAGTCATTCACTTTGGAGCATTTTGACACTGTGTCCATGTAGATACATGTGAAGAATTCCAATTATCATGTAGCAGCCAGGAATTTTACACTGGAAACCTGAAGTTAGGCTAAGGAAATCTCTCAGTGTCCAAAAATGCTGAAAACTTACAGATATCCATCATTATTGGCCTACCTTCTTATCCTTACTCTTATTCTATTCTTATTCTTATTCTTAACCTCATCCTTATTCTTTCTTACTCTTGCTGTTGTTATTATCATAATCATCATTGTTATTATTATTACATATAGGCAAACTTCTATTTCCTTGTCCCCACTAAAGAGCACTAGTGACTGTGAGGACTACTTATGGAAGAATCATAGAATAGTTTGGGTTGGAAGGGACCTGCAGAGCTCATTTAGCCCAATCCCCCTGCAAGAAGCAGGAACATCTTCAGCTGGATGAGATTGCTCAGAAAAACATCCAGCCTGGCCTTGAATGTCTCTAATCAATACAGAGATGGCCCAACCTGTCCATGAATCAGCTGAATGCAGTTTTCATAGCTCTTGCTGTTAGGCACTTAAAATGTCTGCTGTTATATTTACTGTGAGGAGAGTTTGCCTTTACAGTCATTTCTTCTAACAGGACACTGGGAACATATCAATTACAGACCAACAGACATTGGTCCCTGTGTGACAGTTCCCATGTGCTTGTCTGACTCCCATCCTTGCTAATGCTGATGTGCACTAGCACAGTCCAGTACAGGAGGATCTGACAACACAACAGCATTAACTTCTTGGTTAAGTCCACACGAGGATGACACTGGTGCAGAATGAAAGGTCTGAGATAAATGGCAAGTCAGATGCAGAAAGAATAAAAAAAAAGCTGACAAAGGGAAATTCTAAAAGAATCTTGAGAGTCTGGAGGAAGAAGGTGAAAGTGAATGTTATGAAAATGAAAACAACAGAGGCTTTATCTCAACAGAATTTAGTTTTATGTATACAGTAGTATTTATCTTGTGCATAAAGCCCTCCCAGGGGTGCTACAAGGCATACCCGAGAGTAATGCAACACCTAATTATCACTATTAGAAAACAATGAAAGACAATTTTAATGCCAAGCATATAAAGAGGATATGAAGTTTAATTTTTAATCATTTTTCAGTGCATTCCCATGAAATTAAAGATCCCCAGAAACAAGCAATGTACAAATGCAGCCTTACAAACATAACACAGCAGTTTACTTCTGCTAGACATAGGCTAGCCTTCATCCAAATATTGTGGTTGCCCTAAGCATTATTTGAGGAGACCTATGACTATATACAAATTCATGTCAAATATTTTTTTGCAACAAAAGAGAAAAGACAGTATTGAAACATTTCAATGTTGTTTGACCTGTCTGAAACTAGATTTCCCTGATCAACTGAAAATTAGAAGCAACACAACCCAGGTTAATACAGGATTTCTAGTCCAAGGCTTTAAAGCATGAGCAATCTGAGATGACATTCCAACGACCATGGACAGGACACATCCTCATGTGACACAACTACTGCTTTTGCACGTATCTGATGATTGGCGTAATGAGCACATGGCAGCAGTGAAAAGTAGCCACTGTAAAGCAGGGAAAGCATGAAAATGATTTAGCCACTGCTCTTGCAAGTAGGCACCATGTGATTCCAGATTATCAGCAGGACAGCCTGAAAAAGAAGCAGGCATTGTACTTCTACAGGTGTAACATATAGGGAGATTGCTGAAACTGCTCTCAAAGCACTGCAATTCCCAGAACTGACAACCCCAAAGATCATACAAATACTTAAAGTGAAGCATTAAACAGGGTCTTGTCGGCTGAGTGGCATGTCTGTTAAACCTTCTAAAGCAACACAATCAGCTCCTGTCAGAAAATTCAGATTCATATTTGTGTCAACATTTGTGCTCTCCAGTGTCAGCTGAGATATCTGCTTCTATGCTTGTCTCCTGAAATGATTAGTAGACCTTGGGAGAGTGAGAGCTATTTTTGTGAGCAGCTGGTTCTGATACTGTAAAATGAATCCAACCTGCATTCGTCTGAAAGCTGGTGGCAGGTGGGATTTTAATAAAAAATGGCTGGCATTTCATGGAAAAGGGGAAAAAGTAGGGACTTTACACCAAAGGTTGAATTTTGCAAAGGCACTTCAACTTCTGTGGCAGAGATGGGTGCGCAGTGCCCACATAAACCCCTTATACTAGTCTAGCAGTTTGCTTCAGGAGATGGAAGTTGTGTTGCTTGCCCAGCCTTGGCATACACCGTCACATTTGGTCCTCACTTCCAGAAAAGGATAACACTGAGTACGGTTAGCACAGGGGCTGTGCTGGAGGTGTGTGAATGTCTCCGTGTGCAAAGCTCTGGGGGCAAATTTGGCTAGGCTTGACTTTGCATCACTATTCAATGTGGGTTTCACAGCACAACTCCAGTTTGGGGATGCTCCCAGACCTAAAGCAGGCAGATGGCTAGAAAGTGTGAGCTGGGTGCAGGCAGGACCTAGTGCTGGAGCAGAACGGATGCCACCCATGTTTGGGAAGGGAGGCTGTGTGTGCCGTGTGAGTGCAACACAAGCCTGGGCTCCATAGCTGGTGCTAATGAGGGAAGAGCCATGCTCTCTCTGCCTGCTTTACTGGCTGTGACTACACAGAAGCTCTTTAAGTGGAATTAAAAGCCCTTCCTGCCCTTAATATGCGTGGGAACAAAATGAGTTTCTTCAGCAAGATACTTTCATTTTGTGAAACTTCAAAGAAAGCTCCAGCTCCCTGTTTCTTCACGAATAACCCAGTTTGAGTATTATAATATTAATAAATGCATTAGAGCTATTTTTAAGTAAGCAAAGACTGGATGATAGTCATCCAAATTAATGAAGGGTATGAACTTAAAATTGATTATGTAAACTGCACCAAATCCCTGCGCAGATTTAGTGATTTAAATTCAAATTTAATTTAGATTTAACTCAAACACTATCTTGAATTAAAGGCACTTTAATTCTGAATGAGAGTGCCCAGAATGGGCTTTAGTACAGGTTAGCAAATCTGCTCCGTGCAAAGATTTTCTTAAACTGCATTATTTTTTTCTTAATGCCATTAAGTCAGTAGTCAGTAGGTTGGATACACCGGGCTTTGAAAGACAGCCTATGCTGAGAAGTAGAGGATGACTCACCAAAAGGCATAAGCAGCCCCCAGCTATAAGTATAGGAGAAAACTCCATATTTTAGTCTAATTAAGTCCCTGAGTGATAGCTTACATCTTTTGGAAGAAGAGGAATTTCCTTCTCTGGTGTGTAGGACAGTGTGGTGAGGCCTTGAATCTCCCCCTTTACCAGTATGCTCTCCCCTAAGGGCAGAACTGAAAAGGAAAGAAAAGTTCCCAGGTTACCGACTCCTTTTATTGGAGACCATAAAAAACCAAACCAAACAACAGGAAAAGGAAAACTTGACTGTTGCAAAAGAGATATAAGCTCCAGATTTTCCTCTGTTGCAAGGCAATTGTTTCTCCTACTTAAATCTCTGCATTTATCACACATATTTAGCATACACTCTTGTTGTTCACTGACCAGAGAAGGCCACCACTGTATTTATTTCTAACGAGTTTCAAACCGCTATGAGCAGCGGAAGGTACAGCAGAGCGCTGTGCTTCAGCATGCTCTAGATCTGACTTTCTCCACTGTGCTTCTGCTGTTGCAATTACCCAGGTAGAGGTAGTTCCAGTGCATTTCATGTTGGATATATAGTACTGCACTGGGTGTCCAGGACCTGAGGAGAGACTGGGATCTCTCTGGACACAGCTGGCTCCAATTCTTTGCCTAATGGCCCCATCCTGGGACACAGCTGAGCCCATCAGTGGTGCAGGTGGTGTCTCTGGAAAACAGATTAAAGAAAGGGCAAACACCCTCTGAGGTAGTAAGGAAAGCAGTGTGAGAAGCAGTAGGTCTTGGAGTAGAGAGTCTCCTGCAGTTTTTGAGGAGACTGGTGGAGCAGAAGAAAAGTGTGAGGAGGAAAGTGTTATGGACTGACCACAGCTTTCATTGCTTTTCTTGTGTCCTTTAGGGGAGGGAGACAGGAGGTAGAGGAGTCCAGGATGAAGGTGTGAAGTTGAGGTCAGTAAAGAAGGGGGTTATAGGATGTGTGTGTTTCAGGTCTTTGTTTCTCACAATCTGACTCTAATTTTAATTAGCAATAAATTAAATTGATTTTTCTCAAATTAATTCTGTTTTACCTGTGGCAGTGATTAGTCAGTGTCCTCCCTTCTTTATCTTGACCCATGAGCTTTTCCATCTTACTTTTTCCCCCCGGCCTGTTGTGGAGGGGGAGTGTAAGAGTGGCTGGGTGGGAATCTGTGCCTTGTTTTGGCTAGATAGATGCAAACTTGAAGAAATGCTGTGAAAACTGGTCGTGTTCATGCATGTGCATGCTTCTGTCTTGTAACAAAGGCATTGTACAGTGCTCTGATAGACATCTAGAGCATCTTTCTGAGGCAGCGGGAGGGCTGGCTACCAATAGCTGTGTGCCCTGTCTTTTAGCTGAGGTGGGGGCCACCTGCCGCTGTTCCAGCACCAAGAGATTTGTACCCCTTAGCTAAGTCTAATCAAAATGGGAATGGCAACAAGGGATGGAAAGGGTCCACCTAAGTTACAAATTCATTCCTTCTGGGTTGCTGTGGATGTGGCAGCTTCCCTTTCATGGAGAGGGTTTTGTTTGATTTTGCTTAAGTTTTTGGGCCCAGAACACTGGCTGGCTTAGGTAACTTCATAAACTGCCTACCCTGAGCAGGCAGGGTGTCTCTTTAAGAAAGCGCATGGTGTACTCTAGCTTAATGGTACGTGTTAACAAGAACATCTGCTTATAAAGAGACGGATATGGTGAAATACTTACTGATGTTTTGCTTCCTCCCCTTGTGTCACCTGAAATCTATCATCTCGCTATGGTTTCCCAGCACAATCCTACTTGCAAATCTAGGGAAGCAGGGCAATGGTGCACAGCTTTTAGAAAATGATTAGTGATGTGTCAGGCTAACATCTAAACATGGGCACCGACTCAGATGTGTTACCTATAAATCTGTTCATCAGCAGCTGAGGAACATATGTGCCTCTTCTTCCTTAAGCATAAAAACATTAATTACATTATATTGTACCACAGTAATGGGCAATGCAGCGACAGAGGCTTGCCAAAACTTTAATTTTAACCGTAAATCTGGAGGGTCTGAAATAGCAATTCAAGCTGCTTTAAAAGATGAAGATAAAGCTGAAGTTGGGTGTATAGGAGAGGAGTTGAAGGGGGTGGGGAGGAAGGCATGGAGAATTAGCATAGACTGCCTAAAACACTTGAGACTAAGATAATAAAACTACAGTCTTCCCTGGCAAAGGGACAAGAAAGAGCAAATAGCAATTCAGTAACAGCTCCTCTTCTGACTTTCTGCACTAGCTGGGGAATAAAAAGGTTGTTTTTTTCTGACTGTTGGGTCTTGGCTTCCTACTGTTTAGTTTTGCTGTCCCTCCTTTTCTGTTCCTTGGTGTAATCATCTAATCACAGAGGAAATACTGAACAAACAGCTCTTGGTATCCTTTCTCTGGCTGCATTTTCATTTTGAACAGAGCCCACCAGGAGAAAAGATGAGGCACAGCATGTAGCCTTCACTGTCCTTGTAGCTGGATAAAAGCAGTGAGAAAAAGCATCCAGATTATTTATCAACAGATACAAAGGGAATATGGAAATCTGTGTGTACCATTAAATATGAAAGGTGCCAGGAATAGGTTCTTCTGTTGCCTTGGGTGCTGTATTGTTGACTGATCAATGAAAATGAGGCAGTCCTGCTTATTTGGTTGAGATGGAGTAGAAGGCAGCAGCTGCCAGAACCCTATGCCACTGTTTGTCTATGTGCGTTCTCCCAGACCTGACCCAATCCTGCCTGACTGCTACTGTGAACCAGCTGATGCCCCTGAAGCCAGTGCAGAGGTTGGCCCTTTGACAGCCAGAGATCTCTGCTGCAATTGCCCCAGTCTGCTTTGTGGTGCCACGGGCAAAAGGGCAACAACTTCTTTCTGGAATGATGCAGGTTCCCTCTGAATTCTTTGCTTCAATTTTAAGGTTTGCCTGCTGTGCCTCAGAGCCATCTGGCCATGCTCAGGTTAGAAATCTGAAGTGTTGCAGCAATCTGCATCAGATAGAGGGTTGGTCTTCGTATTATGTCCTTAAAGGCTTGTCTCACCTAGTCACTTGTGTCCACTCTTTAAGAGGAAGGAGAATGCTGTACTGGAGCTGGAACTACTGAAGGGAAACCTACACCTTTCTCTTTTAATTTACTTATTCTCTAATTCTCTCTTATACCAAATTAATCTCCACAAGAGTGACAAAGATGATGCCACTTGACTGCGTAAGAAAGCAAGCACAATTAAAGCAGAAAAAACTGTTCCAAGTAAGAAACCTGACTGCATAGTATTTGTGGGTGCAAATCCTGAAAGACCTCTTCCCTTTGGAAAGGCAGCTGTTGTTCAGAAGCAATGTAGCCACTATTACATAGTCCTGTTCTGCTTTGTGTCTTTGCTGGTCAGTTTTTCTTGGGTAAAAAGCCCTGAAGTTGTTTATTTTTGCAGCAGTTTCAAATGCAGCATCATATGGTTTTAAAACACAAACCTACTGATGCCTTATAGCTTACCTATAGGCTGTTTCCCTGCTCTTGCTCCAGCATGTCTCTTTCGGGTACATATGTTCCTCCCATCTTCTCTAAGTAATAACTTTGAATTACAGATACATTGGTCCTTACTGAGCTTTAGTCCATCTAAGTCCAGCTTCAAATGGCAAAGCTTTCACAGGTGTTAAAAGGACAAAAAGCTGGAGTGCAATGGACAAAAGCCTTGCAGAGGTCCTGAATAAAGATATGTAGTTGTTTAGCAATTCCATAAGGTCCATAATTGCCTTTGTTTTCCCAAAGCAGGAACCATGACATGGAAAATGCTTTCTATTTGCTTCTTGGCTAAAGAAGCTTAACTGACTGCCAGATACATTAGCCTAGAGAAGAGTGTGTAGCAGAAGAAGATAGCATCCCATTTGACACACAGTATGGGCTGGGCTGCAGGACAGAGTTTGCGGCTCCTGGGCAGGGCATTTCCCCCTGTCAGATCAGCACAGGATGTATCTATCGTAGAGCAGAACATTGAGTAGTCACTGTGCACTGGACAGCGATATTTCATTTCATGCGTCATTAAGAACCTGCATTGATTCCAGCTAGTTGTATAACTTCATCCTGCATTCACTTTAAAGCAGAAGCAGGGGGTGGGGGGAAATCTTTCTTTCCCAAGTCACTAGATGACTTTAAAACTCCGGTACTTGAAGAAATGGTCTTTTTTTTTTAGCGCTGTCTGTCTTGGGGACCAAGATACCAGGTGCAGTATCCTATCACTTAGAAGACAGCAGGGACTCCAGTGAGGGTCTCTGTTTCAGTGTAACAGGCTTGCTTCACACACAAAGTAGAACTTTGCAGTCACGTATTCAGGAGGTCTTACCCCCCTGTGACAGTGTTGGAGTCAGTTTGATGTGGACTAAAATTCAGTTCAAATATTATAAAGGGAAGAAAAATGCCAGAAGAGACTAAATTGGCATGATAGCCAGCACTGGTCTCCAAAACCAGCTGAGCTGGCTGCAAAGCATGTGCTCCTGGATAGACTTCTTTAGTGGTCTCTTGATATGACCATGTAACAGTGCTGTTGGCAGTAGGAAGATAAGCATATCGGCTTAAAAATGTGCCATCTTTGTGTGTATTTCAGTTTGAAGGTATTTAGTGGCTCAATCTACTGTAGGTATCTAGAATTGTATCTGAATCTGAGGCTTGGGTATAGATTAAGAACAATAAAAAATTCAGTGATACTAAAGCTGAGTTGTTCAGTGCTAACACTTCCATGTGCAAGAAGGCAGAGTGCCTTCTGCTAGAAGTATGGAGATGTTAGAGAATGCTGCCTCTGTTTCCATGCTGTAGCAGGACAGTTGGACCGTGTGAAGGCCTTCCTTAGGATCTTGTCTGGAGTGCTGGTCCCAATGTGAACTCAGGGTGAAAAGGCATCAAGCAGAGTGAACTGGGAAGACTCAAACAGCTTTGTCTCATTTCAATGGCCATTGCTTATTTCTAACCAGTCTTTGGCATGTTACTAGCATTCCTTTTCCAAGAATCACATGCACCTGTGTCTCAAAGGGATCCTGCAAATGTTTATCAGTTAAAGGAGGGACCCTTGAAGACTGAAAGTTCTGTATGTGTTTGCTAAACTCGTGGTATTTAAGAGAAATGTTACTGCTTGTTCATACTAACAGTCCCTGCTCCTCCATTTGGGAAAGGGGGCAAAAAGATGAAAGTGGAACTGGCATCTTTACCAGGTGCTCTTACTGGCATCCACCTTCCCAGCAAGAAGCAGTCTTTGAAGGCTTATTAAGTGTTTTCAACAGGAGAGACTGCCTCTTTGCCACTAATCTGTACATCAATCTGTCCCAGCATAGAATCATTTAGGTTGGAAAAGACCTTTAAGATCAAGTCTGCCATCAAGTCCAACTATTACCCCAGGACTGCCAAGTCCATCGCTTAAACCATGTCACTGAAGGCCTCATCTACAAGGTTTGTGAACATTTCCAGTGTTGATTCCACCACTGCCCTGGGCAGCCTGTTCCAATATGTGATTACCCTGTTTTTGAAGAATTTTTTTCCTTAATATCCAATCTAAATCTCCCCTGGTGTAGCTGGGGCAATACACTGCAAAAAATCAGAATCATGTTAGTGTATTATTTACTGTTTGAGTGAGACACAATATCCTTTATAAGGTACATGGTAAAGACTGTCAGGGATGCTTGCTCTCCGTGAATAGGCTGGGTTTACTGTTCATAGTATCACGGAATAGTTAGGGTTGGAAAGGACCTTAAGATCATCTAGTTCCAACCCCCCTGCCATGTACATGACATAGTTCAGGGTAGAATAAGAGCCTAGCTTTTCTTTCTGATCATATTTTTGCAAAAACCTTGTCTTTTCCTTGTATTTTAGTCTCTCATTACCACTGTTTGACTTCCTCCCCACTACCCTGCCCCCCCCCCGCCCTGGTATCTTTAGATCCCATAGCATCTGGTGGCAAATCAAACATGGTAAAATGTTGGGGTTTGAGCTTAATATTTTCCAAGCCATTTGTTTACCAAATGCTTGTGGTGCAAGAATTTTGTTCTGTATGTTAACAGGTGGTGCGTACTCAATCTGAATGTATGGGTAATCAAAGCATAGCAATAGATATGTCACTTGGGGTGTGTTGAAGTTGGACAATCAGAAATACAGAGGCTGCATGTTTTGAGCTTCCTGGCCACTCCTCCCAAACATGGGCAGAAATTTTGCTGTCACATCACTTCAACTGTTATGATTTGCTTTTCTGTACCTCTTCTCTTTATATTACAGGGCAGTGACAGCCACTGCCAGGGAGATTAGTGAATGGGCTTATCCAGTACAAAACTCCAGCTAAAAACTCAGGATTCAGATAGAAAGTTATCACCCCACCTATCCTCAGAACCAAGCCAGACCTCAGCCCTCTGTGCTCTCTCCTTGGCAGGCTGAGCTTATCTTTAGAGCTTGCCAGATGTGTGTTGCTCTTCAGAGGGTTTACTTAGTGTTCTCCCATTTTCAGTGACTACAAATCACTAAGGGAACAGAAATAGCAGTAAAACTGTATGATTGCTGTTCTGTACATTACATTTGGACGAGTTCACAGCCCAATTTCAGATTAGTCACCTAGGACAATGAAATAGAAAATGTAGAGAAACATTATAAGCAAAGTAGCCCTTTTTAACTGTAAACCTGCATCTTTCTGACTTCATATTCTTAGAGTACCTGCAGAAATGTGGTGTTGCCAATCATAACTTCTGTGACACTAGAACATAAGGGGCTTTGCAATATCATACTGCGTCTTAACAAAAAGCCATAAAGCAAAACACTAGGGAAGTTTTTTGTTATTGAACAAAAAAGATAAATTCATTATAATGGTATCAGGGCTACAATCAAGACCCTTCTAATCTGAGAGCACTGGATAAACTCAAACTGTAAACTTAGACATAAAAGGTTTTTTGTGTGTGTTTTTTGTTTTTTGTTTCCAGTCCACCAAACAACAGGAGCAGATGCAGATTATTTTTTGGATAAGACATCCCTTTCTTGGAATGGTTTCACATGCTAACTTTGCTTGGGAGCTGCTCCTGTTGGTGACCATGTGTTCAGCACATCTGCTTTGGCTTGTTGTTTTCTCTGAGACTGACAATATTGTGGCAAAAAGTCAGAGTGAATTGAGGTGAAGGAAAAGGAAAATTAACATGAAAGAGCTGCATTGCAAGTCCAAATGAACCCTGAGAGACTTTCCATCCCTTGATCCTCTGTGTGTGTATATTAGGATGTGTAGAGGGATTTGAAGAGGTGGGAGGAACTGACAGGCTTGAAATAATACCTGGGCTTGTCTAGTCACAGTCAAAAATTGGGCTCCAGCAGGCATGCTGGGAGGACATTTCTGACTTCTAGCCTATGGGAGAGGATGCCTTCAAAGAGTTGGGAAAATCCTGCCAATGACTCATCAAGGCTAGTTCCACTGTTCACTGCATAAGGTACCCATTTGTCAAACTGAAAGCATTTCAATCAATATTGTCAAACTAAAAAGTTATATATTGCATACACATGCACACACAAGTGCACTCAGTTATGCATAACATGTGATGGCCATCATCAAATAAATTACAGAGTGGGGTTCCAAACTGAATTTACTAAAAATCTTTATCTCTACCTGTCCCTTATTTGCATCAAGATTTCCACATAAAATTCAATAGTTTTTCATCTGCTTCAAGCAATTACCAATTAATGAAAACATTTGAAAAATAAACCAAAAAAAGCAGAAACTTTTTCTTTCTTTCTTCAGCCTATGGCTCCTTCACCAGACTAACACGTCTGAAGATGGTGAAGAGGCATCATCCAGTCCCCCCGTACAGAAAGCATGAAATCCGAAGCCTTGCCAGCAGAAGCTCAGTTCATGTAGCAGTGTGGTGCTTTGAATAAAATAAAGACATTTTCATGAGATCCAAGGCTAACTAACCCAGAGATCATTTCATTGGTCAACCAACAGTCATGCCTGCAGTATAATGTTGTATGATTAGGTCGAGAGAGGTCCTCCTTCCCCTCTACTCTGCCCTGGTGAGACCCCATCTGGAATATTGTGTCCAGTTCTGGGCCCCTCAGTTCAAGAAGGACAGGGACCTGCTGGAGAGAGTCCAGCGCAGGGCAACTAAGATGATTAAGGGAGTGGAGCATCTCCCTTATGAGGAAAGACTGAGTGAGCTGGGTCTCTATAGTTTGGAGAAGAGGAGACTGAGGGGTGACCTTATTAGTGTCTATAAATATATAAAGGGGGAGTGTCATGAGGATGGAGCCAGGCTCTACTCAGTGGCAAACAATGATAGGACAAGGGGTAATGGGTACAAACTGGAACACAAGAGGTTCCACTTAAACTTGAGAAGAAACTTCTTCTCAGTGAGGGTGACGGAACACTGGAACAGGCTGCCCAGGGAGGTTGTGGAGTCTCCTTCCCTGGAGACATTCAAAACCCGCCTGGACACATTCCTGTGTAACATTATTTAGGTGTTCCTGCTCCGGCAGGGGGATTGGACTAGATGATCTTTTGAGGTCCCTTCCAAGCTCTAGCATACTGTGATACTGTGATCATTATTTATAGAAATGTGGGTGCAAGGACAAACAGTGATGTGGCTGGGGGGGAAGCAGGCACTCTGGGTTCTGGTCCTCATTCAGGCCCGATCTCGATGCCTGCACTGGGGGAAGTGATGAGAACAAACATTAATTCTCTTAACACTCTCCTCCTTGGAACTGCAGATAAAGCTGGTTAGCGAAAGAAAAAAAAAAAAAAAGTAAAATAAGAGTTTTCTGTGGCTGCTAACTTGTTCAAACAAATTTCAACAGTGCATGAAAGTAATATGATTTTCTAAACTAGAGGCCAGAGTTGTAGATCTTTGTGTCTGTTCCTGACACCTCAGCAACTCTGCTTCGCAGCAGTCTGTCTGCTGATTAAGACCTCGTTATCATCATTTGTGGCTCCTCAACCACCTAGGTGTCTGGGCACTAATAGTCCTTCATGTACCTGAGCATCCTCATCTGTGGCCTCCACCCTCCCCCTTTGTCCACAGTTTATCACTTCACTTGGCCTGAGACTCTTCATGGACACTGCTATCAGCCCTCAGCTCGGTGCAGGAACTGTAAGTCTGTGCCTGTTGCAGCAGGTACAGTCTGGCTGTGCTGCCTTGTCTTCTGGTTCTTCTTCCCTCATGGAGCAGCCCTACTCTTCCTGGTCCCTGACACCAGCGTTTGTTGTCTGGTACAGCCAGTTAGGCTGTCATTCAGGGTTTCCTACAAGAAGTTTGAAGTGTGGAGTGTTAATTGTGAATTGAATTGGATTTTGGTATTTATTGAAGTGGAACTGCTACCCTTCTGTGAGCTAAATACACATCAGGCAAACACAGTCCTAGATACCAGGTGTCTTCCCTTGTAATTATCACGCGTCTATAAAAGATTGTAAGAACTGGTTGGCTTAACAGTACAACTCTGCTGAATTCTGCCCACACCCCAGCTCCCAGAGCATTAAATGGGCAGAGAGCTCCTGCCACATGGGCAAGTGCTTTACAGTCATGTCCACGTTCTCTAGAGGTACACTACACAAGAGTAGGCTAATGGCTGGCTTTTGAGGTAGACCACTGATGCAGATGAGGATTGAGTAAAGAATTTGCTTCTCGGGTTGAACTCTCATTCATATGAAGCATTTTATATGGGGATCTTAAAGAATCTTAGATGTATAAAAACATAAAAAGACATGAGATTTGAAGGGATTTTTTAAATATGCATAAAATGGAGCAGCAAATCATGTAATAAAGATTTGATTTGACATGGGATGTGCACTCCAGTTCTCAGTCTAGAAAAGCACTTATGTGCAGACTTTAAATTCAAGGATATGAACAGGCTCACTGGACTTAATGTTAAGTCAGTGCGTGAGACTGTTATTGGTTTGGGGATGGATGCACTGAGCACCCTTCAGGAAAAATACTCTCTATTTGCCAATGGGCTTGGACTGAATGAGGTGGGCTGAGCTCAGCTGCCTTGTGCTTTCTGTGGAGGAAACTGCTCTGATATCAATATCTGCAGTTTTCTGAATTGCCAGTCCAGGCATCTCCACCACTAAAACCAATACTTGCCATTGTCAGAGGAGTGGCAGAGTATTACAAACCATGTGAAAGTAGAATTGGGCTACTGTGTTATGGTCACCATGGAATGAACATTGCTTTAAGTAGGTGATGGTTTTAATTGTACTTACTGTATGTAGGGGGAAAAACAGTCCCTCTTTCTTGCAGCTCTGGCCTAACCCTCTGTTTTATTAATTTATGTGTCTTTGTAGGGACAGTTTCTTTCTCCTCTCCTACAGCTCTTCTTTGCAGACCTTGTTTCCCATCACCATTTGTTTGGTTTTCCTGGTGTTCCTGATCTCTTTCTTCAACTTGAAAGCTGCCAGGACCTTTCGCCTTTGCGTCCTCCTTCTTGTAACACTTGTGAGGCTCCTGTTGAATCTGTGCATCCCTCCCACTAAATGGAGGCCATGCACTTGCTGCAAGGGGAAGCAGTCTTCACTCCAGACATGCTGGGGACCCTCCAGCCCTGGGGCAGAAGTGTGTATGGGTCTGAGATGTAATCTCAGCATGATATTAGCTCAGTAACTGATGTATTAACCAACAGCATGAACGGTGTAATCTGCTCTCTTCTCTTACTGGTAATTGTTGGTCTCTATGTTACAGCTCACCTTTGTGTTGAGTGAGTGAATCTGGTGACTGCATTCTGTGCTGAGGTGGTGGTACCTGGATGAGCTCAAGCCTGAGAAGAAGACCATTATCTTTTATTTAACTTTTTGAAGTTAAATACAGGTCTTCCAATGCCTTGTGAAGGGCCATTCACTGCTGAGTCAGACTCTCAAACATTATTAGCAACATTCCCCTCCTCCCCTCCATCCTTCAACACATCCAGTATAAACACATGGAGACCACACTAGAGTATCTTAGGGTGTCTTTCAGTCTTCCCTTTAATAGTAATTGAGTAACAAATACTGAGACAGCATTTTTCACATTACAGCCTAGACAATTTGGTAGCCTTTTAGAAGAAACAGAGTGCATTACCACTCACAGGCTTTGCATGTCTTACTTTCTGGAGTATTTAGTTATAAAAAAACCATAATCCTTGCCTGCTCGTTTTACTTTTGAGAGGCAGAGTCAGCAATTTTCCTGTTACATGGATTGAACGCTTTATAATGTCAAAGCAGTTATGCCAGGGTTGACCTTACTGTGACTAGAGTTCCCTTCTTGGAGAAGGTTGAAAACTGTATTGGCAGGCACAGATGGAAGAAGTTTATTGCAGGTATGGGAACCCATACATGCAATGAACTGCAGTGCTAGGTGAGGTATTTTATTTGGCATTTAGCTTTGCCTCACGTGTCTGCAGCCTATTAATTCCTTCCCGTGAGACCTATTGTAATTTTCCAGACACCTGCAAATTTTCAAGCAGATGTCACTTTAAACAAAACCAAAAAACTTGGAGATGTATCTGCTGATTCTTACTGGTGTCTGAAAGCAGCAGTTTCTACACTTAAATTGCTCATTCTTAAGAGAGGGATGGGCTCCAATATCTGACTGGTAGCAGTATTTCCTACATTTAAAAACAGAAGCATGGAAAAGGGAGGTCTGTTAAGTTGGAGAAGATGGAAAGGTTGGGAATGAGCATTTTGTTTTAATCCTGGAAAGGGCTGGAATAGGCAGCTTCGGACTGGGATGTGCCTATAGATCAGAAACCCTTACTTAAGTCTTTCTTTGAGTCTCACTCAGTCAGGTAATGAAATTATCTGGAAGTTGAACAGGGAAATACACTTAGGAAAACAGCAATGCCAAAAACATTGCTAAATGACAGTTTAAGTGGGAGCTTTTCAGCAGACAGCTAACACCTGCAGAATTTTAAAGCTTTGTTTTCATAGTATAGTTATAATCTCCCCCTTGCCCAATTTTATATTAAAGTTTGAAATGGAAGAATCAGTGTAGCCAGCTCCTTTGCAATCCATAGAATTCCACCACTCACCCAGTTTTGTACACCATTTAAGGGCTACTACAGAGGCAACAGCATCAAGGTGTGTAACCATAGTTTTCCTTACCTGCACATTTAGTTGGCAGATGAATGCCCTCATTTTCCTGGTTACCTCACTTTAGCTGTTCCTTCAGGAAGGTTCTGGATGGTGATTGCTTGGTGAGGTGAGAGCTGTGGGGAAGCTGGAGATGGTGCTATCCAGCAGGTCTCCCTGTGTTCCGCATGGCATCAGGTCAGCTGTGGGAAGACTGAACGAGCAGTGGAAATCTCAGCTCTAGTTCAGACTGCATGCCATTAAGTCTGCTCAGGAGGGTGTTCCTTCATCCCTTTTTCACAAGAACAGGAAAGCATAAGCAGTACTGTTTTTCTGTCTCTTTCACTAAACAAGAATACAAAACCACATTTAAAAGCTAGATGCCTGAATCTTTCCCTGGATGCCAAGGTGGTGAAGTATTAAGAGCTTTGCTGGCTCAGTTAGGTCACCCCATGAGTATGAGAAAATCAGGCAGTGTACTGTGTTACCCATCTGTGAAGAAAGTTACCAAACAGCTTTCAATTAATTATTTTAGGAGGAAAGCAAATTGTCTTTGCTTAGGACAGCTTCACTGCACGCCAAAGTCTGTGCTCCCAAAAGTGATGTTCCAGTGAAATCAATGCAAGCTTCTTGGCTTGTGACAGCTGGGGATATGGCCTATGCTAATTTTTGCTTAAACCTCATATAATAAAATGCTTTAGCACATGATGAATGTTAGGTTTCTTAGTAGTTCTAGGTAATAATGAGGTTCTGATTGCTTACATTAACTCTTCAGTGTTTGAGTCTTCATCATCAAACTTGCAACAGTTGCAATTAAATGTGTATTTAATGCCTTTTCTTCTGAGCTGGAGAAAATGGTTTGCAATAGTTATAGCAATACACAAGACTGACATAATAGGATTGATATATAAAATCAAACCCTGTAACTATAAATATGTGAAAAGACATTGAGTTGAGAGGAAATACTCACTGTACAGAGCACTGCAGATGCATGGCAAGCTTGCACAACACAACCCTATTTATGATAGGAGCTTCCCAAGACATAATGTTTTCAAGGTTCTCTTCCCTTGCACTGTCATTCTCACTCTCTCCCTTCCTCATAGTTAGGCCAGTTACAGGGATAACTCAGAAGTTTCTGTCCCAGTTTTGAGCTGTTTCTTAAAACAAGTAGCAGCTTAAAAAAGCATAGATGGAGGAAACTGAAAAAAGCTACAGGCATACAGCTGGAGGGGGGAAAGGGAGGGAATGTCAGTTGTCTGCTTCTAAAGCAATTGTGGATATGGATTGGATGGAAGCCTTCTCATCAGCAGGGAGTCTGACAGGTCTATCAAGGGAGAGTTCTACTACTGCAATAGTAGTTATTTGAACAACTAGAGATCAATAGAGTTTCTCGGGGAGATGCTGCTATTTATTGGGAAATAAGAGAGAAACATTGGTGAAAGTTTCCTTTCTGTTTCTACAGTAACCATCATCAGGAAGACTGTGTACATGTTTACTCTAGTTGAGGTTCACGTTTAGTGTTTCAAGACTGCATGGCTACAGAGACAAAGCAGTCTATGCATGTCACGTACAAAGCACTGCTGCCTTTGCATTGAACTTTTCAAAGCTCAGAGTAGTCAGACAGTGGGCAATGAAGTGATGAGTTAACACCTGAAGATCACTTGTGAAATAAAAATTGGCTCTGAATTTACATCTGCCTCTGGCCAGTGATGGCGTGCTGGATGGGGGCCACCTATGCTGCCTGCAAGTGATTCTTGCAGCCTCTTCTGCTCCCAACCTTCCTGTGAATAGCTTTGTGTGCAGAAGGCAGTGTGTTACACGCATAGGAAACATGCTGTGCTCAAAGTCAGCAGCTCATGTCTATTCAGAAAGCAGAAATATCCTGGTGGTGGTGGGCAAAAGGTTTAGGTTCAGCTCTGAGCTTCCTTGGGAAAGGGGTTCATCTCATTCAGTGCATATAAAAGACTTGGGTCTGTCACCCTGCATGAAGGGGGGTGCAAGGCACCAGTGCCCTCCACCACCTCCAAACCCTTACAAAAAAGTAATTTCTATGAGTATCCATCACAAAAACCCAACATGCTTAGGGAGTAGAATCTGGTTAAGTAGTGATTAGGGAGACAATAAATACTAGTGCATGGGGCATTGTCAAAGCCAGGCAGGAACAATTCTACTCCGCTAGCAAACAGACCTGCAATATCTTCACCTTAAATGAGCTATAAAGTTGTCTGCCTCTCCTTCACTGTTTGTTTTGTGTTACCATTTTCTGCACATGGTGCAGTATTTTGCTCCTGAAGAGGTGTGTGTGATAAGCTTATGAATAACAAATGAGGATTTATGTTTGTGGATTGTGAAACAATATTAACGTGACTATTACTTTTAATCTTTGCTTTTGAATGATGTATTGAGCTGCAGGTAATCCCAGAGGGATATTATTAGGGTCTGAGTATTAAAAATGTCTCCTTCCTTTGTCTTCGCGGCTATTAAATGTGGAATTGAAAGCAGAAAAGTGAAGAAAGTAGGACAAACACAAGCTCTCTGATTTAATGTCATATTTTACAGTCTAAGAGCCCCACCAGCTGTATAACATAATCAGAGGTGGGGGCAGAAGAAAGATAAATTCTGAAAATCTGAGCGTATGCTACCTTTTGGGGGATAAATGATGAAAGTCTCTCCATGCTAAAGCTTGATCTCCAGTAATGAAAACTGAAATCAGCAGTTTCCAAGAAACTTCCACTCATTAAAGCCCCAAATCTTCCTTACTCTTTGGAAATGAACAAATAAGTTCTCTTTGCAGCTTCTGGGTATCAGAACTGGAAGCTGGACTGAATTTTGCAGCCCAACGTGAAAAAAGTAAAGTGTTTGCAATTCTGTTGGAATAAAATTGAATAGAGTGTCTTTTCAGGTTTACCCTTTTTTATCTGACTGTGATAGGATGATATTCTTTAGAGGATGGATCTCTGAAAACATTCTCCAGGACTGTACGTATGAGAGGAAATATACGATGTCTGGGATGGTTTCATTCAAATACCACCCCCATCCTCCCCATATGTATATTTGTAAGTAAACAGAAAATCTTGCTGACTCTATAAATCTACTGTTCATTTTGCAGCATCAAACAAATATTGTTTGTTATGTTTGTATATTGGTAATGCTGCTAATAACTTCTATCTGTACATCATTGTGCTATCTCTGTCGGTAGAACTGGCTGTACAGAAGAGGAAATCTGGAGGCACAAGACAAAACAGTTGATACTATTTTAATTCTCATTTCTCATTTGGATACACTTCTACTGAATATCTTTCCAGGCTGTCTATCGAAACCAGCTCCAGCCAGCCTGCAGTGGTGGTTCAAAATTCCTTGCTATAGGAATTGTACCAGGGGGTTATACTGGGCCACAGGCAGCCTTCTGTAGACAGCAGCAGTGGTGGACATGCTCTCATGCATCTGCCCCAGGGGGAGCAAGGCTGCCTCTGGAGAACACAGGGAGTAGAACAGCTGGCCTTCTATGCACAGACTGACACAGGGCTGGGCAGAGCAAGCAGGGGGTTGAAAGCAGAGCAACAGCCATGGGTGGGCTACAGGTACTTGAAAGGACCAACCCCCTTCTCTTCCAGAGGTAACTGCTGTCCCGGCTCTGTGTCATGGCAGCAGCCTGTGGGCAAGAGGAAGGTGCTCGACTGTCAGGACAAGCTTCTCTGACTGGTGGGTTCCTGTTGTCACTGGGGAAATGCTGGCTGCAGGGAAGCCTTCTGCAGGCTTCATCTAACTGATCCAAGCGGTACCGTACTCCATCACCTGCTCTTAATCCCACTAATGACAAACACAGAGGCCCCCCAAGTTCAACTACCAGCTCTGTCTTGCACAGTATCGTAATGCAAAATCCATTGTTGAAAAGGTGAGCACAGACTCCTACCTGAGGGGTCTTCTAGCAAAAAGGTTGTAGGCGGCTCAGCTGAAGGCAACACTGGTTTGCAAAACACTGCATGAAAAGCCTACAACACTTGAGAAGCTTGAAGTGTGCGAACACTTAAGTGTGGTATCTCCTAAAGGGCAGATCAGAACTGAAAAAACTGCGGGCTGGGAGGGAGCAGTGTTCATTGTTCAGGAGCAAAGTGACTCCAGGTCTGCAGCTCCTAGGTACTCACGGCTCTGAGGACTGTAAAAATGACAGGGGGATAAGGGGTGATGATTAGATACCTTTGTCCTTTCTAACTTTACTCTGGGAAACAGTTTAAATTTCAGTGGGAATTCTTGTACTTAATGCTAAGGCAGTCCTGTCCTTGAAAGTTTGTAGACTTAATTATGAGAGGCTTACAGGGATGGTGAATAGTTCATCTTTGCTTCTTCAGTTAATCTTGCTGTATAATGCATGGCAAATATTGTCTTGTTTCTTTTAAAAACTGTCAGTGAGAGGAAATTCCAGAGACGGGAAATGCAGTCTTTCAAAGGATTAAGAGAGAGCTAACTAACATGAACCAGATCATTAGCTGTGTATTTTCTGTTCCACCTTCTGATGCCCATATTTCACTCATGAGGATGAGTTGGAGCGACTCCAAAAACTAAGTGGAAATTAATTTCTCAGAGGCTGATCTGGAAGTTAAGATGCATTTCAAAATCACTTGCTTTACAGTACCCATCCATTTGCCCTGAAGAGAGGAAAAAATAGTGCTTTATTGTAGCAACATGAAGTACAAGTTAAAAAGAATATGGGTGAGCCACTACAAGAGGCTCAGGGGGAACCAGCCAACAGCCCAGCACTGCTGTGAAATGCTGCATCCACCATTGTGAGGGTGCATTTAACAGGGTTAGAAGAGATCCCTAAACCAAGGATTTTTAAAGGAAGCTGGGAGGACAATGCAAGGAGGATTGTACACACTGTGACTTCATGGAAGATTTTAAGATATCAAAATCAGGTTTTTTGAAGAGAGACCCCCTGTATTATGAAAAAAATTCAAGGTTTGACTTTGCTTTCAATGTTATATAGGCTGTTTAAGAACCTAATATAGGCTATTTAAGAACCTATTTTCAAAATGGAAGTAACATTGATAAAATGTTAAAGCTCTTTCTCTAAAGCATGAGTTTTATGATATATAAATTGTAATGAATCTAAAATCTCATACTTATGGAAGATTTAATTACTGAAAATAATTTTTTTTTTGACAGAAAACTGCTTTGCAGAAGGTTCTGCAGAGCTGTATTGCAGCTAGCTTAACATAAGCAATTTCAATTGCTAGCAAAAAAGAGAGAGGAAATAAATCGGGTGTCCTTCATTGTTAGAAAATGTTCTCTTCTGAACATATCCTAGGTCCAGATAAACACAGCAGAGTTGGAGAAAATTAGGGCTGTTATGAGATCAGATCCTAGGCTGAGCCTCAAATAATGTCCCTAATTTTAAGGCTGAGAAGTAAAGGGTAAAATACTGGTGCTTTGAGTTATGAATACACTTAGTGTCTTTGCTGAACTATGATATGAGACTAATGATGATAAATATTGTGAAAGTGATTAAAGCATGATTGCACAGAAATGCATTTCTATTATTAATATTAGGTAATTAAAGTCCTTACAGTCTTCCTAGCTCCACTTACAGATAGGTAAGAGGAATCACAGTGGAATTGATACCTTCATTTTCGGAGGTGCTGAAATCCTCTCTTCTGCCACTCTCTTCTGTGTGCTGTGATAATATTTAGCAACTCCAGATGTCTTGCTTAAAATCACAGGGCAGCTGAGCAGTGGCACGAGTCATCTGGTTTCATATCTAACCTGCAGATCATTTTGGAAGGGATTTCTCCTGGCATAGGACAGGGAAGAAAGGATCAAGTACTGCAAATATGGTACAGATCATTTAGTCCCCACACTTTGTCTCTTGATTCACATTGCAGGTAAAAGTACGCCTTGGGGTAAGCAACATGCTGACTCTGCAAGAGGAAGTGTCAAAATCGGTATGGATTTTAGCACTGACATTTCAGTGTGACGGACCTGTGAGATGAGGTGCAAACCTAACTGAGGAAAATGCCCACTAAATAAGAGCTAAAGACTGAATGGGAGTGACTTGTTCCTTCCTGCTCTGGGGGAGCACCGAAGAGCAAGAAGGTAAGTTGGCTGAACTCCATGGAGAAATTCTTAGCATGAATGCAGAACTGAAGTTTCCAAAGCTGCTGTGTAAACCTTGTTCCTAAGGTTTAAGTTAATTTAAAACAGAAAATACAGTGCCCATGAAAAAGCTTCCCTTTGTTCCATCTTAAAATGTGCCTTTTCATTCAGATAAATCTATTTGCACTGGCTTAAAGCAGTAATTGCTAATGACTCTTTTGGTTCAGTGCTATTCTGGGTAAGTTATGGCAATTATCCAGATCACAGATATATCTAACAGTCTTTGATATTTTCTGTAATTGTGCTTGAAGTTCAAATGCCTGATGTTTAATAAGGCCTATTCCATTTGTTCTAAGTAAAGTCAATGTCAAAAGTCCTCGTGACTTCAGTGATGAAGTTTCACACCCTTAGACATGGTTTGTCTTACTTCAGAGGAAGATTTTGTTTTCTCTTAATTCACTAGATGGTAGCAGTGTACAAATTGTGTGTTGTTGGGTTTCTTTAAATTCTAATCAGACTTGCATTCAGAACCTTCCTTCATTTCCCAACCCATCCTTTCTGAGTCTTGTACTGGGGTTTTGAAGGGAAAGAAGACAAAAGATTTTAAACATCCTTCTGAAGGGATGCCAACATTTGTGCTGTCCTGCAGATGTCTTCTTGTGATGGCAGAAACCAGACGACATTAAAAGAGCACAGCTACTGATGGTCAGAGAATGACATCAACATCTGAGGCTGAGCTTAAACGCTTTAGTACAGCCAAAATATACAAAAATTGGAAAAGAGACATTAAGTCTTCAATATGTATCCCTTCCACCAGTTTCTACAGAATTCTCTGCACCATGTCAGGCAGCATGATTAAATGAATGTCCATTATGACAGCAGTCAGTCCGGGGAAAGTCATGGTGTTCAGCAAGGGACCATCTAGGTATCAAAAGGCAAGAGGACTTGGGCTTCCAAAATACTAATATGGGGTAGGATTGTTGCTGAGCATAATCTATTTTTGTCAGCAGTGGATGTGCTGGTAAACAAGAAACAGTCATTTGAAACCAGTGTGGCAGTTTTGTACACTTCTGTCCTACCTGACACGCTGTGTGTGCTAGGGCTGACCTCCTGATCTGCATGTTCCTACAGAAGTATTACCCATTTCCTAGGAGGGAGGAAGGGAAATTCTAACAAAATACTGTCAGTCTTTCTCCAGAAACAAGAAAGTGCATTCAGACAGGTTGGTACTAACCCACGGCATTTCACTTTTATCGCTAGCATGCCCCGTGCTTCAAATGACCTTGGCCAGTTTTGACTGGTGTTTTTAGGGAGGTGGTCACAGCCAAATGTGCCATTGAAAGGGCTGCTTCCTGCCAAAGTGCTTCTCAGCATCTCTCTGGAAAGTGCTTCTCAGCATCTCTCTGGAAAGTCTGTATCCCTCTGGTTTCCCACCTATTACTCCTCACCTGACAGTTTGCTCCACTGTTCAGGATCTTCTGGTGTGGGGAGTTTATTACAGTTATCAAGGTGCTAAGTTTAGTAAAAAATGAATTCCAGAGAAGGTGCTGTGCTCTTATGGCTTACCTTTTGGTTGATATTACATCTTGTCATCCACACAGGCAGCTCCTTTCCAAGGTTGCTTATTCCTGCCTGTGTGTGTCTTGAACAATCATTGTCAAGCAAGCCAACTGTCCGGGCTAGCGCAGCAGCTTGAAACTACCTCAGTATTTAAAAAACTATGCAGCAGTCATAGCTCTTAATTTCATTCCTAATAGTTCTATTACAATATATCAGAGGTGAACAATGGAGATGTGAAGTGGTCTATTAGAGGAACTTTTTAAGCCTAAAAATACATGATGCTAAAAAAGATGAAGATATCTATGAACTGGTAGATAATGGCCAGAAGTAGAAGAGAGATGAAAAATCTAACCCTTCAGTGAGTAGCTAGAACTAACTGTAACTGTCCCATATTCCCATGTGATCCTAGTGGGATGCAGATAGGAACCAGAGTCCTCCTGACAGAATCAGACAGGCTGCTGCTGAGATCACTATGCAGAAGTTGCTCTATAAAAAGCTTGCAGCAAACATTATTTTCTGGTGGTACGATGAAATAAATCCAGGGGACATTTGCAGGAGAGTTTTCAGAAATTCCTTCAGGCAATGACTGTGGAAGAGAGGCTGCAATGTAAGTACACTCTGGCTTTGTGCAAAGCATGGTGAGATAGGCAGAATTAACATCGATGGGAGAAAGCACTCTCAGTTTTCATGAAGATGTTTAGGTATCTGATATAATTTTGCCAGTTTGAGGGGTTGAGTGGCAGGATTATACTGGGGTTTATAATTCATTTTTGGCAGCAACTGAGATAATTTTAAAATGTCATGTAGATGCAAAAAAAAAAAAAAAATCCCACAACCAAAATCATTGTAAATGGGTGTCATACCTCAACAGCTTGTCCATTTTATAGCCTTTGTATAATACCTTGGGTAATATGAAACAATGTCCTAGTCAGGGCCACAAAACCCATCCTAAAATATGATAAATATGATAAAACAAGAAAGTTAAGATCAGATTTCCATTTTTCTTTTGGTTCTTATTTCATAATTGCTAACAAAACTTTCAAAATGAGGGTCCCAATCTAAAATTTCGTCAAGGAAATGATTCAGACCTGGAAAACAACAGGCTGTGCTGAAAATAGTAAACAACGTATGCCAGTTCATGGGGCAAGTATGTGAATGAGAGGAAAGCAGGGTATATGGTGATTCCTTGTCATACTAATTCTACAGCTATCAATTAGGAATTAGTAAAATGTATAACACCGCTCTCTTGCAGCTATATTCCTGCTGGCTGCTGCTGTAGTGATGCATTGCAATAATATGCCAGTGATGATATTCCGCTAATAAATGAGGATAATACACCATCAGATTGTCATCACTCCAGTGATGTACTATTGCAATACATCATGAGGCAACGGAGTTTAAGCATTAGCAAAAGAGGCAAAATTCAGTATACATCCACTGAAGGTGGTGTATGACGTACTGCATGCACTTTGTGTGTTCAGCAGGAGCTGTATGTGAAATGCATACTGCAAACACAGGGTTTTCTTACTCATTTGAATACTTAAAGTCTAAAACGAAAGTGCGTGTTCAAACAATCGTAGAATAGAATCGCTGAGGTTGGAAAAGACCCTTTAGGCCACTGAGTGATGGAGCTGCTTGGGAATTCAGCTCTCCATATTTTCACCATCCTGCACTGCAGTGAGAGTGTGTTGGATGATTGCCTCTTGTAGTACTTATACACCAGAACGATATGTTGAGCCTTGGCACGATAGGCCAGGGTCAGCAGTCTTTCTGTTTAATTTGTGACCGCTTCTCAGCTTGTTCCTAACATGGTAATTACTGCCAGAGGGCTCTCAAACTATTTTGTGAGTACCAACCAACTCTTCTGCAATAATGGTGTAATATTACACCTGATATGCATGCAGATGGACCAAGTAATTGGATGGAAAAATACAAGATGGTTCTCATGCCTTATTATTATTCCTTATTTCTTTCATTTGGCAGCTGCCGTCATGGGAAGCTTATACAGATGTAAGGCATCACAGTGGTGACATTCTCACTGAAGTCTTCTCAGATGACATAATTCATAGATTAATCTCCAGTGAAAGCTCCTGAAGAATTGATGCATCCTAGCTCCCAGCGATGTGAGTCTGGGGAGTCACACTGGGTCACCTGCATACATATGGGTTTAAAAAGAAGGTAAGATTTTACTTTGGAAGCCAAAGTGGCAATACCAAGACATTAGGGTCAAGGGAAGAGACTCCTTCTTAGTTAGTAAAGTGCAGTTTCAGAGGTTCAGTTTTGATGACAACAGACCAGGGAATTAAGCTGTGCACTTTAAAGATTTTTCTTAGCCTTTCTGACACTGAATTTCTCCAGAGGAATGCAGCAGTAGCCAGCTCTGTGATCAATAAATATGCTATTGATGGAAAATGAGGGACGGGCTTAAAGAATCATTAAAGGTCAGCTGATTTGTCCCTAAAGCTCATATGCTCAGCATCTGTTTACTGTTTAAGAGTCACAGTTTGATACAGTGAAATTCACCTGGGAAAGAGGTTTGATTTTGTACGGTTGGCTGAAATTTGTATCTCTGGAGAACATTGACATAAATAACACTGGAGAACATTAATTTCTAGGAGCGGGGGTGAATAGCTTCTGCAAGAGCAATCAAATTAGTCACTTCTGCTTCCACTGTTCTTTGATGTAAAATAAATAAGATCTATTTAAGTTCAAATAAAAACCCCCAAGCCAAGTAAAGCATGACTTGCAAAGCTTGGTGCACTGCAGTTTCAACACCCAAAATGCTGCTACTGTCGATTCTGTTCAGCTACAAAGATTGCATCTTTTAGTACATTATAAATAAACTTTTTAGGGTACTATTGCAAAAGTCAATGCCACATGCTGGAAAAAAAGCAATTAGAAGAGAAAGCTGGGAGAGGTGAGGGTCTCCAAGTGTAATATACATGTGGTAACCCAACAGAGCATCCGGAGCCACAGGGGCAAACTACGTTTCCTGCTGGTCTTGAAACATTTTGTCTGCTTTATTAACTTCCAGTAGTGATAGTGGAACTGTAGCCTCAGATGGAATAAATATCCACCTTTAATATAAAGATTCCTAGTGATGAAAACTATCACAACCTTCATTAAATTGTTCTGCTTAGGAAGTGTCAATGTTAGCAACTTGAAATATATGTCTGGAATATACAGTTTGGGCTCCTTAAAGTTGAGGGAATGTGGGTTCTGCCATAGATTACTTTGTGCAGCAGAGGTTCCTGCTTTCTTGTGGCTTTTACCTTTCCAGTTACATACTCTGTAACCAAGTTATTGTGTATTTTTCTGTTCTGCTTGACCTTTTAGTACACCTATTGATTTATATTCTTTTAAACTTTCTAAGTTCATAGTTTTATTTTGCCAGCTGTATAGCAACGTTTTCCTGAAGCTGAAGTATATTTATGAAATGCTCTTCCTATATCAACCAAGTTAATAATCTCTCTAAAAGGTTAAAGTTACTTCAAGAAGATCTGTTTTCCATACTTTGTTGATCAGCATGAGCAGTAGCATGCACCTTACAGCCTCTCTTAATTGAATTAAATATGAGGTTTTCCTTTATTTTCCCAGCCTGATGTCAGCCTGACAGCCTCTGTTACCCCAGCCATCCTGCCCCTACTTTGTGATGAACTAAAAGGAGCTCACATTCTTTAAGTTTTCTGGAACTCTCCCTTGTCCATGGGTTACTGAAAAATCAACATCAGCTGCCAAAAAAGCTCCTCAGCCAGCTGCTTCAAAATTCCTCAATGCAAATTACCCAGAACTTCTGATTTAAGTATGTCTAACTACAGTAGCTGTTGATTAATATCCTCTTTAGTTACAGTAGGAATAGAAAGTGTATTATCATAATCATATAACAAATACATCATCCTTCCTCCCCAGTACAGAACAGACATCTTTATTGAATTCTCTTGCATTGTTACTAAATAAAAAAGAAATATCTGTTGTTTCTGTTTGGGAGCAGAGTTATTGGTATGTTTCAAGGTTTTGAGTTTTTTCACTCCAGAAATGTTTTGCTAAAACTGCTTTCTTATTAATGATCTCAACTGTTCATTTTTGTTGTCAATTATCTGTCCTCTTTTCCTATCAAATTCATTTTTTGCCTCCTTATTGGCAAGCCTTACTTTTATGGCTGCATTCCCTTCCTGGTGTGGAGGTTTTTGATTTATTATGCTGAGCTTCTGTTGTGTTTTTACACAGATCCAACCTCCTTACTCCTGTTAAAGTAAGATATCCTTAAGTAGTTCTTACAAAGCTCTCTTATTTTCTGTCTTACTTCCTTTGTCTAATTGATTTTTCTCATAGTAGTGTTTTGCTTTATAAAGCCAACTTTCTTTAGGACCTCCTGTGTACTGTACTGGTTCAGACTGCATTTTACTTGCATACAGCTGGATTATTACCACGCGTATATCAATAGTGAAGTCAAGACTGGTCCTTGATGTAGGTATTTTCCTTTTATTCAAGAGCACATTAAAGATAAGCAAAAATTACCATGAAAGAGATTAATTCACTCCTGGCACTCAAGTCTTCCTTTCTGATAAAGGTTCCTTGTCTTTCCCACAGGAAAGACCTGGCTGCTCAGTTAAACCAGGAGAAATGCCAGCCTCACCAGAGGAGTTTTACAGCTCCCTGTGGGATATGGCAACTCACTCCAGCTGGGCTTGGGCACAAATCCCCCTTCCTCCTCCTTCCCCTATGGCAGGATTCCCTGGCAGTCCCAAAATAAGGACAGGCTGCTGTGAGCTGTCCTCTGCAAAGGCAAAGACTGTTAAGACCTTCTTACCACCCATCAGATGGGGTCTGTATGATTTATTAAGGCATCATTCAGATCCTGTGGGCTCTCCCCCAGAGTTGCTGGTGTTAAGGGGAAGCTCTCCCCAGTGAATTCTGTGTTGAGCTGGCTCCAAGCCTGTGCTGATGTTGGAGGCAAAGGATCAGAGCTTAGTCGGCTGCATTTTGCAAGTCCCTTTGCAGCACCCCTATTCACTCAGCTGCTGTCTGAGGGAACAAGCTGCTTTGAGTACTTGTGTCAGTGGAGCAGGTTCAGGCTGCTTGCTGTTTCAGTTCAAGGGAGAGAATGAGCCGATAGTCCTCACTGCTCCCTCTCCTTAAAGACTAATGGGCTCTCAAAACAATGCCCCTATTTAGTTTGGTTTCCTGGACTGAAATGTCTGTGCACTGTTTTCCTCACTTGTACTTGTGGATTTGGATCTTTACTCCTAGGTGCTGTAAGTGAAAATGGTTCATGTGCAGCACCTTCGCTAGGTGGTTAATGGGTCCAGTGAGGGCTGAGGTCAGTATCTGTTCTCTTGCTTTGCAGAAGACCAGTTCTGGCTTACATCTTACCTTCAAACCTGATCAGAGGAAAAAGTCTCTCAGAAGTTCTTTCTCAGTGTGTAATCTCCTCTGTTGCTGAAAGTACTTTATGTGTGTATGTCCAGCAGTTGAACAGCAACGTAGACAAGCAGAACAGCCAGCATGGGCAAAGCGCTCTTCCACAGGGACAGCTCAAACTTCCCATCCCACAGAAAGTCTGAAGGCAGGCTGTGCATCCAAATAGGACTGATGGTATGGTATGTCAAGTACATTAACAAAGCTTCTTTATAGCTTTTCTTCCCCCTCTTCATCCAAAAAAAGAAACAAAGAACTCCTTCTATTTTGGAGCTTAGGCTGTAGGCTTAAATACTATATATACATGAACTTTCCACATGCGATACCGTATTTTATAAAACCATGGCAAAGAAAATACCCTGAGTGCTTGCCAGATTCCTCCCCCTCAGTCCTGCTCCTGACACTAGGCACCCATTGTAGAGTTAGGAATATTCTGTCCCCATATCTAGGTTTTGACAGTAGCTTGCTTTTGTGATTGCAAGTGAGCCATAAAAAGAAAGAAAAGTTACAGCAAATTAATAAGGCTTCTCTGCTGAATATGGTATTTCTATTAAAATTTTAAAAGTTTGAAGTGACAGTAAATGTGGTCTTATTTTAGAATGGTTTCCATAACACTACACAACAGTTGCCAATGGCACTTATGCCTTCTCGTGCATACACACACAGCTATTTAGCTGACAACAGTGTTTAAGCCATTAAACAAGATAATATTGCAACTGTTATGCAATGGTAAAGCTCGCTCTTGAAAGAAGTATTTGGTGTTTTAAGCTGAAAGTCAACATTTGTTCCATATTCATTTATATTTTCTTTATTAGAAATGTATAATTTAATGTAATATTCAAGGCCCTTAGGGTATACACTCTGTTACCTATAAAACAGTCATGCACACTGAACACTTTTTTGGTGCCAGTTCTTGGCTTTGTGCATCTGCTATACAATACCGAGTATTCTAACTAACAACATGCCTTAATTGAGTTTAGGTGTTTGAGTCATTTATTTAAATTTAGTAGTGTGAATAATTTATTTCAATTTACATTTTAATTATTTTACCCACTTTTTGAGGAATAACCTCATTTTCTAGCTTCTAAAAAAATAATCGGCATATGTTTACTGCAGCAACACTCACACTTACTAAATTCTCTGAGAAGTTTAGTTCCAAACTGAGAAATACTAATGAATTATTCATACAGGAGGCATTAGTTGGAATTAAATTAGGATGTCCAGATCTAAAAGAAACCTGACCTTCTAGAACCTAATAGCTCCGAAAGCTCCCTAAGAACTGATCATCTGCCATGGCAAGCTGGACTAAGCTCTATTTAAGTATGACGATATACAAATATTTCTGCAGTCAGTGTGGGTTTACATAGTTTTTATTTATTATTCTGTTATTATTTATTATCTGTAATTGAACAGTTTATTGGGACGTCATGAATGGCATGGAGCTCCTTGTGCTCTTTGCCCAAGGATATTTATAACCTAAAGGAAACTCTTTTTGGTTTCCGTATATTAGTTTACTTCGAAAAATGGACTAAACAAGGCAATTTTTCCCATGTAACTTACAGACAGTGGAGGTCTGAGGCAGGCATTCCATTTTCAGCTGGTGCTCCTTGCACCCTGGAGCCTCAGGAGTGAGGAAATGGGTACTTACCTGTACATACAAGCATCCAGTCTGGTCAGCAGTGTGCCCAGAGCTCAGCTTTGGTTTACACAACCTGCCAGGTGGGGTGTTGGTTGTGTGTTTGCTGGGAGAACTGCAAGGATGTCCAAGCTCAAAGGACTTATGTCCTTAGAAACAAATAGGGACTCTGGTGGGAAACCAGGGATGATTTATAAAGTATTGTTCACTGACAATGAGAGCTAACTGCTCATTCTCTGAAAACTGTTCTTTCTTTAAAGGTGGGCCTGAAAAACAGAGGAACCCCAAAATAGACCAAACTAAATACAAGTGCCAAACTGATTAGAACTTGGAGTTTGCAGTGCCAAGCCTGCCCCACATCAAGGATCACTGGGGCACACAGGTTGCTTGATCTGTTGCCTGCAGTGCCGAGGTGAGCAGCATGTCCTACCCCTGAGCCACTCATATTTCCTTGTATTATGTGAACAACTCTGGAAGAGGCTAATTTTGTTTGCAGAATTATGTAAGACTTTAAAGGCTTCTGCTTGTATCTGAAATACAAGCCCCAATCAGTTACCATGTAAAACCATAGGAAGGCATGGTTTTACCTAGTTCTCTTGCTGTTGCCTGGGCATTAGCTGCAGACCTTATTCTTGCAACCACACCTGTCAGTAGTTTAATTCAGTTCACTAGAGCTATTCAGGTACATGAGCATTTGCATGGAGTCTTCAGTTTAACCCATGAAGTGCTGCTGCTGTTTTAACTGCTGCTCCCCTGCTGCACATAGAGACGAACCAAAGATGCTAGTCTAGGGCACAGCTTGGTAATTTGCTTACAAAGAGCATCTGTAACAGCTGTCTCCAGTTCTTGCACGGGTTTCTAGTGCATTCAGCCTCAGGGTCTGACGGAGTCCTAATGTTAAGACATACAGTATGATCTGATTTTAGAGGAGCTCGGGATCTGAGAAAAGATTTAACATCTGAATCCAGCTTTTACAGAACATCTCTCTCAGTGGCAGCTGCCTATATGGGTTTAAAGTGTTAACAGGAGAAACACTGTCCCATTTTATAGACAGCTGTTAGTGATTGAGATGGCTAAAACAAGAGTTTTATGACCAGAAAAAGATCTCTTCAACAAAGGGCAATGAAAACCACTCAGCATTAAATATGTGAGGATTTTTCTTTAGTGGCAAAGTCAATTTGTGATATTTTGTCATCTGTCCTGTGTGCAAGCATATATATATATATATATATACACACACACCCCTCTGTCTCTCGAGTTGTCTTTTGTTAAAAATGATATTTTCCAAATACAGTGTAAATAGAAGCAAACATACATGCACTGGTTTCAGCCTAAATGTCTTTTTTCCTTGAATTTCTATGTATACTTATATACATGTTATTCAGCACTGGTTGTTTTTACTCATGCATACTTTTCACTCACACAAGTGATCTCCCTTTCCTGTCAGTCTATAGCTACACAAATGTTTCTCTAGGTAAATTTCACCACATTTTACTTTAAAATGTAATTTTTTTCAAATTCACTTTTACTGCTAAATACGGTACGCAATGGCCCGTCCACAAATGAACATCCTAAGAACAGAAAATGGTAAGCTGGAAATATATCTTTAGCCTTTAGCTCCAACAAACTACAGCATATATTTGTTTTGAATATCAATTGACCTGCTATTCAAAATAAGCCTTTTTTTTTTTTCAGCTGTAGAAAAAATATCCCAGCTGAGCAGAAGTAGGCTGTGGAGGAGTCTGAAGTGATGCCGCTGGCTGTGACTCAGGTGCAGTGCCAATCATCTTGGCTGAACCAATGACGGGCAGCTTTCCAGGGCTAAAACCAGTCTGCAGCTTCAACCAAAGAGGTGGCAGTGCTGCTGAGAGCTGTGTGACCTAGGACTTCTCTGCTGACCAGGTGGCTGCCATGGAGGTGACACAAAATCCATTTTGAGGTTGGCACATTCTCTGCTTGGGAAAGGTTTGATGTTAGTTGTGGGGTGCGCTGAGTGCTCAGGCTGTCTTCTCTGCACATTCCAGCTGAGGGAACGGATTAATTCAGCAGATGGTTAAATACCTTGTTGAACCAGAGCCATATCCAGTTCCTACACATGGGCAAATAACTTGGGGAATGATTCTGATAAGCACGAAGCTGTGGACTTCTCAGAAGTGAGGTGTCCCAGAGCCACGTGCGGGGCGTGTTGGGGACAGATCCAGCCTGGACACATGGCTGCTGCAGGATGTGCAGCCCGACTGGCACTGCAGAACTGCTGGGAAGCACTGGCACATGGGGGACTGCAGCGTGTAAAGGGTGAGGGGTCCACCCATGCTGCTGTGGCACCAGCGGGCAGCAGAGTAGGAGTACCCTGAGAGGCATCACACCATGAAATGAGCTACTGGGACCATGAGCTGCTGCAGATTCATGGCACTACAAAATGTCCTCCACAGTCATCTTTAAATGTCTGTTCCTCAAGCTACATGCTCTCTGACAAAGGCAGCTTTTCACTTGGATCCTTAAAAACCCCTGTCCTAGAACACTCTGATCACAATAGATTTTGTGGATGTTGTAGTAATGATGGTACACTGTGTGAGGCTATGGTGAATATGCAATATACACGGCTTTCCACAGGGCAAATCTACATGTATCCTAGAAGCAAGAGGATCAAAATAATTTTTGGACAACATGATCTCTGCTTTGAAGGTCACAAGCAAAAGACCTTCCTGCAAGGTAGACAGAACGTTTTGCAGGTGAGGAGTAATTTCAGTCAGAAAAAAAATCCATCTTTGGGCAAAGAGCTTAACAAAAATATAAACAAAAGGTTTAAACCCAGCATCAGTTATTAGGGAAAAAAAAAAAAAAGAAAAAACACTCTTCTTTTCACACAATGTATTTATAAATAAATACTTATTTTTTATAGTAGTCCAAGCTTTTAGGCATTTTGTGGACAACTCTGAAACTAGTTCTTTGCCCCATTGCTCTTACTGCCATATAATACTGCACATATGCAAGAAATGAGCAAGTAGTAATATTGGGAGTGATGGGCATAACTGTGCAGTTTTGGCCTTGTTTTGAGTGTGAATGTCTTTTCACATGCGGATTTATTGGAAAAAGGGACTCATATGAGAAGATGTCTTCTTATTTGATGGCTCTGAACCTCCCACCTCTCCTCACCTTCGTTATGCTAGAGGCACAGTGGATATGCTGGGAGAAGGATCATGCCATACTTTTTCTCTAAGCTTCCACTGCTTGAAACAGGATATTAAATACTTGGCAATAAAGCAGGTTCTGCTTGTTGTTCAGTAACCTTGTAGCCTTCAGCTCTGCTCTAAAATCATACAGGAGCCGAGCATCTGAGCAGGGATCAATGATTTGTGTCAGAGAGGAAGGAGGATATTAAAGATACCGGAGGAAACAAAAAAAAGAGAAGCTGACCTTGGAGCAGCCAAATGTGTAGAGACCCATTGGTTCAACTTCTAACCCTCATTACTTGTCCCCTCCCATCACTGAATTTAATCCTTACACGACTCTTGCCAGCCTCTCCTTTGGCACTGCAAGCTGGCTCTTCAGCTTGATGAGCGGCTCTTGTGCACAGGCTCTACTGAGTAGGGAGCTGAGGCTGGGGATGAGATTAGACAGTTAGTGCTGCTTTTTCATCTGGGCTCCAGCGGCCCTTGTGGGTGACACCTATCCATCGTGTGAAAAAGGTTTCCTAGCACTGCTAGAGCGGAGGAAGGTTTGTTATCAGTCCAGCCCCTTACTTTCAGAGCTGTGTGCTCATTAGCAGCCACCTTTTTGTAATGCCCAGGGGGAGCTTTGTTGCTGATCCTGATGGGAGAGAAAGCAGCAAGTGCCGAGGTGCCGGTGTCTGCACGTCTCTTGGGTGGTGCTGGAGGTGCTGGTAGGGAGGACACAACCCACAGGATAAGCACAGGAGCAGGGTTTGGTACCATGGTTTGCATATTGTACTCTGGCTCAACTGTCAGCTACAACCACTTCTAATGGCCCTCCTTTCCTTTCCCATTCCTTCCTTATCTTTTTGTGAACATTTCCACACTGCTGTTAAACTTGCAGTACACAGGGTGCTGCACCTGCAAAACGAGTACTGTCCCTTGGCCTCTGCTTTTCAGGTAATGGTCAAACTTGTGGGGCAGATGCAGCTGATGGCTGGTTAGCTGTCACTGTACGCAGCATCCCAGCAGGCCTGAAGATCAGCCCTTACACAGATAGAGCATTTCTCCTTTGCAAGGGCACAGTTTCCTGTAGGTCTGCCTGAGCTAAAAGAACTTGCCTGCACAGGCAGCAGCTCAGACAGGGGCAAAGTGGAGGTGCAGAGCAGCGGGTACTGTGATGGGCTGCTCCGGCTGCAACGCTGGAAATGATGAGTACATGTTTCGCTTTTCCTGGAAGTACACGATTCACTGGTATCCTTCAGAAAATCTTACTGCTCACAGAAGGCCAGGGAAGGAGAAGAATTACCTTTTTTCATTGAATGCAGGAGATCATGTGGGTGAGAACAGGCTGGCCTAGAGGATATTGCAGCCCTGATGCCCTGCAGGAAAGATGGAGGAGACCAAGCCGAGAGAGCAGTTCCAGACTGGTAGAAGGAAAAGATCCATGACCTCATACTGGTCTCTGCTCACAGGGTACAGCAGTGGCAACACTGAGCCATGACGATTTGGGGACCACCATGATGCAGCAGCCTAAAGGATCAAATTTGGTGCCAGGTACTCCAGTGCAAATCTAGAACAGCCTATTAGATCTGACCTGTTCTGCTGCTGTGGTGCAGAACAAACAGGAGCACACCAGTCCCTTGGTGTAGTGACCCTTGGAGGTTCCTGCTAACTCCTCTGGGTTAACCTTTCCCATAGAGTGCAGTGCTACTCCCAGCCCCTCTGCAGCTGGAGAACCACTAGAGAACCCTTGTGTGAGGATGGCTTGTGCTGCTGCTTGAAACAGAGCATCTTTTCCTTGCCCTCTTAGTTTTGATCTGGAATGACGACTCATTCTCATGTATCACTATAAAATCAATCTCGAATGCTAAATTCATTCCAATTAAGTACCAACCTTCCAGATTAGTCCAAGTGTAATAGAAGAATCATTAACTAATTCCAAGAATTCACATTCTCCTAACCCTAGCAGAAAGCTGCAGGAGAGGCTTAGTGTTTTCAAATCACTCCATGGTGCTCTCTTATTAAATGTCACAGTTTTCAGCCCCATATTGCATTATTACCATTGTTGTCCTTTAGGGGTTGGTGTTAATGACGACTGAAAGAGCTTAATGAGCTTGTGCCTTGAATAAGCTCTTTATACACCTTATAAAATAATTACTCACATTTTATTGAAAATTCCACAGCGCCAAGCTCACAGGAGCAGGCAGGGGTGCCAATTTAATGCGATATGCTACACTGCTTTACTCAAATAAGGCCTGATCCTACAGGAGTTCACCTTCACTGGCACAAAGGACAGCAGCATCTCACCTGCTGCGGCTGAGCACAGGGCTGCAGGATACCCACTGGTCTCCATCCTGAGACACTGGGGGCTGGCAATTAAATTTAAGGATCACAAAATGCCCTCTTAGATTGGAAGTGGTTTTGTGCACCAAGAGGAATAGGATTTGGGCTCTAACAGCATAAAGACACTCTGATAAAAAGTGACCTGTCAATAGTGCATTAAGTAGTCTTTAAATAGTACTGCAAAGCGCCTTTTCCCATCTTGTTCCCCTCCAGCACAGATCAAAATTGCTGAACTATCTAACAAAGATATTCACAAGAGACTGACTTTGGTGTCTCCTGGGATGCAGTGTGGTCTCTGCCTTTAACAACGCACAGCAGCGCGGCTCTCGCAAGGGCTACAGAAAGTTCTCTCATAGGGGTGAATGACAAAGCTCCTGTTGAGGCTGTGACAGGGGAAGTTTCTCGTCAGGTAAGTGTTATGTGTTTGCCACAGGGAAATGGGTACACGATTCGCAGTAGGTGAATTGCTTGTAATACATTTCATTGGAAAATTTAAATCTGGAAATTTATTTTTTTCATCTGTAAGCAAAAAGCTTCTACGTCTGTCATGAAGGAAATCTTCTTTGAGGCTGAACAAAATAAAAGATGGAAGTCCAAATGAAATACTCCCGTAACGTGTTTTGACTGTTACAAAATGGCATTTCTGAATGAAATTGATATCCTTGTGAATACTTTCTCAACCAGTGCCAGTTTTTTAATTATTATTAATATTGCAAAAATGCTTAAGGTTCTCATAATTTCAAAACCAGACTCTTCAACAAAATGTGCCTTTGAAAACTCCTTTAGTATTTACTAAATGTGCCCAAGACAGGCGTTAGCAAAGCTCCTTGCTCTTTGTGTCTCTCAAGGCAGGGAGTCTACGGCTACCAATGAGATCTGAGCTCATTTGAGACTGGACCAAAAACCAAGGTAAGGCTTCAGCATTCACATCCCAAACTCCTCTGTGGGCAGAACTCTGAATTTTGTGTTAATGCAAGGTCATTGCAAAGAATCATGGGGTACTTGGGGAAGGCAAAAGCCTGGCTTATTTTTTTCTCTGCCTTATGGACTAGTGTCACGCTTTCCACTTTTTCCTTTGCAACCGTGGAGTTTAAAAGTGTGTTTTAAAATGTCATATGCATGAATAATTATCAATTTCCTGCTATTCCTATGACACTTTCAGGCTCGCATCAATGGCTGCTCCTTCCTATCCAACCAACCACAGGTTCTGAGCCCTCAGCTAAGGAAAACCTTCATATGATTGCTTTAGTCTTCGCTCAAGATCAGGGTAGGCTGAGGGGCAGGGAACAGGAAGAACCTTTCAGACTGGATAAGCATCAAGGGGAGCAGGAAGGTTTTTCGGCCCATGGAGGATGACTTCAAGTTTTGCTTATCCCTCTTCTGTAGCATGTTATGGGACCATCATGATGAACTGCAAGCTTCTCCCCAGCCACAGTGCTGCAGTTGTCAGGAAGAATCCACCACTGATGGGCAAGAAATGTTCAGCGCAGACCGCTGCTTACTTAGTTACATGTCTTGCTCAAAGTGATTACTAGTTGTGCCTACAAGGCAAAATAAAAAATCTCAGCAGAGAAAGGGGCAAGAAGGAGGCTGAAAAAAGGAAGATAGAGAAGAAAAAAAAAAAGGCTGTTTGAGGAAAGCAAGGCACAAGCACTTCCTGTATTCCACCCCTACATTTTACAGCAGGAAGCCAAAACGAACCAAGGCAGGATGCTGAGGATGTCCCCTGTCTGCTCAGCACCCAGGCACAGGGACATATGTCATGGGCAGGCACATGTGGACCACCAAGTCAGAGCTTTGTATGTGCTCAGTGAAACACTGACTTCTGGAGTCAGCATCTCCAAACAGGGTCCTTGTGTGCATTCTGTGCTGGGGTTACAGTCTGGTGTCTGTCTGCAGGTTGTAATCAGGAGCTATATGAAACCATGTCATTAGGCAGGTGTGAGGGAAATGTACAGTGTAATCCAGTATAACACAATCATCATCGCATTTTGATTCCCCTGCCCATCACCTTCCACATTCATCTTCAGCGACCTCTTGATGAAACAGCTGCTTAAATTTAATTAAATAACAGCATTATATAAACAAGTTCTTTTGTTTTGTGTGCTGAACAGGGTATTCATCTTCAAAAGCTTTTCTGTCAGAGCTGGCCTTGCTGCCCCTTGACTTGTCTTTACTCCAATTACCACTCCAGTTTAGCTGATTAATTTGTAGCCACTGGCAAACATGCACAGTTGGCAGGACATCATTCCATTTCAGTGACAAGCACTATAAAAGGATCATTATTTTCATTAGCATAAATAACTGCATGTTGATAGAACTCTGGTTTCTGAAAATAGGTTAAAGTCTTAACTGTCTTTATTCATTACCCAGATATAATTGGAAGTAAAATTATCACATAAGTGAACAATAAGCTATCAGTCTATAATGCTTAATGACCGCACTCAGTCCAGTAACTGTCTGAAATGATTTTTTTTTTTCTTAAAATGAGGCATTTTTATGTAAATGTCTGTATAGGCACACACTGATTTTTTACAAACCCATGCATATTTGATGGTATCCAAGAAAAGTCAGTGGAAAATAGAATCACACAGCGAATAAAGATGCTTTCTACTGCATAGTTTTTGTTTCCATAGGGTATATGGATATTATTTTTCCAGTCAATGGCCCAGGTTGGATGCTTTGGATATTATCTGGCTGCAGCCTTCTAGTCAAGCATGTTGCTAATAGTTTTTCCCTTACTGGGGTTTTAAGAGTTAATATTGCCTAAGCGTGATCCTTTGAGAGGAAAGGCTTACTCTTCTCCACCATGCTGACTCCTCGTGCTTGGTGGCAATTTTATGCAGCCTGGCAATGCCATACCCAAGTCATGCTGGTTACAGCACTGGCTGTGCCTCCAAAGCAACTGTCCCCAGGGGGACCCTGCTCTGCCATGGTACCTTGTGCATGCCAAGACAACAACAATAGAAGAACCCAGCAATAATAAAACCCAGTCTTTGAAAGTCAGATGTTTCAAGAGCTTTTGACCCTTACTTGTAGTTTAGCAGCTCTTCAGATGAGAAAGTATATCAATACATGGGATGGGACCACCTAGATGGTTTTACCCCACTACCCTAGAGAGAAATGAGATTTCTGCTTGCGGCCTTTGGTTTTATTTCATTCTGAAAACTTTACCAAGTCTATCATCCATCTGTCTATCTACTGTCTATGTAATCTTATGCAGCATGCAGAGCTCTGTTTTTGTAGCAGTGGTCTACCATAAACTCCAGCAGGTGTTGGACAAGCATGACTTTTACTCAGGATACTGCCCATGCTCAGGATTCAGAAAAGAACAGACCCTGAAATATACCACTTAGCATATTTCACTTGGTTTTTGTATTTCATTTGCTACTGCTGGAAAGTATAATTGATAACTTTTCCTTAGTATTACACAGATAGTGGGCACTGTAAGAGGGAAAGCCTTTGCTACCACCAAGAAGCCTTGCCACTGCTTTGAAGAGTTGCCCAGAACATTTTTGTCCCCAGCTGGTATCTCCGTATATGTCAGAAGATAGCACTGAAATTTAGCTGGTTTATGTAACCAGAAGAGCCAACGGTAATAAATATGTGAGAAAGTGATTGCCTCAGTACTGAATATCATCCAGGATAAAAACGTAGAGTGAAACCAAGATTTGGACTCCAACAAACTGGTGACACCCACTGGATCCCCACAGGTACTGGATGGCAGCTCCTTGCAGCGCCTCGCCCTTCTCCCAGGGCTGGACAGGGAAGACTGGAGAAAGCTGAAGAACCCGGTATATTGTCAGAGGGTAACCAAGCTGAAAATGTCTTGCATTTCCCATCAAGAATGGGACACAGGGAAGAGGAGGGTGGAAGGTCTGCTAGCACTGGTGACCATCCAGTTTGGGTATGGAATGACGTGACTCGGTGCTAAAATGTTGTTGGGGTTGTTTTTGTGGGGTTGTTTTTTTTTTTTTTTTAATCACTCTTGTGTTTATTTTGCAACAAAAAACTCCTAAAACAACAAAAGACAGCATTGAAACACATCCGAGAAAGAAAAAAAAACCCACGCATCAGTGTTTTTTTTTTTTTTGTCAAGTTTTGCTAGTGCTTAGAACAAATGCCCCAAAGTAAAGCCCATCAGGCCACGGTATCCATCTCTGCATGTCACCAGTCCTGCAGCACCAGCACACTCCTTGGACCACCTGGGGCTAGCAAAAACCACTGCAGGACAAATCTGGTGCTTCTGACAGCAGGGTCCAGGGACCAGCTCTGCCATGGGCATGGGGTCCTGCCCATCATCTGCTCCTGTGAAGAGCAGGAAGAATCCCCATCACATCAGATAAGCAATAGGTGAGACAGTCAATGTGGCTTTGAGCTCTTGTGGCAGCAGCAGACCATGAGAGGCAGCAGCAGACTCTTCAGACAAGCTGTGGAACCCTCTGCCTGCATCCTGTTGAGTGTGAAAAGGGCTGGGAAATGCCTCTCAGCAACAGTGATATAGTAGGCCATGATGTTTACTGATGATAGCAGAAGCCAGAACTGCTTTTATAATAGATGCCTATTTGGGGAGGAAAGAAGAGGTTAAGGGTTGTTTGCATTAGACAGCAACTTGCAGAGAGGAGCCAACAGTTGTGGGTTTTTTAATTTTAAGTTACTGCAAAACATCCTTGGAGAGTAAATAAGTAACATTTGGCGCTTAACTACTTGGGGTGTTGCTGAACTGGATGCACTGAATAGAACAAAAGGCACTAACAAGTCAACAGAAGTCAGGAATTAAGGTAGAATAAGAACATACCTATTTCATACTTGGGGAAGACTGGGTATTTAAGATGCACTGCAACTGTTGTCAAATTGTGGTCGTTTAGAAAACTTCTGAGAAACCCTGACAGGAAGCAAATTTAGTCTTATGGAATGATTTTTACTTGCTACAGCAGAGTTCACCTGGGCTGAGCTCCCACAAGTGTGGTGCTGTACGGACATAGGAAAGGAGCTTTGTGCAGAGCAAGATGCCTGCCAGACTAGCACTGAATGTGCTTTACCATCATTTAGGGAAGTGCTGCTTTTGCAGTGGCAGCAAACTCACAAACAACAGCTTGCCTGAACGTAATGAAATAAAAAGACTATTTATTTTGGACTGATTGATAGGCACCTTTGAGTTTTGGCAAACATGAACATTCATTTACCTGAACTGTAAATGGTTTTATTTTACCGATCAGCATCTGTGAGAAAAAAATGAAAAGAGACCAGAATAGGGTTTTTTTAATAAAAAATAAACCCCACCATCTTGCAGTCTAACTGAATTCAATAGCATACACCTGGAATAGAGGCTATTATGTCTTGTTGAACTCGCTGACTGGCCAAGATGCCCTCAGAGGCACCTGCTTGATCAGCTGGCATAGCTGGGAGCTGCTTTGCTTTCTGTGCCACAAGCTCAAACTCCAGGCAAGCATGCATGCTGCTGTGCCAATGTTCGAGATGGAGTTTTTTTTCCTGTTTTTGTTACACCATCATTATCACAGGAATTGTTCCAGAAAGCACAACAAAATTAGTTTTTTTTCCCTTGCAAGAGCCAGTGCTGAGGACTCATTCTGGTATCCTAGTCCTTTGCTGGGCAGGGCATGCTTGTGTTTGCATTTTCTTCAGCTGTTGCTATCCTGGCTGCCAACATGGCCAAACTCATCATGGATCAGACTCACTGCTGCAAGATGTCTTGGTTGGCTTGAAAGATCCAAAACACTGTAGGAGTCATCCATGCTGTTGTCTAGGTATCACTCTGTTGGCTGCCCTCCAGTAGCCTTTTCTGGCTAATAGAATATTTCAAAACAAAATTGTAGGGATAAAAAAAGCAATGTGTGTGGATGTGGTATTGTAACAACACTGACCAGGGAGAACACATTTCTAATGTAATGCAGGTGACCTGGAGTATCTTCTATTCCTGTGCCCATTTCCCTATATGTAATGCAGCAGATTGAAACGCTTTTTAGCCTTTTGAGCATGGATTTCTGGGCTGAAGGATCACAATGAAGTTTTATAGCCCTTTCATATGGAGTGTGGCATTTCTGACATTATTTGATGTGCAAGAGCAACTGCATTAGTCAAAGGCTACGCTTGAATAGTTATCACTTTAAGCCCATGCCCTAGGAGTATTGTATTCAGTTCTCTCGTTATTTCCAGCCCTGCAGGTTATACCAAGAGTTGCTATTAGTACATTACAATCATAAAATGAAGGTAGTCACTTTCTATAAGGGTCAAGTTTACTCCTAGAAGCAGGCAAACTTCATTTTGTAGCTTGAATGGACTGGCAGTGCCCCATTCCAAGCTCTTCTGCTGCTTGGCTGTTGTGCATGCAGCCTTGCTCTACCTTCCTCGGTCCAAGTCCCATTTGGACAATAAAACATTAAACAAAATCTAACACCTGGCTTCCAGTGCCTGTGAGCTGGTGATCCAGAGGTTGGTACTCTGGGGAATCAACAGTGATTGATCACCAAATCTGGAGGAAGATAGAAAAGAGAAATAATCTGCCACAGCCCCATGTCAAGGCTCACTTTTAACCTGAGACTGTTACTCCTTCTCCTAGAGCTCATGACCCAGACTGCAGGTGGAGGAATGCAAACCGCTGGTCTCCGCATACCCCTGTGCTGTCAGCTGGCTGCTGCCAGGACAGCAGGGATGTAGGTCCTAGTGGCTGTACCACAGGGAGAGGAAGTGCTCCCATCCAGGTGTAACATCCCATGGCCTGACAAAACACTGCTGTTTGTTTGACTGAATACACCCTGACAGCAAGAAGGCAGGCAGGTTTATTGGCCACCTCTGAGTGCACAACTACTGCTGAAAAAGCCCACAAAGATTTTAAGCATGAAAGAAACAGCTGAAATAATGAAAAAAATGTTTTCCAGGAGGAAAAGTTCCTTGACTTCAATTTTATGTGTGTTACAGCAAGCAAGATCTAGATCTCAGAGACAGACAAAGTTAAAAAGAAAAGAGCAAGAAGCACCATCTTCATCTAAGCCACATGTTTACCTGGTAGAGCTTTGCTGTTGTGCTGCAGCACACACAGGTCCTGCGTCCACACCATGCCTTTCACTCCTTAATTACTTTTATGCAAAAGCAGTGAGATCACTTGCTAAAGCAGTTCACTTCACTAGCCAATGAAATAGAATCATAGAATAGTTAGGGTTGAAAAGGACCTTAAGATCATCCAGTTCCACCCCCCCCTTCCATGGGCAGGGATATCTCACACTAAACCATCTCACCCATGGGTTTGTCCAACCTGGCCTTGAACACCGCCAGGGATGGAGCATTCACAACTTCCCTGGGCAACCCATTCCAGTGCCTCACAGTAAAGAATTTCCTCCTTATATCCAATCTAAACTTCCCCTGTTTAAGTTTTAACCCATTACCCCTTGTCCTGTCACTACAGTCCCTAATGAAGAGTCCCTCCCCATCATCCCTATAGGCCCCCTTCAGATACTGGTAGGCTGCTATGAGGTCTCCATGCAGCCTTCTCTTCTCCAGACTGAACAGCCCCAACTTTCTCAACCTGTCATGAAAGCCACCAACTTAACAATGACAGGACAAAAATCTTAATGCATCTCATTGATGGTGTTTCACCTCAGAGGCACAGGAAGGAACGTTATCTGGCTGTGTTTGTTATCTGCCTTCAACAGTGCTTTGAAGCCTGGTCTTTAAATGTGGCTCCTTTCGCTTTAAATAAACCTTACACTTACCTTAGTTACTGTCCTAAGCAGCACTAGAGTATCATCACAACTGTACCCCGTATAATTCCTATGTTTGTAAATGGCAACAGAGTTTCAGCCATACATTAGACAGATTTTAATAAAATAATATGTTCTTGGATGCTTCCTGGGAAAAGACTGATCTTTCACAAATCTTAGAAATGTGGCATGAACTCCTAAAGCAAAAACAATCTTTTTTTTTGACCCTGCCTTCCCCAACAAAAATTTACAGTAGTATATTTTAAAAAATCATAAATCCCCAATTTCCAAAATATCCCCTTGTACAGTTTTAAAATGTGATTGGTGTTAACCACACTACTTGAAGTATTTAAATGCTGTGGTATTAGACAGGGTAGAAGAACGTGAATGGAGTATCAGGATTGCCTATTTAATGTTACATATATATATTTATTTCTAGTTACCTTTCTAAAATGTATATAGAGACTACAAATATTGTCTGACATATTTGTATATGGAGGTACCTGAGCGGTTTCCTTTGTTATGTTTTGGGTTTGGTAAGGCTTCTAACTTAAAGCATAGCCAGAGTGATTTTGAAAGGTAAAGGAAAGACTACTAATTTTGATCACTCTAAAATGTTGTTATAATGTCCAACAGGTTATTTTCCTCCATGGCTTATGGCCTATCTTCTGCTGATGTGCTGTACCTATCTGTAAGGCATATTGTTTATGCTGAGGCCTAAATAAATACTTCTAAGAATCAGGTATTAACCCCAATATCGTGCATGTGGATGTAACCTCGGTATGAAGTACAGTCTTTGAACTACAGGCTATAAAGCCCAGGTTTCAGGAAAGCTGCTCTTCAAAGGCCCAGAATTCCCTAACTGGCGCATGTTAAGGTTGGTGCTAACAGCACAAGGAGCAAGGAACAAACAGAGCATGCGTATTTCAAGTATTACTTCAGTTGAGCTAATTGACTCACGGTGCTAGAAGAGCTAAACCAGCATGAGGCTCTGCCCCTGCTAACGTGCGCATAGCAGGAGAGGAGGAGAAGCCAGCAACAGCCACACTGCATAACGACCCAGGAGCAGTAAAATGATGTATGAGCACTCTTCTCGTTTTCACAAGGCAGCAGTGGAACACTAACCTGTTTCCATGGCAACCCTGAAAAAGAATTACAGCTTTAAAATTGACTGAATGGTAGCCCCATGAAAAAGTAAAGGGCAGACCATATCTTTCTAAAATATAATTTAGTACTAAGTCACCTGAACAGTATTAGCTAAAAGGATTTCAGCACTAGACTTGGGAAGTGACCCATTTGGGATATGGAGTGTTAGGTTTTTCTAATGGTGCGCTTTAGATCTGAAGGGCCTAGCAGACACACCATAGCGTACAGCATAAAAGCAGCAGAAAAAAACTTTCTGCCTGAAATCCCTTATCAGAAAAACAAGAAATTATTGAGGTGAAGGGGAGGGGAAGAGCCTGATAGATAACTGTCACTTTTGTAAAGAAACGGTAACAAACACGTGTTGAGTGGCTAGTGCAAAAATACACTGGCAAGAGAAATGTGGTGGAAATTAAACAATCTTCTGGGTGAGAAAGGGGAATATTCTATATTTAGTGTGGAAATATACCCAGTTAGAGTAGGAGGCCAGCACCTGCCTCCAGCGTGATGCATCATCCTGCCCTCAGAAGGCTACTCCGAGCTAATGCTGAAGTCCCTGAACATTTCAGAAAGGTTTTTTTTTTGGCAAGAAAAGCTCCCATTAACTTCAGCAAGAGTTGAGAGAAATTTGGTCCTCTGTGTGAAATCTGAGAGCTGGGAAGAAGGGAAGGGAGCAGTGACTTGTACATGAAAGATGATATTTTTTTTACATGACAATAGTTAAAAAAGTCAAATTTATGATATGGGAGGTAAATTCAGGAAAGCAGAAATGTAAATTTATTGACAGAGAGTTTGCTTTGCAAAGAAGAGAAAATTAGATACTTGCAAACTCCATTGTACATTAGTTACAGTCTGAGCACTAACCAGCATTTGGAAAGTGTGGTTGTACCAGTTGAGAGAAGCAGATCTACAGCTGCTACAAACTGACAGCAGACAACTATACAGTCTGGGATTTGGTCAGGCAAATTTCAATGCACATTACAGAAACTAGTAATTTTTACCAAGAACTATGGCCAATGCACTTTGGGGAACACTGTAATACCATGAGAACAGACTTTCACTCAGTAGAAGGGCTCCATTCAGCTCCTCCTGCCCTCAAACATTATTGTGTGAGCTGTGCTGAAGTCCTGGTGTCCCTGCTCTCTGTCAATGGCTTACAAAGACTAGCTCCCTGTAAAACCACTTTGAAAAGTCTTGTTCAAAAAATAAGTACAAGCACTGACCGTGGTTTTTAGAAATGGCCACAAGAAGGAATTATTTCTGTGTTTGGGTAAACATGGGCTTCAGTCTGTAACCTTTCCTTTCCCTGTGCACAGAACCCATGTTCACAAAAGCATTGCTTTTTAGCCTTACAGAACAGGGTCCTGATCCTCAGGAATGATCAACACAGTCAATCGCTTAGGCTGGGATTTTCAGAAGAGTCTCAAAAGAAAACCTCAGTGGCAGAACAGTGTACTTCAGGCACCTCGACCATCGCTGTCCACAGGCCCCACTGCAGCGCCCAGAGAAGCCTGAGGCTGCAGCTGGGTCCCCCACGTACAGGTTCCCTTTGCCCTCTTCTGGGAACACTCACTTAAAACATCACATTAAGGTATAGGTTGAAACAAATCACAGGTGTGCTTAATAACGTATAAAACAGCTTAGTAAAATTGTCATGAAAATTTAAAAGCTTGGGCAAAAAACCCTACACCTCTGCCATTTATACTGATGACAGTGATAATGAAAAAAATAATTACGTTTTAACTCACCCATCAAAAAAATTTATTCACCCCGAGAGAGCAGAACTGTGCAAAGCTGGTAGAAAGAGATACTTACCTGGAATTTATAAACTGCTCCTCAGATAAAGAAATACAGAATGAGGAGTCGCCTCATTTACATTCATTCAGCCGCCCTTAGCCACTGTTTTAGCCAAGTGGATGCAAATTCTTTGAAGTCATTAGAGCTTGTGAGAAGCCCTAAACCTGAGCCTGATTTCACTGCCCATGTATAATGTCCATATATCGGAGGCCATGAGGACTCTTTGTGCACGCCAATTGCCTGAGAGAACCAATAGTACTGCTGGGCACTGCCACAGCGATACAGCCCATCAGTGCTCACAGTGTGAGGTAAGGAGTTGGGACTAGGAAGAAAGAAATACGGTGGTGGTGGTACGGCCTGCCTTACGTAATATTGCTTAATAGTATTTCTGGTTAATAAAAAGTGAACAACTTTTCCTTACTTCAGTAGCTACGTGGCAGCTGAAAAAGTAAGACATAATATTAGAATTACTAAACTGAAGAGGCAATTCCAGTGCAACTGTTTCTTGCTGGGTGATGTCCAGCCAGAGAAGTTCCATATCCTGAACTACAGCTTTGACAGCAATTGGACCTAAAAACAGAACAGAAGAAAAAAAATAAAAGAGAGCTTATTTACTCCTAGAATCACATGCTGAAGGACCCTGAAGGAGGAAAAGGCAGCAGGGGAATTGAACAATAAGGGTTATGGCAAGGAGATCATACAATTTTACAAGGTAGATGTTTCTATTTAGGAATTGTTCTGTATCACAGGAGAAGTGCGAGGTTGTCAACTTGGCTGGACATGGCAGAGCAGAAGTGATTCTTGAAGAAGGACATAAAGAAGAAAGCATGGCTTTGTGAAGATTAGTCTGATTAGGGCACCTCTCTTTTATAGGCCAAAGCGTGGGACATTTGCAATCAGAGCACACAACTGGGCATTCAGCCTTACTGAAGACAGCAGTATAACAAGAGAAAGGGTAGAGAGAGGACACCCCGAGCTGTGGCAGGTTTTGCTTTGGGGACAGTCACAGCTTAGGGAAATAGAGGTACGAGTAATGACTTCTGGAAAGGGTGCTGTGCTATAAGGTGTATTCCTTGGAGTGTTTATGCCTGCTCCTCCCTCCCTAAATGAAAGTGAAGCAGTTCCTCCATGACCTTGTCTGGCATTATCCCCCTGACCTCACCAGGGTAGGCTTCCATGTAAATAGATGCACATATTTAGCATTTAGCCAGCTCAGGTCTAAATTCCAACTTTTTATTCCTATGGAAAATGGTACGGCAAGCTTATGCCATTTGCCATTGGAAAGAGCGAGAACTCCACCAACAAACTGCTCCTTACAGAGTACAGCTGTGGCCCTTGTAAATGACTATGACTGAATCTATTCTAAATGGATTTGGAAGCGTGTGGGCTGTTCAGACAGAAGTGGTCATGGTGCAATCCACTGGGCCTGCCCTCAGCCCCGCCAGCCCAGCTCGGCAGCTGGAGCAAAGGGAGAGGGGACTCCAAGGAGGCAAAAAGCTCCGATGAGAGTTTGAATGAAATAAAACAGCCACATTCTCCATTCCATTGGCTTTGCTGGGGTAGGTCTGCAGACAGCTTCATCCAAATGCCAGAGCAAATACAACTCCAGAACCAAGCCCGCTTCGTGTGGTGCTTCTGTGATGCCTATCTTTCCCAACGTGCCTGTTCTCGGCTCCTGAGAAGCTGTGAGGAGGTGCTCAGGTCTCCACACTGCGGAGTGACTTGCAGAACGTGTCTGCTGCACCTCTGCCCACCACTGTGTCAGCAACAGGGGTTTGGGGTCCGTTTACTGCCCTAGACATGAGGAGGGACTGGGGCTAACACTGAGCGCAAGGCACTCTCCTCTCCCATGCTCAGCACTCCTGGCCCTTCACACCACGCAAGCTGGGAACTGCCCTGTACACACAGAGCAGAGTTGGGAAAGAGGCCCCTAACTGCAAATAGCTATTGCAAACCCCAGGTCAGTGCTGGGGTGTGACAGAGGCAGCAGTGCTGAGGTATGCACAGCAGGAAAGCAACAGGGGTTTGGGGGCTTTTACTGTCAGATGCCTGCAAATGCTGCCCTTGTGGCTGCTGGGAGGGGAGCTCTGAGCAGCCCCTCGGGCCACAGCGCTAGATGTGCTTTATCTGCATGCCTGGATAACGACTTGCCCAATGGAGCCTTTAAAAGAGATTATGGATGACAAAGCAGGAATCCAAGGTAAATTTTTGAAGCTGATGAGTGAAAAATAGCTCACATCTTTATATAACCCCTGAGCACATTTAGGAGAGTCACTGGGGTGCAATAAGCACGATTCCACATTATGTCACTTTTAAGAGCAAAACTTCACAGTCCTTGGCAACTTCTGCATCCTAAAAAGCAGGATTTTAAAGTTACTGCACACAGAAACACCTCTTATATCCGGGAGCCCATTACCGTTCCTCTAACTCACCCCTCACACGACTCTGGCTGAGACACAGTTGTCTAGAGCACAGCGAGGGCTGTGGCAGGCTGGGGGAGTGGGAGAAGGATGAGATGGGGCTGCCTCAAACTTGGGTGAGGGACCAGCACCCCAGCCCCGGCAGGGCTGCCACCCAAAACAAGGTCCCTCTATGAGCCATGCTTGCACGGACTTCACTCCCGACTCCTCAGGCGTGGTGTTTACAGGAACTAAAATCAATTACATATTCTAGAATTCTTATTTTTTAGGCAGCAGCTCATCCTGCACTAATTAGTGCAAATGGGAGGGTGGGGAGAGGGTGGGGAGAGCAGAGTTTAATCACTGCAGTGACAGATGCATTTTATAGGACTTAATGATTCATTACGAGACACAATCATCTTTTCAAATACTTATCACCAGCTACTATTCAAAGACTGTCTGTTTTCAGGGTTGTACTCATCAAAGGTCTGATCCAGAAACCATTGAAGATACTGCAAAGACTTAAATGCCTTTGATGCAGGACAAAGCTAACATGTTAAGAAATAAATCTAATTAAATTCCTCTTATATGGATATGTATATGCGAATACAAATATATGAAAAGTTCTATAGGGTGGATGTGGCTTAAACCCAGCTGCCTTCTGTGATTGTTGATGAGCCATTGGTTAAGTTTCTGCTTAGAGTAAAGCAAGATTTCCAAATAGCACTTCATGCTTTTGGCTACCCTGGATACCCCAAGAGATGTTCCATCAGATGGTATGGCAGAGGATGCTGAACATCCACCTCTTGCACACTAGGACAATGGTATACTTCATTGTGACTTTTCAGACATGAACTCGGTGAAAACCCTTGAATTGATTTGAAGATTTTAACCTTATTAGAGCAATGTCTATTACGTTTCTTATTTATGCTTCACATGAGGTTCTTGCAGGCACTCGCAGGGCACTCTGCAAGGCACAAAATTCAGAATCCTAAGAATACAGCTGCTCTGTAATATCTGTTGATCAGAGATTTCAGAGCCGAAATCCAGATCTTCAGTCCATTTCAGTTATCATCTTACTTTGTCCTGCCGGTAGGTTGTAGGCATTCTGCATGCAATACTATCATCAAGCCTGTTTATATGAATTACAGCAGAGGTGATGTCTTACCCTCTGGGTATCCCAAACACTACTAGGGCTGTATATCAGAGTCTTTCAAAAACCAGAAAGATAATTTACCCAGCAATTTGATATAGATGACGGGAAGTTTGTTTCTTCCATTCCATTCTTTTTAATGGCCATTCTTAGTTGGGACACCAAGTCCACTTAGTCCAGCTTGCTGTCCCCAAGAATAGCAAGCAAGAGGTGAACAGAAGAGAAAGTGAGAGCTGGAGGTCATAGGTATTACGTGCCGTCACATAACTTGCCTCATAATTTCCAATAAAAATACAGACACTAAAGCCAGCTCAAAGACAAGCTGCTATCCCACAGCTGCAAAGTGGCAGCTTCGCCACAAAGCTAGCGTCCTCCCAAGGTGGAAATCCCACATCCAGAGCCTGCCTTGTTTTCTGCGTGGCAGCTGGGCTCAGAACAACCGTTGGCAAATGCAACATAATGTACATAAGCTAGTCTTTCCTCCAACTTCATCTGCAGTGATAATTAATGAATCTGACAAGCACCAGACGCTCTCTCTTTGCATCGCCTTTGAATGATTTGCCACACAGAGGGTACATCACTGCCTGAACACCTTGCCTACCACCGTGGTGAATATTTATGCAGATTTGTCACCATGAGCTAGCATGATTTTGCAGTAATCATTAATCCGCTATCTAGTGTTTAATTGCTCTTATCTGCTGCTGCAGAGAAAAGGAGCACTTCATTAGGCAGAAGCAGTTCACTGGCAACATCTCTCCTCAACTCTGGCCTGGAGTCAAACAGAGTCAGACCCCACTCCCTCCCTTCCATGGCTGCAGGGATCCATGGTCTTTGGATCACTTGTGATGGAAATCTGCTGGTTTCGGGGGGTGTCTGTGTGGTGTCCCCCATGCTGGGGCTGTGGGTGGTGCTGGTGGCAGCAGGCTGCAGGACAGAGGTAAGTACAGTATTGACTTCAGCGCTCTGGACAAACATTTGGCCATCAGGTATCAGGCAACATCAGCCAAGGCCAGCCCTGTCCCACCCTCCCGGTGTCCCCTGGCCGGAGGCCCCCTCTGCTCAGGGCAGCCTGGGCCCAGACACTGTTGGATGCTTCCCTCAGCCTGGCGATGCATCACCCTGACAGTCGCCTTCCCCGAGGACTTGGCTACGGCAAAAACAGCACATGAGGGTCTAGGTAATGGGACTGCCTGCCAGTCCTCGTTCTTCATGCTAGGAATGTAAAGTATGTGCCTGCCAAAAATAACAATACCATATACACAGATACAACTGAGCTATCAGATAGGAAAAACCCAGCAGCTTCCGGGTGAGAGATGTGAATCAGCTCTCCTGGAACAGAAGGAGCAGGGAAACTTTGTATCTACATAACTGAGTTTTCTCTGCTGCGTGCTCCAAATGACACCTTTTGCTCAGGGGCCCTTAGGCACAAAGAGTCACGGTAGCTGGGATGTGCAAAATAATACGTTTAGTTTTGGGGTAATAATATGTCTTTCAAATGAGAATGGCCTATTGCTGCAAGCTTCAAAGAAACAGTCAGTGCACTTTTTAAAGCCCAAATAGGCCTTTCATGATGCAAAGGATAAATCTGCCAGTAAAGATACTCTTAAGTACAGTAAATACAGCTGTTCTCTTACATGAAGAGCTAGATATTACTATCGTGGGGGAAATTCTGTCCTCTCTTAAACGGGAGCAGAGAAAAGGGGAAAAACAGGTGGGCAAAACAGTGGGGAGCTTTTTCCTGCACCCTGCAGCAGTGAGCTGCAACCAGATACACATCGACTGGGGACGGGCTCTGGCACCAGCCCTTCCACACCCGCAGGGTGTGTGGTGGGGAGGAGGATGTGCAAGCTGCTCTCCCCTCAAACACGGTCTGCTTGCTGCATATATGCATCAGCTGGTCTTTTGGGGCAGCTCCTTTGCAAACTGCTAATTCCTCAGGTCTGTGTCAAACGGGGAAACACAGATGTGTGAGTCCTATATGCATTCCTGTGACATGCAATAGAAAGAAAGAATATAAGGGGACAATTTAACACCGGCTTAGTTAAACAACAGTCATAAATGCAGACATAAGTTAGGTAGGTGCTGCATAAGTCCTTGACTTACCAAAGTCAGCAGATAAAGAGACATCCATATATCCCTTATTTTATAAGCTGTCTAGTTTGGACAGTAAGAAATAAATACCACTCTTTTCTGAAGATATTCTTTTAGAATTCCAGGCCCCAAATGGGACTCTTATTACAGGTGATAAATAAATGATTCCCAGAACTCATCTTAGAGGGTCTGAACCATGTTGCTTCAAGTGGAGGGATGTACAAAAAGCTGCAGACAACCTTCTGTTCAATACCAGACTGCAAGATCAGCTATGACACTGCAGGATCAAAGGTTTGTCTAGCTCAGCAGCCTGCCACTGGCACTGGCCGACAAGCGATGCTGAAGACAGGCTTCAAGGGCAGGCAGGTCCTGAGCAACCTCCCTTGTGTGTTATCTGCCTTCTAGACAGTGTTCCTAGCTTCCACCTCCCAGTGTTTCAGTGTTGTGTTTTCTGAACCAGCATTGCCTTCAGACCACAATAGTTATTATGCAGTAACGTCTGTACCCTTTGTGCATGTGTTTGATTTCCATTTGAACCTATTTACAAATTACAGAAACAGGCTTATCCTGTTGACTCTCCCTTTGTGGGGTAAGAGCAGTGTTTCTTACAAGGACTGCAGTGTCCAGGGCTCCACTGTCAAGGCAGGAGGCAGCAGGTAACACTTGGGTTTTGGCATGGTCATGGCCATGCTGCTTATTCCTTCACAACCAGTTACTGCCATCCTGCTGTCCCCCCAGTGCGGGGAGGAGGAGGCAGGCAGGGCCGATGGGGTGCTTCATTTGTAGAGGAGGCTCTCAGGGGTAGGGTTTTAGCACAGGTTTATTCTGCCTGTAATTGAATATGTTTCAGTGCTGCAGGGTTTGTTCCTCCAGAACAACTCTGGAATAATTAAATAACGAGAGGAGACAAGGAAGCTGTGGAGTTAAGTGAGCTTCGGATGTGTGCTGACCCCATGCTTCTGTGTAGCCCCAGTGCTCTGTAAGCTGGCTCAGCAGCTGCCCAGCCTGTGGCAGCAGGCAGGTGAGGACACTTTAAATTATCACCTGAGACTGGTGCTCCCAGATGATCTGATCTGCTGATGCTTCAAAAGCAAAAGAGGAGATAATGACAACTCACTTCCATCAGGAAGCAATTCAGCCCATGTAGGTTTGAATTGTGTTTGCAACAAAGAAATCACATCACAAAGTGGCTTTATACACAATGAGCAACAGAGGAGCTGGAAAATAATGAAACCCTAACTATCTACTGCAACCATTTCTGGCATCCTGTTTTAGAGAAAAGCCCAGGTAATAAATTATCATAATTTTGAAACTGAGGTATCTTGTAAATATTTAACCAGCTACAGCTCTTGCCAGCAAACCAAGAGTAGTTAAAAGAAGTTCCATCTTCTTCATTTGCTCAGTGGTCTTGCAGTTGAACTAATTCCTACTTGGCTGTATTTCCTGCCTGTAGCTTCCACCCAAAGATAACAATTTCTGAGAAGCTTCAGAAAAATCAGGATAGTGGTTTTTGAGTTACGTGAGGGAAGGGGAAAAAATATGTTTTTCCCATATGCTGTGATTGAAATGTTGCATTTGCATAAGTAAGCCAAAACCAGCTGTAGCTATAAAATTTTTAACTTAGCTTGATTTATTGCCCTTATTGAGGAAAGAAAACCAAAAGCTGTCTCAAGACGATTCGTTCAGTGGATTTTGAGTTAGGATACAAATGGTTAGGTCTGGCATATGTGCAACTGCAGTATTTTCTAGTGGGGTTTTCTCAAAGCTCTTGACCAAGAACATTTTAGCTTGCTTGGCATGCACAGATCCAGGACTCCTAACTGAGATGACAGCATTAAAGGATACTCGGCATTAGTTTGCTCTTAGAAATAATATTAGTACTTACAGTTTATTCTTCAGTAGTGTTCCAATGCCTCACAGTCATCTGGCTGTGAGCTGCAATGATACCTTTACTTGGATAGCAACAATAATAGCCTAGCTGGCTTCTGTGGCACCACTGGCAGAGTCAGATGCTACTGAAATGACTCAAAGCATCAGTATGACCCATCAAGCACCCTGCCCCAAAGATCTTACACTGTTAAAAGCAGATACATGGAAGAACAAGGAAAATACAACAGGGAACAGAGATGGATACAGAGACTAGAGGGCACCTGAATGACTCTTCCTGTACAGGAACTGTTTAATAGTGGCTAACTACTTTCCAAAGTGAATATCAATATATAGGCTTAAGAATATCCTGGCTTTTCACAGAAAGAAGCATGTTTTTGTCTCAGATTTTTTTGTTATGGGTTTTGATTTCAAGTTCCCTTTCACCTTCTTGTCTTCCATTTTTCATCTTAGATGCAGTAAGATAAACTCCCTTGGAACTGGTGCTCCTTTCCCCTTTTCACATATTGTCAGAGGAATCATCCTGCAAGTAAGTATCTTGCCTTGTCTCCCTGGTATTGGAGTGAGGTAGGAAATGGAGCTATATTTTAGTGCACAGCAGCTGAAAGTTGGTCCCGGTGAACTAAGAGACAAAAATTTCCATGCATTTTGATGGGAGGAGCAAAATCACACAGAAATGGCTGAGTCACTTCACTCATCACTGTTGAGTGCTTTGAGATCCTTAGGGAGGTTGGTTTATTAGGTGCAGCATATGCATTTGTTTATCTGGGCACCAAAAAGCTTGTCTCATTTTTTTTCAGCTATACCAGTTGGTCTAATGAAAGATATCATTGCTACATAACAAACCCTGTCCCACCTATGTCCTTAAAATCATTGAAGCTGCAGCAAGATGCCAGTTTGTTATCAGTAGGAGTCAAAGGTTGACACTGGGATAATACTGAAAGTAGGGGTTGAAGAATGTTATGGCCATTCTCAGCAGGAAAATTATAGAATCACAACTGCATCTTGACTGAGAAATCTCAGAAAGGGAAGAACTCCATCACACAGCTGTTAAAGAAAATATTAGGCTAATGTTGAGCTGAATGAAACCATGCTGAGTTACAGCCAGTGAACAGTGAAACGTGGTGCACTTGTCCTTGCGGCATGTCAGACTTTGACAGCCCTTGTCACCTTCGTGCCTCAAAGACTTCTGCAAATAAAATCTTGCTGAGGTTTGAGAAACAATTGGGGTCTGTGTGAGAAAGTTTGTCTGCCCTTACTGTGGGTGCACAGGGCACACACAGCTGGTCCTGGGACTACAGCTAGTGCAACTCTATCTGGCTTTCTGTTCTCCTCCCTGTGCTCTGCAGGTTTGCTTTTGCTGGCAAAAGTTGTTTTCTCAGTGTCAAAAAATGAGCCGAAGTCTACAGTGTAAAATGATTTTTTTCACCTCTCTCACCTTTCTGTGGCAATTGGCAGGATTTGCAGGTTTCACATTACGTGTCAAGCTGCTTCCAGAGGCTCCAAACTCCCAGACTCTTAAAAATCAATGAGCTAGACACAGTGAAAGCTCAGGAATTTCTTGCTTCATCACATACCACAGAGCATATAACAGTGTTCTAAAAGAAACATAACAACACACGTACAAACCTACACAAAATTACAGCTTCTCTATGTTCTGGAGGGCTTAAATTTTGTGGAATGTGGCAACATGTCTGCCTGTGTTATTGCCATATCTCATCAACATAGGTTACCAGTTAGGAGCTGTATGTGGGGAAGAGGTAGTACACATACCCCTAAACTTTCAGCTTTCCTCAAGATTTAGTGTATGTGGCTTGAGTGGAAATGAGGGAATCTGACAGGAATAAGTGTGATAACAACATTTAAGTTGCTGCGGTCAGCATAGAGGACCCCCTTGTCCTGGAGAAGAGTTCTAGGGAGGATCATGGAAGCAATGGTGATAGTGGGAAAACACTTGAAGGGAAGCAACAAAATAAGAAAGGTATTACCATAAGCTGTGGAGTAGAACTGAATCCACTTGCCTCCAAATAATCTTAGGTTGATTCCAAACCTGAACATCATAGTGAACAAAAGTAAATGAGCTCTACTCATAACACTTATCCCACAGCACGGAGCCTCGTGGAGACCCAGATCCCAAGGGACAGAAGTGCAGGCAGGTGCTCTCCTGCCTGGAGGCCACCCACCTTCTGTACCCCACCCAGGAAGGAATTGATGGTTTCCTATTTACCTCTCTCTTCTGGGAAGGGACAAGATAATAAGCACGAAAGTGACTTGACTAAACCCAGCTAGCAGACAGGAAAATGTTTATTCATTCACCTACAAAAGAAAACCTGAGCAACCTACTCAAACATTTCAACAAAATCTGTTTTCCTCTGTTGATAATGAATTCCTGTTTATTTACATAAGGAAAGTAGCACCTTACAGTAAAGGAGTGGAAATGGAGACTAATCTGAAAGTGTCATTTTGCGAAGGGCACCAGTAACATTTGTGACACAGTTTAGTTTTTTGACCATCTGGCAACATTGAGGGCTAAGCTTATGTATAAACCTTGAGAGACCCCATTTGTAGCAGGAACTGCTTTAGACTTCAGATTTTAATGGAGTGAGATCTCAAATCAATGCCACCCTGGTAATGCAGAATGGATTTGGGCCAGGACACGGTGCTGTTTATACTGGCTCTTTCTGAAAGGCCAGAATTACAGAGACTGAATCTTTCTCTGCTAAATTAAAAAAGATCTGCTGGTAATTATTGTGAGCCAAGAGAAAAATCTGGACCTCTCTAGAAACAAAGGAACAGGGCAATACAACTGGGAGGTCATTAGCTTAAGCTCTGCAACTGCTGTCCAAAGGGGCTTTTTCCCAAACCTGTCAGGAATTTCTTTCTAACAATTCAGCTATTCAAAAAGTGTCTGCTCAGATATTGCAAAAGTCAGAGTCATACACAAAGAAAGGACACAGGAAAGAGAACATGAAATTTAGCAGTGAATCCTAATAGGAATCCAGCGATTAGCATATAAGGAAGAATTTAGTGAGGCTACCAGTCTAGGTGTGGGATGAGGAGCCTGTAGCTGAACTGCTAGTGCTGGAGCAAGTCTATGCCCTTGCCTGCCTCAGTTTCTCCTTTGCAGAACAGGAGCCACAACAGCAACCTTGTGAAGTCTTTCCCTTGACTCCAGCACACACCACAGATGGAAAGTGCTTGCAAAGGGAAAGTGCCGCTATTTTGGGATGAGGGAGGTGAGGCACTGAGCAGCTGAGCGACTTATCTACAGGCACACAGCGAGTCAGCGGCGGCTCCAGGAATAGCACATGGATCTCTCAGCTCAACGGGAACAGATAATGCTTAATACAGAATTTAAAGCAGCAATTAAGGGAGCACTTTTTCCAACTTTAAGCTAAACATGGAATCCCCTGGACTCCTCAGGAAGTAAATACAGCTCAGAGTGAATTAGGGGTGCAGACGTGGGACCTAGAGAACCGCTTTGGATGAACAGTGTCACTTGAAGTGTTTTAGGAAGCAAAAACCAAAGTCAGTGCTGAGGATTAAGATTTGAAAGCAAGTGCTGACATACTGAGGTCCTTGGAAATTTTGTCTGTGAGGAAATCTACTGTATAATTAAATTTGCAGTTTCCTTAGTGGGACCATCATTTCCTTCCATGAACAAAAAGATAAATTTCTTAGATATTCTGTCATGGAGCCTTCTAATGTAATGAGGCTTGACAGACTGAATAAGTAACTCCACAGCTTTTAAGAATAATCCTTTTGATCGCAGCGATTCCCTGAGATGATAACCTTCCTAAAGACAACTAAGGAGTCTACCAATGAGCTGAAAAGCATGGTTTCGCCAGCCACAGAGGAATTACAGTCATGACCTTGTCCAGACTCTGACAGGATTTTGGCAACGACTGCAGGAATTGGAGGCTCGGGAGGAAACACAAACTTCCTGGTAGAAACGACAGTTGATCAGTAATTCAGTACAAGCCCCCAGGCCGTGCTGAGGGTGCAGATGCTGGCAGCACATTCAGATGAGAGGAGAGCGGTGGGATCATCGGAAAGGTATCCCACACCTGAGGCAGCCTGAGAAGAAACACAGCTTGCCTGTGACAAAATACCTCAAAATCATCTTATTCTTTCCGTGAGGCAACTTAGCCAACAACTTCAAAAAAATTAACCTATTTGCAGGGTAGAAGGTATCAAAGACGTCTGTGTTTTGCTTCTGCTGCCCTCCAGGCACCAGAGCAGTGTTTGTCCTCGTTTGTGAGAACCTCACTGGAGTTTTAATTCTAATTTATTCAAACAAGATGAGCAGCCTTAAGTCTTTGAGTAAGAAGGTTTAGCAGTGTAGGTTTTTCTTTTATAGGAATTTATTACAACAAAATTCAAACCTGCATGCTGTCTCCACCAACCTAACCACAACAGCAGTCAACTCCAGTCTCCACCAACCAACCACAACTGCTGAGTCAACAGCAGTATACAAATCACCTTTATCAAGGGGTGTATACTTATGGGATTACAAAAATACAGGGCATGGGATTCCCGCACTGGCCTTTTATTTCAATAGCACTTCAGAGCTACAGAAAGAAACCAGACTGCCTGCTTTGCATCCCCTCTGCCTCTCCTCTCCCTGACTCACTTTAAGGTCACCCCAAGAGACAAAGCAAATGGATGAGTATATCCATGTTCCTCCACATATAGAGCAGATGTTACAAAGTATTTTTCTGCAAGCACATACTAGAAATATCTGTAAAGAAACAAGTTATAAAAAAGCCTATTTATGCCATGTTTTAAACCAGATTAGGTCCAGATTCACATGTCCTTTTGTAATGCTTGGAGGAGCCTCCTACTCTGAATTGACGCTGTTGTCGAGAGAGGCAGCTAGTGGGCTTTTGGGCATTTAAATACGTCTTTGGCAGAAAATGGAAGAATATCAAGACCTGTCAAGTTTGACTGTCTTCTTTGCTGTAGCTGGAAATCATACTTCTGCCTGCATTTCATTCTACTAGAGGAGGAGAGTGCTCTGCTCACTACAGACAACCTTTTGGGGTGCAACCAAGCTCTGGTAGTTAAATATCCCATTACTGATGTTTGCACTTATGGTTCAGTGTGCAAGGAGCCATGCAGAAATGAGTAATTTCTCTTAGTGAGCCTATTCTAAAGGAAAGAAGGCAGAGTTACCTGCATCATAGTGTCTTTTCCTACAGTGCAAAATCAATCCTGAGTCAGCCTGCACTGAGCTCTGATTACATGATGTTCAGCTACAGGCTGCCTCATGCAACCCTGCACCAGAAATGCTCAGTACTGCAGCTGAGAAGAGACTTTCAGAAGAGCCGATACCCAGCTTCTCAGCAGGCATTTTAGCATCTGCATCCAGCTGACATTAAAAGGAATTCAGCCCCAGATACATTTTAAAAGCTGGGTCTGAAGTGTTACAGAGCTGCCTGCATAAATCAGCCAGATCTTGAGAAAATGGGACATTCTCTCTGGAAACTAGGCTAGTTTGAACACCCAGCCAGCTTTTTAAACATCTGAATGTGTTCTGCACATATAATAAACACCTTCAAAGCCATTTTTCCCTTTTGACATCTGTTTGGTAGCTTATATGAAATAAACAATATTTTTTTTTCTGCTAATTAAGTTCATGTAACAAATTTTAGTTAAAATAGGATTCTTTTAGGAAAACGAATGAAGTTACTTACATGAGTTACATGACTGAATTGAAGGAGTAAACACTTTGTTACATCTGAATAGTGTTTTCTGACAGTTTGCAGTGGTGCGTTGTCTTGGCAGGGGTCCTTCCACAAATCACATACTACAGAATGTGAAAAAAAGGGATGCTGGTATGTTACCATGAGATTCCTTGGCAAATCTATGTGCAAGAAAGCTACTTCACATGCCTTAGCAGCTACCTTGTGATAAAGAATGAAAAAGAAACTCACAAAAGCCCTCAGGAACTTCAGAGGGACGAGCGGTCCTATGATCCCTATGGAGCTACTTGGGGATCAGGAAAAAGATTGTCATCAAATTTCTGTAAGCCAGAAATACATTCCAAGAAAATCTGAAACATTTCCGCAACCTCATCCTGACAGAGTGTGAAGCGCTCAAATTCAAGCCCAAATCCCACAAAACATGAAAGCGTGGATTTGAACTGAAAGAATACAGCAGCTTCAGGGCTGTGGAATGGGCACACAGCTTAAAGAAAACCATATGATGCCTTCTGCCCATAGCTGTAGAGCAGGAAGTCTGGTTGTCAAGCAGAACAAGAAACATTTCTAACAGCTACTAGCAAACATGTGGTCACTCAATCCCTAATTAGACCTTTGGGCCTTATAGCACACATACGAGCCAAAATATTACTGAATTTTGAAGAAAACTAACTGCCTTCATTTTTTCGTTTATTTTGTGGACAATAGATTCACAGTTACATCAATGGCTTGCAGACCAAGGTTCCCTGAAGTATCAAGCTATTGCAATATGAATCCTAGCTTCCAGCTGACTGTGAGAAAACCTTGCCTGTACTCACTGCCTTCCTGTGTCTTGGCCAAAGGCAGAAGCGGTATTAAAAGGACCATTCCAACAATCCAAAGGGCTACTTTTGCACTCTCAGAAGGAACAAAATTTCAGTAGGTGATCCTTGCATGCAATGCTCCACACAGCTAGATAGTTGCAGTAACCCTGTCTCCCCAACTTCATTTTGAGTCAGTACTGTCACTCCTGTTAAGGATCTTCATCGTAGTTAGGAATGAATAATCTGCTATTATTGTACCACGGAAGTAAGTGCGTGCCATGGTATGCCAGATGTTAATGGCATTGTTGTATGGGGATATATTGGAGCATAACGGCACCTCCCTGGCTCCACCACCAGTTGGCTGTCCATATGGTGGTGGCACATACCCCATACTGATGGATGCTCAGCAGATGCTCCTCAAGAGCTAAATAATGCAAACAGGGGCTGGTGTGATCAATATACAGCCCTCATAGTTCAGGCACTGCTCACAGCCAACAAATGCAGTAAACTGGAGAGGGGAGAGGCTGCAGTTGTAAAAAACAGAACATTAGTTAAAAAAAGGGCCAATAAGCCTTTCCCCATTTTATGGAAGTAGTCACAGGTGCTGCTAAAGAAAGCTGTAGTTTGTTACCAAGCTTCTGCACCTTCATTAAAAAGTATTTTGGAGAACTTTCTAAGTTAAATTAAATGGCCTTGGCCTTGAGGAATCTGTATTTGTTTACCTCTGGCTGGCACTGTCCTCAAGACATCCGGGCATGTGTATGTGTATGCATTCATAAAGCGCTTATTCTCTCCTCTGAAAATATTGGGCCCCCCAAGACCCTCCACTGGAGTGACTGTAATTTCTCTGTTCCTCTGTAGTGCTCAGATGGTTACATGAAACTGTCAGAATCTGGATCTTCCTAGACTTATTTTTATTGTCACAGTTAAAGAAAAATCACCTCTCTGCTCATATCAATATTTTAGAGCATCTTCAGTGGTTGAAATTAGGTCAGGTGCAGCAAAACTGCTGGTAGTTGAGGTGAAATAAAGATCAATAAGGTTACCTGATGCAGAGACAGCACAGCCTGCAGCAATCATAATAGCACAATATGCATCAAAATCCGCTGTATATGTGGGAGTCGCAAGAAATGGAAACAAATACTAAAACCCACACAGAAGATATAATTTATGGTTCATGGGATGAGACAGGAATGCAATTTTCAGAAAAACACCACTGAAACCAAAACAATCTAAAGGAAAATGCATTAGGTATCAGTCCATTTGAAGGAAAATGGCATAAGAGCTGCCAACATTGCCCTGTACCTCCTCCATTTTGATACAGCAAGCAGCCACAGGGAAATAAAAGTTAGAACTTAATATCCAAGGTCATTAGTGTTCTCAATAACAGATTATCCTCAAAAACACAAAGGAGAAAACTGTTTTAAATATAAAATTGAAATAAGCCAAAATTAGCCCATAAACTTGAAATTAAAAAAAAAAAAAATCTTCTATGCATTGCTCACACTTGTTAGAAAGAGCAAAAACTGTAAGGGGCTTAATGTGAATTAACTCAGCCATGTGTATTACATAGCCCAAGAAATAGAAATGACCATCTAAATTGATTCTGGAACTGGCAGGCCTGCAGCAGATCTGCAAATGATAATGCACGTATTAATAGATACTTTCACTAATTTCACTAATGACCAATTTTAACGAGAAATTTGGATTTGCAGATGAACAGAAACAATTCCATTCCATCATTTGTACACGTGCAAAGAATTCAACATCCCAGGACAGAAACTGAGCCAGCTGCAGCACATACTTATCCCTCCAAACCCACATCTAGCGCAGCACAAAGGGTCACTCACTGACCTTATGGAGCATCTTCATAGATTTATGTCTTGCAAAATGTTGCTTGGTTCCAGAAAATTGATCCGTGTCAGCTGTAAGAACGAGGCAGTTAATGACATGGACTTGTGGAGCTGCTAGGGAAGGAGTAATAGCGAACTAGCTGACAAACTGCACGCAGAGTGTACAAAGAACTGCAAAAAGCAGCCTCTGAGCTGTATGCAAGCCCCTGAGCTTGTGCGGGCACAGCAGATGTGCCCTGCTCCTTCACGATGCTGTGATACTGCAGGCTGCTGGGCTCTGCCTTGCCACAGGGGAAGGAACCTCCAAGTAGCATGGTGTGGCTAAGCCTGATGTAGGAAGCAAAGTGAGGGATTGGCTGTGTCAAGAAAGAGCTCCTCAGTCACCACCTCACCCCTGACTCTGCCAGTTGAGACCTAACCCTTTTGCATGCCAGCAAGCATGGACATGGAACCCTCTGATAACCCCCCCAGTTCAGGGTCCAGAGGAAAGCCACCAGAAGTGCTTTAGGGACTTCTGAGAAGATCTGCCTGGTGCACTGGCAGAGTAATCCTACAGGCAATACCTTGATTCCTACAAGGCACTGTTAAAAAACCACCCCTCAAACAAAAAAACAGTTCAGTGTATAAGATTGGCCACACAGCAGTACAAATATCCTGACTGATGTCCTTTGCTACCATTTTAATCTTGCCTTCCACCACCTCAAAGATCCAGTGTGCACCCCAGAGACAAACGAATGGAGGAATTATTTCAGCTGCAACATTATCTCTAGGGGCTTAAAGGGTTTTTTTTTCTAAATTTGATTTATCTTGTGACTAAACCAGCTTAACGGTGAACACATGCAGAGGCTCATTATCTCTGCCTCTGGCTTCAAAAGACTCTGGGAGTTCCTTGGACCTATTCAAAACATCTTCCACTTTCAAATGCCATCAGACATTATTCACTAACCGTAACGTGAACATCCAGACACAGTCTCCATGTCTGATCTTTATGGCCACCAAATTGTTATTTCCTTTCTCTGCCCATTCTCTATATTGTATTTTTATGTGTTGGGTTTTTGTTTTTATTGTTCTTTTTTTTTCTTCTTTTATCTCTGCTTCCACATTTCCTTCTAATGAGGATGTTTTTATGTCCAGCATCATTTTGTTCATGTTTGAATAACTGTGCCTTCCTTGGCATTCAATAAACTACCCTTGAAAGTGTCCAGGTTTTATTACGCTAGTGTGACTTGTCAGGAACACTGACAACCACTGCAAGCTTTGGAAAAAAAGCAGATAGAGTCAGAGAATAATTCAGTTTGGAAGGGACCACAAGAGGTCATCTAATGTAACCTTCTCTGAAAGGAGGGTCAACAAAGAGTCAGCGTATTCATGCCTAAGAGGTGCTTATTCTGTGTGCACTGAGGAAAGGTTCAGATTATGAATACTTGGACAGCAGCTACATCACTGAGGGACTTCTCTTGTCCCTCATGAGGAAGCTCAGTATTTCTCTCTCCAGTGGAAAGCTTTCACCTAATAATGCTCCCACCCCGCCACTCCAAACTTTAGAAAGTTAACATGCAGTCTGGCTTGAATTGACCCATGATGAGTTTTTCTCCCAGCTTTTTGCAGATTCCTACTCCAGAAGGATCAAGCAGCATAACCTCCTCCTTTAATTTTCTAGATGAAAACTTAGCCTAATCCAGAATGTCAGAAATGGAAGAAATCCGCTAATAGTTCATAGTATCTCTGATACAAAATAACCTGGCATTGCCTTTTCCCCACACTGTACCCATACAAGATGTGTTATAGCCTTTTTTCTTTCTGCTTAGGCACCTATCAGCATTCCTGTTTTTCACATCCAGGTTCATGGGCAACTTCCTCAAATTACTTAGACTCTAGCACTACCCTAAGACAGCCAACACTGTGTCCTTTATACTTCCATCTGTGATTGAAGAATTTGACAAAGCCTCAGTGTTTCATTTGTAAAATGCTCCAGTAGAGCTAGCTACTCACCTGCCTTTCATGTAAGTACACATCATGGTGCAAGCTTTCAGCAAGAAGCCACATGGGAAAGACATACTTCAGAGAAATGCAGGGGTCTCCCCTCTTCATGCTTCCCACGTTCATCCCAAAGATTATTCCCGTAACTATGAAGTATAATCCTATAAATCAGTAGAGAATTTGGTCTCCAGAGCTATGCCATCTTGTTTTATGTATTACCTTGAAACGCTTTCAGCTAATTTTAGTTTTATGGGAAAAAAAGAAAAAGAAAAATCTTCACAGGCTTCATATATTGACCTAGTCACTGACATATATCTTCTGCATCTTCTCTTTTTTGCTAGATGGTAGTCTGGCTTTCCTCCTTCCTTGAGAAATAAATCAGTAACTAAACTTCCTTTAAGAGGTGAAGTGTTAAGCTTTTTTATCTGTCCTGGGTTCAGCAGTAGCAGTCATTTTTCCCCTTCTTGGGAGCTGGTGCAGTGCAATGTTTTGACTTTCAGCTCGGGAACGGAGCTGATAACAAGCGATGTTTTGGTTTGGCCAAGGACTTTGTGAGCCTCATGCTCTGCCAGGGAGAAGGGGAAGCCGGGAGGAAGCAGAGACAGGACACCTGACCCAAACTGACCAAAGAGGTATTCCATACCACAGCACGTCATGCCCAGGATGTAACTGTGAGTTAGCCGGAAGGGCTGGGAGTCTGCAGGGTTGGAGGAGGTATCGGTCAGAGCTTGGTCGGGCTGGGGGGCAAGTTATCGGTCGGCTGGTGGTGAGATGATGTATTCTCTTCCCTTGTTATTTCCTTTATCATTATTATCATTGGTGGTAGCAGTAGTGATCTGTGTTATACCTTAGTTACTAAACTGTTCTTATCTCAACCTGTGGGAGTTGCATTCTTTTTGATTCTCCTCTCCGTCCCTCCGAGAGCAGGGGGAGGGCAAGAAAGGGGGGGAAGTGAGCGAACGAATTACCTGACTGGGTTTAAACCACGACAGTTCTTTTTGGCGCCCAACTGTGGGGCCCGAAGGGTTGAGATAACGACAGATCTGACTGGATTAATAGTCACTCGTCACAATGCTGATTTATTGGCTCTCAGAGTTGTTCTTGTTGATCTCACAGCTTCAGAATGTTGTAACTTACTTAGAGCCGGTATTTGCTGTGATAGTGTTTATCAAGTATGGGGCCTGGGCTAAGGTTCTTGTCTCACTGTGCTTTATGGCAATGGCTTGTAACACGGGCGGGCTCCAGCAGCAGGGCGGGACGGACGTGGCCGTGGACTTGTACCTGGCCGTCCGGCTGCTCTTCACCGGCCTGGCCCTCGCCCTACTCTCCATCTTCGTGAGGCTGCGGGGAGCTGAGGGGGAGCGGCTCCGGGAGCCGGCGGCAGCCGAACCGGCCCGGGAGAGCGGCCCCGGGGACCAAGCGGCGGCGGGAGCGGGGCCGGAGGCCGCGAGGGGACGGCTGCCGGTGGAGGAGGTCGGGGCGGTCGAGGAGCGGAAGGAGGCGGCTGCCGAGCAGCGGGAAAAGGCGGCGGAGGAGCCGAGCCCCGCGGAGGAGCCGAGCCCCGCGGCAGAGCCCAGCCCCGCGACGGCCGAGAGCATTTCCCGGAAGCCGCCCGCCGAGCGCCAGGAGGATGCAGGAGACCACGCAGCATTTCCCAGCAAGGCAGAGGAGGAAGAGCTGGACTCAGGAAAAGAGAAGCTGGTGGTGGGAGAGCCGGCAAGCACAGCAGCTACACCAGCCCCAATGATAAGTACAGCAGCATCGTTTGAGAGTTCTGGAGGTTTTGAATGGCCTTTGAGTATCCTTGGGACCTGCCTGCTGATTGTGATGGGGATCAGCATGTTGGCACACACACAGGCTGTGTTCTACCCACAACCATTTTGTCTGATCTCAAAAGTTAAGCAGAGTCAGGTTTGGGTCTTGTCTGGGGTTAGACGAGGATATGGGGGGACCAAGAGATTTTCCCCAAGGCTGGACAGTCATGAGTGGCAGGGTGTGTGGGACAGTATGGGCAAGTATCTAGTCCACTGGGCCCCTCCAGTGCTTTGGAAGCGTCGGAGATGGAAGGCAGCTGTATGGAGTCCCCAGCAACAAGCTGCAGAAACTGCTTAAGGGGACAGTGAATTATTTTAAGCCTGGTGGGCCCATGGCACTTCAGGCCATCAGAGCAGAGATGCCACATAGAGATGGACTCATGGTCGAGGGGTGGATATAGCAATGGACACTATTGCCCAGGTTATTCACGAGTGTGAACACTGCACACAGTCTCTCCTGCTCTGGAAGACTGTTACAAGAGATGGAGCCTGACATCATGGACCAGATGGACTCAGCAGCTTTATAGGGACTGGTCCATGCACTAAGATAAGAGTGCACTGAGATAAGAGTGATGGTATATTGAAAATGTGGGATCTGAGCATGACGTGAATGGTATGGAATAAGGGGTGGATAATGTCCTGGGTTCAGCAGTAGCAGTCATTTTTCCCCTTCTTGGGAGCTGGTGCAGTGCAATGTTTTGACTTTCAGCTCGGGAACGGAGCTGATAACAAGCGATGTTTTGGTTTGGCCAAGGACTTTGTGAGCCTCATGCTCTGCCAGGGAGAAGGGGAAGCCGGGAGGAAGCAGAGACAGGACACCTGACCCAAACTGACCAAAGAGGTATTCCATACCACAGCACGTCATGCCCAGGATGTAACTGTGAGTTAGCCGGAAGGGCTGGGAGTCTGCAGGGTTGGAGGAGGTATCGGTCAGAGCTTGGTCGGGCTGGGGGGGCAAGTTATCGGTCGGCTGGTGGTGAGATGATGTATTCTCTTCCCTTGTTATTTCCTTTATCATTATTATCATTGGTGGTAGCAGTAGTGATTTGTGTTATACCTTAGTTACTAAACTGTTCTTATCTCAACCTGTGGGAGTTGCATTCTTTTTGATTCTCCTCTCCGTCCCTCCGAGAGCAGGGGGAGGGCAAGAAAGGGGGGGAAGTGAGCGAACGAATTACCTGACTGGGTTTAAACCACGACATTATCTCATACACTTCATGTGATACCAGCTTCACAAGTGGGACACACACCCTCACACACAGAGGTGTCCTGAAGACACATGCAGTCAAGAGTAGTTTATGTGTACAAGCAAAGGACTGAAGTTTCCTTCTAACATGATCTTCTAACATGTCTGGGTGCTCTTGGCTCCCAGGGAAACCATCGTGCTGCTCTCTGAAGCTGCTGCCCCCACAGCTGGTGATCCACTGGGAAAGTCTTGTACCTTGCTCAGTATCACTGGACATGAACTTCAATTGAAGCTGTCAGGGACAGCACTATGTTAAGCTGCTTGTTGACACTGGTAGTAAACTATACTCACAACCTTGCAAAAGTTTCCATTGTAGACCATGCAACACAATGTGCCAAGACTGCATGTTGCCAAGACCCAGAGACTTAGGTTCTTTCTACTTATCTACGTGGACTACCCATATTCCTAGACCTTCAGTGTTCAGTGGAAGCTCAGTGCAATGCTTTCCTCTCTTAAGCTGGCAGCAGAGGAATCAGAGAAGGCCTGATGTGTACTAAGGAGGGGGGATCCTCCACAGATGATTTTCTTTTTTTTCCAGAAAAAAACAGGAAGCAGGGGTTTGCAACAAACTTCACGATGTCTCTTAGAACCTGAAGGTACCAGTTTCATTGGTACAATGAAAGATTATTATTAAACAGCTATTAAACAGCTGCCAGAGTAAATATTGAAAACAGAAAGGATAACAAGCACACTCTAGGTGCAGGTTTTCACACAAGAAAGTTTAGGTTTTGGTGGTTCCTGTTGCTGCATAGTAGAATAGAGGAGATTAAAATAAGGGTAACTGCATACGGGACTAGTACCGGAGTTGAAGGTATGTAATGTAAAGAAGTATTTTTGTATAAACAGATTCTGCACTCCAGTACAGCTAGAATTGTAACCTGTGAATGATGGAAGTGTATGGAAAAATAAGTGTAACAAACACAATGAATGAGATCAGAAGAGATGCTCTTTGCTGGGAGATCTGACAGTATCAGATGGATGCCAAAACCCCCTCTAACTAAAATGACTTGTAGCAGGAAACCAAGCAGGGTGCAGGTAGCCCTGAAGATGCCCTAGCAGACTGTTCAATGAATTCTGTTACCCAGATGTTCTTCTGTAGTTCTCAAAAACCTTTAAGGCTCCTGGTCAGTAAAAAAGTTTGGAAAAGATTCAAACTTCAGCTCTGCAGTGTCAGCATATATTGCTATCTGTGCTAACTAAAGCACAGTGTTAGCAAAAAAAAGCAATTCTGTAAAACCATGCCATGAAATTCCACTTTCATTCTCTCAGTATAATTTCTAGATCAAGCACTTAATCCCCCCCTGCCCCAAACCTTCCTCTTAAAAGTGTCCCTTACTGGTGCCAATGGGGATTACACAGTTGGCCTGGGAGCTGTTTATATGCCACACTGGAGACCCAAAGTTTGATTCATGTGAAAGGAACTGAAACTTTCAAGTGAGAAATGCTCTCAAAAAGGGTGTAGATAGGGACAGAAAGATTAGTTACAAGGAGTCCTCAGATCTGGAAAGATGTTAAACCCCAGACTTGCCTTTCCAGCTGCCTGACTCAATGGCATATAGCATTTGCACCAAGGTCCAAGTGCTTGGCTCAGCTCCTTTAAACCGAACTGAAAAGCAGAGCTGGAAATCTTGCTACTTGTTTGCTGAGGGGAGCATGGTGGCATCTGTACGAAAAATTAAACATGCTTTAAAAAACAAACAACTCTAAACCTTCAAATTGCCACCAATAATGAAAGCATAACAGCACCTTGTTATGACTGATGCAAATCCTTTGACTGGGGATTTTCCTGTGCATTCATCTCACCTAATGCTGTCCTTTGCTACATGTACAATTTCCACTCACTTTCCTGTATGTGGTATTTGTATGTCATAATCACTGCTTCCCAGCTGAGTATTACATCAGAGCTAAAAGAGATATCCTGTGATGGGAGCTGAAGAACCTTGTACCACCCCAGTAGCCTCCCAAATGACAAGCAAGACCACACTGCTGATATCATGGGGACACAGGCATGTAAATAATACCACATCTTAGCACTGAGGAGTGCTAAGATGTCAGGCCACAGCTGCTGCAAGTTCACACAGCAGGGCATCTTCACATGTGTTCATAAATGTACAGCAAAGAGACATTAGAAAAAAGGGCCAGTCAGCAGTGCTGAATTGTTCGCATTATGAAACCAGGAGCCCAGACCACCAACAAAATGTGCTATTTTGGCTTATAACCAAACTGAAGTTAATGCACCTAAAAAAAACCAGGGACTAGCCAAACATAGGCAGAACCTACGTTCTCCACTGAACCTCCATCTGAGGAAAAGCTGCAGAGGCATACATAATATGACGGCAATAACAGTATTACAGTGTTTGGAGACCTGAAATATGCCCCCCCCCCCCGCCCACCTTCCCCACACATATTTTTATTGAAATAACTGTGCACTGCAAGCCTTTCCAGCAGATACCAGAGCAGTCTTCAGGCTGTTTTTATGGTCTTTACTAATCTTAATCTATTTTTTACTTTAGAGATGGCAAACAGTGTTTACCAACATATAGTTATCTCACAATTGCAGTACCTAATGAGCAAATCAATATAACTTTTAAAAACATTTTCTTGCTTGTATTACAACTAGTTAACAGAAGACTTTCGGAAGAGGTAGAAGCATGTCGAGAAATACATACAATGTAGAGGTATTTGGCAGGATTGGAAGAAGAGATCAGGTATGCAGCAACAGGGCAGGTATCCGAAGCATGAGGTTTATATTGGACCAATCATTCCCAACTTCGTTTGATTATCTCACATGGCAGAGGAATACATCCAAACAATGGACAAAGGTTTCTTAAAATTCAAAGTCTGTATGCACTTGTGTCTTATTTAGAATTTATGTAACTCAGCACAAACCCGGTTTTACTGCAAGACTTTACAATGAGTAGCTTGCAAATGGAGATGAAGTCCTCTGTCCAACAGTGTGCAGGTGTGCTGAAGCTGTGGAGACACTATTACAGTTTTTCAGTTAAGTTCCTCCCTTCATGAAAATCCAAACTGTTGTGAAATAGCACGTTGTAGCAAAGCAGAACTTAATGGCACTAATTTCTGGACTCCCACTGCACACAGAAAGTATTGGAGGCCAAGAGGTCAGTGTGGTTTGGAGAGCCAGGAATGCAGCAAAGGAAATTTCCACTGTCTTCACAAGAAGCACTGGTCCAGTGGGGGTTATATTTAATTTGATTTCCACCCATTCCAATTATACGTTCCAACCATAAGAGTCAAAAAATGCAGTGAGAGCACTTGCACACTGAATAACTTTGGAAATGGGGTTGGTTCACAGGTGAGCGGCAGCAGGCGCCAGGGCAGAACAGGCAATATTCCTGACTGGTGGCACAAGTGCTGCTGTGTGTGCAGGCTCCCCAGACTTATCTTCACGCTGCTATTTCACAGTAGCTGAGCAAAGCACCACACAAAACAGGATACAAACCATCACAAAAAGCAAGGATCTTGCCCTTCTGCACCAGGAATTACCGGGTGATCCAGACAGTCCAGCTGTGGATTTGCATGTGCAGTGTAAGATGTGCTGTAAACAGCACACTAACCGCCCCATTCTGAAAAAGCAGGCTGCTACCACACGCCAAGGACTGTGTCTTCAGATGATGTAAATCTGCTTAGCTTCATTGAGCTGTGGTAATTTACACCAGCTGAGGGATGGACCAAAGGCATTTATTAAGGCTGCAGTGTATTTAAGAACCAGCACAGATCAATAGCTCAACAAATACTCATTTCACATCACTGCTTCTCAGAAAGGAGGTCAAATGGGACCTTAAACAATTTTTTTTTTGTTCTAAAATTTCAAGTAGAGACCAGTGAAAATCAGTAATTAAATCCCTTTCGAAGGAAGCACCAGCCATGAAGAATAGGAAAAGAGCTGGTACTGCACAGAAGCAGTAGTTCAGGCTCACAGGTGGCATTAAGGGCTATGAGAGAGAGCATGACTTAACTGTTGAGCTGTCTTCTGGGAAGGCTGGTGTCTCATCAGTGAAAGAACAGTTGGAATGACTGTAAAAAATGAATAGTTCAGTATGTTGATCCCAAAATAAACCGAATTGAACTCTGGAAATTTAGAAATCAGTACCTTTCCCTGGTCATTTTTCACTTTCATGTACATGACTTCAGTAAGCTTTGTATTGGTATAGCTCTGCCTGGTTAGAAGTAAAAAATATAGCAGCATCACAGGGAAAAATATTATCATGAGATTTCCATCCTATCATGCAAACCAAAGACAATGTTAAGATTTTAATGACATTTCCAAGTGTACTGACATTGGCGAATGCAACTTGACAAACCTGACCTTGGGAAGGGATGCAGCACTTACTCGGAAGAGAGCACACGCAGCCTCCAACTGAGCAATCATGCCAGACCTTGGGATAACCTGGACCAACAGTCTGCCTCATCAGAGTGACACAAGAAGTTGTATAACCAAAAGGCCTCCCTCAGCAAAAGGAGAAGAAAGAGCATTGTATATTTGATGCTAAAAATCAGGGGTGTCAGTGATGGTAATTTTCTGCAACTATGGAGAGCATGTGAGTGATAATTTTGTCAGGCTGTATTCCAAATATGGAAAAATATTTTTCTTGCAGGTTGATTTTAAATTAATATCACCACCAGACTCTGTTTTGCTGCGTATTGGTCTGTTCTCTCCATCCTTTTCAGATAGAGCCCTGGCAGCTCTCCTTACAGCTTACAGCAGTGAGAAAAAAAGCCATAGGGCTTTAAATTTTTAAGTTGGTGTTTTGAAAATACGGCTGTATGTATCTGGCTTCTCCTGTTTTAGAGGCCCTTTCCCGGAGAGTCTTCCAACAGGAATATCATTTACATCAGCAAGGCTTTTTGGCAGTTTCTCTTTTTTTCCTTTTTATAACCATGTTGCAGTGAGACATCAGTTTAGGCAGCCAGCTCTGCAATAAAACTGACAACAGGTTTATTCTCCTGCTCCTCATGGGACCGATAGGTATTTCAGAAAAGAAAGCAGGAGGGAAGGAACAGCAACAACATGTGTGTATGATCTGCTTTGTCCCAGCATACTGCCTCTGCTGTTTTCAGAATGATTCTCACTTAGAAATCCAATGTTTTTCTTACATTTCTTTAGATATTCTATTCATTTTTGATTACTCTGCAGGGGCAGTATATCTAAGGCTGAAGTATTAGGAGGACCTATTGACTTCAAAACTGCCAGGATTTCACCTTTGGGGTCAAACTGCCCATTGCCTTGCTCTTGTCACAGCTATGGAAACGACTGTGAAACAGCGGTGCCCTGGAGCTATTCTGCCAGAGGGAATCCCTGCAAACACATTGGGAAGTTTATAACACCAGAAAGGCAAACCAAACCCCGTCTTTTCAGTTCATTGTGGAAGGGACTTTCCTCTCAGAGGATTTTATCTCAGAAGGAAATTGCTGAACCCTGGCCTGGCTGCTGTGGCTGAAGTCACTCAAGTTCAGCCTCTGCTCCCAGCCCAGGAAGGAGCAGTGGCACTGGGGGCAAAGACTTTCTTTGCACTGAGTGCACAAAGGGTCATTTTTTTGGACCACAAAAGGATAGTCTTCCTTTCCTTACCATCAGATAATGACTGAAACTCCTGAGCATGCAGTGATGGTCTGGGTTTCCACTTAACCCCATTTCATTCTCCAGCATACAATGGTGGAAAAAAACCCCAGTGAGCACAACATCCAAAAGGCTAGAAGATGAATCAGTGGTCCAGAAGGTCTCATGGGCATTAGCTTCCACGCTACCTGGAGCCAGGGTGTTAGATCTCTCTGACTGGCTGGCTGTGGTGCAGACCAGCACGCTTGGAACAGGCATGCTGATAGATCAGAAAATTCATCCTGATTTAGTGGATTTAGTCCCAACAGAACAGGAGGTAACTAAATCTTTTTTAAAAAAGATTAATCCATCTTTATTACATAGCATTTATCATCTCTAAACCCTCTCTAGACTGAGTTGAGGGGTATATGCAGGTATATGCTTATTTAGAGAAAAATGCAATTTTAATAGTAGGAACAATATTCAGGTTTGGCTAGGCCTGAAAAAAATTTATAATCTCTTTACGTGATTCCATGCATTCCAGTTGCGAATAGCCATTATGCCCAGATGGTGGCGCCTACAAATCACAGATTACTTCTACGTAGTGATTAGGTAATTCATTCCTGGCGGGATATACATTGTGGGGTTTATGGTTTAGTGCAGAGGAAAATAGAAGTCTCACTGTATTGCAGCCCCTCAAACCACCAAACCTCCCCAGCGTTGCAACCCCTACCTTCCTTTCCCCAGAAACCACTGACTGTATCACAGTGCTGTGTTAGCTTTTACAACTACCTTCCATTTAAGCAGAACAGTACCAGAATAAGATATAGAAAAAGAAAATACAAAGGGTTTAGACCAAAGATTCTTCATCCCATGGGAAATACATAATTCAAGGTATTTGTAAATGGGTTTGTGATGTGCTGAAAAGCTGAACTGGAACAAAATAAATCAACCCAAGAAACTAGACCTGAGAATCCCAATCTTTGATGGAAATCAGACAGGCAGGTTTAGATGTATTGAGGGGATTGTAGGATTAGGGTCAGCACACTGAAAGGCTGTCCTGGTCAGTGATAGCTTCACATCAAAATGAAGCTCTGAGTGTTTTGTGCCAGCCAGAGTGACTACCTTCTATTCAATTTAGTTTATGTTCATTTTTTTAGGGAGAAAAGAAAGAAATAAAGCTATTGAGAAAATAACCGTGTGGAGGGGGACAAGGGATAAGTTTAATGTATTCTAAGTGAATCACAAATGTTTCAGAGATTCAGGGTCTGCACACAGAGTAAAAATAAAAAGCTTCAGACCTTGTATCTGAAAATCAGCTCAGTAAAGCCTTTGAGTTTATATTTGCTTATCTGGAACTGGTGCTTTCAGAAACAGGGCTCTCTCTGAAGAGCATTTGAAATAAATGGGGATACCAGAACTGCCAGCATGCAACAAATTGGTGAGAAAATCCTGTTTCCTAATAAGAAAATGTTTTATTTGAATTTCGTGATCATTGCTAATAGAGGTTCAGGTTTAACACACCATTTCCTCTAAATGTATGTGTTCAGATACCTGAATGTTAATTCTGACCTTTGTCTACTAAGTACATCTAATGTTCCTCACATATTTCAGTCACCTATAACAAATTACGTATTCCTTCCAATTCTCTGTGTTCAATGTCCTTCTAAAAATGCCCAGAAGTCAAAAAAGAATAAACAGCTGAGGAGTAGGGATATGCACAACTGATTTCAGATTTGGGAGCAATCCTGCGTTGTCTAGATTGAACCTTGCAGGAGAATAAAAATACAAACCCAAACAACAGAAAAATAATAAAGTACCCCAAAACCAAACTTCATGAACTTCTTTTGGCCAGGGAGGATTTTCCTAGCAGCCCTCAGGTTTGCCATTTGCTGACCCACGGAAGTATAATCTCTTCTGGGTCTTGTTCATAGAGGGAGGGTCCCTAAATCCCCTGAATCTCAAGCACCCCAAGCCTTCAACTAGACACTTGGGAACCAATAGCTATCAATTAAGTAAAACTCCTGGCAGTAGCTGAACCTCAAACTTCTTTCACAGGTGTGCATGAACAAGAAATGGAGACACACTGATGCTACCCATGCCCCTCTTCCTCCATACTTCCTCCCACCCACTCCCCATGCACTGCTCAGCTGTCCCACATGTGAGGACACTCCCTGCCTTCCTTTGGGACCACGGTGTGAGGCCTCCCTGGGCAGCCCCATCTAAGTACAATCAGTGCTACATGAGCCCCAGCCCTCCCTGCTCTGTGCTCAACAGCACAGCATCCCCATCTGCCCTGCTGCACCAGGCCATGCTGTGCAGGAAAGACCATCCTGCTGGCACAACTGTGCCTGGTATTTGTATTACAATATTGCAAACACTTAGCTATGAGTTATAGCTCCTCAGAGACCGGCTGACTGCAGGTAACATGCATAAAGTAAAGCAAATTCACACGTTCTTGTCCTCAGATGATTTCCAGCCTGAATTCTAACGAATCTAATTTCTTTCTCAGCACAGCCGGTATCTGTTAGAGTTTCACCCGGGCTGGGCAGCAAGAGCAAGTATTTTCCAGCTTTGCTAGTTGGGTTGCAAATAGCATTTGGCTGATTATGATTTTGGTTTCAAGATATGGAGAATTTTCTTCATATGCCTGAAATCAAGATTCTCAGAATATATAAAGACAATTGCTGAGTTTATGCAGTCATAAACAAGGGAGTGCAAATAGATTCATCAGGAGTGACAAAGCCAGGAGTATTTCCAGCTATCCTGTGTGACATTTCATTAAGTATTACAGACAACTTTGGTTAGACAAACCCTGTGCTTAAAGATTAACATATTTTTCTCCTAACAGTGACAAATGTCGTACATACACCCTCATCTGTCTTGCAGAAGAGTCGATACATGTGCAGTGAGGGCTATGACTGTCAGTCATTTTGGATGGGGTTCACATTTGCTAACTTACCACCTGCAAACTGAGGACCTACAATTACCAAGCAGGCTCTCCTAACTCATGTTTTTCTAGGGCCACTAAATGTGCCACAAGCATCACTGTTGACGATTTAAAGATAAAAACAAATAGCCATAAGGAATGTACAGTTTAAAGCCACAATCCTATAAATGCCCTAGTGTGAATTTCTTTTACCAACACAGACAGCAGATCTATTAAATAAGTTATTTTCTCCTCTTAAATGCTGAGAATAGTTGATTCCCCAAATTTAATCTTTGACTTATTTAAGATTTTTTTCTCTTTCCATCTAAGCTTTGGGGATGCACATTTTTGAAGAAAGAAATAGGCTCTTTCAGCAACTAGAAATATTACTATTTGGGTTTAAAATTAATTCTGAAAGACAAATTTAACCAAAATGACTTAAGAGGTAGAATCAGAGCTCTGTTTGAAAGGGTATGAAGAACATGTGAAGCTGTGCTAAAGACTGCCTTTCATCAGCTCAGTGCGGATCCAAATTCCCTGGGCACTCCAGAAGAAAGATGATCTGTTTGATTAGCAAAAGAAATGGGGAAGTCCTGCTTGGTATTTGTTGGTGTCTCTTGGATGACTTCAAAAAACCCCCCAAACAACCCATGAGTCAATTATGCTAAGGTTGATAGCTGTCATAAAATATGTTAGGCTGGAGAGGATATGAGAGGATCATTTGGCATGAGAGGATTATGCCAAAGCAGAGTTTAGAAGTTATTAGGACTATTATTGGGAATGCTCAAACATTAGTCTCTTGCATCTATTTCCACAAATACATGCAGGAATTTAATTATATTTCTCTTTTAGGACTTCTAATCTGTGACAAACTGAGTTGAAGCCTGTCAACAGGTTTAGAAATTCCTGGTGGAAGAAAAACACACACACAAGCTAACTAATCTGTAGAAATTCCATAAGCATTTCTATAGAAAACCTGACTGTAAAATTTCCAGCTGCTGTCAGAAGGGGTGAGACAATTTTTAGAGTCTGGCTGAAAAAAAAAACCCACTTAAAAGATTTCCAAGTTCCCAGTACTTTGTAATACTCAGGCTCCTTTAGTCCCGTCACTAAAATCACTAGTCACTAAGAGTACAAATGGTATCTGCAGAGCTGAGTACTCCTTGTAGTTAAGCCATGCACACAACTGCTACCAGCAGCACTGATGGCAACACACAAGCAAAGCAAGGCTAGGAAACTCACATCCAACTATAAATACCTGCATTAATAGAGGGGGATACCTTTATTCTGTTCTGCCTACACAGAAAATCAGCAATACTGGACTCTACAAGCCAATTGGCTATTTGCAGCAAGTAAAGACCTGAAATGCTGCTACTGGGCATAAAGCTGTGAACAGTGTAACATCCCTTAGGTGGACTATTACTGACATTAAAATAGGTGATATGAGATATTTAATTTTTCAATAGCACTGACATTCCCCCAGAAAATGAAACACACGTCAGGATATGCTGAGGTAAATACAGAATCAGATATCAGGGTCAGCAAACCAAAAACATTCCTTTAACTCCCCAAACATGCTGCAACAGAGCTTACGTTTATTTATACCCTGTCAGAGGCTCAAGCAAGAGATTCAGATTTTCTGGAATTTGTGATCTGTGTGCCAAAGGCTAATTTATTTATAAGAATAAAGAAAAAAACATCTCCAAACCCCTCAAGATTTTATTTGATCTACAGTAGTCCTGTTCTTACCAATCACTGTATTCAAACAAACTTCAAGCATCCCCCAAACAAACAATCAATGTTCCTCACACTCAAACCAGCAACCTTTCCTTGCTGTTTTAAATCTGACAATAAACCCAGCTTCAACTGCAGTGCACAGTAAGAGGGAGTAGGAAGAAGACCAGGCGTTTCCTACAACAGCCTCAGCACATGGGAGCAGCCAGCCCTGCAGTGATCCCCCAAAAACCTCCAGAGCAGCAGCACAGAAATTGTTACTAGAAGGCTTCTCAGCTAAGAGGGACAACAGATGTATTTTCACCTCAGCTGGCTCCTCAGAGGAAATCTGGGAATTCAGAAACTAACAAAAGGATAAAGCAGAAAGAAAAAAGGCCTCCACAAACCAATAAAATACAGATTGGCTATTACATAGGAAGAAGCTAGAAGTCTGGAGGATGATGTATTGAAGAGGTGATGTTTGATGTGAAAAATCTCACAGACACATAAAGCTGGAACTGGACGAGACAATGCCCTTGAAACTGTAACTGTAGGAAAGGTTCGTGCTTGTTTCTTCTCAGCTGTGTTAGTGCCACTAAGGTAGGATGGCACACAGGCAAGGATGATTTAGGTCTTCAGGAACAACTGAGAGAATGACCCTTACATTTGCATGGTAAAAACACTAAAGCCTCCAGATTTCTCTTGCTCAGAAAACTCTTACTATTACCAGTAACGAAGTGTGAGACAGAAAGGCACAGCTTGACACTGAGATGCCCAGCTGAGCTGGTGGATGAGCAGGGGAATACCCTCTCCTTATACATAAAACAACAAACTCCCCGCTGAAGACTTCTGCAAGACACTAAACACTGAGGTGAACAATGGCACTTTTTCAAAATCCCTTTTCCAAGGTGAACTGAGTTTTAGCAGTCTGACAACAGCAAGAGCACAGCAGTGACTCATGAATAACTTAAACTGCTTGCACAGCTGGGGTGACCGGCCTCAAGATGTGGACTGATGGACTTGCAGGGTGCCCAGTCCTTCCTGCCACTGCTGCCTGGGGCATGGAGGGGTCCTTCCATGGGCTGAGCAGCAGTGGCATACAGGACTGGGTGACTGCACACCAGCTATCCACGTGCAGGGCAGCCCTGTGGGTACCAGTGATGCAGACAGACTCACTGCAGAGGCTGTGCTGTGATGAGCACTTGAGGCACAGGGCAGGTTCCTCCATGGCAATGGCATCAGTCCCTGGCATCAGCACCCGCTGGCAGGAATAGCACCATTTCAGAGTGAAACAGATGGGGAAATATGAGGACAAAAGTTAAATTTGCAGCTGCAAACTGACTCTTTATGTGAGAGATGTTTCTCCTCTGGCAATATAAGTTGCTCCTAAAGAATTCCACTCTTTCTTTCTCTTTTTTTTTTTTTTTTTTTTCAGTATAGCTGCTGCTTCTTAATGGGGCAACAGACTATGCTGTCTGTATTAGTCAGCAATAGATGTAAGAGAGTAGTTTTGTCTGGTGACGCCAAGCCTCAGTTAATTTCTGCAGACATCCTCATCTGAAAACACCTCAGGTGACAGGCACGCTGGCATTTCCAGCCAAGTCTCTGCTCCTCCTTGTTGAACTTCAGCACTGCCTAAAGTCACTAAATGAGACACAATCCCCGCTGCAGTAGCAAGTCTACAAACTGAATGAGGGCTAGTCTTATGTCTAGATAAAGCAAATAAATGTGAAAGGGGGAAAGGAGATGCAGAGAGCATGGCCAGAGGTCACATCTCCAGTCTGTGGCAGGACACAGCTTTCTGACATGCTTTGCCCAGGACTGAAGGGATGCTGGAGTCTGAAATGATCTTCCAGCCCTGCATATGTCCTCACTGCAGCTCTAGGGTGGTACTGGCATCCTGATGGTAACAGCTCTGTTGACCTGAGCCCTTGCCGCTTTCTGCTCTGGTGTTCAGGTACCTCATATTAGCATTGCATCTGCTAAACTCAAAGGAGAGGAAACACGCTGTTCTCACACATTTCTGTGAGTGTTGCTTTCTTGGCCCCATCAGTGTGCAGCCACTGCAGCATGGATTTTACTTTAGAGAAATGACAGCCCAAGTTAGGCCTTTTCTAATGTGATTATTCCCCTTGAAAAGCAAATGCATTTCTTTTGAGACCACAGAGAGCACTCATCGAAGCCTCTTGGCTTTCACTTGCTGCAGATCCTTTGAAAGACTAACTCCTGTTAATTAGAAAAAGATAAACAAACTCAGACCTTGCAAGTGCAGGTCTTGCACTGGCCGGGGAAGAGGCTTTGGAAGTTGGTTTACCAAACACGTTTCCGAACCATCACTTGAATTAAAGCAGACCCCATTTATTTTACATGCCTTCTGAAAGCTGTGTTCCCAGTGAAAAGAAAGTAACATATTGATAACAGCATGCTCTGCCACAAGAGAGAATCGAGAATCACCCGTGCGTTGCCTTGAAAACAAACAACCCCCAAACAATTGATCCGCTACTGTTAGTGTAGAGACAGTCTATTATGGATAAAAATACAGGTGGAAAAAATTCTTCAGGGATGTGCAAATACCTTTATTTAAATTCAAGCAAAGTAAAACAAGCTTTGCTCCTATAAACAGAAGCAGTGGATTACGGATGCACTTCTCTCAAGTCTTGGCAGAGAAGGAATACATTTCCAGGCTAGGGGAACCAGAAAACTGAGTGATTTCCCTGCCAAGGCTGGGATTTCTGAGATGGTTTAACCTGACTGCCAGGAAAGGCGGAAGTGCATCAGAGACTACTCTACAAATTGTTGCTTTGGCTCCCTTGTGTGTAATCTGAACACAGCCCCACAGCTGAGCTCTTATCCAAGCACCCAGCAGCACTGCAACACCTCTGCTGAAGCAGCAGCACCGCAAGGAAGCCATGTAGCACAGTGACAATCACACAACAAGTCAAGGTGGGCCTCAGGATACGTGGAATGTTTAATTAAAAAATGCAAAATGTTTAATTACAAATACAGGTTGACAGGGCAATGTATGGAAAAGACACCAGGAAGGATGAAGAAACATCTATGCACATGAAGGGCATGTTGTGTGCATACATATAAATACACACACACATGTATATATGTGCATGTGTGTTTGCATGTGAGAGAGCAAGATCACTTCAGTTCCTTGCCTCTGTTTCCAACACTTTTTTTCCCACCCTTTGCTGTAACTGTCCATGTGGATGAGGTACTTCTCAAAAGATAGCCTGACACTTCTGCATGACACACTATGCTAGATGCTAGCCAGACTTCTAAAATCCTTTTTCTCTTATGGGCATACAATATAACGTTCAATTTTAATCTGTCCACTGCTCAACCTTCCTTTTTACATTATTACTTTGGGAATCTTTACAGCTTTCTCAGCGGAACTAAAAACTTCAAACAGCAGAAGCAGACCACCGCTGTAGAGATCTGCCACTTTCTAACTGACATTTCTGCCTAGCAAAGACTACAAAATACCTCAGATAGAAAGGAATAAAGACAAGAATTCACTCATTTCCTTCCAACAGAAAGGGATGAAACTGAGAACTTGAATTTTGAATAATCAGGTAAACGATAATAACTGAAGTACTAAATATGATTCCACCCTAAACGTTGGGAAAAAAAAAGTCAGCATTTTGACTTTTCTTCTCCATCATGCAGACAGTTACCAACATGTGCTGGTTTGACCTTGGCCAGCTGGCAGACACCCACCCAGCTGCTCTCCTATCCTTCCTCCTCAGCAAGAGATTTTGGAGTCTGTCTATGGAACAAACTGTTCAGAGAAGCCTGTACTGCCTAGTAGCACCCAAATTATATACTGTGTGAAAGACTCCTATGCAATGGCAGAATAGGGTTATCATAAAACATCACTGGTACATATATGGTCAAAAACCCTTCCCTGTGAATTGGCTGGGTGATACAACACTAAGCTCTGCATTAGTGATTCCTCTGTGAACAATACAGTGTCTTTGCATTGGAAATTGAGCTTGAAGCAGAGTTACTTCAGACAACAGAGAAGGTTTAACCCATTTCTCAAGGTGTTGCTGGTTTCAGGATATATAAAATCTCTGCAGATGGAAATTACTTAAGTTACACAGCAGACAGAATGTCTTCAGTGTTGAGGACAAAAAGAAAAAGCTACTTACTAAGTGAAAAGCCATTGGCAGAGTGAAGTCGGGTCTCTTGTATTCCTAAATTATTTGCAGTTGATTTGTTTTTTTCTTTCAAAGAACAGAAAATCAATGTAAACCAGGACTAGGGCCACAAATGGAACAAAAAAGTATGTATCAACTTGTTTTTAATCAGGACCCGAAACTACACAATCTGCCAATTTTTTATCATTACTATTTTCAGTCCTAGATTTCTTTTTTTCCAGCAACACCATCATCATCAAGCAATATATGGCATTAACTGGTGAATGCTTATACTTGAATGTGGGCAGATGATATATCCCAATTTTCCTTGCTTGAACTCCATTCCATCTCTACCTCTGCAATATCAGAAACATTAAAATCCAAAAAGTTATTGCATTAAAAGTTAATATAAAGAAAAGGCAAGTTATTCACTTCAACTGAGAGAGCAGGGTTCCTGATGAAAAATCACAAGTCAGCAAATTCTGGGATGACTTCCAAAGGCACAAATAGGTGCTAGGGCTCATAACCATGGAAAGTTAAAGGTAGTCAACAGCTTGACTGCACAGCTCTATTTAAACAGTGACAGCCCCACTGAGGTGAATTACCACTCAGGTCTGAAGGAGCTGACAGCCATTTTCACTTTCCAGTATCTCTACATCATCTCTTTCTCCAAATACATGAATACACTGTAGCTTCTCCTGGCCTTGAAGAATAAGTTGTTCCTTCAGTGGGAAAACCAGGAGGTGCCGCAGGCAGCCAAGGCTGCAGTCACTACACTCTGTGACAATCACCCTTGCCTAGGAACACTGGTAAATGGAAACACATAGAGGTTAACACTGCTAGTCTATCCCTTGTGGATACACAGAGACTGCAAGGATACCTTTGCTGCTATTCATATGTATACTTTAATCATGACATGCGTGATACAAGGGCATCATTCAGTGCCTTTTATCCTTGGTGCAGAGCTCTTTGGAAAAATTTCTATATTCCCTGTTTGAAAACAGAATTTTTAAATAATGGATGGAAAAAAAAACCCCAAACCGCCATAAAAATAATAAAAAGCCCCATTCCCTGCCAAATCTGCCATGTCTGGCTAACAGCGAGGTCATTCGTTGCTTTGGTTCAGGCAAATTCTTTTCCAAAGCTATACTTTACACAAAGTGACTTCATTCAAATATGCAATTAAATATTGCTTTCCTGAACAGTAGTGGCCACACAGAGCATGCTGTCAACACATCCCTGCAAGATTTCTCCAAGAGTTCTGCAGAATAATTAGCTTTGGTACCATTGCACAGTAGTTTTTATCTATCAGAGTTTTATCTTGCCTTCTCTCAGTGGTGAGTCTAAGAGAAATTCTGAATGTTTGCCTCATGGGTCTAATCATCTTATTGACGCTCAAAGCATTTAAATGTGATCTGCAGCCCCTTCACTCTTTGACATTCCAGTTCTTAAAAAAAGTCAGATATTTTGGCAGGTGCTTAGCTCAGACTTGTACTTTAGGCTATAAGGCTTTTGCCTGTCTAATTAGCTGTGGCAAAAAGCTGAGAATGTTGACAATCTGGGGATGTGAGGTAATAAAAAATAGATTATTTACCAGCAGCAAATTGAGCCCTCTAAGAACCAATGCAATGAGTTGTGCCCCTCTGACAATTCCCTGTAGCAGATAGATACCACTGTCTCCATCTGTCTATCTTGTGCAGTGTACCTGACGGCATGTTTCTAATCTATTTTCCCATGCAAAAGAATTGATCCACCAAAGCCTTCAGATACTGAAGAAAGTAATCTTTCTGGTGACAGGAAGCAAAATCTGTGTGCTTCCAAAGATGATTTTCCCAGTTTTCTTTGGGGCATTGCAAATAATTGGCCAACATCACCAACTGCTATTTGCTACTGGAGATGCAAGGTAGTTGCACCTTCTCATTTGGGCTGGCAGACAAAGGCACGAAGGAAAAGGCAACTATGAATTATTGATGAGGTCCGGCTCATCAGAAGCAAGGAGCTCCATTACTTGGTGTGCTGTCTACTCTGCTCCGTGGCAGCTTTTTTTTGGCTCTAGCTGTGAGGATGCCAAGGCTGCTATGAGGCCAAGGGAACAAACAGCAGTCTAACGTGAACAAAGACAAAAAAGCCCATATCAAAAAAGTTAGGAATGGAGGTGACATGACTTCTTGCCTGGGCACACCGTGAGTGATGCAGAGAGGTGCTCAGGTGCTACAGAAGATTCTTCCCCTTTTAAAACTCAGACTCAGAAGGTGGCTAGCAAAAAGACTGGGCTAAAATCCATGGCTCATTAGGGTAGTTATTTTTATTTCCCTCAGCCAACTGACAATCTGTCTTGGCTTTACTCCGTTTTTAGACCACACCACTTTTCAAATTCCTCTCCCAAATGTATTTTAAGGAATGTAGTTTTGGAATACTTTTTGGTTTACTCAAACTAGGGATTCTTGAACCATACACTATCCTTTCATCCATGTTTCTTTAGTAAAGGATTAGCCACACTAGCACAAGGCACTGGACTTTACAGGTCCTGTAAACCAGCATAATAGCCTGTTGACAAAAGAATGGCAGTAACACTTCTCTGAGTTACAATACATGGTATTGTACTATGCCTACTGCAGAAAATGCTTAAAGACCCTCTGTGGTCATGGATTTCAGGTTATGTCCTGCAAGGAATCCCAAAAGTCCAATTCTTTGTCAATGTGCTGTTATTGTAAAAATATTATTATTTTTCTTAAAGAATTTGTTAATCAATATTGGTGGAGTAAATTAAGTTGTTGAATTCATACACTTCTTTCTTACAAGAATCAGAGATGACAGCAGACCTTCCTTTTGGAGTGGTTACACCAATGATACTATAACACCTCAGTAATGGTTTTATGTATATAGATAGATAGAGATATTTTGCTCAGCAAAGACTACAAACTGTAGCATTTTCAGATACACCAGTTCCCTCATGTTTGACTTGTTTCATTATCTACAAATGCTAAATATGATGTCAAGGCTCATTGAGAAGATCACAAAGCAATATTTATTTTGTAACAATTAGGGATGTCTGAATGAGTCGAACAAACTGACACAGACAAGGTAAACCCCTCTTCACACATCTATGCTGAATTCCAGCAGAATTTCCTTCAAGATCTGGTCTAAACATTACCCAGCTAAATCCTTACAAGGATGGACAAGAAAGCAAACTGCAGTTTCTCCCATCCATGTAAAAGGGCTGGAAGTATCGGAAATCTCATGGGTATGGTTATTGCCAAGAGGCTATCAGTGCAAACTTTAAAGATCAAAGACAATACAAAAACATTCCGTAACTCTGTTTTTTTAAGCAACATATAAGGAACAGGCAAGTATAGTTTAGCTTAGCAATTTTCAGAAAAGGATTGAACATTTCTGTGGAACAGAACAACTACAGAAATAAATAAGACTGCTTAGAAAAAGCCTATGATCAGACTGTGGGCACAAAGCCCACATTAATCCATGCAAGGCTTAATACTGACTTGTGTAGCTTTGGATTGCGTGCTAATGGGTATCAATTAAGACAAAGCTTTCTTTATAGCTAGGTTATCCATAATTTCCTGCCTAGTAGAGGTTGCTACACCTCAAATCACATTGTCCTTTTTAGCAAAGAACCTGATGAGAGCCAAATCTTGCTCTGCTGAACTTGGAACAGAAAGACCCAAATTCCATTTTATAATATACAGTATTTTGTAAGATTTGCTGAATCCACTGTCTCACTGCTGATCACAGTTGGTAGTGATTGTTGAAAGCACAGAGAGCAAGTGATCATGCAAATTCCTGCTCAGTTTTTAGCTTTTCCTTCCTGAAACTACTAGAAAAGACTCAGAAACTAACTTTCCAATAATACAATTAATTTGAAAGGAACTTAAGGAGCTCTGTTTCATAAGGCTTTTAAAAGAGTTACTGACAGTGAACTTGGCAGCTTTTTAGAAAGCTTCAACATAGCGAAAGAAGAAAAATAAATTAAAAGAATCCTCTCCCTATGTGCAGCTTAGTAAGAGAAAGAAAGTGTATTCCATTATATCTCTTTCTCCTTCCAATATCCGTCACTATGTTACACTGCAATGAGGAAGCCAAATACTGCAGCAAATTAACTGTCAAGGGGATTTTATCAATAAATAATTGAATTCAGTTTTCAAGAAGGGTCAAGGCTGGTACATTTCCCCCTCCAATCACAACGGTGTCTTGTTCTCTGCACTTTAATAACTACTGCTGCATCACCAAAACTTAATTGGGGAGGTAATGATTTTGAGCTATGGAGCAAATTTGGAACTAAGGAAAATAAAACAAAGCCCCAGAAGAGAAAGGAAAGATGTAAAGAAGTTGTATTTTTATTCTGTCTTCTTATAGTTCCACTGTGCATGTTCATCTGTTCCTAATACTTTCTGAACCTACTGACTGATCTGATCCATATTTGAGAGGCACACACCTACTTGATCTGCAAGTACAGGATACTTCACTGAGGAAAGAGATCTTGCAAAGGGGAAAACTACAGTGTGACACACCATTAACTAGACACAAGGAGTTCACACACAAGGGGAAGGCATACAGGGTGGGCAGAAAGGAGAGAAGCCAGCCCCAAGTACGATGAAAACTTGAGAAGGAGCTTGTATCATCCTGGACACCAGGGAATCCAACCAACGAGATATAAATCTATTGGAAAGCAGGCTTCATTAGTTGCACTGCTCATGGAGCTGCATGTTTACAATTTGGGGAGAAATGGTCTGAAACTGAAGTGTCAAAGCAAAAAAAAAATGATGGTTTAATGCAGGGTTCATAATGGGTTCATAATAAAAATACAGCTTCTTAGAGGTCCTTGATACAATTACAGCCATCATGCGTTTAGTGCAGTAGGTATTCACTAATCAGGATACACAAAGCAACCAAACAAAAGGGGGCATTGTTTTAAATTGCAGCAGGCGTGGTCAAGTGTATCTATGGGGAAAAAGTCCTGTCTGGAGGGGCCTGCCTGGGTTACCAGAGAAGGTGCAGCAGCCAAGTTACTGAAAAGCTCAGACCAGTGTCTGGGTTGCTGGAGGAAGGGCTGAGCTCGTTTTGAGGCAGGGAATTTAGAGTCCAGTAAAAACCAAGTGGGAATAACTTTGTTATCATGGCTTCTACCTCATTTAGGCAAATTTCAACAGATTTGCCTGTCTCAAAGATGCTGCCTGATCATTTCACCAGATGCCTTTCCTATTTCCTTTACAAGAAGCAGCAAGAAAGTAGCTCCTGAAGAGTTATTTGTGACTCTGCAGGATCCAAAAGATTGTCCCTGTAAGAAGCTTATGCCGGCACTTCTGCAGAAAACTACCTGCCCAGACAAACCACCAGATTACAGACTACAGCAGAGACTCTTTATATATCAAAAAGTGAAACACATCAATGGAAGTCTTTGGGTGGTGATGCTCTGGAAGAGGAACTAAATCCTGCTTTGTGCTACATGGCTTTTAAAAAACGCCATAATTCCCTGGTAGCTGTTGAATTGGCTGATGGCCATCTTTCTATTTAGCATGAGCAGTTTTGGACAAACTCGTTCCAGCTGGTTTATGTATTTGTGTGCTGGATCCACACACACACCAATTATACTCATGTTCTTACTTCTGTAGTGGTGTTTTCCTGTCCATTTACAGCAGGTGGTCTGTGCTGGCACAGTATCATCAGTAGGTGTGTCACTCCTGGTGTGCACCCTGTGGAAATAAGGACACCCTTTGAACCTAAACAAAGACAAAATCATTCAGACTAAGTTTTCAGATAGTCTCAGATACCTGCTGCAACACCATTCATTAATATTAAATGTGATTGCGTTTAATACAAATAATGCATCTTAAAATAGGTTGGACACTTACATAATTAACATTAAAAGATATACAGAACTTAAATGCTAATGCTTACACTAACTGCCAAGTTCAGGAAAAAGAAAAAAACATCCCAACTAATTTAGGAGGCTTCAGGGCTCAAGCTTTTCAGCACAAACAATTTATAGCAAATGTCAAATGTTTTCTTTTGTGTGCAGGTTTTTCCAGAATGGTTTCTGTAGAGTCGCTTTCAAATGTTAGTATAGGCCACAGTGTCACAGTCACCATTTCTGATCCAAACAGGTCACTGCTATAATATAGCAAGACTACTCTGACCCCAAAAGATCTGGATTTCTAATGGCATATAGCTCACCACCAGTCATCTCTGACAAATCAAACATTTTCCCTATACAAGAAATCTGTCCCTCTGACAAATCAAACAAATTCCCTATACAACCATCAGTTATGGTGCAGAAGACAGTTCCCTATAACGCATCTGTTTTCTGGAGCTTGTACAGGCAGAGTAGAAAGCAAGGCTCATGTGGAAACGTAATGCCTCTTTTCTTGCCTTGGACTATGAGGGAGGGTAGAAAATATTGGTTTAAAAGGGTCAAAAGGAGGGATATGCCTTTGGCTCGTAAGGCACAGAAACAACTTACACACACCCCCGACTTGGCTTAGGTATGTTTGATCCGGTTCCTGTCCCATGCCTGCGAGCACTGCTCTCTGTGGTACCAAGCAAGGCAGTGAGCTCCGGCTGCAGCTTCCTGGAGGAGCAGAGATGAACCTATTCCATGGCTGCAGTCATACCTTCCCTGCCACTGCAGTCACTGTAATGTGCTTTGGCACATAAACACCAACAGGTGCAATGCAGCAAGGAGCCCTGTGCAGCACAGTGTGGCATGAATCAGTATCCTGTTTCAGGCTGGAAAGGGATTAAGAAATAGGCAAAAGAACAACTGATAATGACACTAAGTAAATTAGTCAGCAGGAGATGAAGCTGCCATCCTAAATCTTGGAAATGTTTTTTACTCTCCCATGTACTCAGATGCAAGAGAACACCTGAAGTCAGCTTCACATGGGGCAGGGATGATTTTAAAGCACTTTTGTGCAGCACTGCTCAGCCAGTGAGATGATACAAACAGCAAATGCAATGCACAGCATTCCCCTTCTCTCACTCCTTTTCCTCTTCCCCTTTTGGGAAACATTAAGTGGCAGTATAAAGAATTTCTAAGCAACTGAAGTGAAGCACTGGTTAAAGAACAACTACAGGAAACACCAAAACATACTGCTCAAAAGGATTTTGAAAGAAAGAGCCTTAATTTGAACAGAAAATTTCTCTAAATCCTTTAAGCTGCTTTGAAAATCTCAGCCTCCATGATACGGTTTACATCTAAGATAACAGGGTTATTCTGAAAATAGACAGAACACAATCTCACCAAAAGAAAGAGGAGCAGGAAAAGCCAGAATTCCCCTGTAGTTTAAGAGGGAATTTATTTAGAGGGCAAACTGAAAATCTGAAGCTGTGGTTTCAGTATGGGAAGAGCTTTGGAGCAGCAGCATCAGGCCATGGGCAGTACCCAGATAAGCACCACAACAAAGGGGCTGCTCTTGGGACCAAAGCTCATAGCAGAGTTTTAAGCTTTGCTCAGATGAGTGGTTGAGATAGTTTAAAGCACCTGCAACTCCACAGGAGACTCTGGATTTGGAAAGAAACTTTATTGCCAGAAGATTATGTCACTACCTAAGACAATTTAAAACAAACTAAGTACTGCAGCAGGAATTCAAATGCTAACAAAAATCCCCCACGAGTTTTATTTATACAGATGCCTGCTGTACTGGCACTGTGTGCTAGTGATCATATACCATATACTGGAATGTAGCAAGTACGTATGTATCTCCCTACCTATAGCTCTTTGCATTTTAGACTCTGCCCATGTATGCACCTAACCATCCTGGTGACAAAACCTCAGCTTACATTTGCATGCTTCTCAGGTAGGAGTAAGTTCACTATTTTTTGAATGAAAGGGGTAAAAAAGAAAGGTGGCCAAGTGTCACACAGAGGGTGATACTGAAGACGTATTTAAAGCTAATTTGGAGTGTGAAATAACCAGGGTGCTTAGTACTAAAGTTCCTTAGGAGGGATAGAGAACAGTACAAGGAGAGATTTAAGCTTGTGTTGGAGGATTTATTAGTTCTTGAAAAGGAAGATTTCAAAGAAACTAGTAATGAATGAAGGAGTAATTACATACTGAGTTTGCAGAGAATAAACTAGTTATAAAAATATGGTATGTTATAGGCCATCTGCCCCCCCAAAAAGAACCAAATTGTCAAATTACTGAGCCGGAGATGACACATAATAATTACACTGTTACTATGCAAGATTTAATACATTTTGCAATAACAACCATTTCTTTCTTGTTTGTAAATGAGAGTCATTAAATGCTATCATGAGATTTGATGTTGCTTGTCAGTATCCCAATGTGTCAGGATAGCTTCATTACACATCTTTTTTGGAATGTGGAAAAAACCCCTAGTGACAAACCCAATGGAGGCATATTCCAGTGCTAACTCAGGAAATAAGGGAGTTTCACCACCATTCAGAGCACAAAGTAGTTACTTAATAATCTCAGCCAAATTATTTTGGACTATAAATAGGTGAAGAGACATTTAACTGAATGCATCAAGAGGGCTGAGTGTCCCAGATAACTGTGCCTTGCCTTTGGGCTTTATTTTATGATTTAAAAATACAGATAAAACTTAGTCTGTGTTTCCCTTCAATCTGGCAGTTGTTAGAGTCCTTGTCCTGGGTTCAGCAGCAGCAGTCATTTTTCTCCTTCTTGGTAGCTGGTGCAGTGCTGTGCTTTGACTTTCAGCTCGGGAACAGAGCTGATAACGCTGATGTTTTGGTTTGGCCAAGGACTTTGTGAGCCTCATGCTCTGCCAGGGAGTAAAGGGGAAGCCGGGAGGAAGCAGAGACAGGACACCTGACCCAAACTGACCAAAGAGGTATTCCATACCACAGCACGTCTGAGAGTTACCTGGAAGGGCTAGGATGGCAGGGTTGGAGGAGGTATCGGTCGGTGCTTGGTTGGGTTGGGGGGGTGAGTTATCGGTTGGCTGGTGGTGAGGTGATGTACTCTCTTCCCTTGTTATTTCCTTTATCATTGTTATTATTGGTAGTAGCAGCAGTGATTTGTGTTATACCCTAGTTACTAAACTGTTCTTATCTCACCCGTGGGAGTTGCATTCTTTTCAATTCTCCTCTCCGTCCCTCCAGTAGTAGGGGGAGGGAAAGAAGGGGGGGGGGGAATGAGTGAACGAGTTACCTGACTGGGTTTAAACCATGACAGTCCTTCCTTTGAGAATTCCCACTTAAGAGCCAGTTCAAAATCTAGTTTAGGTACAAACATAATAAACCCCAGCATTCTGGCTGGCTTAGGACATGAGCTACTCCTGGAGGTAAATATGTTTGGAACCTGCAGTCCTTTTTCAGCCAATGGGAGAAAGCTGTAGAGGTGTACCACAGGTAGGAGTTAAATGGTCCAAAATGGTGAAGGCTTCATATTACCTTGAACTAGTTTTGGCTGTTACTTACAGGGTCTTTTTTCCACCTTTTATGATTCATTATGAACCAGTAATGCCATAAACTTCATAAATTCAGTGCCTAAAATAATCCTACCTATGATTCAATTTTACTACATTCAGTGTTTTCTCCAGGACTGTAGGCTTGGGAGGCTTTCAGTTCCTATTGGTGAGTTTTGTCTTTCCTGAAAAACACACAGAGGATATTCAAATAATCAGTAACCATTGCAAATGTAAAAAATGGAGGGTCAGGGGGGCAAGATACAGAAAGCCAAAGTGGACTGTTTCTCTTTCAGTTGCCATGGCTGTAGGCACCATCTTCTTACACAAAATTGTGATTTTGCTTTGGAGCTCTGTACAGGCACGAGCCTATTGCCTTCTCAGAGCAGTTTTTCATGAGTCATTCACATTTTCCCTGCACCTAGTAAAGCTCTAAGCTTCCAGTGAGCAAGGAGCCCTATCAAAGACAGCAGGATCCTTATGCTCTTAGAGCAGAGTTGCTCATGTACCTTCTTACCTCCAAACACTTCAAAAAAAGGCATCTAGATTTTGAAAGGTGAAAAATATTGAAACTAGGTAATTCTACTCATCTAGTTTTAGTACCCTGAAACCCCAGGTCTGCAAATTTGTTTTGGGGCCAAAGACCACCATGAGAATGTTTCCATTGGCTTCATTAGCTTTTAAATAGGAACCAACCATTGGCAAGTGCAAGTAAGTATGAGAAGTGAAGGTATTTTTAATCAATGTGGTTCTAGCCCTAAAGTACAGCCTACTACAGCTAAGTGAGAGTCTCCTTCATGATCTTTCCTCTCTCTCACCAGTGATTAAAACTGGTAATTTCTATTTCCATAATGTATCTGTAGCAACAACTAAAATTGCTTACAAAGGGAAAAAAAAAAACAATATTGAGAAAGAGTTTTAGATGATATTTTCAACTTCTGATATACTGAAGTACAAGGAAAATCTCCATTCATGCAAAAAGCCTTAATATATTAAAAACAGCTCCAACCAAATACAAAACAACCACAATAAAACCAAGACAGAGGGGGCAAAGGCAAAAGGTTCAAAGCTTTTGAATTTTTGTCACAGTGATCCTTCAGGCCTAGGAGATCCCTACATGATTATGGCTTCCTTTTTGCCCAGAACAGCCTAGATCTACTTCAGTTCTCCAGCATCAATCACAGCGGATAGGGGAAGCAGAAGACAATCTGGTCTGTCAGCCACATGAAGCTGAAAATCAGTCACTGATACCTACATCTTTTCATGAATCTTTTCTGTCATCTTGGAGACATCAAACTTTGGAGCTGAGATTGCATCAATTCATGTGGTTAAAACCTGCTAACATTAGAAGTGGTTCAGCATGTGATTAAAATCTGTAGTTTAAGAAGTAATTACACAGTATTCCTGCAGTCCAGTGTACTGTACTTTTCTTCCTACAGCACTGACATGCATACAGAATCAGGGAATCTATTCATGCTGATGTCTTCATTGCATGCTCTATTATTTGTTCTCCCCCCAAATTAAACATTTAAGTGTCAGTTAATAAAACTAACAGATGAGACAAATTAAATAGAATTTCCAAAGAATATATTAAAGTCCAGTCTTAGGATTATTATAAACCAAGTTTCATTTTCCTCCATTTATTGTGGTTCCAAGGAAGTTTTTACTGGACTCCAGTATTTAACTGAATCCTAAAACAATAGCTGTATTTCCAGTACAATGGATTAAATGGGCATATCATAAATGGGCATACCCCTGATCCCATTTTCAATGACATGAAGATGTGAAGCTGCCACAGTTTTCCAAGAAGGAAGATTTCCCTGAAGTTTAAGGCATTCAGACTGGCTTTGCTCATTCAGCTCATCTCTCAGCTGGGAAACTGGATCACACCTGAACAGATCAAAATAAAAAAAAAAACACAAACAACACCCAAACCAAAGAAAAACAACCCAAACCCCCACTTTATGCTTATACCCAGCTTATTAAGTTAAATTCATACACTATTTCTTCCTCACAAATTATGTATGTGTAGCCCTGTACATGCCATTGCACTAAGAGGCATTCTGCAGTGATGCTGTGGGTCCCCAAGTTGTGCCATCACTGTTAGATGGAATCAGCTAGTAATTACTTCATTGCTGAAGTTGTCCACAGAACAGTATTTTTCACCACCAGTTGAACAGTCTTTTAAAATGAGTATCCAGTAACTCAGCCACATGTAGCTTTTTGGAGCTGATGTCAAGCCTAAACGGCCACTACTCTAGAGAAATTTGTTCTGAGGTCTACATCTTACTCCCAGCACATTTTGCCCACAGCACATGTCAAGTCTGAAGTTTTGCATGTGAATAGCAATCCAATGTCATCAACTGAGCACAGCCCTCGCGGAGATTAATTGAAAAGCAAACAACCAACCAGAAAAACCCTGAAGAGAGATTTTCCCCATCTCAGTATATTAGAAGAGGGATTACTACTGACAGCAACTTGAGAGAAGAAGAAATAAAGGACAGTGAAGGGGGAAGTAGTTTGCAGCATTCAATCAGTATGCAGCATCAGACTCTTAATTTGCAAAAGCTCTGCTGTAGATGACATTCCAGCATCACTGATAGCCACTTTGCTTCCAATGACTGTAGCTACTGCAGATGCAGCGCAATGACTTCTGTAGTTGTGGAAAGATTTCCCCAAATGAAAGCACATGTTGAAACTTTGTTTTCCCACTCTTTGTTCTCTAAGTCAGAGAACACGCAAAGGGGATCCATTTCTACAATTTTTTGTATGTACATGTACACTCTTGGTTGTGATACAATGTACGCTCAGCTTGATTGAATTAGCTTTGTCTCTCTTGTTGTGTATAGGAATGTCGTGGTTTAAACCCAGTCAGGTAATTCGTTCGCTCACTTCCCCCCCTCTTTTCTTGCCCTCCCCCTGCTCTCGGAGGGACGGAGAGGAGAATCGAAAAGAATGCAACTTCCACGGGTTGAGATAAGAACAGTTTAGTAACTAAGGTATAACACAAATCACTGCTGCTACCACCAATGATAATAATGATAAAGGAAACAACAAGGGAAGAGAATACATCATCTCACCACCAGCCGACCGATAACTCGCCCCCCCCAGCCTGACCAAGCTCTGACTGATACCTCCTCCAATCCTGCAGTCTCCCAGCCCTTCCAGCTAACTCCCAGTTACCTCCTGGGCATGACGTGCTGTGGTATGGAATACCTCTTTGGTCAGTTTGGGTCAGGTGTCCTGTCTCTGCTTCCTCCTGGCCTCCCCTCCTCCCTGGCAGAGCATGAGCCTCACAAAGTCCTTGGCCAAACCAAAACATCGCTATCAGTTCTGTTCCCAGGCCGAAAGTCAAAACACTGCACCGCACCAGCTACCAAGAAGGAGAAACATGACTGCTACTGCTGAACCCAGGACAAGGAACAATAACTTAAATTGTGTGTTAGCTCCATCTCTGAGCAAGTCCCTGAGAAACACCTGCGAGGTACTACGACTCAGACATAACCCCTTCTTTCCTCATTAATCCAGTCCCAGTAGCAAGAGAGTAATATCATCTACTGAACTGTATGAGCTGAAGCTTGGTAAGGAAGAGGGTTTGTATGAGAACAAAGCTCCAGCCACAGCTTGTCCACTTGCTCCTGGTCAAAAAAAGAGGTCACCTGGCTGCATTTTTAAAATAAACTCAGTATCTAGTTAGCCTGTGGTAGCCCAGGAATATTTTAATTTCCTTCCACAGGAACAGAGTAGACACTGCAGACTTCCAGGAAAAAACCCAATAGCAACTATATTAAGACAGTTCAAAGTAATCTTCTGAATTTCCAGGAGGACAATATAAAGTTAAAAGTCTTCCAACAAGTTTACTCAATACAGACTCAATTACAGACCTACTAAAAACAACCAAGTACTGAAAGCATCTTAGTTGCAAAAGAGCAGCTAGCTGAAAGTAAGCGGTGAATGCCACCCACTGCAGACATACTGGCTACCAGTACACTGCTAAATTAATAATAAACAGACATAATATATACCCAGATCCTGTGCTCTGTACCTGCCCTATGCATGGGGAATGCACTGTGCCATGAAGCGAGCCTTACCTAGGTCATCATTTTCTCTCTGCTTTTCTGCCCCAATGGGTTTACCAAGTGTTTTCTTCTGGTATTCATCCCAAGCAACTGCTAACAGTATCACTTCAACCTTGAAATGTCTGCTTAAAATGCTGCTCTTCCTTTAAGTGAAATCATTTTGATCAGATTCTGTCCTCTGTGTTTCTCATCTCTCACTAAACTGAAATGTGAAACATCTAGAACAATAAAAATCACTGTACTGGAAAGCTGCACTGTTTATTTTTCATACACTGCATGCAAGCATTTAGCAGACCTTTAAGAGTTCTAAATTCATTCTGACCTTCTTCATCAGTTATTTACTTTGGGCCTTGAGGAAATGCTTAGCTTAAATGGCCTTTTTCCCTTTCAGAAATCTAATCTTCCAGAAAAATTCCACTGGACAGCAGGTTTTGTAATGGAATTACTGTAGTTAATTCCTATCACAGCAGTTCCTTAATGAAAGGCTGGAAGAAAGTCAACAGGTACTGTATTCTGCAAAGGCTGCTGTAAATATGAGTGTCTTAGTTCAGAGAGGTGTATCATCTCCCCATCAAGATAATTAACGGTCTCTTGAGCCAGACAATTAAAGGTTGCAATAATAATTTAGAAGGTATCTCCCTTTGTTTCCCAATAAAAACTTTTCAGACGAATTAAAACCATGGTTGTGTCATGCAGTGTGGTGGTTTCCAACCAGTGCAATAACATTATGGGTCTCAGCCAGAAAAGATAAATGCTTGAAAAAAAAAAAATCACTCATTTAGCACCATTTTATGTCAACATCATATGAAGTTTTGCTTCACATTATGGAGGAAACCATCTTTTCTTTAAGGTAATCCTGCTGTAGCTTTCATATGAGCTGAGAGACTCCTCTTTTATTATTTCTCTTCAGGGAAACCTTTATCCATTAAAGTCCTGTAACCAGGAGCCAAGTGCTTGGGTTCCATGGAACAAATGAGCTCAAAGTAATGTCAACCATATGAAAAAAAGAGAGAAAGATTAATTAAAACTTTTCAGAAATATTTTCAATATCATTGTCTGACGTGCTTGCTATCAGTAGAGCATGTCTTCTGCACAGCAGATTTAACAATATAACGCTTTCAGACTGTTCAGGTAATTATGTCAAATATACTGAACATGATGGGAAGCAATTGATATTAGCTTCAGATTAACCTCTGCACATTCTGGCATTCCAGTTCTGTCTTCAGAGACAGAACTTGCTTTTCCTGTGCTGCTGGTCAATAGGTTTTTCACTTCCTGAGTAGGTTTTTTGTCCTGCTAGCTAGGATTATATAGGGACTCAGTGTTACAACACAGATAGGGCTCTACTAAAGGAATCAATTGTACTGTTTCCTCTGAGATGAGTAACAAAGGCTGGACCCCATTACCAAGACCCTCAAAGACCTCCTATAGCCTTTGCTGGCATAAGTATAATTTTGAGACTCTCACTCCTTCTTGTCCACTGTAGAGGTCTGGGGATTTATCGTTCTTGTGGAACATCAGTGGATTACAGCAAAATCACATCACTCGGCAGTTACGCACTGGATGACTCCTGTCTTCCTTTCTATCCCCGATTTTGCTACTTAATTAGTGGTAGCTAATTACTGTAAATAGCCCTGCATCTTTAACTAAATGAATATATGCAATCCTCTCTACTTTTCTATTAAAAAAGAAGTGTTTGCATGTGGGGTGGTGTACACAGATAAATATGCTGCATGGGAATATCTAACTGGCAAATTGTAGATCTGTTCCTATCTTTGCTGTGCTCCCAGCTTCTGAGGATAGGAGTCAGAAGCTCTGGGATCATTTTGGCGCTGAGCTTGAGGAAGTAGAGCAAGGTTAACTGAGCTGGTGGCTGCTAGGTGACACCAAGGAGCAGTAGAGCTCGTTCACCTCCAGCTGCAATGCAGAACATTAGCTTACTCAAGCCTGAATGGTCTGAACCCATTGCTTGCATTTAAAAACACAAGACACCACAGATTTCTAGTTCCCAGTACTGCAGGAAAAAAGACACAAACCTGAACCCTAAATATTCACCTACTGTGAGAAAAATAAGATTTTAATGATTGTGTATATTTGGAGGGCTTAATTCTGTTTATTGACTGCTCTGGGCTAGGCAAAGCAGTATGAATGATCAGTATATCAAGTTTTAGACAATATTTCAAGGCAGGAAACATTATAAACCTGTGCATAAGCAAGCAACACCTTTGTGAAAAAGATAAAAGGGGACACTGCCATAGGCTTGTTTGTCTGTACCTCAGTCTCTTTCCTGGAAAGATCCACATCTGCTACAACTAAACCATGTTTTCTCTGTGCCTAAAAGCAACATTCAGTATGTGAAACTCATGGCCTCCTCACAGGCCATACGTGAAAACAAAAGTTTGTTAAACTGGAAAAGAGTTGTTTGCAGCAAATACTTTGCTCAGCTCTGACTGTGAGCTAATTCTCACCTCGCCTGAACCTGAACCAAATCCCACAGACATCAGGGAAGCTTTTTTATTGGTGGGAATGGGGTTTGGCCAAATTTTAAAACTTGCTGTTTTCATAGAATGGTTTGGGTTGGAAAGGACCTTAGGACGATCCAGTTCCAACTCCCTGCTACGGGCAGGGACACCTTCCACTAGACCGGGTTGCTCAACCCCTGGCCTTCAACACTGCCAGGGATGGGGCAGGCACAGCTTCTCTGGGCAACCTGTGCTGGCACCTCACCACCCTCACAGGGAAGAACTTTTTCCTTGTATCTGATCTGAAATTCCCCTGTTTAAGTTTAAACCCATTATCCCTTGTCCTATCACTACAGTCCCTAATGAACAGTCCCTCTCTGGTAAGCCCCCTTCAGATATTGGAAGGCTGCTCTGTTATGTAGTATATTTGATGGATTGCTCAGTAGTCACTTAGAAACATGGGGTTTAACAAATAAATATACCCCTGAAAATAAAAGTACTTGATCAGTCAAGATGGCATGTAAACACCTTGGTCTAAAAAAGGACAAGTATCTCAGCTTCCTAGAGAGGAAAATGAAACAAAACTTCAAGAGAAAGCAGGATACTCTTAATAGTACCTTTCCCAAAAGTCACCTTGGAAGCATGTTTAGCGGGGCCAACTGCAGGCATAGCATTCCTGGAATGAACAAGAGTAAAAGGCTAGTGTAGGGGCAAACCCCTACTTCTGAATGGGCTGGATGGTGGGTACCAACACAAGACTCTGCAGGCGTGTGCCTGCAGAACGAAGGATGTCAGCATCTGTGCCCTTTGGTGCTGCACAGAACATTTGGCCAGAGCTCTGCTTTTTAACAGTTCTTTACTTCCATTTTATTTTTAGTTTAAATGGCAATTCATTTGCAGTTTATTGCCACTTCTTAGGTGACTGGCTGAATATCCATGCTCCTGGCTAGAAAGTGTCATACAGACAAGCTTGTTGACTACTCTACTCTGGAAGAAGATGCCACTGCAGAAGTAGACACAGTGAACCTCACTGGTGGAAATTTTCCTCTGCTGCTCCTGGCTAATTGATACAAAGCTTCATACACCAGAAGGCATGAACACATTTCAAAAAAGCCCTGATCCTTAGCCTACTGAATTCCCTGACCTTTTGCAGGATTTAGTATGTCTTGATTGTAAACTGTCACCCATGATGTGTTTCTGATAATAGAAACAGGGACCAAGAACTAATTAAGAGATTCAGAGACTGACCAAGTACCTCAGATAGGGTCAATCCAATGTTTGTTCAAGGAGATAATTGATAAAAATGGACAGAAGCATAAAACTTCAAGTATGATTCATGAATTGAATCTATCCACTCAGGCAAACATAGATTCTGATTCTAATACCCTGATGAGATCTTTGGTAACCCAGGAATTTTTTGCTTAAAATGTAGACAATGGAATCTGACAATTGCACTATTGTTACCTGGACTGGATCAAGCTTTAAGTTCTGAAGGATAAACAAGGCAAGTTTGTCCACTGCAGTCATTATTTACACAAACGCAAGCATACACTGCTGCAGATGTCAGTTCGACTCCTGTTCTGAAGGTCATTTCTGTAGCCTAAAAGATAGAGTTTAACTACATAACTAGAGAAAACCCGAGACTGTGAATGAGAAGCTTCCTCCAGGGAAGATGCCTTGCCCATATCCTCATCTACAGTTACCTGTCCCAAGTGCTAATCAACCACTGAACTGAAAGCTTAGGAGACGTACTATCTGACTCTTCTGCTTCGCATGCAGTTTTGATTCCTGCTTCAGCTGTGAGAAAGAAGGTAGAGTTTTCTGTTTATACAACATGCATTATTAAAGGATCTGTAGGGGCTAAACATATGCACACACAAGACACGGGTTCATGTTTGAGCCCTTAAATGTAAATCCACCTGTAGTCTGGAAAAACAGACATCAGAAAGAGATAGGCATAATTCAAACAATATACAACAAATCAGTCGTTAAAGGTGGACATGCGGTCAAGAAGCTTTGTTAAGAACATTTTCACCTTCTGCTATTGCCCATTTGAAGAGCCTGGTAACAGCTTGGTTTGGGAAGGCAGAACTGCAAGCTACCTGCACACGTGACACAGACCTGCAATTATATGGTCAACCATGGATTTTTAAAGCAATGAAATGATAAAGAGAGAAAACAGGACAATCTGTTTTGAACACCAGAGTGCTCTGGGATTCAAAGCCATAACTTCTTTTATTTCCTTCGTAAAATGTTAATTCAAATGTGCAACTAAATAAGTGCCAAAACAACTTGTAAAACTTTTAGTAACCCCACATTGACAGAAAAGAAATATTGCAGAATGTGCTTCATTCCCTTTGATCTATGATTTATTGATGTACAGTATGAAATATTCATTAAAACAGACTGCTGTTTCCCGTTGATTTGTCATGTTTTTAATTCATATTTTAACACATTAATAAAACTGACACTATTAATTTTTTTGAAATACCAAATATATTTGAGATGTAAAACTGGTATGGGTTATGTTTGATATTAAAATAGCAGGAGGATTAGTTCAAGCAAAATATGATCTACATGTGCTTGTAATGATATTCCGTATCTATTGCCCCAAACAACTCCCTAGTTCCCTTCAATACTTTGAAACAACTTTAAATTACAGATGCAATCTTCACTTAGAAGCAGTTGCAACATTAAGCTCATGCTGCTTTTGGCATACATATGTTCATCTGTCTTCAGTTTGGATGTAACATAGAAATCTACTGGAGGGGCACAGGAACCTGTTTTTCTGAAATGATTACTGATCTTGGTCTTCAGTGCTGTTTTCTTCTTAGCAACAGTTTGGTTTAACGATCCACAAGGCAGCTCTGTTCTGCCACTCCATCTGCTGTGCAGTAATAAGAAGGCTTACTCATTTTTAAGGGCAACATAGCCTGCCTTATAAAAGGCAAACTCATAATTACAGTTTCAACTCAGAGGAGGGCATGTTGAAATGTGCCTATGAAAAATTAAACTTCATATATTGGTCAGAAAAACGCTACTGAGATACATGCCTTTATGTCACCCAATTATTCGGCTGTCAGAGACGAATTGTAAAGTATTGCCCAAAATCAGACTGATCACCTTTTAGGACTGTATTGTTAAACTGGTGGCATTTGAGATTTGGCCAATTCTACCTCACATTTTTGGAACTAAGGCAAGTTTATTAATTTGCTCATTTTAAAAAAACAAAAATCAAATAAATAAACTTTGAAATAGCACATCATATGAACACTTAGAAATGAGTTCTCATTTCTGAGTGAATTTTTTCAAGAGCTTATTGCTAGACAGAAAAGCAGGAAAATATGACTGACCCTCAAATGCCTCAAACCCCAGCAAACAGCCCCCTCTGCCTCTTACTGCTGTCAAAATTGTGTAATTATGTAATTCTTTTAGAATTACAATCTTCTAGGTTTCTCTGGGGCCAGACTTGCGTATTTCCTTTCATGTCAATTCTCACATGTGAGATGGGCTTAGATGTGTATTACAGCATCAAAACCAGCAATAGGAGAGGTCTGAGAGCAGGCAGGAGGCTTGCCCAGTCTCTTACTGCGAATATGATACACTAGGTCGCCTGGATTTGCACCTAGAGGCACAGGTATGCAATGACACTCGATCTGGGTGCTACAGTTCATAGTATCCCAGGTGGACCTGAGCACAACAGGATCTTACCGAGATTTCAGCTTCTTGTACACAGACAGGTCCTCTTGCAAGATGAGAAAATAATAATAGTCTGTGCATAAAATATTAAGGGTGCACAACTGGGGTCTAAAAGTTATCTTTTGCTCCACGAGACACATTATAGAATCTTAGATTTAATCAAAATGCACAATAGACTCTAAATTCCCCCCAGACCTGAAAAGAGTCCCAGTAAGGCAGAAGTTTACAATGATGGGGAAAATGGCAGCATTGAGCAGGATGTGGAAGCCCAGGGGGTACAACACCGGGGGATGGCTGGCTGTTCTGTGTCTGCACATCTCTTCCACCGTAGGAGTAAACCAGCTCACTGCTTCTGGTGTAAGACCTAATGGGAGCAACGCCTGGAGATGACCAAGGCCTGAACTGCCAACACTCAAGGCTGCTTTCTCTAGTTTGCAAGGATATTTAAAAAATAAATGACCAAACCACATTAAGGATTTGGAAACTTGCATCACTGACAGATCTGTACCTGTGTCATTAGTGTCTTTCTTGCATGGCAGAAAAACAACAAACAAAAGAGCTTACCTGGAGTTTTGAGAAACCCCAAACTTGCCAAACTGCAATATGCGTCATATAGAGAGCTGCAAAGGCAGCTTTTGCCTTGGTCCCTTTGAGCACCAGGTACCAACTCAATCCTCCTTGCAAACATCAAGTGCCACATGGGAAGGAGTGCCCTGGAGGTCTCATGCCACTCTAGCTTTGGCAGAGAAAGAAAGAAGTGACGTCCACTTATTACCCACATGCATTACCTGCCAGTTTCAAATCTGTGTGTTTTCTACTGGCAATGTCGAAACTCAAATTTTTCAGCCTTTTTTATTCTCCTGCCCCCCTTTTTTTGTTTGGTATTGATTTGTTTTATAGTAAATCAGCATTTCATCTGACCTTTAAAACTGAAGTATCCATGGTTCAGCAGCTCCCAAAGCCTTTGCCATTATGTAGTTATGGAACTGTGCTTCATGTCTGTTTAGCAACCAACCTCAGACAGAAAGTTCTGCAAATATATTGTAGCTGCTTCTTTATTAACTGTCAGCAACTTCTGCTGCTGGACTTCAGGAGCCACCAATATTCCAAAGAAACATGAAGAACTGACTGAAATGAAGAAAAAAGCCGAACAGCAAAAGGCCAGGATCCTGCAGACCATTCAGCAAGGGCACACCTATGTGATTCCTAATGTTGTACTTCCCATGCTGTGGCTAAAACTTCAGGATAAACAAGGTAAGGTTGTCTACTGCAGTCATTATTTACACAAGCTCAGGCACACATTGCTGCAGTTATTGTTGCAAGATCAGACCCTGTTTTGGGATGGATTGCATGCTGGTGACTTATCCTGTCAATTATCATTCTCTTTACTAGAACTGAACAAAAACGTAATGGAAAAAGCCTTCAGATGTGTGCAAAATTTATTATTTAATATGTCATTGCAAAGGGAAAGCAATCTAAAACTGGGTTTGTAGCTGTATGCAAAAAATGTGTGCGGTGGTGCTGTGCAAGGGTATCTGAAGACAATTTTGAATAGGAAACAACTGCAACAAGAGCTAGTGGACATAAGCTATAAGTCAGTTGTAAGTACATAAGTAGAAATAACTTCAGTACTCGTGGTGTAGCTGGGTTTCAGGTCTGTGCTTGTGTGCATACCCAGGGGACTAGTACCACCAATTCTCTGGGTGGCCTGGGAAGCTCAGTCAGCCTCAGCATAGCTGGGGCTAGGGGCTGGCTTGGGACAACAGGCCAGCTGGAAAGGAGGTGACAGACAGAGTCACCACAATTACATTTCTGAATGATTATTATAGGAGCTCTCTGGGAGGGAATTTTGGACAGCTGCAGAAGTTGCCACAGGCAGCTCCTGCTGTGTTTAGCTCACTCTGAATGCCTAAATGCGATAGTTAACATCTTGGGTGGAGAATCTGGCCCTGCCTTCCAGAGACTCCCCTTGGTGATTTTTGCCACAGAAGGGATCAAATTGTGCATCACCAAGAGATTTGTAAATAGTTAATAGAAATATTGCTGCAGAAATGGTATGTGGAAAGTCATTTGTATGTAGTTAAGCTCTTTAAGAGATGTTTTGGTTTTAGTTAAGATTTACCGATAGCAATGAATTAAGCAAGTGCTCCCGTAAGATTGCAGGGCAGCTGAGTTATAACGATTGAGCCACACAGTACTTTGGAAAGTCTCACCTAAACCAGCTGAAGATACTTTTGCAAGGACATGTACAACATGGACCCCCATCTCCACCCATGATATTCCCCATGAGGCTGGATTCCCAACGAGAGCGCCTGTGCAATACCATCCAGCCACAAATGGGCAGCCCCTCCAGATGTGCTCATGCTCTCTCCTGAAAGAACAGAGGCCCAGTATGCCACAGTTACTCTGCTTTTAGTACCCAAAATACCACTTAGAAAACTTGTTTAGGTAGCACTACTTGCCTTGTAGCACCCTGCGTGTACACACCTGGCAGAAGTGTGTCGAGCACTGGATGGTTGGAGAGGTCTACCCAGTCCTACAAGAGTTACTGGGCGATTTGCTTTGTATAAGCCTCGGTTTCCCTCTCTGTTAAAGGGGGTGATATACAGCACTTGGAATTTGTCATCGATGTAAGAACTATACATTATTATTGTCTTTTTGTCTGGTTTTGTCTAGTGACATTAGGTCAAAAGCAAAGCAAGTTTTCATTAATGGAACATGAATCCTTCCCTAATAGAGTGGGGCTGAGCAGCCTGTAGGATGATTTTGTTGTCTGATATCATTACCCTTTATGATCCCATATTTTATGGTAGCTAATGCCATTGGAGGAAAACATGATTAGAGCAGAAAGCAGCTTCAAAGCAGCCATTGCTCAGTGCATTCATCACAGTTGCTGCATAGCTGGATTTTTCCTCTCTACAAATATAATCCATCAGTGCAGGTAAAGAGTTACTTGCAAATAGAAGCACTTTATATGAACTAGTGAGTATCCTGCTTTTATCAGTGTGCTGGGAAGTGTAGTTAGAGTAGGATAAGTTATGTGGTGTGGGCCTAGGCATTAATGAATATGAGAAACTAAATTATTGAATTTTGCAATGCAAATTATTTTTTGAACACAAATTCTTCACTTTTGAATGTTAAGGACCCATAAAAAATGTCAATGGCTTATGAATTAGGCCATTAGCATGCAATTTATGATTCAAACAGTACCACAGCCTCATGTAATAAGTGACTGAATAAAGAGCAGCTTTCCTCTCTACACTTGGAACATAGGTTGCCAGGAATTTCTGAAGGTAAACGCAGGGAGATGTCACACAAGGGACTCATTCCCTCCCTCTGGAGATGCATGTTTACACAGCAGAGGGGTCCTCTGCATAATCCTAAGTGCAGTGCCTAGAAATGCTGTATTTTTGTGCAAGGGGGCAACAGGCAGGATACCTGTGCACACTGCTCAGGCCCTGGGCTCTCCAGTTGTCTTCTGCTGGCTCATGGTACATCTGCATATATGCAGGTGCTACTGCCTTGGTCTGTCAGCAATAGCTATCTATGCCTTTTGCCAGAAGTACAAACAAGTTTAACCATCCTGTGAAATCTCATGAGGCTGGAAAAAAAATAACAGTATCTACCCATGCTGGGATGAACATTGTACCCTTCTGAATAAATACATACATCTTGATTGAAAACATTCGTGCTGAGCAAGCATATCTGAGAAGTAGGATTAGGCAGCACAAGGTGTCCCCAAAAAAAAAAAGTGTGCTAAGACTGCAGGGAGAGAAGTGCTGTCAAGGTCGGTAATGCCCAGTTCAAACAGTAGTACACTTCTGTTCCCAGGCTGGTACTTCCAAAGGTAACAAATACAGACAACAGTCATGGACATAAATAATCATACTTGCCCACGATGAAAGCAAATTTAGAGAGGAAATGCTAAACATGAGAACATTTCTACTGCAGGTTGAATACTGATGCTATCTAAAGATCTCTGCAGCTGCTCAGTGTTTCAGAATCTGTGCAGGGGTAGAAAAATTAATCAAAACCAAGAGGAGGCAGAGGAATGGATTCAACAGGTATGTTAAATGCTTTTGCTATATAATGCACACTCCTAAAATAGTATGTTTGTATTATACATTATACTGTGGTATATGAAACTCCATGTAGGGAAGGGTACTGCCAATTTAAAAATGCAGTTGTGTTTAATTTGTGCCTGTAGCACCAATGATCCTCCTTTTCTCCACTTACAAATCAGTGGCATGAAGGTTGAATCTATTCCTTTACAGAAGTTGACCTTTGATACGGTCTCTAATGAGGCAGAAGCTATCAATTCCATGGACCTCAGCAGGGGATGTGCATTTCTTACAATAGAGAGCATTCCTCACAGCGCTTGCAGCAAAAATGAATAGGGGCTGATCAGCTGGTGGCAAAATAGAGGAATGGAAAGAAACCTTTGATTCAGAATCAGGAACTACAAGGATTTTTGGCTGCCCCTTCTCCTGGCTGTGGGTAGCACTTAAGTCAGTGTAACTTTTCTGTCTGCCTATCTTAGCTATGTAACAGAACCTGCCATCAGCCATATCCCAGTCTCTAACCTGGGTTTCAAGGCTAGAGCAACTCAACATCCTGGAGTTTTTTCCTCTCTTCCTTCTTGCAACTGAAATCACACATATATAATATATGTTTGCATGCACTTATCAGGCAATTAAGAGATCAATATGGTGGGAAGGCTGATAGATCAGGCCAGCATGAAATTTCAGAACACACTGGCTTAATGTTCACTATCTAGGTAGAATGCTAATGGTTAATTATTAGTCTTCATGAATAATTATCATTACAAATGTAAATCACTTAGTCCTTGAGAACCATGAGGGTGGTGCAGGTAGTTAGTGCTGATTCAGGGTAGTACAGGCTTATGAGCTCTTCCTTATCTTCATTTTGCTTATCATTCCCGTTGTTCTGCTCATAGCTCACTTTTTCAAAAGCAGTGACCATCTCCTTCTGACTGTTTGTTTTTTGGGGGACCAGGACTTGTTTGGCTTTCACCAAACATCTTGCTTGCTTGCTCGGTATGGCGTATATATAACCCCCACTCCCATACCCCCCCCAATAAGTACAAGAAACATATTTCTTTTTGTTTCACCATACCTTTTTCCTGTCTGTCCTATACCCCTTTTTCTTGCAGATTTTACTGGGTACCCATTTCCCTGTACCCCATTTGTGCAAGTATAAAACTCCCCATTGACTGCTTTGCTGCTACACATTATTTCTGTATTTCTGCATTTGCTGCTTACCCTATTAGTGGTCTTTTAACATCAGAGCATACTTACACCTGTCATCAGATACACTGTTTTAGCATGCTTATGTCCAGGTTAATAATACTTGCCTAATATGCTTATACTGCATAGGTGCAACAGGTCCCTGCAACAGGCTATGTTCTCACACTGAATAGCACTTTTGGGGTTTGATGAAATGTTTTATGGTTAAATGTCATTACTGCTAAACCCACACTTAAGGATGATGCTTTTTCCTTTGCTTGTTTTACCCACCTGATGGGATATTTGCTGCTTGTAGAGTAGTCACAACTCATGGCTAACCTGCCCTCCACAGTTACGATGCGGTAAGTGATCACTCACTGTCTGTGAGTGATCCTTGTCCCTTTTAAAGCAAACTTTCAAAAGGTATCCTTCACCCCTCGTGTTTTAATAGGCTCACTGTCACTGTCAGGTGCAGGGTGTCTTGGCCAGTGGCTCACAGCTGAAGTCAGTGGGATATAAAACATGTTAAAATACAGGAATGCTGCTGTATGAGTGCTCTCTGTTATGCAACCATAACCACAGGATCCCGTTCAGTATTACAGAAGGCAGTGTACCTGCCAGCACCTGTCAGCTCCCATCACCACTGTTACTACTGGAGGACATCAAGGATGTGCTTTTGCTGCTCACTGTGATATCAGTTGATAATACAGACCACATCTCTCCCTCATGGCAGGAAGCAGGGGCCGGAGGAGACCAGGGTCTCTCAAGCATGAAACGTTAACACTTAGTACCTCTAAGTGCTTGCTGTCAGGCTGCTTATGCCAAGGGAAGAGGCACCTCTCCTGAGCAGCTGTTGAAGCTCAAGTATTGCAAAGGTCAGAAATCACCCCTGCCTCGAGGAGACATGTAGTAGTTTTGAATTACTGAAATACCTAAGTAGAGATCACTGTCAAATCACTTTCAAATTTTACCACGGCACCACCTCAAAGTATTTTTGAGCCTCTCAAAGTATTTAACAAAAGCTCATAAAACAACCCCTTCCCTGCATACACACACACAAACACACACACATACCGACCGTCTTGAAAAACAGCAATTTGCCTGCAAGAACGATAAAACTCAGTGCATCAAGTCCTGCACCCTGGATCCCGACCAAGACCCCATTCTCCAGTGCTTAACACAATGTGTTCCGAGAGCTAAGACAACAGGATTGCCCACCCCGAGCTGGGGGCAGAGGGGATTCTGCCCAAGGAATGTTTTACTGGTCTGTATGAGTGGCTGCACTGGCCTGAGGGTGGCTAAGATGGAGCCCAAGGTGTAGGACTCACATGCTGAGAAAAAGAGAACTTGGAGGTGTTTGCACTGTAACTAATCACAGACGCACAGAGTTATATTCTACCAAATCTCAAATTTAGGTCAGTACCGGTTTTTAGACAAATAACTGGTGGGGGAAGGGTTGCTTTTTCAATAAGAGGCAAAGCAATAAAACCCAGCCTACGGCCCTTATCATGATTAATCATGGTCAGCAGGTTGCGCTCACGCTCTGGTTGGTCAGAACGTGTTTGATTCAGTGCAGCTGTATGGAGTTATATGGCTCATGGAGATGTGGTGTCATCCCTAAATTATCCTTGGTGGTTTGGATATTATTTTCCTGACCACGTTTGCATAGAATGCCACTCATTTCTAACATAGCATGCAAGTATTTTATTTCTTATTGTAATATCACGCAGTAATATACAGTATGTTAGTGAAATTCTTATTTATGGGTAAAGAGAAAGCACACCTTTTAGCACTTTTTAAGCCAACCACTACAGTTGTTTACAGCTGTTGTGTCTCCAATGCCAAGCCTGTGCCCCATCTCTTACCTTCTGATGTCTGACTTCCCCCCTGCTGCATCTCCTTCTCAGTGTCCCTGCTGTTGTACCAAGCTTGTATTTCTCTCCACTGAATCATTGTGCTTGAGTCACAGATATCCCATTCTACCTTGAACACCTGCGTGTTGCTGCTATCTATACCAAAGTGTAGGTCTCCATCACAGACAAACCAGAGACAGAGACAGACACCTGATCAGTTAAGAGAAATTGCTGTCACAGCTAAAACAGGTAAAACAAAGGTAGATCAAGAAGAGTTCAGCCAAGGCAGACCTTATATGCCTCCATTCTGGGACCTTACAAACTCAGGACAAAGTTTATGGCCTATTAGCTGCAAAGGCAGTACCACATTGCAGGGCTTCCCTGCTGCAAATAAGGAACTGATTGCTTTTTTGTTCTGCTGTCTTTACTTCTTTTATTGACCAGGAAGATTTCACCTGCAGTTGTAGCTGCAATGAACCATGTGGAAAACTTGCACCTTGAAAAGGTTAACTAGAAAACTCCTATTTCCAACTAGATCAGCTTTTAATTTATGAGAATATGTAACCATAAAAAAAAGTAATTACAAAAAGAAAAATATCACAGCCACGGGGTGCACAAAGAATTGAAACCTGAAAAAACACACCAAATAGAAAGAGCTCTTTCACGGAAGGCCAGTGTATGGAAGTGTTGTTTAAGTGATCAGTCACCAAATACCATGTGAGAGCTCCTTTCCTCCAACACCAACCATCCCAGCAGCCTGGCCTTTCAAAACTGCAGTCACGTATTCCTTCCTAGAAATGAATGATGGTCGCCTTGTGTAATAAAATATTCAACTTCACAACAATGCTTTACAAAGAAGGTGGTTCATGAATTTTTTAAATTATTTTGTAAATCACTCTGCAAGCTGACAATGAAGGCTAACACCTCTGCTGGCATGCAAGTGCCAAGTTACCCTCGCATTCACCCTGACATGGGGATTTGTGGGAGCCATTCCACACTCATGAGTCAGAAACCCTCTTCTTCACCTGATGAAAGCATTGCCCCCACACATAGTGCAACAAGGCATCCCATGAAATGAGAGCTGCTCAGGCACTCAAGGACAATTCTGTCATGAGGAGGGGATTTGAGGGTTATCTGATAGGATGTGCCTGCTATGAAACTGGGCTGTGGAAAGCAGGGGTAGCAAAACTCATGAGCTGCTTCCAGGCAGATTCCCCAAACAAGAAACAGGCAGTCTGAAGTGTATTAGTTTTGCAGTACCCATGACTGCTTCTCTTCTTGGAAGGCAACCGGTGGGTGACTTAGTTTTTGTCCTTAAACATTACCAGAAGTTGTAGCAAGTGTCCGGATCATTTTTTTTTGTTTGTTTTCGTGGAATCAGAGAAATCTTCAGCACCAACAACCAGAGCAGATTTCCCTCTGTAAGACAATGATTTCTGTAGAGCACTACAGGCAGGACTGTACCATGTGGGAGGGAGGGCAATGCTTTTCACTCTCCCTTTCTCACCGTGTATTGCCAAGCAGGGAAGCAGCTGCATGGCCTGAGGCAGCCTGGTGACGGCTATTCTGCGGTGCAGCAAGAAAGGAGGAGATACACGTCAGCAAAGCTGAGAAGTTCATGAAAGTGAGCAACAGCACCTGGAGGAAGGTGGGAAACATTCACACATCATCAACTAATACACATCAACACTTGAAAAAAAAATTAGGTACTACGGTTGCACCTGTCGAAGGAGAGAAGAAAAAAATCCCTGCTCTATTGCAGAAAGGGACAGTCTGGAGAGATCTTTTGCTTTGACTACACCAGCAAGCAAACTGGCTACATTTTTATTGCATGGTGCTACTTCAGTGAGAAACTCCTCCTTCCTCATGACCAGTAGGAAAGCGGCACAAGTGAGAGCAGGTTTATTGTGCATCTCTCTCCCAGCGCTGTGCAGAAAGGGCTAACAGCATCCCAGTGCTTCCTGCACGGCATGCTCTGGGTTCAAATCCTGCTGGTGACCCAGATGGAGAAGTTGTTATACAATGTCCTTTAATTGGCAATTTTCTGCTCTGTTCTCTTCTGCATCTGTTATTTATGTACCTCAGCTTTCTTGCATGCTGGTAGACAACAAGGAACTACAGCAGTGGTATCCCCTCGTATTTAAAACATTTAGACAGACAAACCCCCAAAATTCATATAACAGAATGGTTCATTACACTCAGAGGAAATTTTGTTGCTTTACAAAACATTTCTCTGAGGTGATAAAGCCCACATGGCTGCTGCACAGCAACTACTGAGCAAAAGAGGAAGAACAAAGAATAAACCAAACAGCAAGATACTTAGGCAAAGATGCTGACCCCAATATAGCAGCTTCCAACATGCAGAGCTGCAACCACAGCACCACCTTGGAGTTAAGTGCTGATGAGCTTGGTGTTATGCCAACAAAATCATCAAGAAGCTGGATCTCTCCTTGTTATTAAATTGGGCAAGCAAACAAATGAAAGGAATCAAAGCAATAACAAAGGGCAGATAACCCCTGGGCTATCTCGTAAGCAGTGGCTGACAGATGTGGATTACTGAAAATGCAAAGAGCTTGCCACTTGTATGTAATAAAGCCACAGGGATTTCAACAATACTCTTTTTGTTTTAAGGAAGAGCAAAGGCATATATTGTCAAAACCATAAAGCTTGCCACAGTGAACTGCTGTAGTGTTTCTGAAGCTATATAAAGACATCACAGGCTTATGGTTTTGAAAGGAGTGACAGCTATTACATGCTGAAATGTTTCAGTGAGGCACTGCATGAAGTAACTAAGGATCACACAGGGAAGCATCATTTATTTGTTTTTTGACAAGAACACCTGGATGACCCCTCTGAACTGGTCAGTTGGACTTACTGGCCTGGACATTTATCACTGCTGCAGTTGTGGTGGTTTTTTTCAAGCAAGCTCTAGGAAAGCATTATTTTAGTTTCATAAAGAACCCAGAGGTAGAAAAAAGGCTGTCTTGCTTGTTTTCATTCTTGTGCTGACCAGGTATAATTTGTCATCTGAGGATGCAAGCTGCCATTTGAACTAGAGCTTGTCTGAATTTTGGCACACACACAGAGTAGAGCTGTAAAAGCTCCACCTGTCACCATTTTCACTGCCTAGTCAGCTTACAATGCTAAGGAAGCGTTAAAAGGTCTCTGAAGAGCTCCTGCATTTGTTGCTGTTGTAAGAGTATTTAAGCTTTTCCCTGTCACATTCAGACATACACTGTACTCATAAGACAGAGATATTCCTGTCTTATTTAACCCCTCATTTTAGATTGTAACTGCTATTTTTCAGTCTGTAAAAAAATAAATGTGATGGGTTTTGAATAGCAGCATAACAGGTAATGTTTTTGTACAACACACGCAGTCATTTGATATACACACATAATCGATGCAACAACCCAGAGAAAACCGACCTGATGAACAATATCCTCTATTTCCATTACATGCACCTCTAAAAGCTTCAATGGAAAACATGGGAATATTATCCTTAACAACCTGACACATCTTAAAACTTTCCATATACCACAGAGCAGATTTCTCTCAGTTCTTTCCAACTGGTGGTGTTCAGCCTTTCTCATCATAACCCACTGGTGTTATCACTAGTAATTTACAACAGGGATGATTCCAAATGATGAGATACATGAAACTTGATTCTAACCCTGAAAAATCCCATTATCTCTGATTTAACATTTCCTTGTTGATAGTTTCCGATCTTCCGCTGTGGTGATTCGCAGGACATATTAAACCACAGCAGTATAATGTGTGGCTCCAAAGTTTCTATGATTTTCTTTTACATGATGCAAATCACAATCCCACAGCTTCCCATAAAGTTTTGTTGCACCACAATGAAGAACATGGAAAATATATATTTAACTGCCTGATTATTTCTAAAATATGTTTCTGTTGTATCAGTGTAGACTCATAGAATCATAGAATAGTTAGGGTTGGAAAGGACCTTAAGATCATCAAGTTCCAACCCCCCTGCCATGGGCAGGGACACCTCACACTAAACCATACCACCCAAGGCTCTCTCCAACCTGGCCTTGAACACCACCAGGGATGGAACATTCACAACCTCCCTGGGCAACCCATTCCAGTGCCTCACCACCCTTACAGGAAAGAATTTCCTCCTTATATCCAATCTAAACTTCCCCTGTTTAAGTTTTAACCCATTACCCCTTGTCCTGTCACTACAGTCCCTAATGAACAGTCCCTCCCCAGCATCCCTATAAGCCCCCTTCAGATACTGGAAGGCTGCTATGAGGTCTCCACGCAGCTTTCTCTTCTCCAGGCTGAACAGCCCCAACTTTCCCAGCCTGTCTTCATACGGGAGGTGCTCCAGTCCCCTGATCATCCTCGTGGCCCTCCTCTAGACTTGTTCCAACAGTTCCATGTCGTTTTTATGTTGAGGACACCAGAACTGCACACAATACTCCAGGTGAGGTCTCACAAGAGCAGAGTAGAGGGGCAGGATCACCTCCTTCGACATGCTGGTCATGCTCCTTTTGATGCAGCCCAGGATATGGTTGGCTTTCTGGGCTGCAAGCGCACACTGAAGCCGGCTCATGTTCATTTTCTCATCAACCAGCACCCCCAAGTCCTTCTCCACAGGGCTGCTCTGAATCTCTTCTCTGCCCAACCTGTAGCTGTGCCTGAGAATGCTCCAACCCAGGTATAGGACCTTGCACTTGTGTACCTATGACCTATGGCATTTCTTTGTAATTATTTGGGATTAACAGCCCATAATGAACTGCCCTAATGGGTCAGTCTGTCAAAGCAGACTTTGTGTTTTGTTGGTGGCCTGCAGAAGGTGTTCAGAGAGAAACAGGTCATCACCTACATGTATTCCCTCTTGCCACAGTTAAGTATTATCAGTTGCTAACCATTCAAAATCCAGAACAAATAGACTAGATTAGTCTGCATTGGAAAATGAACAAGCAGCAATTTGGTTCTAATAAAATCAAGCAGCGCAGGTTCTGCTTAATAAGAAGCTGAAGATTCAGAATTAAATATTACTAAGTAGAAATTGAAGAATGGTTTTCACCTATATATACTCATTAAGATTTTTCAAAATATGGCATGTTTTTATGTTTCTTTGATTTACTGTTTTCTGAAACTGGAGAAAATATTTTGGAAGTGGCAATTTTGATACTGATGCTTAAACTGTCACAGACTTTTAGCCAAATTTGGTTAGTAATCTGAGTGAAAAGGATTGCTCTGAGGCTCACATATTTCTATTAACTGAAGTTCAGAGAACAAGAACAAAAAAGACATAAGAAAATAGCAAGTATGAAATAATTCTAATCCATAAAGAAAAGTGCTAGAACATAATTTATAGAAGCTCTGAAGTGAATAAAATATATGAATACTGAAATAGGTAGCTGGAGAACCAGACAATTTTCTTCATTTTAAAATAAATTTACAGAAAATATTTATAAAATTTCCTCTTGGGGAAAGAGTGACTAAATTGGAAAATACTGACATTAACAACCTTAAAAAAAATCTTAAATGATCAAATAAAACAAGTATTACAACTGTTCTAATAGGCAAAGTCTCGTCTTTCCTCGAGTCATCACATGATAAATCTTAGCCCACACATCAATTTGTTAGAAGGCAAGTCAGAACAATAACAAAGACAAACAGCCATTAGTGGACAAGACAGTTTCATCAAGCAAGATCTTGCAAATAATATATTGTTGTTTGTCATCAAGACACTTTTAATACACCAGAGTCCTTTCCAAAAGCACCTATAATCAATTCCTTCTAATTTACAAACTCGGAAAGACTACGAGAGTGATGGTAATTTCATATTTTACACACCCACAGAGGTTACGACAATTGATTCAGTTCAGCAAAGTACCGTAATGACTTTGAACGCACTTTTTGCATTTTGCATTTGTTTTCTAAAGCTGTAAAAAAAGTAATTCAGGCTGTGCCACATGGGCACAATTTGTAAAGGTTGTACATGAAAAGTATGGATTCAGTTCTGACAAAGACAAGCTCTCATCTTGTTATAACCCATCTGCAAGGCATGCCGGTCGCTGCACTAAAACACTTGTTTTCTCTTTGTTTGCACTTTACGCGATCTGAATAGGTTTCAGAACTTCTACAGCAAAAAGAGGAGGAATGAAAAATGGGTGACACTTAAAACCACTACAGAACAACTGGGTTTTAGTCAATTCTTTTCATCAATGCTAACAGTAAGGATATGCAACCTCTGTCCTTAGATTAACAACCCACATAAAGATGAAAGCAATCAGAACCCTCCACGGCTGAATGCTAGATTTCCATCCATAAAACAAGACAAATGGATATGTGGTCTGCCTTTCACTAACTGCTCACTAGCCAGATGTAACTAGCAATGAAACAGCAGCTCTACTATTTCTGCCCTCAGAATAATATGAAATAGCTCAATTTAAAGTACAGGATTATCAGATAAGAGAGCCTGATTATAGCTTCCTAGGGGTTATGGCCTCAGAGCAAAAAAACATCAGTGGGCTGCAGTCTGCAAGAGGAACCAAGAACTGAACAGACCTTGGAGACTTTTTAGATGAGTCTTGCTGGATCCTGGCTAACCAGGCAGGGCAAGAACAGAGAAAATCCATCTGGTCTTAGTGACAAAAAAAGGACTTGGGCCATCAGTATTTGTTAGAGAAGAAAGGAAAAGTTAGACAGACATCATAACACTGCAACGTGAGACTTTCAACAGCACTTTTAAAAGACGAGAGAATCTCCTGGCTGCTGAGCGCTACTTTAGGAATCATCTCTGAGTGTTTCTTCTGAGTCACAGAGAAAGAAGATGAGAAGATCACCACAAAAGCGGACTACTTCCACACCCGATGCTTCAAACAGCAGAAGCCTTCACAAGATGCTCTTGCCATTAAACAGATTTCTTTTTCCTTTGTGCACTCATCCTCCTGTGGTAGCTTAAGGGATGCTGTAAGCTTTACTTTGGGTACAGAATTGCTTACTTTTATTTCCAGTGCTTGAGATGAGCACACTGGATGTACGTATGAGCAAGTTCTGTTTTGTTGACAGTCTTCCTTTGATGTGCATGATCTGCCCCAAGGCCGCAATGGAAAGCATTGCCCTGCAACGCCCACAGACCTGCTAATAACTGACAGTACCTGAGCAGTTTCACTGTAAAATGAAGAGACCTATAGACCCTCTAAATGTAAAGTAATTAGTTGCTAGTCCACTGATATCAAAGGAACTAAGGCCTGCATGCTGCGGAGTTGACTCATAGCTTCAGATTAAACTTTTTCATCCATCCTAAGGCAGTTTTGGCTTAAAGACTAAGTCTTTGGAGAGCTCTGTGCTATTGAGAAGACACTCTGCAAGCAGCAGGAACTTGACCATGGTAACAGCACTACTTTTCTAACATTCCTCACCAGCTTGTCTTGCCTGTCTGAAAGGTCTTTCAGGTAAGTCCTATTTTGAAGATGGTGCAGCTTCTGCCAGTACAGAATGGGATCTCACTGGACATTTTTTAGAGCTGTTATGCTAAAAAATGAATGCTGCGAGAAAGCTACAAGAAAAAAAACACAATTCAGAAGCTCTAGATTCATGCTTCAAGTAATGAAAGTCTGGGTTCAGGGAAGGGTATGACAACTCTGCATTGTGTTCAGCAGATCCAGAATTTCAAGTACAGTGTTTTGGGATTTAAAAGCTTGCCTGGTTAGACAGCTGATGAAGTGAGAAGCAGAAATTGCTGCTTTCCTCCAGACTGAGGGAATCAGTGTCATGGAAGACAGTGTAGAAGCAAAGAGATGGTGCTGGTAAGGTAGGACACTTGAATGATTTTATGATTTATATTCTCCTCCTTATCTGTAACAATATCCATTCTCTGAAGATGAAACAGGAAACATATAGCTGCTGCATATATATTTATTTTCACTGTGTTCTAGATTTCAGGACAGTGCCAAGGTCCAAGGGAATAATAACCTAAGGCAGCAGAAAGAAAAAGACGTGGCTGCACTCAGTGTGCAAAGTGTTCTCCCTGCAGTCCTGTGTGAAAGCAAATAAAATCCTTCTGCTGAGCAGCAAATGCCTCACTGCTGCCAGCAACTTGCAACTGGTACAAGTACAGGCTCCTCGTTACACTCTGGAATCCAATGTGCCATTCACTTGTTACCTGCTCTTTGACCTTATTGATATGACATGCAACTTTACATTTTATACTTTGCATAGCTGGCTAAGAATGGGTGCTGAAAAAACAAAATTGCCTGCCTCAAGTCTCTGGCAAATACAGAATAAAGCACTGTAGTAAATCTAACAAAACCCAGGAAAATAATTTAGAAGCCTAACTTCTTCCTGTTGGAGAAGAGATAATACCTTCTTTTTTCAGGGCATGGCTTGAGGACCTGTGCATGTTAAACATTTTAATACAGACATGATTAGGCTCCAAGAAAGGAAGTCACCTTGATGGTTAGTTCCAAACACTGGCCCCTATGTTTTGACATGTAGACTCCGAACAATCTAAGGCAATTGATGGCAAATTGAATTTACAATACAGTTGAAAAACCTTATTGTTCCTTTTGTGTGCAGCTAGGTTGTATATTAAAATAATGACAGCCTATGATTAGATACACACAACAGATTAACTGAGTGTTACCAACACCAGTCTCATGAATAACACGCTGTGAAGGACACCCTCCAGAAAAGCCTAGTGCTGTTCCCAGCACAGCGCTCCTCACAGCACAGCATGCAGGACCACGTTCCTAACAAAACTATCACAGTTTATACAAGCTTGCTTTGAAACCAGGGTAAATCACACATTTATTCCAAAACTCCTATAAGTAAGTACATTCGCGCAAAGTCTGACTACTGTGTCTCAGTACAGAATCCCAAATCTAAAAATACACATGCTGAGAATATTGGAACTTTTCTTCCTTCTTTCCCCAAGACACATGTGATGCTCACAAGGCTGTTTTAAACCTTTAAATCTTGGAAACTTTTTAGAAATGCTTTGATAAATGAAGAACTTAAGGTATTTCTTGAAGACCATGATATACTTACTGAGTTCCAAGTCTAGTTTTAGTTCTAAAGATATTGCAGTGGCTGGAAAGTGGTAAATGATTTTTTATTAGCCATAGACAAAAATCAAATTTGTGTCTCAATCTCCATCAATCTTAGTAAGACTCCGATACAGTGATCCTGTTTTATTGGCTAGACTAATGAACACTGGAGTCAGTTCCTTTGTCCTCAGTTGGTTAAAAAAGTTATTCACGTCCAACTCTCAGTATTTCAAAGGTAATGGTCTGATTTCTGCCACCATATTGATTCCTGAGAGAACTCCTCTAATTTTTCTTTCTTATTCTCTCTTAACAGGTATTTCTTTGCATAGAACACAAATGAATAAATTGCTAAAGTTTCACTACTGCAGCATCATTCCGCCTGTTTTTGCTAAAGCTGGGCATGCACCATTTCCCTGGTTTTCCATCTCCTGGAACTCAGCTAGAGGTTGGGTCCTACAAGAAACAATAACATCAAAGAGGAAAATCGCTATCCTCAGCCTCCTCACATGCAACATAAGCCACTGAAAGTTGTCCACAAGAACCTATCTTACTTCATATTCAAGGAGCAGGTGCTGTTACATCATTAGTCACTGAAATGCATTAGAAGAGCAGTAGCTTATAGTAAAGGAAATGGTAACTTCTCAGTCACTGTGACTCAAGCCCTTTACTCGAAGGTCATTTGTTATGAAGCTCTTTCCACAAAGGCTCTGTTTGTGATCACGTATATCAGCCTGGATGAAGATCCTCTCCTTTACAGGGTATTTACTTCAGGAGCATAAATGATGGTGTGTTAATTCTCCCTGTGGGCTTCCAATCAGACACTACTTCACAAAATACTTGAAATAATGAATTCAGTATCTGAGGAAAAAAAAATAAAAATAAAAGACTAAAACCACCACTCACCCCTTCCTCCAGTAACAGATATTACATGGCCATCAGTTTACCAACAGATCACAACTTTCCCAGACTAGTTTCTGTAATTTTTATTATTTGAGGATCCATTTTTCAAAACCATTGTGATATGAGATTGTAACTGATTTGCAAGCATCAATTTGGGATATTTAAATCGGAGTTGTAAAGTTTTACAAAGCTCATGTATTCTGAGACAGAAGTTGGATACAAGTTCAAGAGACTTGTATAGAGTGATTATAATCAATACTTATGGGATACTGTCCACACACAAAGATAAGGGTAATAATTAATAATGCTTGTGGGATGTTATCCAAACACAAGAGTTTTATATTGAACTAAAGAAAAGCCTAAATATATGCTCAAGAAAATCAATCTAAGAAACTTGCCTTTCCTTCTTTTTCTCCTGCTTTTGGAAGATGACATTTAGTGCTCTATTTCTTGCACAGAGAAAGTAAAGCGTAAGGAAAATTCAAAACACCACCCAGACCATCTATTTTTCTTTCCTTTTTTTTTTACTTAAAAAAAAATAATGAAAAATATTCTTCCCTCCACATACACCCAATTCAACAAATACCACTTTTACCCATAGCTAAAAATAATCACCTTAAAAATACCTGTAAGTGTTAGATTTGCTTCCAGTAGAGATTCTGATGGCCATTTCTTAATACCTGCTCATTTCATTAGCTCTCTCCACACCAACTCAGCATGCTTTGAATGTCCAAACCTAATGTTCTTTAACAAGTTATTATGGAAGACCATACACATATATTCAATTACGTGCTGTAGAGAATTACAGGTTTCCTTACTTTGGGAACGTCTATTTTCTTGCAAAACACTGTCTTGCCTCCCTTTCATACAGTATTAGGACCTTGACAATAGAGCAAGGCAGTCATCAGAAATCTTTTCCAATAAAAGGATCTCTGCCCACCCACAGACTTAGGCAACCCAGATTTATTTTTCCTTTTTGAGCAGTCTTACATTCCAGTAATGCCAATATTTCCGAACACTTGAGGGAGAGAGACTTGCCTCAGTTCAAAGGTATTTAGGGCCTGCTGCTGATGTTACTTGCCCCACAGTAAAACCAGAATAACCTGGCTGAAGAACAGGCATCCTGGGCACTGTTACACTGACAGCAAAGAAACTGGTGGGGTAAGACATTGCTTGTATGTGGTGAGTTCACAACTGAACTTAAGGCATGTCTGCACCAAAAGCTGCCCTTGGTTTGGTGCGGTCACTGACAGCAACACACAATGCTTCAATGGATGCAGGGACTAGTAGCAGACATTTCAGGGTGATGGAGTTTAATGAGACATGGTCTAGAAGAGAAAGGCATGCGAAAAGCTTGTGCTGCTCTTTCATGTGTCTCTGTGGATAGGCCATTGAAGACCGACTGGGGTCTTTTCCATCTCCTTAGCCCTTGCACTGTGGTTGCTGAGCTCAGGGCCACCGGGATGCTGGTACAGAGCCAGCTGAGATGGTCCCATCAGGGAACCCATCTGCACCCACGAGACCTGCTCCTGTCTCCTGAGGCTTTGTGCTGGCTTCTGAAGGGTTTATATAGCCCTGGGGATTTACAGCGTGCCATGCTTCAAGCATCAGGCAGGTCTTTACTCTGTTCAGAGCAAGAAAAACGAAGACAGCAAAATTCCATTGTTATTTTTAATCGCTTTAGAGACAGATCCTACAAACAACCATATCCTCCTTTGTGGTAATTTATGTGCCAATTCTTTATTAACAGTGAGAACTCTAACTATTTCTAACCAACCATTTTTTTTTTGCCTTGAAATGTTTAATTATTACAGGATAAATGGTACTAGTGAGGGATTCATGGGGAAAGAGTAATTAGCAGTTCCATCTATCTCAATGAAAGAAAATATTATTATTAATTAATATCCATACAAGGAAGCATAAGGAGTTTTTAAAAATCTACAATAGAGATATCTACAGGGGCCACATTTGCTGAGTGTCTTTTTGACAGGTACCCATTTATTATTTTAACAAGCTGAGATTGTCTGCATCTTCAGTCACAGGAGGTCAATCCTTCATACCTGTCAAACCTTTGATAACTAAAGTGTCTGTATTAATAACTAAAAACTGGAAAGAACAAGCTAAGAGAGCTACAGTAGGAGGTCACATTGCTTGAAATTGCCAAATGACAGTCAGCTTGCTTTGCATGAAGAAAAGAGTTTATCACTTGTATGCCATGGTGGTGATTATTTTAGATATGCTTTGGCACAATTTGGCTATCCAGTGGACCTCTGTGGCTAAGCAGCCCTCATTCCTACCACAGCAGCTCACTTCTGTAGCAGAAGCTACAGCTACATCTTGTGCAAAGGGAAGGGAGAGATTTCTAAGTGACCAAATAATACTTGACCCATTGTAAATATTTGACATGTGTAAAATGATCACACATCTCACACTTTAAGTAATGTAATGAAAAGGACATCAAAAGTTACAGGCTCTCTTGGAGGAACTGGTGAATGTTTTACCCAGATTCTTATGTTCTTACATTGTGTCCAAGGAGACAGTTTGCAACTGCCCCAGAAAGACAAGGCTGGCAAATACATAGATTTTCTATGCCCTTTGTGAGAAATATCCTTTCTTTCAAGAAAATAGCACAAAAATTTCCTATTCCTTGGTTGGTTTTGGAGTTAATAGCTTTGACAAAAAAATTCTGAATGCACAGGGGAGGGCAGAGGCTTGTCATGTACAGAGCTCAGGACCAAATCTGAGACTGTGAGCACGTGGAGAGCTTTGTGTTCTCAGAGGTTCCCCATACTGACTTGTCATACCCATCACCCACATGTTAACTGAACTGGTCTAAAAAACTCAACACAGTACACCAGCAAAAGGGAGCAGACACTTTCCATTTCTAGAGCACAGCCTGAGCAGCTCACTCATGCAGACATCCTCTCCTCTTCTCGTGACACAAACTCATGGCATCAGAAATGGTGCCAGCTGATCCTCTCACACTGCAACCCACCTTACAAATTAACGTGAGCCTCCAGCTTACCTGCCAGAGATTTTCCTAAACCCTGCAGATTCTTTCTGCTGCTCCCCTTTTTATCTATAGAAGCACCACATTTTTCTCAACTATCTAAACAAAAACAAAAGCTATTGGGTTTTCATAACCTCCCTCCAGAGCTGCCCTCAGTGTTGGGGTGGACAGAAGTAGCTCATTAACAGCAACCCCGGCCCAGCTACAGCTGTTGGGGGACTGCAGAGTCCCAGCCTTCCTGCTCTCTCAGATGCAGAGGAGAACTGGTGAGCATAATATATAAAGAATAATCTAATGGCCATAGCAATACAGAAATACGAGAAAGCTAGGTGTCTCATGTGAACTTAAGAAGTCCTCTAGGCTATATGCTTTAACTGTCTAGGAATAAAGACTTTAAAAGTAGTGGAGGCTTCTTTATTACCCCATTAGTCACCAGCTGGACTGAGTTTAGCAGTGAGTGTGTTAGCAAAGTTGATGTTAGCGGCAGGAAGCTCTAAGTCACCAGACAGACATACATCTCAACAAACTTTATAGGTACAAATGTGGTTAAAATTAGAAGGGAACCTGAAAAATCCTGGACATACCTGCACAAGGGTGGCCTTAGGTTTTGTTCTTGAGTTGAACCTCTTCTGCCAGGCATTATATGAGAACTGGATATTTTTACTGTAGTTATAAAGCAATTGTTTATATCAAGACTCCAAATTTCTTTCTAATGGTATTTAAATGTGACAAGTATTATACAAACACATAAAGGATACAGTCCTAAACCTGAATTAATGAAGTGGTGATCTGATACAGAGGGAAAGTTTCTTGCTAAACATGCCTCAGCTTTACATTAAAAGAGAAGGATGAGTCTGGGTTCAAAGTGGGTGAACAACTTTATACAATCACTCCCATTTCCTTAGCTTACAGATTTGATTTGTGAATCTCCTGAAAGCCTTCCAAATAGTGGCTGATAAAATTTCCTAGTTTTGGGATATACATGAATATTAATTAAAATGCTTATTGGTCTTCACTGAGGTTATTACTGAGTGTAGCTCAACATAGAATAGTGACTGTTCCATTGCAGAGGGAAGAGAACAACAGAAGGAAAACGTCCTTGCTCTCACATTGCTCAGAGGAAGTTGTCTTTCTCATGTCTCTCACATTACCTCCTATTCTCATTTCCTTATTTTCAGTTTCTCCTTTGCTTCATGGCAGCAAGTAAAACCTAATACCAATGTATTCATTCATTTCACTGAGTACCACACACAAGCATTCAGCTTTTCCAAATCCAGGGCAGGTTACCCTAATTACTCCTGGATTTCTGAGGTGCATAGGTGAGATGGTGTTGTGGTTTAAACCCAGTCAGGTAACTCGTTCACTCACTCCCCCCCTTCTTTCCCTCCCCCTACTACCGGAGGGACGGAGAGGAGAATCGAAAAGAATGCAACTCCCACAGGTTGAGATAAGAACAGTTTAGTAACTAAGGTATAACACAAATCACTGCTGCCAACACCAATAATAACAATGATAAAGGAAATAACAAGGGAAGAGAACACGACATCTCACCACCAGCCGACCGGTAACTCGCCCCCCCAGCCCGACCAAGCACCCACCAATACCTCCTCCAACCCTGCCGTCCTAGCCCTTCCAGGTAACTCCCAGCTACATCCTGGGCATGATGTGCTGTGGTATGGAATACCTCTTTGGTCAGTTTGGGTCAGGTGTCCTGTCTCTGCTTCCTCCCGGCTTCCCCTCCTCCCTGGCAGAGCATGAGGCTCACAAAGTCCTTGGCCAAACCAAAACATCAGTGTTATCAGCTCTGTTCCCGAGCTGAAAGTCAAAACACAGCACTGCACCAGCTACCAAGAAGGAGAAAAATGACTGCTACTGCTGAACCCAGGACAGATGGGCTTTCATTACCCCACCTATGCTAAAAGAAGTAGCTAAATCTACGTATTATTTCAATGACTGCTCAATACACAGCACTAACACAGATGAATCCTTGTCAGAAATAATTCAGTTTGCCTGAACAAGGAGTTTCAGCAGGTGACATTACTTTTAAGTCAGCAGATGAATAATAAACCAACTGATTGCTTTGGGAGGAATACAATAGAAGAAAATCCAGTGACTTTTCACCCTATTTTCACTGTTTCTATGAGTATCAAAAGAAAATTTAGACATCTTATCTTTAAAAAAAACCCAACATTTAGACATGTTACCTGTAAGAGGAGACTCCAGCTTCTCTTTCAAGCAAATTGGTAGCACAGTATTAACAAAAAATATTCACCAAGCAAAATGGAAATGCTAGCAATGCAGCAGTGCTAAAATTTTGTGAGAGTTAGATTATGACTAGGTACATAAAAATGAGCGGGAAATCTGCAGTCGACAAGAGCTCAGTGCATAATTACTTTTCCTCTCACCAAATAGCTCCAGGTCAGAAGACTTCATTTAAACAGAAAGACAGTGATGAAAATGCTGACTTGTGGTAAACGTGTGCAACTCAAGCAGATTTAACACCGCTAAAGAAGGCAAAAGAGAAGTGAGACTGTAGGGGTGCTTTATAGAAAAAAAGTGTTTCTCCACAGAATAATTTTGGTCAGAAGGGACTGCTGGAGGTCTCCAGTCTGACCCCCTGCTCAAAGAAAGTGCAGGTAAAACAGAGTGTTCAGGGCTCTGTTCAGTCCAGTTTAGGTATCTCCAAGGATGGAGAGACCACAGCCTCCCTGGGCCTCTTGCTGACCACCTTCATAGGGAAAATGCTCTTATATATAGATAGATAGTATTTCCAATGTCCACCCTGTGCTTGTTGCCTCTTGACCTTCTATTGTGCACCTCTGAGAGAAGCCTGGACCCATCTTCTCGATATCCTCCTCAGCAGGAGCTTAGACCACAGTAAACACCGCCCTCCCCCCGCCTCCTGTTCTCTGGGCTGAACATATGTCTCAGCCTCTCCTCATACCTTGTGTGCTGCAGCCACCAGTCACCTCGGTAACACTCCACTGGACTTGTTCCATTTTGTCAATGTCTTTTTTGTACCCACAACAGCTCCAGATGTACTCTCACAAGTGCCAAACAGGGGAAGGATCATTTCTCTTGACCTGTTGGCTATACTCCTGCTCACACAGCCCTGGATGCTGTTGGCCTCTGAGGCAAGAGTACACTGCTGCCATGCGTCCTGCTTGTCCCTTAGGTCCTTTGACAATATTATAGCTTAATTAAAAAGAACTGCTGTTGTCAAAAAGGAAAGCAAGTTCACCATCATTCCAGCTCAAATGGCTGGCTCACTGCTCCCTACATCCAAGACTGGCCCACTGCTCCCTGTGTCTGAGACCTCTAAAGAGTGGCACTTACACTATAGGGCTGAATCCATTTTGATGTTTTGTAATATAGGCTTTCTGAGGAATGAACTAGATCTTCCCGTTCCCAATCTTTCTTTTTCAGACAGAAAGGAAAGCAATACTATATTTTCCATTAGTCTGAGCAGAGCATTATTTCAAGTTCCAAACAAACAACTCTCTCCAGTGCACACCTCCGGGTAAGCAAATGCTTAAGTCCAGTCTGATTCAGCAAAGCTTTTAAGCATGTATCTAAATGTCACTGCCTTCAGAATGAAAGTTAAGTGTGTCCTGCTATGCTTTGCTGAATTTTGGCTTCACACTATAAGAAAAGGATAATTTGGCTCATTATGTTTTGTGAATGACACAATGCCCCTGAACATTAAAGTTTATATCTATTTGCATATATGTGTGAAGCATTAGGTTTGGCTCTCAACTCTTTAGAGATCAAAGTACACACAGATCCTTAGAGACGATCAGACAGCAATTACACTGCAAAATGAATTATAGACAGTCTCCCTCTACATCTCACTATGTCCACCTGCGCATTTGCTTGGGTTCCTCTGCTGCCCTTGAACATGCCTTCGTTTCATTTGCTGAATAAAATACTGTTAGATGAGGGCTTATGAAGCAACCACTTCTCTCCCAGCAGTGAAATAAAGCTCATTTTTAACAGGAATATTTAGAAAAAGTAAAAAAAAAAAAAGGAAAAAAGAAGATTAAGTATTTTGTCACAGGCTATGCATGAGTATTTCCAAAGACCTTATTCAGGCTTTTGAAAAGCTTTCTGCAGAGGACAAGCAGAGGGAGGCTGGGGGGGTGGTCTCTGAATCTGAGCATTTCTGGGCAGATTTGATGCCTTTCTGCAATTCTTGATTTCTGTGAGTGTTATTTTGAAACTGTTACTGCTTGAAGCACTTCTGTCACAGACAGCACACACCGGGTGTACATTTCCACTCTCACTTACACAAAGTGCTTCTGATGGGAAATACACAAAAGTCAAGCCAGTTACTCCGCTGCAGTGCCTAATTGAGGAATGCTTCCACACCGGTTCTTTGCATAAGGACTCTTGTATGGCACTGCAATGGGCTCTGACACTTTTTCTGTACAGTTATTTCTAAATAGTTATTTGTGATTTTAATGATAATTACCAGTATTGGCACTGTGATTACATCTGACCGCACTTGGGATGGAAATTTAAGAACAGACTGAAGAATGAAGATACTTGGCTCCTTTCATCTGTCCTTACAATGTGAAACCCAGTATTTGAAAACTCTAGGCTCAACTGATCACAATGTTTAGCTGATTTATTTGAAGTGAATTGTTAGTCTGTGATTGTGATCCCAGAAAACCGAAGTAATTTTTTCATCCGTTGAAAAATACTGATCAGGAAAGAAATGTCTCTCTTCCTCAGTCCTGTATCCACATACCAGTTCCAGAATAACAGGCAATGGTAGCTGAGAAGAGCCAAGGTTTTGAGCCACCTGGAAAGACAGTCAACAGAACTGTTTTTCCCTGTGTTCTGAACACTTTCCTTGACCCACGAAACTCACACCATGCAGGCACTGAAGATGCCAGACCTGCATGATGACTCCTGGCCATGGGAGCTTCCCACTGGCAGGTCAGTCCGGCAGACTGCTCAGGTAGGCTTAGTAAACTCAGTCTCTGAAAACTTACCTCTTAAACCATGTATTCCTCTACAACTGAGGACAGGTATGGGAAACTTAGCTAAATTAGGCCACCTCTTGCTTAACATTATTCTAACAAAGTCTAGAAAGGTGTCATTTGTCGTGCTAGTAGCTGTCTCCAATATCTAATCTGTTTTTCTTTGACATGTCAGCTCCTATGTCAGAAAGTTCATCACCGGTTGTGTTGCCTTCCAACCATTCAAAGTTACTTCTTGAAAGTATTTCCAAATAGCCCTCAAAACTAAAACCAAACACACAAACCAACCAAATCCCACTGTAGTCTGCCGGTGCCCTGACAGAACCGCATGTCTCTTACTGCACAGATTTTTTTTCTTGCTCCCTTCTATTTCCCCCTTAAGATGCAAATTTAAAGTTCTTTGGGAACAGGAACACTTTTTCCCCCTGCTATTGTACAGTGTCTTGCCAAATGGTACGCTGGTGTTTGATTAGGGCTTTAAGCTACTCGAACATTAGAAATAAATGGGACTGAAAGTTTGCAGTTCAATCGTTTACAGCAGTTAAATAGATAGTTTTTGAAATCTGCAGTAAAAGTTTAAGCCAATATATATCTAAAGAGAACCTCTGTGAGCTTCTGGTATTGAGAGGTACCTGAAAGTTCATGTGATTTGCGATCCTTTACTGTGGTGTTCCGTGTTTATAAAACTTGCGCGGTGCGAGTTCTTTCTAAGGACAAATAGCAGAAGATGAACAGGAATGGGGTGATTTGTGATGAAAATCTCAGAAAGTTCAGAACCTACTCTCTGATGGGATGTGCACCACAGCTTCTGAAAAGCTATCTGAAGCTGAAGCAAAATTCGTATTTTGTAAAGCAGAGTTTAGGGACCATGTTCCTTCTTGACCAAGATGAATTTGGTTGTGTCATTCCATAGAAAGCATATCATAATTTAGATTAATGCTCATGACTGAGACAGAAACATTAGGTAATATTAAGAAAATGAGGGAAGTGAATCTTGGAATCCAAAATAAGATTTTTCCAAAATAAGTAAATGCTACAGATAATATAAGGAATATTCATGTGTTTTATTATTTTATTAAGAGTTTCCTATCTGCCCCAACAAAGGATTTTTCTCAATTTAAGAAAAAGAATAAAAGAGCTTTGGATTGAACTGCATAATCAGTGAACCAGACAATCCCGAACTGCTCAAGCATATCCGACATCTGCTTGAAGAACTCGACTGCAGATAACAAGAGAGAGCTTCCATTACAGTACACACAGAGCTGGGCTGGGAGAAGCAGCATTAGAAAGTGTTATTCCCATTTAGTAATTATGCCTTGATTGTTGTTTATGTGTTTGCTCCACTGTAGCTTGCTTGCCTTATGGTGGCACTACTGCCAGAGAAAACGCAAAAGTAATTTAGTTTTAAAGGGGAAATGAAAGTTTTAAAGTAGTTTAACATTTCTGTAAAGCTGTAATGATTGGAGGTGACTGGATTGAGTCAATAGAGTACTAATTTCAATAGTAACTCATGCCTTAATTCTCCTCACAGCAAACAACCTCCCTCCCTCCTTTCTGGTACACAATATAAATACTTTTTACACCACAATCAATGGAATCTGGGAGAAAAAAAAAAACCAAACAAAAACATTTTTATTCCTAAGAGGCTTCATAAAAACCCCATTTCCCCAAAGCTCTTATTTACCCCTATGTAAATGACACTGGATCTGTAATGAGATGTATTCACAGACACACACTGTTCATGTTCTCTTCCTCTCTTCTAGATTTACCACACAGTTTCTCCAACAGTGTATGCAATCTCAGAAGAGTTAAGATGTGATGGTAAATTTGTTGTAGGCAATGCATTGATATCAGTCACCACATTAAAACCAGCCAGTATTACCAAGCTACAACTCTGCAGAGGACAGTCAGGGACGCTGAATAATCCTGCAGAGGTGGGAACATGCTGCGGCATCGGTTATTCCTTGCATCCCTAGCAAAATGCAGTTGCAAAGTGGAAACTTCCTGAAGGTCTCCCCCCTCAAGATGTTTTTACCTCTGTATCTAGCAAAGACTTGAGCATGCGTGGTGTGGCTACCAGTGCCCATGTCTGCTGGGTAGCTGCCATCCCTCACTCTGTTTTGGTCTAGCTAAGGGGCATTTGCTCACTTCCACAATGCATTACAGCGGTCAGCATTTGGCCCCAGAGAATATTGTGATTAATGCATGAGAAGACTTGCCTTAAAATCCTCCTCCCCTCACTTGCCAGCTTTTTATTCTCTCAGTTACATTTTCTCTTTGTTCTTTTCTGCAAACTGTAGTGTAAATGTTTTTTGAGTAATTAATGTGTCAAATACCAGACCTGAATTTTCATGGGCAATTAGTAGGCTGAGTAAAGCCAGCAAAATGCATTTCAGTTTTAATAGTGAACTGTGGCTCATTTGCTGTTTTGCAGAAATCTATCCTGAAATTCAGAAAGCTTCATATGCCTGTACAATTTTTATTTCTGTTGTATATATGAAAGCTTGCTCTCCTTTTATATTTTTCACCACATATAAGATACTGCTTGTAGTCTATTACAATTTGCATATTGTCCTTCTGCCTCATCGATAACTGATCAGGTTAATATCTGCTTTCTGCTGCTGCCAGGAGAAACATGTTTGTTTCTACACGACTGAGTAATTCCTCAGCCTCCCCCCCAAACTGCAAGTCCCAGAAAAGCGTTGCCTTGTGCCCCCCCACAGCTGCATAGAAAACACACAACATGCCTGTGTGTCAGGTGCTTCAGCACAGGTTCCTCCCTGAAGAGGCACAGAAGAGGCTTCCAGAGTGTATAAGGGTTTTTACCAGCTCACGCAGTTCCACATTGTGGCACAGTAGTGAGGAGGGGTAAGCCTGTTTCAGGCACTGCAAGAGCACTATAAGTAGTCCAGGTGTTAAGTAGAAACCCCATGCTCCTGAAGTCCTGCTGAAAGCATGAGACATGCTGTGAAAGGAGAAGAAGGTAAGGCTTGAAAGACTGTCCAGAGAGAAGAGCTAGTGTGCAGTTTCACCAACAGGACATACATTTCCAATAAAATCTAGCAGTGTGGAAACAGCCTTGCTTTGATATTACAGGACTATTAGAAAGACTTCTATGCTCTCCACTGTTTCTGGAGATTTAGCTGTCTGATTCAAAAAATACCTGAATCCAAATCAATTCAGCTTAGAGACAAGCAGTAAAAATGATTAGCAAGGCAAGGAGATGGTTCAGTCCCAAGGACACAGCATAGTAGTCTGACTGGCACAATCCATTACAGGTTGGGTGTATCATAATTGTATGCCACAAATTTGTGAATAATCTCTTTCTCAGTGCCTATGTTGACAAGGAACAATACGAGAGCACTCCTTTGTTAGGTTACCTTCTGTCTAACCCAACCATCCTGATACTTAAGCGTACCAAGCACATCTTTTGGAGGTGCTTAAGGAGCGTCAGAAAAAGGTGAGATTGGACAAGGCAAGAAGGCACATGCATACCATAACCTGAAGGGCAGTCTGACATTCCCAACCAAGTGAACTGCCTTTCAAAGGGTTAAGGACAGAAAGTATACATCTAGGCTTCCAGTGTGCTGTTCTACTTTCCTAAATACGGCATGCCTTTAAGGAATATATTTTCTATCATTAAAAAGACCACCCCCACTATTGGAATCTACAGTTTTAAGCATATCTAGATAAATTCCTATTAGTACCAAGATACAAATTATCACCGAAACACAGAAATGAATGCAATATCCAATCAATGCCACATCAATGGACACAAACTGCTTTCAGTAGGTAAAGAAGGACTGTCACACGCAGTTGAGTACATGGGAGGGATAAACACACAGATCATGTTCTGGCTATCTGTAATAGAGAATGAAGATTCAGCTACCTGCTGAAGAGAGTACAATGACTGCTATAATTTCAGAGGGAGAGAATTAGTCAACAGTCAGTGCATAATGTCACATTGGATGACAATTTCTAACTGCAATTAGTAGCTTCAGGTGAACAGTTTTAGACAAAATGCAACCACTATATTGCTTTGGAAAGTGTCAGGCACCCACCTTACAGAGCAAAGTCTTCTGGAGGTACCACCACTTTGACTCACCTGACTCCCTATCACTACACCAGGTCCTTCTTGTGCAGGACAGTGTCACTGTGCTCTTTGCTAACTTAGATGAATCTGTTGTTGTCAGGCAGCTGGTGTTGCAGTGTTGTAAGACTCCTATGTTTTATATACACAGGGATAAACTTCTCCACATTTCATCTGTTCCATGTGTAGCAGTACAGGTCTGTATACATATTCACATTAAAACCCCAGAAGTTCATTATGGAATGGAGAATAACTTTCTCCTCACTTTGGGTACACGATTCAGAACCCACTCCTTTCTCCCCAAAACCTATACTGTAGGAAACAGCATCGCTAATAAGCTTACGGGAAAATAAAATACATCAAGGAGGATCAAGCAGAGTTGCAGCAGTCAAACCCTGCACCAGACACACAGGCAGGTCCCTGCTACAGAGCCAAGAAACAGACAAAGAAAAATGAGTTGTCAATGAGATGATTCTACTGAAGAGACTCCTCCTGGAGCTGGACATCTGGGTGCTTCACATGCCAACTTTAAATCATCAGTCAGTTGGTCGGGGGGAGGGGGCAAACCAGAGGTAAATGTGACATTGCCAGCGCTGGGACGGGTGGGCACCTGCAGCATCAGCCACGTGCTGCACCCATGTGAGGCTGGCTTGTCACCTCAGCCGTCTGCTCAGCGCTGGAGCAGGGGGCCAGAGCAACATCGTGCTCCAGTTAACCTGCTCTAAAAGGCTTTCCAGCGGCTTTTTGCAAATCTAAGTTTGATTTTAAAGCTATAACTCTGGAGTGTTTAGCCATTGTTACAGCAGGGTTCTATTTTTTGCTGTTGTTGTTGTTTAACTGCACAGACCTGAACTAAAGCCTATTAGTATGGATAACAGGAAAACAATAATAGAACTGATCACTGCTCCTGACAAATACAAAACCTTATCCCAAGATACCATGCCTCTTAAAACAGAGCCAGTTACTCAACCCTATATCCTCCCATTTCACTGTCTATTTTGGGTTTTGGTGTATTTTTAATGTAGTTCTTTTAAAGGACAACATATCTGTGGGCAACTGAGCCAACCAACTCTATGACTAAACTTTCTGCAGAGAAGCTTGCAGTTAAGTTGTCTTACTAGTGCACCTTTTTAATCTACAATACAAATTTTCAGCACTTGGTTACATGTAATACTGTATGCAAGAAGCTTCTGGATCATCCCATGGATATCAGCAATGCATATATTTCTCTGGTACAATACCGGGGTCCCAGATTTAAACTCTCCAATCCCACTGCTGAATGAGCCAGAAAACAAAGAAAAAGTACAACCTTTAGACATTAAGCAAAATGAAAGTGCACAGTACTTTCTGTTTACAAGGCTCTGTAAATCCATGCAAGAGTTTAAAGATCCTGATAACTGCAGCTGGGTGAAAAACCCAGAAAATCTACAGCAGGGGAAAAATACCATGATTACCATTTCAGCTTTAAGAAAAGTTTAAAATTCTTCCTACAATGGCAGGGGTAAGGATGTCATTCATCTTCAGTTTCAGCAATAAGCCTGAATTTGCTCTCTTTTCAAGCCTTGTTCATCATATGTACCATGCTCAGAGCTTGTGTTTTTCTGTCGTTTACTGATGGTCTTATTATATCCTTATTCATGAGAGAAACACTTTATTCCCCTAGTATCAAAATTGTCTCTTGTGAAAGGGGAGAAGTGTTGAAGTGAGGCATAATTTACAGTTTCAGAGTACTGGAATAACTTTGGTTATAAATCTGTAGCATTCATGAGTTCTCTACCTAATGACAAGGAGACTTACAACCAGCAAACCAGCAAAAGCCTAGTTAACCTATTCACTTACGTAAGGGAAGTCTGACAAGCACACAACAGGGACAGCTCTGCTGCACATGAAAAATACACGTTGCAGGCGAATTAATAACAGTGGCTTAGAATGGCTGTGGTTGTCTACCTCAATTTCATGCTCCACACAAACCCAGCAATGTAAGTTTCCCGCTGTTTACAAAAAAGCACTCCAGTCAAATACACACTGGCTATCTCCATGTTCTTCTAATGAAGGTAAGAATAAATCCGAGGCTCTTAAGGTGGCCCGTTAAGAACAAGTATTACAACATTTGGCATATTCCTCTTAGCCAAGATTTCCAATGAAATCACTGGGATGCATCTTTTGTTCCAACCCAAGACCAGCAGATCCTCTCTCCCTGTTGCTGAAATCCACATTAGAAAGACTTTGAAATCTATTAAACTTGCCACAAGGGAGTCAAGTTACCACTGGCAGAACAGGACACTGAAGCCAGGAGTTTCTGCTCCCAAGGTTATCAGCTGTCTTTTCTATGTTTCATATGTTTTCATAACCTTTAAGTTTCATTTTTGTTTGAGCTCAGAGCTATCAGGCTTCTGGTCAGCTCCAGAACCCTCGCAGTTATCAGCAGTTCATCCTACTGACAAAAATCCCCTGGAAGTTATAAGAACAAAGCAGAAAAAAATACCAAAGTGCAGCCCACTGAAAAATATTTCCTGTACCTGCACAGAAAAACACCAAGGCTCTGACAAAAATGTTTGAAGGCTTAAATCAGACTTAACCCTCACTTGCACATTCTATTAAGGCTTAAACCTAAAACTATGAGCTATTAGCTTAGGTTTTGGTTTAAAAATGAGCTACCAATGGCACTAGTAACCAAGCAACAGTAATTGCTTCTCTGAGATTAAACCACAACATGACATTAAAGCTCTGCTACTGAACTTCCCTACAAAGGTGGAAATTTTTGCAGGCAGAAGTTAATTATGTAGAAGGGCAATTTCAACTGAAGTTGCAAGCATCTCAGAACTGGATGAAGGCAGGAAACAATGAGGTCAGGAGTTCAGCCTACCTGAGTTTTAAATCTAGAGGAGGATTATTGTAGCTTTCAATTTTTAATTGATACATCCAGCCTCTCAAAATAATTTCAACAAAATCAAAATTAAGTGGCCTCTAAATAACTGCTGTCCAATAATATTATTGGGCTGTACAGACTTTACCACAGCTGTACTTCTTAGAATTTCACTTTTAAAGTGATGTTACTACCATGAATAAGAACTAGAGGGCATTGTGTATCTTACAACCAAACTAGAAAGTTCAAGCTACTCTTTATGAACATTCAAACCTATATTAAGACAACCAGCATTGCCCTTTATGTTTACAAATATGAAATGTCTCCTTTGGACCTAATTACCTCAGTTTGAGAGTACCATCACTTTACGAAAGATACCCATCTTTTCCTTTTACACATGTAGGTTCTTTCAATTTCGTATATTAAATAAATTAAGAATTAACGATACAAGCAGCTTTCTTATTTGTCAGTTATGCAGATTTTCAGGTATGAAATATTTAAAGCCCTATCTATGTATTAGGACTCTTGACATTAGCTGGAAAATGATAGTAACATTTTGCAATCCATTATAGCCTTTGGTTTTATGTAGCTGGGTGGACAAGACCAGGTATCATCTGGAGCATCAACTAAGTATAAAGAAAGTGAAAAGATGAAGGTGAAAGGAGCATTTCTGACAAACACTGAAGGCAAACTACAATCCTGGAACAGTTAGAAGTTTGTGCAACTTGAACCTACTTTGCCATGATTTTCCTCCTGAGATCTGACAATACTGTTAGGGTTTTCTATGGGTCTGTTCTCCACTTGAAAAATGAGAATATCACTTCCCATTTCTCTCCATTAGAGAGAAATCCACCTATAGAAATCACAGAAAACACTATGTTATTACAAGTCCTATGAAATCTAAAGTTCCTGAGACAAACAGGTTGGACAGAAAGACAAGACAAAGCTCAAAAGAGTTTGAGAAATGGCCGCATCTTAGAAATAAAATAGTTGTTAGTGATTTCAACACTGGAATGCTAATTGACACCACTTTGGCACTGGCAAATCACTGACACTCTAGATGCCATACTCAGTACAGTGAAACAGGTAGGTTTAGGATCCACTGAAGGTGTTTGCTGTATACGGATTATGGTCCAAGAGATGGACCCAGAGTCCATACTGTCGCAACAGGCTGAGGCCGTACTGCTCTCTGCTGTGAGGATACCACGACTTTCACCCAGGTGGCAGATGTTTCTTGCTCTGCAGTCACCTTTCATCACTGCCGAGTACAGGAGTGGCTCCTACAGACACACTGAACCATGCCAGGAGTCTGCTGCTGAAACAGTTTCCTCACACCAGAAGGCACAGAAGCATTTTTGTCACTTGCACAGCAGTTGCCATTAAGAAGGCAATGTTTGCCAACATATCAACCCAGTAGGTTTGCAATTATTCCATATGCTTTGAATATGGCATTTCAGTGGTAACCGTCAAGCATCCAAATGCTAATAGTGACTGTTCTCCAGATATCATTATTTTAACTCCTTTCTCAGAGCCAAGAAGGAAATGGACTTCTTGTCCAGCTCCTCCTGAGACCCCCACTGCTTTTCTTTTCTCTTCACATGGTAGATGACACAACTGTTACCATCTTCCACCACTGTAGCAGTTCCTTTTCATGTCCACTTTTAACAAGACAATAAACACTTTGATTCTGAAGTATGGGGCGAGAAATTAATGTGTACTCATCCTATTCAGGTGATAGTATATGATGAACAAAAGAGACCTAGAAAACTTGCTTTGCCACGACAGACAGCACATCATGTCAAAAGTAAAGCAAGTGTCCAGTATTTCCCAGCTGAATGTAGAAGATTATGTGTTTAGAATGTGTTTATACTCATAGAAATGAAACATCTAAAATATGTATCCAATTCATACCTCCAGACCACAAAGGCTAAGTTTTAACATACTAATACTAGTATTTCAGTATCACAGCTAATTTGAAGATGACTGTTCTGAGAGTTTGAGTTAGAAAGAAATGTGACCAGCAACAAAAATACATGGCTGAATGCAGTACTGCCTTGTGGCCTTGCAGGGAAGACTGAAGGAAGCCAGTCAGGAGAAAGCTGGAAGCGTGCCTCAGAGCAGCGCAATGGGCGCCGGAACCTGGCACACAGTTTCCAGTCTCTGCTCTCTGTCTGACCTTGGGAGCCTCTCTGCTTCCTTATCTCTGGCAGAAAGGGGTTTATGCATTTTCTAAGACAGTTTAAGAGCTGCATAGGAAAGAGCTGCTGTTATGTAATTCCCATTCACTGAAATAGAAGCAAAATCAAAATAACCATCAATGTCAGATTATAGTTTTATAGCATGACAACACATATAATGTTAGCTCTCTCACTAACACAAACCCATAAATTCTCAGTGGATTAACCTTCCAGAAACCCTTGCCAACTGTTCCTGCCACTACAGCACAATTCAAAATCTCAAGCTGCCAAAGAGCTCTGTGGCTGTTTTCAGAACACAGCAATCAATCACATGAAGGAAGGGAAGATGAGAGAGCAGATTAAACAGAGATAAAAATGTTAACTTTAGAAGCAAGCATCTAACTTTAGTTTTTAATAGTAAGAACCAAATATAACTCAGAAAACTATAAGAAGCTCCCTCAATCTCTCCTGCTTGTGTAGAGGTTCACTTCAGCTTCATCAGAGTCTTCAGCTCATCACACAAATCTGTGTACACAACTTGTTCTTTGAAGATGTGCAACCAGTGCAAAAAGTAAATGCAACAGATGATAGCACCCCCTGCACGAGGTTCAGTTCCTGGAAAGACTGGAGTATAAATCCTCCTGGAAGAGCTTACGTTCATGAGTACTCTGATCCAAACTTGTTGATCCTAGATCTGAACTATACATCTCTGACTGTGTTTACATTATTTAGCTAGCACTGTAGCTGTGCCACAACAAGGTCAATGTGAGCTGCAGCTCCTGGCCAAGAACTGGGCAAGTCCTGTAGACTAGGCTTCTTGTTCATGCCAGTGGGAGTTTCCTGGAGGAATTTCCAGCAAGGTCCATCTCGTTGTATTTTATTTCATGAATCTGATGATTTTATTTTGTATTACATGAGCCTATAAATGAAGATGGATTATAGCCCAATCACTGTGTGTGCATGTGTAAATAAATGCTTTGTATTACTTCTATTATGCCTAAAAATACATGCAGTAGATGCAGACGTACAAATACTGGAGTTTGGCTTCCTATTTTTTATACAGAGAAAATCTGCATATGCATACAAATATACACACATAGACCTGTTATACACACAGTATATCATTGTACTTTAATTAGTCTTAGGCAACCACATTCCTTTAACTGAAGGTATTTTCTTTCTGAGATATAAATATAGTCTTTTCCTGTCTAAAGCATACACGGGCTCTCCTTAGTTCCATCAAAGTTTTATTTTCCTTTTTCCCTAGGGGGAGAATTCATGAATGCTACTGTCATAAAAATTAATGGAAAGGAAAAAGAAAACAAACCAAACCTAAATCTAGCCTGGTCAGACTAATGATGTGCGTGATGTTAAATGAAACCAGAGGAGTAAACATGCAGAGGTGATCAGCATTAAGATGATTTTGCAGCTCCCCAAAACATGGTATAAGGCTTTCACTAGAGATTTGCTGCAGATCCATTCCCAAAATGGGGTGAGGGATGATACCAGAACTGAGGCACACAGCAATGCAGCTCAAGAGGTAGTGATATCAGCACTTCTTACACCTTTCAGTATCTAACTTCTTGTTTGCGTGCAAAGGGGAAATTACATAGAATCACAGAATCATAGAATAGTTAGGGTTGGAAAGGACCTTAAGATCATCAAGTTCCAACCCCCTGCCATGGGCAGGGACACCTCACACTAAACCATACCACCCAAGGCTCTCTCCAACCTGGCCTTGAACACCACCAGGGATGGAGCATTCACAACCTCCCTGGGCAACCCATTCCAGTGCCTCACCACTCTAACAGGAAAGAACTTCCTCCTTATATCCAATCTAAACTTCCCCTGTTTAAGGTTTAACCTGTTACCTCTTGTCCTATCACTACAGTCCCTAATGAAGGGTCCCTCCCCAGCATCCCTATAGGCCCCCTTCAGATACTGCAAGGCTGCTATGAGGTCTCCATGCAGCCTTCTCTTCTCCAGGCTGAACAGCCCCAACTTTCTCAGCCTGTCTTTATATGGGAGGTGCTCCAGTCCCCTGATGATCCTCATGCCCTCCTCTGGACTTGTTCCAACAGTTCCATGTCCTTTTTATGTTGAGGACACCAGAACTGCACACAATACTCCAGGTGAGGTCTCATGAGAGCAGAGGGGCAGGATTACCTCCTTCGACCTGCTGGTCATGCTCCTTTTGATGCAACTCAGGATACGGTTGGCTTTCTGGGCTGCGAGCCCACACTGAAGCTGGCTCATGTTCATTTTCTCATCAACCAACGCCCCCAAGTCCTTCTCCACAGGGCTGCTCTGAGTCTCTTTGAGAGAAGAGTTTCTGAGACAAGAATACATTTACTTGTCTCTTGGAGGCATCAAAGAACTAAGTTCATCAAAGCTCACCAAAGACCTCAAAATTAAGAACAAACTTTGTATAAAAATAGCTATAAGACCTTATAGTGTAGTCATGGTGTATAATGAAAAGAGAGCGCAGAAGACTGAAGCACCTTCTGAATTTCTAGATCGCTCAGATCATTTTTTCTGGCTATAAATAAGCACCCTGTTCCATCCTTTGTGGGAAAACAAAATGAAGGCAAAAACCACCAAAATAATTATGATCTCTGGATTAGGGATGTAAAAATTACACTATATGTAAGAAACTTTTCACCTAGAGGTGCCCAAAGAAATTTCTTATTAGTTCAATTTTTATACCTGGGCAATTACACGGACTTCAAGGGACTCACTGGTTCTGCAGGTCCCACTTCAGCAAACGATTTACACACATAGCTAATCCCAGAGAATTCATCCCTGCTGGGACCCCCAGACATGGAGCCACACTGTCCAGCACCAAAGGGAATGCAAAACCTGGAGGGCTCAGTAGATCTGCTCAAGTGTTTAAGAAGAATGTGCCTGTGTGTTCCTTGGAGACTGCAGTCCCCTTCTGTATCAGATCTAATGGATGTTATTCATTGCTGTTATCCCAAGTCACTTCAGAATATACAAGAAATAAAACTAGCTTGCTGTAACCAACAGACTGCCAGATAACCCTCAAGGTTATGTATTTCAAATGTATCTCCTTTAAAATTCTCTTAAGGGCAAAGAAATAGAAGAGATATTTAGTGATCTTCATGTGTTTCCTGTTTTCAACGTCCTAACAGCAACCCTTCTGTAGAGAGCCTGACAGCAGAATGGCTGCAGGACAAAGGCCACGATACTGTGCAACTAGTCAAGATCTAGGCCGAAGGACACAGCACCCGTGTGGTTAATGATTGCTCAAAAGACAGGATGTACATCCTGCTGATGTGGCCAAACGTTCATGCTGATGTGGCATATTGCAAACAGCTAGCAGAGCTGAAAGCAGAAGTGGTGGTGGTCGCCTAAGGAACCTTTGCGTCAAACGTATCTAAGCCAATAAGCTTGTGTATCCTTGCATATATGTGTACCTGATTATGTGGTCTATAAATATAGATGTATCGTGATCAATAAACGAGACTTGCTGACCATGAGAGCATGAGGCTTGTCTTCCGCGACTCCAACAACTTCAACGTCCTAACAGCAACCCTTCCATCTGTGGGTGCAAGATCTCCCATAGATTTTAGTTTCCCTGTATTGTCAATACATGCCTTAGCATCTGCCTGCATTCTCCTTCTGCTCTGGGAGGATTTGAATGCTGTGAATGGACTTTGGGAACCGCTCTGCCGTGTCATCAGGATGCAAGCAGCGGATTCAAATTCATTTAACTGATGCATGTATCATGCAAAGAATAGCTGTGGCAGATACAACTTGATGCATTAGGAGTCAAGATGAGTAACCTATTCATTGCAGTATGTAGTACTTATTGTTACTGCCAGGCACCCCCTGCTGATTTACAGTCACTTGGTTTTGACATGAGTGGAGGAGTTCTGTTTCTTTCTGAGTCAGACCAAGACTGCAGGTGTGAGCTTACAAACATATTGATCTGATACACACACACCCGCAAAAGGCATGGGAGAAGGATAAAGTACCAATTCAAGTTACATCTCTCAGCAGGAAATAGTGTTTTGAGGATTAAAAGGAAACAAACCAACCCACACAGTCTTATCAAAGACAGCAGAAAACCCATGAAGATGTTTGCTTACACACATGGAGTTGGAGCTGCAATGCAAGCAGTTGGATTTCATTTTAAACATGGAAACCATCACTGTAATCTGTAGTTCTGTAAGAAAAAAAGACAGGTTTTATTGTCTATGTTTATGCAGCACAAGAGGATTTGCCAGCTCAAAAAAAAAAGAAAATTTAAAAGGTATTTCTTATCTGGAAAACACAAAAAGGGAGGTGAATCTGCTTACTGCCAATACGTGCTCTAGGATGGCAGTGCCTTGGACTTAAGGGTCTCGAGAACCACCTGCAGGAGCACCTGTTGGGAAGCCTGGGGAGGAGGAAATGAATTTAGGAAAACCACCTTGCATTTGGAGGAGCTAAATCAGCTGAAGCTGATTTAAAAGGCCAAACCTCCCTACAGGCTGATGGGAGAGGGGCATTTCAGTGGGGAATGCAGAGCTGCCACTGGAATCCGTGCATTCAGGTGATGTTTATTGAGTGTTGTAATCAGAAGTTTTAAATACTTTTTCAGAAGCTTCAAGTGTAATTTCACCATTTCAGTGGTTTAGGGCAGGTAAGACAGCCTCAGGGACAGACTCTGTATCACCCCTTCTTATGTAGTTCTCTACTTCTTAAATGCTGATAAGCTAATTTCCGCATCTAAATTTCAATCAGATATATTAAATGACTTGAAAACCTGTCTTCTATGAAGACAGAAATATGCTGTATTTTCTACAAAGATAACACTGGTCTTAGCAAACCTGAATCTGTTTCCCAACTCTGCAGCTGCAGAATTAAGCACCTGAGATCTTCCTTCAAAGAAAGAACTACTCTGATTTCCACCATCTTACTGTCCACAGTGCAATTACTGGGATGGATTCTTTATCTTACAGTATCACCTATTCCTATGCATTCTTGAGTAAGCATGAACATGATTCAGACCCACGTGGTTTTATATTAGATGCACTTATTATAAAGGAGGAAAAGATCAAGCTTTTTAAAGAGGTCATTGACCCACATGTACAGTGGCACAAACGTGGATCCCTGTGGTAGTCGCAGCAGAAAGGTAACCTACCTTGTTACTGCACAGCCAGTGTGGCTACACTTGCAAACATGTGAATACCTGCTCCCAACTCTGCAATTATCCTGCTCTTTTGTTATTTAGCAGGATCACAGTTTATCCTACCTACATCTTGCAGTCTATCATTTATGTCAAGTCTTTCCAACCCATAGAGAGGAGCAGCGCAGAGGAAAGAGGATGGCTTATAGTCACGACTGATGTGTATGCAAAGGCAATGTAAGTAGTTTATGCCAAAGCCTTTCCCTGCCATTACTCAAATTTTCAAAGTCTGCTCCTACCCTAAAGGCTCTATGGTCACACATGCAACTACTGTATCTCTCCAGGTATGACTTCTTCTTGTCTCTTTAATTCAGTGCAGATTACCAAGGATTTATTGTCAGTGCCTTTCCTCTGCAAATTACCCATGGTAATCTGAGACAGATGACAAATCTGGTAAGTAAAATTAAAGTAAAAAGTAAAATTGAAAAGAAAAAAAAACAAAAAAAAGAGAGAACATAGCCATCTTCTTGGACAATGGGCATAAAATAACAGCATTAATGTATATATGAATTAATACTTTCCGTGGAAAAGTCAACACAGCTTTTGCCATGAGTCTCAAGTCCTTTGAAGAAAGCAACAAGCATGGGGGTAAGGGAGTTTAAGATGATATAATCTATTTGTATTTCCAAAAGATATCTGACAAGGTCCCTCAACAAAGACTTTTAAAGACTCTATGCTGTCATGGGATGCAAAGGAATGTTCTCTCACAGATAAAGAGCTGGTTGAAAGATAGGGGACAAAAGCAGGGCAGTTTTCACAGCGGCAGGGTGTCACCAAGGGATTCCCCAGGCAGCCAAACTAAGCGTGTCCAAAACTGACCTAGCAAAGGCCTTGAACAATGAGTGGACAAATTTTTCTCAGGATACCAAGTTTTTCAAGGTGAAACTTTTTGGTTTTCCCAGTGAAGTTGAAAGCCAGCTGTGAAGAGATGCAGGAGGCTCTTGTGTTACTGAACGGCAAACGAATTTCGATACTGATAAGCATAAAGCAATGCATACAGCAACTCCTAAGTTTTACATACACAGAAAGAGGGTCTGAACCACTTACTGCTAAGAGATCTTTAAGTTATGAGAAACTGGTTTTATTAAAGTGGCAGCCCAGTCCTCAGTAGCATCCCAAATATAATACAGTAAACGCAGAAAATCAACAGAGGATGTGCAAAACATTCAAAAACAGCTTCCCCACAAAGAACTGTCATGCAGACTATAACTTAGATGAGCCTGAAAAAGAGGTGAATGAAGGGACATGACAGATGTCTATAAAATCATAATTAGCACAGAGAAAGTGCTAATGGAGGAAGCCAACAGCTGCTTCATCCCTCTTCCACTGCAAATGGGAGGGGTCCACGATAACAAAAAAGATAAGGTAAGTATATGAAAAGCAAAAGGAGGTGCTTCGGCACAGAATGTGTAAATATTCTGGGATGGTGGTTCTTTCTATGGATTCAAAAATAAGCTAGAGAAAGTAATGGAAGAAAAAGCCACAACAGATTCTAAATACAAAGGAAAACATTGAGCCAGAAGTAACTGAGACAATACTCCAGGAAGTGTTTGCTTTATTTCTGACTCTATCTCTGGGACTGAACTTCAGTTGTTACAAGCTGCTCAACTTCCAGCCTGCCCTCAAACAGCCAATTCTGTAAGGCTTCAGTGGTGTATGTTTTACTGAGAATTTACACACTAGAGAATATGAAGTTTTCTGGCAGCATTTTCAGTTGTAGCAGGAATGAATCTGAATTGTAGCAGGAATGAATCTGACTCCTAGAGTGATGACAGCAAGATATGACTCCTCTTTCCCCTTTCCCCCTCTGCCTGTGCATCTGCCCAGTGTGCTGGTTATAGCATTTGGGCCTGGAATGGAGCAGCAGGTTCTCTCATTGCTTACACCACTGAAATGGGGGTCATAAGAGGAGGCTGAATTGGGTGGTCATTGCTCTCCTGAAAAATGGTTCAGATAACCTATTAGTTTTAGCAGCAGTGTGATGTACAAACACTACACAGCTCGAATCCTTAGCTTTTGGAATTGTGCTGTTCTGTCATGTTGAGATTAGAACATAAAATGAATGCTTAGCAGTTTAATTCATCATAAAGAAAGAACTTTATTGTCATGAAATGTTTTTATCAGAAATGTTGTTTCTTCTTCATTTAGCAAAATTAACAATACCCCAAGGGGAATGTAGTGTTGTGGGAATATAAACTTCAGACTTAAATAAATAATCCAAACCAAAAATAGTTCTTCAGACTGATGGCTCAAGTTCACTACATAAAGATGCTATTGCTAATACTAATTTTAACACAAAATCTGGATGATAACTTAGTGGCTCTTAGGAGATCACATAAAACCAGATAATTGACATCCAGAGGGTGTCTGATTGGTCTTTACCCAGTTTTTTCATTTTTCTTTCTGTGCAGTATGACTGTTTTTACTAATTGAAGGAATACTAATGAAGGCAAAACAGGAATACCGAATGTAGAAGAAAGGATTTATACTTGTCGAGACTATGATTACTTGTCATAGATTTTCCAACACATTAATAGGCAAGTAATAGTATCAGCATTATCCTAATGTTCAAATCTCTCTCTCATATGAAGACATTGACACTAAATTGTGCATGTACTTTCAAAATCAGAGTTTGATCTCAGTATTCGTACAGTTAGGTGCAGATCTGTCTGTTCAATTGTAATGAAAAATGATGTTTTTCTGGAATGTACCTAAACCCCATTGGAGTTGGCGTTGGCGTTGGCGTTATTTAAAGCTGTATATTTCTTCATTTTTTTCCTCTTGGGTTATCAGCTGCATGAAAGTTCAATGCTGTGCTAGTGTGGTTTTATATCAGAGCACTGCATTTTTCCTACTGACCAACAAACAAGTCAATCTCCATATTAAAGTATTTCTTTTCAAAACACAAAGATCTTGTCTGCTTCTATTATGAGCAAATTAAGACTAATGGCAAATGCTTGGCTTCATATACTTATATAAATTCATTGTTCTCTTATAACTGAGTCTTCTATTTTATGATAAACAAGGACAGTCATTGGTATTCCAGCACTGCACACTTGCCTACCTTCTTAACTTCCACAGCTTTTTTCTTAATTTATGTGAAGCCTTCTGATAATCCTTGAAGGCCAAACTTAATTGCTGTCTGTTTTTCCAAACTCTTCTAGGGTCCAGATTCATAGCTCTGTGATAAAGACTCCTTGCCCTTCTTCTTGACTGAAATATATCTATATCAGTCTGCAGGTTGACACTTAAGTAAATCATTTATATGCTAGGCTGAATATGCTAATTGTAGAATCGTTTTGAGACTTTCTCCTCTGCAAGATAATTATTTCAGTGTGTTTAAAAATATTTTAAAACAGGCTTTCATGTAGAATTCCTAGCCATCCTCTGTATTTTCTTTTAGAATATCATATTTTGACAGCTCTTGCATGGCTAAGAACATGGCAGTTTTAGCATAAGATAAACATCAGTTAGCACATTCCATCCCAAATAAATGTAGTTCAAGATCTAGCAAACTTCTGTGGGGAAGGATTTTATCTTTTGGGTCTTCTTGGTCTTTCTATAAACCAAATACAGTTCTTTAAAATCTAGAAGGTGAAAATGTCATGCCCAAGCAGCATGAACCACTTTACAGTTGGATTTCCCAAGTTAAAAGGAATCCTTAAAGAACAAATCAGCTCAACAACAGTGGGTTCTTTCTGAAGATATTTCTTTACAGTTTCCAGTCCCTGCACTAAAAATAATCCCATGGAAGCCACAAGCACTTGGTGAAGTCTGTAGACACTCTAACATGCAGAGGAGAATCTGTCAAGCAAAGTTGAGCCCCAAGACTGAGAGACTTTATAAACAACAGAAAGCGGACCTTGTTGCTACATTTTGCCACAGTCAGAGCTTGCAGAATGCGGGGATTTATGGCATAGGAGCAGAACTAGACCCTTGGCTTATGTATTTAAATCAGGGAAAGTAAAAACCAAATATAAGCAGCTACGCTAAGAAATACTTTATTCCCCTCAAATGCTGCTTGCTATAATAAATATTCAGAACACAACAACATTTGGGGTCAAAGAATCACAGAATGGTTTGGGTTGGAGGTACCTTAAGATCATCTAGTTCCAACCCTCTGTCACAGGCAGGGACACTTCCCACTAGGCAAGGTTGCTCAAAGCCCTGTTCAACCTGGCCTTGAACACTGCCAGGGATGGGGCATGAGGTATTCTAATTTATAAAAGAATAAGAGAAATGAAAAAAATAATTCTGACTTCTGGTTCTAGCCAGATGCCTTTTTTTTTGACAGTGGTACTGAACTTGTTCTTACACAGACATGGTCTTTTTAATTGGGTTCAGATTTCACCAGTGTTAACAGATGCATACTATGTAGATTTTATAAAGTCTCAACTTATCTTCACTACATTCCAAGAAAAACAGAGAAGGAGGTTCCATTCTTACTAAACTTCACAAAGCTCTCATTTACTATGAAACTGAGATTTTATTGTTCTGTTTTGCAGGCACTTAAATTTTTCTGTTTTTCATCAAGTGAAATGCTTAGTCATTTGTCATGACCACATTTAATTTTTATGTGTTTTTCCAAGAGTTTTTTTCTAAATGGCCATACTGGTCACATTTGTTGTCCTTCACTAGAATAAAATTAGTTTGTGATCAGGAGAAAATATGCTCCCAAGGAAATTTTAGGATGCAAAGTCAATGGAGTCTCCCAAAAGCCTCCAAGTGTCTTGTATAATATCCACCAAGCAAACCCCAAAGGCTTTGTGCATTTTTACTTCCAACATGATAAACAACTTCCTTACTTCACACCATTCTGCTTTACAGTTCTAGAACTTGTGCTGATTACAGATGCATTTTTCATCAGCTTCACATTGTCTTTCCAAAGTTCTTCAATCATTATTTTTCCCTTCTGTGCTAAGTAATATGAATATTCATCTTGCAACTCACAACAAGACTTGGTATCTTTGAAGAAGCAGTGCCTTCCTACTGACAGTGACAGTTATCAGAACATTAAACTGAAACATGATCAGTTTGATCTTTGCCAGCTTTGTTCTTTTCTTTGTAGGAGTCAGCTTGGATGGGCATCTCTCCATTGTATTCAACACTATCTGTTCTTACTGCTTCTGCAGTACACAGTCTCTGCCTGTCAGTAAGGTAACAAGTTGATTGTTTTTGTTGTCACACATTTAATTAACATCAGGGTGTGTTTATGTTTTGAAATTTTCTCTGTGTGCAATTTTCCTTTATATCAAGTCTTGTTACAAGCAGCAGCCCCTTTCTGCAGAGTTCTCTTCCTTTCTCTTGTGTTTGCACTGCAGTAGCACAGTGGAAAACTGATCTATGGCTTGGTTCCAAGATACTATCATATTACAGACAAACAATGACAATAACTGTAGAGACAGCTGAAATCTCCTCCCTAGAGGTAGTGGTTTTATTTCTGAGAGTCACACTGTATTACTTTGCTCTGACTTATTTAAATATCTTCTAAGACTTCATAAGGTTGGAATTTTCAGAAGCAATCAGTTTGGTTTAACTGCATTGCCATCAAACATCCCCATCAAATTCAACAGTGGTTAGATCAGATGTAAGACTGCCACTAACTGCTGAAAATGTTATTCACTGAAGTTATAGAGAAGTGAATTTCCCCAGTACTCAAAATTACCCCAATTTCATGCTTCTCAAGATGAGAATACGATACTCTGTCCATGTCGTATGGAAAAAACCCCAGCCTTACTGCCATATATCTTAATTCCTTTTCTTATACCTATGTCACCCAGTTAATTGGGTGACACTGTAGAAATGGATGCCCTGCTTTTTTGTTTTTACTAAATCTTGCATTTTTTTTTCTTTATAGGAATGCATACAGTATATGCTACATGGCTCAGTTTAAGGAACAATAAAAGGGAAATCATGTGTCATACAGAACTATCCTAAAATGTCTGTCAAAACACTACACAGTGTGTTTGGTCATACCCTACCATTTAGAAAAGATACTGAATGCCTTGGCACTTCATTTTTAAAATTCTGGGATGCTAAGCAGTGCATTGTCCAAAAAACCCACTCACAATCTAATTCTGTATGACACCATACCATTACCTTTAGTCTTGTGAAAACTCATCCATTGATTGATTGTCTCTAGCTGTTTTCCAATGCTAGTCAGCTTTCAACAGCACATGGCTGGTTCTCAGGACAGCGCTCTTTTTCATTGTAATGTTCTGGGTTTGCCTCATGCACACATGGGAATCTGCCATTAAGAAAACTAAAATGAAATTTTCCTGATGCCCTTTCCTACTGCAGTGCTGTGACTGGTCCTGGTCCGTTTCAGTGAACTGGCAAAACTAAATGCATCAATAATAAACTAAGAAATAATTAAAAAATAATTAAAAGAATTGGAAATACCCACTTGGAGTATTCTTTTCAAACTTCTGGATTTAGGAAAAGGTTTTTCAACAAGCTATGAAATTTCCTTAGAAAGTCCATAAGCCTTAGCAGGTACTTCAAATTTACCTCCACTATAAGAAATCAAGCTCAGTCAGCATTGTAACAAGTTCAGTTTTCCTTATAATTAGCCAAGACGTGGTTAAAGTTGATGTTGTCTTATTTAAGCTGACTTCAGTTTTCACCAATCTTGACAAGTAATGAAGATTACCAAAACCCTGAAGAATTTAATCAGAATTCTATCTCTAGAATCATAAGGATTTCCTATTCAGGATAAAAAGTCAGTATCAAAAGTAGACAAGAAAGTAAACAAATCCAAAAGTACATTTGTAGTAGGATGGTATCTTAGACGAGCTGTGTTCAACACAGGGGGCAGAACAGGCAACAAGAGGAGCCAGAAGAAAAGAGGTTTTACCGTTTGACATATTTTAAAGGCTTTAAAGGTCTGAACTGTAACACTGCATTCGGATCAAGGGTGAAGCATCTCAAAGTTGTCTCTCTTCTCAACCACCCATTACCCTGTAAAGTCCAAATACAGACCCCATGTGAGAAATAAAATTGACTCTAAAGAGAGTAAGGAGAAAATATGTTTCAACAATTAGGTTTCAAATGTGGTGCTTCTACAGGTTCAAAAGCAAAAAATATATACAGGAAATGGAGGCAGTCCTGGAACAATGTATCCTTATTTACTGGTTTGTTGTTTTTTTTTTGCAGAAAAACTGTTGCATAAATTTTCCTCTGATATTTCATGTCATTCTCCTTATTGATTGCATACCTAGTCTCGTGAGCAAGCACAAAATTTTAATCAACATCCTGGACTCAATCCCGCCACCGCAGACTTCAATGGAAATTGGATCAATCCTATTATCTACCGTATGACTCCATAGGGCTTCCACAGGGAGAACTTCATTTCTAGCTCCAGCCCACAGGGCCCCCCAGGCTACATTTAAAGCAGTGAGCAACGTGAATACCAACAAGCCTAAAATAGCATTAAATGTGCTTAAATAGGCCAAGATAATTTGGACAGCTACAAAAGCATTATCTGCACTGAAAGCCCACCAGTATTTCCTGCACATTTGTTACAGGAAATAAGCTATAAAGCCCAGATGTGTTAAAAATATATTACATGGCCTCCTGCTGCCAGGAGGACGTCAATGGCAGAAAAATCCTACCTACTTACTCAGGATGAAATTCAGACCTCATTTGCCCCAATGGTACAGACAGCACAAGCTAAAGAACGTCTCATTCAGCAAGCAGAGATTCTACCTGCCTCGTTTCACAGTGATACCATGACTGGCATTGCTAATCAGAGCAATAAATGTACTGCTGTACATAGAGAATTAGGTTAGATCTTTAGCTGGTATAAGCTAGCATGATGTTCCCTTCTGGCTCAGCTTTCCAGGGGATTTTGGAACATGCCATGCTGTGGTGCTGAGACTGGCCTAACACAGCAAAAATGTGGTTGGTTTCTATCCAAAAGATACTGCTCCAGCATTAGCAAAGTGAAACCCTCCTGAACCTGGTGGACTGACAGTGGGCTAGATGAGGGAGTCAGTCAAGCTCTGTTTTGCAGTAAGATAATGCAAACAATGTGATTTATGCTGAGACTCCAGGAAATGCCGGTGGGCAGATAAGGTGGGATGAGAGGGCACCTTCTGGATAGCCAGGCTGGATGCTGCCTGGCAACCCTGTGGCCCTCTGGCAACAAGACCAGCTGCCAGCACTGGACAAGGGGGAAGCCCCAGCAGCACAGTCTCCCGCAACCCCAAATATCTGGGGAGCAGTGTGGTGCTTGGAAAAAGGCCTGGATCTAGAAGCATAGGGCATGTGGTATTTAATCCACAGCCTGTTCAATAACTGCAGGAACATGCAAAAGAAATACTTTTCTCTCAATGAATCCAGAAAAAAATGGACAGACTGGTAAGCTTCAGGAACAGAAACAAAATATCTTGCTTGATCATTAAATGTAAAATATGTTATGAACAAAATCAAAATACAGTGTTCTGAGTGGCTTTCTAAGCAGTTAAAGACAGTGCCACAAGAATGATTTAGAAGCCTAAGATTTTCACTGCCAGGTTGAGAACATTTTAAAATTAATTGCTTTCAATACTTTTATTTCTTGATTCAGTTGTCTGGAAGGCTAAAAGGCAAAAGAATCAGAAATTTACAGTTCTGGGACAACCAGAAGTGAAATCTAGTCCATAAGATGATTTGGGCCAGTTTGTTTCCAGTGTCCTAGGGAAGAAAAAGGAACAACTGTTTTGGCTGACAGAATACCTGGCAGCCAGATGCCTTCCACAGAGCTTCTGCTCTACACCTGGGACATGTACCACTGCTACCAGCCCTCCATGGGGAGAAACGGCTGACCTGGCAATTTTACTGACATACTCATCCCAATGGCACTAGGCAGGTCTTAGAAGGTGGTGTGGGGCTGTGCTGCACTTAGGAAGCCTTCCAGCCCCGGGTGTAGCATCCCCAAACCCACATGATGGAAGGAGGCCATGAGCAGCAGCTACTGTTCATTAATCCAGATAACGGCTAGAATTAACTGAAACATTTTTGTAATACTCTTCAGGAACCTCATTCAATATATCAATCGCTAGAAATTAATGGTATGAGCTTGCATTAAATCAGTCTTTCACTATCTTGGCTTTCTATATGGCAACTGATTAGGAGGTACTTCCTGCAAGCTAGGAGCCAAAAGAGAATCTACAGACACAAGTTAAAAGACATGATGGTACGTTAGCTCCCACGCAGAGCTTCCCTGTATCCCACAGCATGCGACAGTCACAGGGTATGAACACAGAATGGGAACCGCCATAACCAGGATTTGCTCCACTTCCATTGAGTCACCTGGTATGTTCGAACAGGATAATGTGGTTTTGCTCTTGCTGTTGCCACAGAGACATAGAAAGCATCTGAAACAGAAGTCATCCAGTAAGGATGCTCTCCCACAAATGCAGGTCAGAGGGAAGCAAGTCCAAGTTTTTCTCAATGCTATAGGGAAAGGGACATACACTCAAGGAAACTCCTGCATTGGCTCTAAGTAAGTCCCATTGACTTCAGAGTCATGCAGAGATCTGGCATGCACAGGTAGTCAAAGCCTCATTATTTGTAACAAAAACTATTCTAGAGAAACAGTCCAGTTCCCAAAGAGCTCTGCACTGTTTTGTGAACATCAGATCAGACAATAAGAGCACTTAAGTTTGATCAAGCTCATGTCCTATATGTGTGTGTACATGTGTACATATACATAAGCAATTTTTTTTCCACACAAGCATTTTTTTCTTCTGCACAACATTCTAGAAAAAAGAAGTAGTGAAAAAAAAATTAAGAGGAACCTAATTTGTAACATCCATATAGAAAGAGTTGTGCTTTTTTTCCTCTGCCTTCTACAAGGCGCACACAAAGGAAGTTAAACACAGTTCTACCAGCTCTTGGTCACCAGCCTACAGCACAACTAAAATTGTTAGGATTTTTTTTTAAGGCTGGTGGTTTTATTATTTATGATACACAGCACAACTTCACTTAGCCTAATGTCTTATCTGAAAAAAACACACTTAGAAATGAGGTCATGTCCCTTGACATACATTAAGTGATGTGAAAAGCCCCCATTTATCCTAATGCGCATTTATCCATGTTAATACCATTTGAATAAAGGAATTTTCACAATATGTCAGACTTCTCTTTTTTTCTGACCAAAACTCAAAGTTAATTAAACCAAACCCTACAATATTTATGACTTTTTTTCCTTGTAGCTCAATGTGGTTTAGAAAAGGTGATGTTAATATTGACATTAATTAATGTCAATCTTAATGTACTATTACATTAATAGGCTGGCATATCACTCAGCCTAAGGCAACGTACTGTGCTGCTCAAGCTATTTATAACAAAAAGTATTTTAAACAGCTTTGCCCCCCCCCCCAAAAAAAAAAAAATCAATTTATATTAAATGTTGTTGCAGAATCAGATTCATCACCCTAGGGATTAACAAAAAATGAAAGACCAATTTAATGACAGGATTTAGTTCATTATTTATCTTCTAGCATGTAAATTATAGATTGTCATGAATTTTTCATTCTTTTTGGTGCCCACTACCTAATTCATGCGAAAAAACATAAGTCTGTGTTACAAAGAGCAAGCTCCCTGGCTCTGCATACGAGAAGCATTTCCTCTGCCTTCTGACAGACCGTAATCTGTCAAAATGAAAAATTAATGGAGGCTCCCTTAATTCATCATCTTCTGCCTCTCTTCTATTAATGGCTTTTTTTTTTAACAGGTTCCATAGCTCTGCTCACACTGAATGCAGCAGGTGGGGTGAAGATAAACAGGCCAGCTGACTGCTGCAGCTTAGGCAGGGCACAGGGATTCAGCTGCTAGATGGATGACGTGTTATTTATTAAAAGCACTGAGGAATCCTGTGGTTTCCAACATAGTCTGTGAGCATGCTGAGATAAAGCTCATACCATGTGTCTTACCACTCTCAGCTTGGCCACAGAGAAAACTACTTTGTACAAAAGGATCATAAAGCAGTTGCATGGACTCTGTTGCACTACGTACAACTCAAGCCATCCACATAGCAATCAGAGAGAGAATAATTAGGATTCAGTTTTATTATAGAAGGTACATAAAAACAAATCAATCCCTCCCTCAAATATACCTTTGCTGAAACATTTTATGCTGCCGAAACAAAACCCACAGGTCTTAGAACATAAAAAAGCATTTAATCAGTACAGAAATATGTCATTATAGATACACTGCATCATCTTCCTAATCACTAAAATCTAAAAATGGAAAGCTGCTTCAAAGGTTTTGTGCTTTTCCCAACTCTGCTTTTGCATGTCTGATGCTTTACTGTGGTTGTGACAAGATAAAGCCCAGGAAAACCATGCCTCATCAAAACAGGATTCTGACAGCCACATGACATGATTGTTAAGAACAGAGGAGCTTTACAGAAATGGATCAGCCTAAAAGTCAAATGAATGTTTGCTAGAAATAGCAGAGGGGATTATAACAGTAGAAAAGCATTTCCTTTTGTAAAGTGCATGCAGTGCACATCCATACATGTTCTGAAAGAATCATTTTCTGCTATGGAAATCCCTACTCACACACCCATTTTTAACACTACAGTAATACTGCTGGCTAACTCCAGAGCCATTTCACAGAAAAAAAAAACATTGCCTGACTCTGTGTCAAGCTGTGTAGTACTTAGAATTAACTTCTGAACCAGTAGCCTGTAAATTCCAGGAGGAATTAACAGCCTATTACACATGCATTTTAACCTGCAGCCAAACAGGACTATTTTAATTGAGAACTTGCTGTCCCAGTATAAATATTGCAAACAAATTCATTTACCACAATAGCTAGAATAACTAGAATATGACTATGACACTGAAGCCTGGCCCACGTCTCACTGATGTTAATGAAAAGGTATCCATGGAATGCATGAGCGAGGCTTGACCCACATTTTGCTCACGGACTGTTTCATTCAGGTAGAGCCGGAGTCTTGGCCTGAAATGACAGAGGCCAAACTGCCAGTCCCTGTCACTGAACCATGTTTATTATAGCTACAGCCTGCATGTCTTAGGCGCTGAATAAAAGAAAACTTAGTTATCTGCTTCCCTTGTGATGGGAAGGGGAAAATGACACTTTTTACCTGTTTTTCAGAATTATTTTCTTTGTAAAATGTCTTGGTTAAATATATTAACTTTGGAGACCTTCCTCAACCCCCAAAATAAAATCATAAACTCCAGACAAATACTGAAAGAATTCAGATTTTCCATAATGGAAACAGGAGTAACTTACCATTACCAAACAGCTTTGCAAGTGAACTGACTCTGCACATTCAAAAATGGCTGCAAAGTGAGACATTTCTACAAGAATGGCTGGTCAATGAAGCTGGTACAAACAAGCTTTAGGACCAAAGATGGTTAAGATCTGGACATTCTGTAGCCTCCATGCAATGACCTGGTCACCTTTTACTTAATGTGTTCACATCATAGAAACCACCATTTAAAAAGAGACCACTGTTCCACTTTTCTTTCTGAGTCTCAGAAATCATCCAGCAGCTCCAAAGCCTGGAATACTATAACTTGCTACTGGAAGAGCTCTCTCTCTCCGAGGACAAGGGGATGAAATGCTTATTGCTCCTCTCCAGGCTGCACTTGGCCTAGAAACCAAACACTTTCCTCCAGAATAGCTTACCCACTCTTCATCTCAACTGTTTATTATTCCTTAATAAAGCATTACCATACAGATAAGATTGCACCCATGCAGCACAACTATTTGCCTCTAAAAGCTTGATGATGGAGAATAATGCAAGGGGAAGTAGCAGAATCATATTCCTACCTGCCATGGGTCATAAAAGGAGCCCCCAACACCTTCTCTCGTGATCAAGTATTAAATCCTTCAGATACCTAAAAATTATTATGCTGATATGGCTGTTAAGGTCAAGGTTTAAAGTATAATGTGGATCTTAGAAGAAATTCTAGTGATTGATGTAACACATCAGACACTTACCTTGAAAAAGGTATTATTCAGCTGCCTCCACTTGAAGATTAAAAGTAGGGGGAAAACAAGTTGTAGAACTGGTTAAATGACGGGTGGTTGTTCTCAGTGGTCAATGTTGCAATGAAATTACTGTAAAAAATAGCTACTGATATTGAAACTTGCCTGCAACATCTTCTGATCTCTCTAATACATGTCCTCCAGGCAGCAGTTCTCTCCTCACCTCAGTAACCTTGTTACGCCAGCTGGTTTCAAATATTAGTGATTTTTAAAATCATGTCTGAAAGATATTTTCTGTACACTCTGCATGTGAAGTTTCTGAAACTTTCCTGACAATGAGACAGGTTCTCCTTGCACCTGCTTGGAGCCCAAGATACTTCCACACAAATTGCTCCCTCTTTTCTGAAATTTGATCTCATTATTTTTAATGGTTGCACAGCGTTTGCGAGCACCAAGCTTTAAGCAGCATCACAGAAGGACAACATTGAGAAGTGGGCAGAATTTTGAAGACACACAAGCTACAGAAATATGGGGTGAACCATGCTTTATTGAAACCTGAGCTCACTACGAGCAAGAGCCTGGGATTTTTCCATAGCCAGTGCTTTGTAATGTATATCAATTTATATCAGAGCTCCAATGCTTTATGAATAGCCTATCTTCTACTTCAGACAACATTATTGCATATCTTCCCATTCATTATTAAGCCCATTACAGAACACTGACATTAAATAGATGATTTGCCCAAATTTTAGGGAGTTAAGGTTCAGAACATGATCACTTCTACTGTAGGGCAGAAAAGAATAGTCAAGGAGAGGCTATAGTATCTCCACACACAATGCAGCCCTGGTGTAACCCCAGGCTCAGGATGGCAATAGGAGAATCCAGTCACTCCTCTGTTAAGTTCACTTCCACAGAAGCTGGGAGGACAATAGAAACAGCTGCTCTTTGCTGCTATGTTTATGCCTAGCCACAGACAACAAAAACACAAAAGCACAGCAAAAATAAAGTAAATAGGAAAAAAAAATAATCTATTCAGACTACTGAAAAAATTCAGATTCATTGTACAAATAAAACTGACCAAGGAAAGGAACTGAAAACCAGGCCCTAGACAATGTGCCTGTCAGCAGAGAATTCAACTTTTTCAGATACTGGACAGACTTTCAAAGAATGAACTTGAAATTAAAAGGGAGAGGCTGGAGGAAAACAAGAGCTTTGTCATCCACAAGAGATCTGACTCCAGGTTCCATCAGTTCAGGTTTTTGTTGCTCTAACAATATAAAGTTGCCAGACAAGTTGTTTCATGTTCATAATCAGGGTCCTTTACACCATTTTTGCTGCAATGTGATATAAATGAAGCTCTTCCAGCCCCCTAAGGTTGTTTTCCCCCAGGTTACATTTGGTCATGTGTCCTCACAAGTTACTTCTGGTCTGCAGCCACAGGAGTGAGAGCAGGATCAGGCTTTCTCCAGAATCAGGATGCAACTATGTTGTGTCCACAAGGATGTGTTTATGTCTGAGATCAGCTTCATTAAAACACAAACTCATGGAACTAAAAATACGAGGCACCTGATTTTAGAATAAATCACCTTCATGAGATTATGGTCTTTTCTTCGTACTGCAATATTCACAGGAAATTAATGAGGTTGTCAGAGGAATTCTATGAAGATTTATGTGCTGATTAGGTGACATGTCTGAAAACAAAATAAAATAATAAAGAATCTTTTCCATTAAAAAAGCAGCATACTTAATTTGAATTCCATCTTTTATCTGATTACTTCTGTTTAGTGGCAAATACTTCCTTTGTTTAAAAACCCTTCACAAAGGCAAAGCCTCAGGAAAACATTTTGTAGAAGTATTCTGAAAGTCAAAGTCATTTTGACAGAAATCAAACCAGAAATAATTTCTCCCTGAAGGAATCCTTCTTTATTTTAATGATGTCTGGATTGTTTCCATTTAAATAGTGTAATAGGAATTTTTTTAGAGTTTTTGATTCAAACTGTCCATTTTAACAATGATCTTTCTTGTGAGCTTCTTCAGTCATTTGTCATACACATTTTGTTCAAATGGAGAAAACAAATATTAAAGGAAAACAATTTGACTAAAACCATCTTCCCTTCATTAAGGAGCTTTATGTTCTAATGTCTGAAAGTGAAAGTCTGCTTTAATGGCTGCTGGGAGCAGGGGATCTCTGTCTGACACTTACCGAGGCATTCTTTCTGGGTAATAGAGGCTATTTATGGGGCTTTTCATGACCTTCTTCTTGGTACTACCAACAGAGGAATACTGTAGGCATCTCTTTTGCATCCACATATCTGCTTGCCCACAGATTATTGTCTCTATTGTTTTCTTCATTTTGAAGAAGAATGCTGCATGTAATTAAAACAAGATAGCAGCACAGTACCGTGTGTTCTATCACACATCTGAACAGTCCCTGCAGTCATTACACATACTAACGTACATTACACTGTGGAGACAAATATGTTGAAATAAAACTGCTTGTTTTATTATCGGGTATATTATGAAGCCTGTCCCACATTCTGGAAGATACTTCTTCGGTCAGAAAAGGACTTTTTGGGTTTTAATAGTACATGACAGGCCTTCTTTTAAAAAGAAAAAAGCAAAACACACACCTGTAATTGTTTACCCAAATCCCACAATCCCTTCCAATTTAAACTGAAAGCCTATTTACTTAGACTAATCCATTCAATTTTTCATTATGAGAACCAGACGTACTCGCTCTGATTCAGAACTCACTTCCAGAAAACCCCTCTGCATAAGCTTGTCATTGGTAAAGCACCTCCCATCTTCACCTTAAACAGAGCCACTGTGGGTGGAACAGAAGAACAGCAACAAAATTGCTCATTTCGTGCGTTTCTAACTATGAGCAGCAGTAAACCTCTTAAGAGCCACATCCTTTAGCTGCACAGATATATGCTCAAGCAGTAGCAAGCAGAGGCCCAAAGTGTCTCAAATTCCTGCATCTAAACCCAGCACCAGTCAGCTTACCCTTTCAACAGCATTGTCATCATGATTTCCTTTTAAAAAAGGATTCGTACAGCGGTGTATAGTGATTTACAAAGTAATTGCTTTTTGTTTTCAAGTTTAAGAAATGGATAGAGTGCATTCCTCTTGAAATACACTGGTGTTACGCTTTAAATAGAAAAACTTATATATTACTATTGTCAGAATTACTGCTAATTAATAGCCCTTTGCCTAATGACAATAAATGTGAATCCGAGTAATGAATGTTTCAACTGGACCCAGATGCCTAAGGCCATGCAATTCCATGCTACAGAAGTATAAATGAGTCAGGAGTTCCTATGCATCAGCAATGAGCAGGCTGATTTGGAGGTGGTGGTTTTGCATAATAGCAACCAAAGGTTGAAAAAATAAACTTCTGAAGCAATACTAGTCAGTACAATCTCCATTAAAACAGAAACTGGTTACCTAAGCTACCATGTAGTTAAGTAGCACTGGGAATAAATGCTACTATGTCCCACTGTCCAAGTTTCCCCTATGGTTCCAATTTGATACAGATGTTGAGAGCTACATGAGATTCTGAACAAAAAATAATTCAGCACACAATAGTTTTGAGGTACTAGGTAGCTGGTTTCTTTTCAAACCTGAGTGAGGCTGTTTGTGTGTATATCTATAATGTTAAGGAAAATAGGCTTAAATTTCATAAAACAACATCACGGAATTTTATGAAGCGAGAAAGACCCCTTAAGATGGAGTCTCAGAGAGCTGGGTACATAGCACAGATTCTACCGCTGGCTGTGATGAGATGTCTGGCAACAATAAGCAGACTGTTATCATCACAAGGGATCAAGTGCCTAAAGCAGGGAGGGTTTCACTGTCTCCCTGCTCTCTGGTTCAGTGCTTAACACCATAATTGTCTCTGCATTTGCTTCTTCCAGCTGCCAGGGTAAGTCCTGCACAGTCCCTGCAGTCTGGTGATGCGGTATGCTCAACACAGACAATTTCTGGACTGAATCCAGAGAGCTTTTCTTTTATTTTCAAGTGAACATTAGAATAAGCAGTTGAACCTAGTTAGGTTTAACACTTGCAAGTACTTGGCTACGTCGCTTCTTTGTCCTCACCAGACCCCTCCAGAAGTTACTGCCAACAGACTTCATCTTGACTAAAGCTGCCATTGCCAAGCACTTGCAGAGGGCTGGTCAGGTGGGCTAAACGTGTAATAGACAAATACAAACAGATTGGATATCTCTGAAGTAACTTTAATAAGGCCAGGTTGGATGGGGCTTGGAGCAACCTGGTCTAGTGGAAGGTGTTCCTGCTCATGGCAGGGGGGATTGAAACTGGATGAGCTTTAAGGTCTCTTCCAACCCAAACCATTCTGTGAATCTGTGATATATAAAAAATGTCAGCTGCTGGCTCATACTTCTCAGTTTAAGACACAGAACAAACCCCAGTGATCAGAGGCAAGCAGGAGACACTGAATGCTTGGCAGTAGCACATCTCCCCCACCCTCCTCCAGGAAATGGATAAACCACAAAAATGAATAAATGGAAATGCATAAACCACAGTGCCCACTGCCACCAGATCATCTGTAGGCTGGAATAATGAAAACAATTCTTGCCCTATCGATATCTACGAGGCAGACAGAAAACATGCGTGGATTTCTATAATTTCTTTTGGCTGCTCCTGCAAATTAAACAGGTTAGTTAGATGACCACGATCTTACACAGCCTCTCAAAATCCAATAGCAGAAGCTACCTGGAAAACTCAGTGACCACCCCAATGCACAGACACTGAGCATCATCAGGTCGAGGCTTTTCAGAAACTTGTCTTGGATTTTCAAGGAGTTGGAGTAGACAGATCTCTGCTGCTAGAGCAAATCTGTCTGTCAAAACGTTTCTAAACAAAGAGCAAACCAACCTTTCTAATGATATCATTTTAACATTTTGTTTATCGTGAGGAAAAGCTAATCTCTTTTCCTCGGATTTCTGTACTCTTGGATGCAGCTGAACTATTCTTCCTGAAAGTTCTAAAACATTTAGCCTGAAGCAAATATTTGCATAAAAAGTTTCAGTTTGAATAATTAAAACCTGGCAAGTGAAAATACCAAATGCTGGACTACCTTAAGAGTGAGAAGTGTTACCAACTCCATCTGCAACAGACACTTGCATAACATTTTATGAAACCCTTCAGGACAGAAAAAGCTTACACCTTCGCTGCTCACATACAAATAATTTTGTAGATGAGAGTGCTACAAGTCTTCCAAGTCAGAGACATCACTGACAAAAAGTAAACAAGGACCACAGAAGATCATAGCTCTATTTCCCAGTCATCATAATGTAGTTGCTGCCCAAACTCTGTGTAAAATGCCTCTGAGAAAAGTTAAAGTGCAGTCTGTTTTCCAGACAATGCTCTACAAAGCAGAGGCACTTTTTGTTTTTCTAAAAAAACAATGAAAAACATTTTTGAATGGAAGGACTAAGATAAAGATTTTTTTTAAAATATGAACCCTTATTCTATTAAATGCGAATGTGCCTTAATTTCTAAGTGAACAATGAGATGTTCTAAGATGCATCTGAATGGTACGTATACAGAGAGCTCTTACACATCAGTGAAAGTTACTACAGATTGCCTCAGGTTGTTAATTAATGGACTATAAGCCACTGAAACAGGCAATATATAGATGCATGCTTTCAACTATCTATAGCCAAATATTTATTGGATGAAATATGTCAAGAAAACCCTCAATCCAAAACAAAAACAGAAGCTGTAGAGAAAGACAGAGTAAGGGGCAGGGTGTACAACCCAGCCCTCTCCCCTGAATTATAGGTTCTCTTAAAGACGGGTTAGATAAATATCTTTTGTGAAAAGCTTGCTGATCCTGTCTTAAGATGGGGGAGGATTAGTCAACCCCCTTGAGGTTGCCTTTCATCAGAACTGTCTATAAAGCTATGTTTGTAAAATGTTAGGGATTACCTTGGCAGTAAGACTGCGTCATTAGAACAAGACCTTAAAGAGACAAATTAATGACTAATTGGATAATACAGCAAAGAATGGGTCATGCTCTATATTGAGGTCAAACTCTGGTTCTGTTTGGGCTAAGCAAGTTGGCATAACACTGCATTACAGCTAGCTCTTGGCTATATGTATTGCAAAGTTGTGGACAGCATGGTGTTTGGTAGCTTGATCCTTCAAAGGTCATCTTCTAACATGATAAATGTGAGCAGTGAGGACAGGCCCTAACTGCTGTCTGGTGTGCAGAACACTGCTCTCAGATAAGCATGATGAATTCCTGCACTTGAGGGTTAGAAATACCAGCTAGCTGTTTGATGTGCTGTGACAGTATGGGAGGTGACATTTCCCCTTGCTTGCTCTTCTCATCATCTGCTCATTGATACAGCAGCATCCCAGTATTGAAAAGGTATCAGCATTTATACTGTGTAACGCCAATGGCTACAGTCTGCACTCTGAACAAAACTCCCTGCCTGGGATGCTTTGCTGCTCTCCATCACCAACATACCAGAGGATGCTTTGCTCAGCTACAGCAGGAGCTCATTTCTGCTGCCATGCCCCAGAAGAGGCGAGTCTCTTCAGCAGGGGCCCTCAGGCCTGACCTAGTCTCAGAGTGAGCAAAAGCCTGAGCGTGCACCAGGACATGCTCCCAGCTACAATGGGGAAATGCCCCTCTCAGGATGCATTTCACCAAGGGTGCAATTAAGACCCAAATGACTTCAGGGAAGCCTCTCTCATGCCATACTCATGAAGTTTTAGCTGGAGACTCCCTTGTCTCCCTTCCAGCCCCAGTCCATCCAGCCTAAAGAGAGCTTGGCCTCAAGCATCTTTGAACAACTCAAATGTGAGACTGCTGTCCATGTATTTTTCAGTTAGTTGCAGACAACACCATGGTACTTAACTCATCACCTCAAGGTCTTTTTGACTGAGGCAGTCTTTGTGCAAAGATACCCATTAATATTGGACAGACTTGGCTACATAGCAGATGTTCTGAATGGACCTCAGGATGGGATTAAAGTATTCCTCTATCCCAGTGCAGGCTCTGCGGGCCTTAGAAACATTTAGGTAAAGACCCAAAATAATCATTACTGGTGTGCATTATTTCTCCTGTTTTCAAAAAAAACCAACAGAGCCTCGGTGGGGCTTTTTTGTTTTTACAGCCACTTGATTGCATTTAGCCTCTCACTGCTTTAGTGAACTAATTTTCATTAAGTTAAAAATGAATTCCAAATATAGGGTCCATAATTAAGAAGAAACAGTTAATCCTTTGTGATAATCTGAATCCAAAATCATGCTTCTGAGTTATTCGGACAATCAGTTACAGGGAAAAAAAGAGTATCTCTCTCCCAAGCCTTATAATATCAATGGTCTAAAGAGACATTTCTTCCTTGGGTCTCTGATTTCCCTGGTGGCTGTAATATAAACCCTGAATTTCTTAAATGTCACTTAATTTATATGATATTTTTGTTTACCCTTTTAAAATAACAAGTTGTTCCGTAGCATTTATGCCTGTTTGAAAAATTAGATATCGTGGGCAATCAAGCGCTGCAGTTGCATTTCCGTTAGCTTAAGCTTAGTGAGTATTTACCACAAAAAGAGAAAATAAAAATATGTCTTCTCTTACTTTTTCAGTCTTTCCTTTTTGTCACAATTGTCTACCAATTTAAAAACCAACCAACCAACCAACCAACCAACCCACCAAAACCTACTTATTTAACTTTTCATGTGTTGATTCTTAACAGTGTAAGAAATTTAAACTGATTATTACTTTGCCTTTGGTGAGCAAGGAAGAAGCTATGGGCCTGCTTTTACCTCTCCATGGCTGACATGGGTTAATTAATTTCACTCCAGCATGTGGTCCCAAGTGAACTCCCCTCATGTGGTATCACCTTGCGGCAGGTAGTGGCTTGCAAACATTATAATCTTTCCAGAAGACCTTCTGACAGTAATGAAATTAAATTGACCTGTGTTGCATCTGGTCTCTGAATTAAGATGGCAAGATTTGTAGGCATCCTTTTTGACTGGAGAAGCACAGCCTAACTCCCCAGACCATGCTGAATTTTAAACAATCCCTTGTTCACATAATAATTTTACAGTCTTTCCAAAAGGCCATCCCCATTAACAGAGAAAAAGCAAAACAAGTTTATCATACTAAACGGGGACAGATGACTTACCTCTGTGTTTATGACCTGTGTTTAGGGTTATTTTATATCAGTGAATAAACGTGACTCAATCTTGAAATACACCTATTTGGCAAAATACTTTTGAAGACTTGTAGAGAAGGCCCACATTGTAACTGAGTCCGGGAAGATTTGTACTTGCATCAGGAAGAGAATTAATGATAATCAAATGTAAAAAGATCCTGTTATTCTTACCTGAGGAGGCAAGCCTTGTGTTACTGCCCTGTCTGTATGCCTTTACTAACTTCTGAGACAAACTACATGTTTTAGCTTTACTTATAGGATGGTGGAGATCTCAGACAGGCATTCCCAACAATTTGGAAAAGAAAGGATGAAACTGACCTACAAAAATTCTCTCTGCAGCAAAAGGTTGCCTCTGAGCTCCAGCACAGTACAAGAAGATGAAGGAGCCTTGCAGAAGAACATCGCAGAACCAGTACATTTCATAAGTGAGGCTCTTAACAAAACCGTATTTTTTAGCACATTGACATTAATGAAGTAATCTCATTTTCTTTACCAGATGATCAAGTTCAGTTTTCACACTACAGACTCCACTTATATCTTCTTATAGCCCAAAGCCTGTGTATGTTCTTGATTTAGACATCTTGCTACATTTTCACATCTAGGCTATGCTTGATCAATCACTACAGCGGCTTTTGAAAACCAAACTGGAGGTTGTCTGATGTGACAACCCAAAGCACCATACGATTTTGAGCATCTTCTGTCTATTCACGCACTTAAACCAGCTACGCTGCTCCCTGAGCTTTCCTAATTACTTTTTGTTACATTATTTTTCAGTTGTATGACCTTGGCAAAAAAGACTGAGTCTTCTTGTACATTGAGTTCTGCTTCAAAATTGGACTTCCAAGGTATATTAGCAATAGAAGTTAACAGTAGGTAGTCCAAATGCTGCTATTGGACGTATTTAAATACACAGATGACGGTTAAAACCAGGACTGGATTCTGTAGTTATCTAGGGATCAATAACCTATAAGAACAAACAGAACTGTAAAACTGTGAGCTAGAAGAAGAGAGATGTGGTAAGATGCACCTTCTAAAAATGAACCAAAATCAAATTGTCACAAATACTGGATGAAAAACACTAGGTGCAAACTTATGATCAGAAAGGTCACACATGCTTCTTTCTTGAGGCCAGTGATCACTGCTATCAAATCTCAGGCTAAAAGAAAATGGGTTCTTCCCCATCTCTCCCAGAAATTTAAGACTAACAGAAATTCCCTCCAGTGCCAATCTCTTAATTCTACTTGATTACCTGCTATATTAACATGATGATTTGCTCATTTGAACCCATTGATCTGTTGATTCAGTTTTAATTGCAACCTTGATTTGATCACTGTGTTGCTCCATTCTTAATTACCTCAGAGATACTACCTAAGATTGGCTCAGTTATATGCTGGTTTAATTTCATAGCTTCTTGCTTAAGTGCTTAATCCGTAAGTAGGACTTCAGACTGCAACACAGCTCATGAATGCAAAGAAAAAGCATTTCAAAGCCACTGGTGATATTTTCAAATGAGTACCCAAGTCATTCTCATACTAATTCTGGAAAACATCAGAAGCCCCTTTTACTTAATTTATTAAATAGGGGACCCAAAAGATCTGCCTGAACCTCAGCATCTTTGGGAATGTACTTGCAAATTGGACTTCTACTTTGGGATTTAGAGGTAATCCAAATTTTCGGCAAAGATTTCTGAATTCCTTGAGCAGGAATCCCAAGATTATTATTCCCTAGAAATTAACAAATAGACTTTCATTTGACTAATTTTTAATCATACTGAATTCTTACATGACCCTCATTTAACAGAAGTTTTCTGCTGACAGAAAAAGAAGGAAAAGGAGATGAAGTGTGATAGGGAACTGTTGAAAAAGGACCTTCAAGGTCACTTTTTTTGTGTAGATGCATATGAAGAGCCAAACCCCCCAAAGGTCCTAACAGGAGTCATAATCAACTTTCATTGTCTCAAACCCCATGGCAGAAAGAAATTGAACCAAGGGTAAGAAAAGAAAGGTCAGAGATAAGAGATAAAGCTTTGCATAAAATGTCACACGCTACACAAGTCTGCCATGCCTACCTACTTGCCAGGTTATTGAAAAGGCATAAATGCTCATTTATCACCTGCTGAACAGAAGAACAAGGAGGAAGAGACTAGTGAAGAATAAAGCAACGGGAATAAAGGGCCTCTGAGAGATCAAGATGACAACCAGCATGTGTTTTCACCCAGAATATTTAAAAAACAGTAGTTAGTACTAAGGTGAAATATTGGAAGTTTGAGACCTACCAGCCTTCCTGGACCATTAAGCTATTTTGGGAAGCACCAAGGAAGAAACTTACAAATTTTAAGGCAATCCCACTTACTTGTTCTTGCAGCAGCAGGAGGTCTAGGTGGCACACACCTACTTTTGCACTTCCCTTCTGTGAATAATTCAATGCCCCAGTTTGCTGGAAAACCAGAGAAACTGGGCTATCTGAAACAGTACACTAATATGCATGTCTTCATGGTGTGAAAAATTAAGTAAAATAATCTTTGTTTCATCAAAATTAACCCCATGGCTTTGCCTTGGTCATGTAACTTGGCTTTCAGGGCTTAAGGCCATTATTTAATTACAAGAGATGAGGATGAGATCTAAAGGAACCAGCAGCTTATGACACAGACTTAGCACAAGATTTCTAAGCCTTCCTCTATCAGACCTGCTTTTGCCTGTGCAGTGCTGCAGTAGACAGAACTCAGCTCCATTTGACATGGCAGCACCTATGCTGCTTCATGTTGTAATCCTTCAATAGCACAATACATCTCATTGACAGAGCTCAAGCTGCCATTAAGTCGGTGAAGGGGCACTCACCTGCAGCAGGACTGAGACTAGCTGACTCTGCTTTGGAAGTGCTTGGGCCTGTCAATAAGCACAAAAGACTGCCTACACATTCTCTGTGGCAAGTTTGTCTCTTACTCTGTTTGTACCCTGGCTGGCATAATAGGATCTATAGGCTCTGCATCGCCAGTGGACTACAGAATATTGACAACTGCAGTATTTGATAAGTAAACAAGTCTCTCTGAATTTGATAGCCCAATAAATAACCATTTCAGGAGCACAGGCTGGTTGTTGCCTCCTGAAAATGAGGACAGAATGGTTCTTAATGGCTGATAGCAAAAATAATCGAGTCTTATCTAAATCAAACTTTATTGGACTCGATGAATTATTTTTGGTCTTCCGTAATCAAAGCTGAGAATTCACCTGTCAGGCACAGTATGGTAAAACTCATTAGAACTTCACCATGTGCTATTATGAAATCGCTCCATATGGCAGTGCATGACTGTTTATTTACTAGATTCAAATATAGGCACGTTTCAGAAACACAAAAAAAATTATATTATTTTCAAAATCCTTTAAGGCAAAAGTGTATATGCAGAAGTTCCCCACTTCTGTAATGGAAATATTTCACTTGTAAAAACAACTTCGCCTTGTGCAGCAGCAAAGCTATTGATCAGGCAATTGGCAATCCTCAAGTGTGAGCATTCATTAAGGCAAAGGTATATGAATCATTTTTTAATGACATCTCTTTGCTTTCAGCAGCTTAGCGTGTGTCCTGGTTTCAATGGATACACTGTAATTTAGGCAAGCTGTCTACAGGCTTCAGCCATTACTCTTACCATATGTTTTCTTCAAAAATTACCATGCACTGGGGCCTGCTAGCTGCATTCATGTAGCGAGGTGCACTCTCTCTGCTGTATCAGCACGTTAACACTACTTGAAAAAGCAAGAATAATGTGCTTATAAAAAGAAATTCCCAATTAGCAAGTTTAGTGCATGTGTGTTAACTTGGATTAAATACATTCCAATTATGGGCAGCTCATTATTAAAACTACAGACAGCTGTTTGCCAGAAATGTGAGATCTGGTAAACAAGCCTTTCCCCATAACCTCGCAGAAGATCCCAGGTTGTTTCTTCTTCTCCTTGGTTGCCAAAGAATAAGTAGGAATACTGCAGTAAACTGCTCTGCCACCCCTTCTATACATTTCAAAGCAGAACGAATGCCAGAGAGAGCAATGAATTAGTTAAAACCCAAGAAAAATCAGAATTCAATGTCCAGAAAAGCCTGGGGGCTCATGCACTATTTGGGAAACAGGCTGTGCCAGCTTCCCTTGCTAAGAACACTGGACCAGAAAAAAAAAACTGGTATTGAAACAGGAAGGATTTCATATTACTAGTTCCATATATTTTGATAGCCTTGAGTCAAGTGCCTGTGATGTGCATGTCTCAACTTTATTACACTAAACTGTTATACCATTCAGGTGTCCCAGTTACTGGGGGGCCTTCCAAGAGTGGTCCCAGACTACAGAGAAATGTAAATTCATTTTTCTTAAACCTTAAATATTAAATGTTTTAATAAGTGCATACAAGACCAATGAGTTAGAAAAAGGCAAAAGATACAAGTGATGTTTCCCGTTAAACCCTTAACTTCACTGTAGTACCTAAAAAATATCCACTTAAAAATACAGCCCACATTTTCAAACTATTCCAGGATCCAGTTATGTCAGTGGAAGTTAACTACTGAGTTAGGATTTAAATACCTCTGGATTGCCAAATGTTTTCAGAAGTTTCGAAACATGCCAGTTGTAGAATTAGAGCGTATTTTTTTCAGTCTTATTTTTAAGTACACATTTCTGGGAGAATGATGCTGTGCCAGGAGATCACTAGTAACTTTTGTACTATAATGTTTGCAGGAAAGCAGGGATACGTCTCTCAGAAAGCACCAGCAGTCTCAGGGAGGGGGGGGAATCTGTTAGGTTTGACTTTTGCTCCATCATCAACCAGAAAAATGAAAAAATCCAGAATCTGTTCCCAACTGCTGATACCATCAAGGCAGAAAACCAAAGAGCTTCTCTGGGTAAAAGCACAGAGGACAGTGGCTGTGAGGGTATACACACATATGTGCAAGCAGTAGGCCAAGGCACCAAGTGAGAGCTTAAAAACATAACCACCAAACACCACCACCTACTTTGATGTCTGTGCTCACTTGAAGCTCAGCTAGATCCAAACTTTAGTTTCTAGCAAGAGAATTTATTTCCCAGACCTAAGCCTGCAAAACCAGCCCAGGTGGGGCTGAGCCAAGCTAAGCAGTCCCAAGAAGCTGCTGCTGTTCATTCACAGGCTTTCTAGGTCTGCGATATTTTAATCACATTTGTACATTAGCAAAATCTAACAAAAGAAGAGGATGCACTTAAACGGGAAGGGGGGGGGGAAGGAGTTTGAAAGAAGTTTGTGCCCATATTCAGATGGTGGTTTAAATGGACTTACTGACAGTGGACACCCATCGCCAGCCAAGCTGCAGGCATCAGCATGGTGCCCAAGTGACCTGCGGCCAGTGAAGGAGTCCATCAGTCTCAGCCAAAAGCAGGGAGAAACTCTTTGCTACTCAACCATAGGAGAAAAATAAGAATGGTTCCTATGTCCTATCCTTCACATCCAGTTGTTATTCTTCATGGCTTCCTTGGCTCTACACTTGGAGAGTAGCACAGAGCATATCAAAGAAACAAGGGGAAGCTAGATAGACTACTGTATTGGAATCTTATGACAGAGATAAGCACAAGGTATTTTACACTTTATATTTTGAGGGAGCAACTTCAGCTGTCCCCAGGTGTGATCACTAATCTTGGTCTGAAAATAAAAAATACTCTATTTCAACCAGTGGACAGGTTAAATAGCACATGGGTATGACATGGATCCAAAATCTGTCTTGAATTATGGCAATACCAATTCCTTGTTATATTTGAACAAAATCCCTCCAGGCAACCTACATTTTTTCCCAACCAAACAGAAAGCAATCAAAGTTAGAGATAACTGAAAGAGAAGATACATCTGAAAGACACATCTATGTCTTGTGTGACATCTCTCTATGTTATTAAGAAAAAAGACTACCTGAAGCCAGAAGAAAAAGGATAATTAAGGACCATGAGAAAGTACCTCTCAAAATCATAGTACTTGTAAGCCTTATAAAAAAAGGAGAAAAATAGTTGCATCAAATATGGGCCAAAGAGCAGTGAAGGGTTAGAGAAGAGGTAATCCCACTGTAGGCAGTCACATGCTTTCCCACTGTCATTAGGAAATTCTGTTTAGTAGACAAAGAGTTTATGGGCTCAAGGGATACTGCTATAAAGGTTTTCAGCATTGTTTGTGCATAATCTACATATAACATCCAACTTGGGAATAAGATGTGATGTAGAAAATTGCCTTTGCAGTCCTTGAAGCCAATAATTTAGCTCTGCAACCTTAATTTATAAGGGAAAAGGGATGGTAGTTGGAACATGAATTTGGATCACAGTCAGATTTAGGAATGAAAGTAATTAATGCTTCTGTGAAACTCCCCTGATAGTTATTTTTGGATTCAAAATCTTTAAAGGAAAGTTTTAATTTAAGGGCAGAAGCTCATTATATTCTTGCAAGAATCCTGCTGCACTACATCATTCTGCCTCCAATTCATGGCCCCACGTTCCTTCTAAACATACAGCTCCTTTGCTGATAAAGCCGCAAATTATTTCCCACCTTAACTACTGAAAATTTGATTTGCTCTGAGTTGCTCCAGATTGAGACTGCTTGTCCTCATATTCAAGGCTCTTATTATTACCATGGAATGATGGTGACCAAAGTCTGTCTTTTTCCATTAGCTCAGTAATGCCATGCTCCCATCTTCAAGTTTCCTTACAACTTTTCCCAAGCAACTAACTCAGAACTTGCTTGACAACAGTCCTTGACTCTCCAAACCATTATTTGCTGTTGTTGCACACTGTAGTACTTCCAAGACATCATAGAGATGCTGAAAACATCATCAAGGTAATAACATTATCTAATTGCAACCTGTGAATTTCACCTCTCTGCTTTCTCCAGCTCCCCTCTGTTATTTTATTTGACAGTTTTTTAACTGTGGATTGTATCTTGCTCCATAATGTAAAACACTCAGGCCATATCTGGTGCTATTATGATATTTTAATAATAAAGGACAATAGAATTGTATTCCTGGGGAACGGATAGGGAAGGACTTCACTGATTTTCAGGCTGTGGGCTTATTTTTTATTTTAATAATGTGTTCTTTAATGCCCTCTGTAACTTAAGTCCCAGATGATATCAACCAGGCAGAAATTACTATTTAATCCTGCTCCAGATTCCTGAATCTTCAGGTCTGGTAGTTCTGTAGGATTCTTCATTAACACTTACAGCTACAATTCCAGGGATCAGTACCATGTCTGCTAAAGCCAATGAAAGGTTACCCTTGGCTACAACAGCTACTGCAACAAGTACTCAGACAGCTAAACAGAATAGTGAGTTTAGGAAAGGTTTCATCTATTTACTTATTTTCCCTTATATAGAAATCACCTTTCATCTTTAGTTATTTACATTCTCCAAAGCAAGTATTTATGACAGACAGCTTCAAACAAAACCCAAAGGTTTTGGAGCTGAAAAGTAAGCAGCTGGGCTCTGCCACTTCTATTGGCATGGGGCCCTATTTTCAGATTCTCAGTCAAACCTATGAGTGCTGCTCTCAGTTCACACAGGGATAACTGCATTATGAAAACTTCCAAAAGGCCAGCACAAACACTAGGGCCTTATTGATGTTTTTAAGCCAAAGGGACTATTTATCTGATCAAAGTCAAGCACTGAGCAAGCTTTCACAGGTTTGTGCACTGATAATAGCCTGAGCAGAATCATTAATTGTCTGAACTCCTTGGTTATTTTAAGAATTATAATGAAAGGAAAATCATATGCTAACTTCAGTATTAGCTTAGTCTCTTTTCATCTGCCACTGATATCTCCTCTGACTTAAAATGGTAGTCAATGTTTGTTAAAAAGGATGGCCACGCTATTCTCATTGTTAGTCCCTGGGGACTGCATTACTGCAAAGATTTGGGTTTTGATAAATAGCTCTCTTGGGGAAATGCCTCTAAGCATTTCATTCCATGGCTTTTATTTATTTTATTTTATTTTATTTTATTTTATTTTATTTTATTTTATTTTATTTATTTTATTTTATTTTTTATAGTAAGATTCCCCCCATTTTACTAGGCTGTTATAGCCCTTAACATACCACGAAATTAAATGCCTCCATTGGGGATCCATAACTTATCATAACAATAGTATATCTAGTACTTGTTGGAACTATGAGGAAAGTTATAAGGTTGTATAATACTGAGTGTAGCATTTTAAAGGACTACAGAATTGTCACTATACATTACTGAGCTCACATAGTTAACCCATGAATTAAATGCATATAAAAGTGATAACAGCTGAATTTCTAAAGAAATGAATGACATGCGGTGAAATTATCACTGTGTTGGAATTAACCTGTGATCTGCTGGGAACTGTAAAAAACCCCAAACCTTAAAAGCACATCAACTCTTAACTGACCCTGCTTTAAGCAGGAGGTTGGACTAGATGACCTCCTGAAGTTCCTTCCAATCCAAATTATCCTATGATTCTACTCACTTCTGCTAATTTTTGAGAAGTACCTGTAACAACAGATATATTAAGTATGTAGCAAGAAGAAGTCAGTTTCTTCTTGCTTGCATAACATTACAAAGCCTCCAGTGCAAAGATGAATTAAAAATTGAAGGCCAAATTCTGCTAGACATAAACAGTCTTCTAGTAATGGGAACTGACATGAGCACCCCTCTCTAGGTTTGAGGAGGTGCACGTGGACTGATTTATGGGGATGTTAAGCATTTACAGATCCCAGTGAAATTCCTGTTCTTTGAAGGAAGGAGGGAAGTTCTCCAATCAAGCAATCCCCATCTCCCAAGAATAGGGCCATGATTCAAGAACACAAGAGTACTCACAGCCCTATATCTCACCCTGATTCAAAGCTTTGCTCAGTGTTCAGTCCTTCTAGAGGATCATAGAATTGTTTGGGTTGGAAAAAAGTGCCCAGAGAGCAGGAGGCACTCCTATAGCACAGCCAATTAAACAACTGCAACTGTGTTAACATCTACTCATTTAACAACAGCACAGAGAGGTCCCACTGAGGTATCCAAACTGCTCTTGGGTGCCACACGCATTCTCAAACAGCCATTTACAAGCATTAAACTTGCCAGAAACCTGACTTTGCGCACAAAAGAATTATCAATTGCATAAAGAGAATAGTAACATACAGTTTGTCCTTCAGCTGAAACTACCTCAAACATCACCTATAGATTACATCGCCTTTAAGCTCAGAGTCCAACCATTAACACAGTGCTGCCAAGCCCACCTCTAAACCGTGCACCTAAGTGCCACAAATAATCACATTTACACATCCAGGGATGGTGACTCCATAATGCCCATAGGCATTCCAGAAAGAACAGGATTTATTTTGACACAAATCTCAGAGTAAAAAATAATAGTTGAGGGTAGCCATAAGAGAGGCCAAAAATGTTCTGAAAAGTCTAGAGCAAAGCTATTGTTACCACAGGGAAAACTGAATGCTTATTAACTAGTATTGCCAAAGACCTATCAACATTACTGGAAAGAACCTTCATTTTCTTTGACCTAAAATATAAAGCTAGGTTCAAAGTAGTTTTTCTGTAGTGGTGGCAGCTGGGATTAGTACCAGTGACTTAGTTTGAGCCTAGTCTCTCTGCCATTCTGGATGTTAGTTAGTTCTTACATGCATCCTTGGTCTACAGCAAGGTCTTTTGTACCTGCTCTTGGCACTATTTCCAGGAGAGTTCACATGGTTTCCACAGGCAGTGCTTGTGCCTTGTGACCCAAATGAGCATGGACCTCCTAGCTAGCTTTCCCTGCTTATCCAGCCAGTAGACTTTTGAGTGGCAGGAGCTTGTGTGTTCAGATCTAAAATTAAATACAAACCTAAACAACAGATAAACTTGATGATTTGGAGAAAATGTGGGAACCCTGAAAGTACAGACAACTTGAGACTATACCTTAACACAAAGATGTTAGTTGAGGTATCAGTACTCCTTCCATTGATGGCTGAAAAAGTGAGAACAGGAAATCACACCTAAAATATGTGAACAGTCAACTGTGGCTGAAATCTTGTTTAGCATCATATTAGGGTAGTATTAGGGTGAGAAAAATCACCACTTGTAGTACAGAAAGGCCCCCCTCCAATTTATTACCTGAAGTTTTCAGACCATCTAAAGAACTGAACATTACCGAGTGCATGGTGATGCACTAAGTGCAACAGACTGATGGCACCAAAAAGTGACAGCTGGTAGCTGCCAGTATGAACAATAAGTTATGAGTAGTAGCAAAATATTAACATGCATACTGTTTAATTAAATGACAATATTGTTTTCTTATAATCTTTCTCTAACTCTGCTAGAAGAGTACAGCGTTGACATGATAATATTATAAACTTCCTTGACAGTTCACGTTAAACCATCCTCCATTGCTTCAGACTGATAACTGGTAATTACAAAGAAAATGAAATGTCTGAGAAATTCATTAAACATGGCAAATACCTGAGAAAAGCCAGGGCAACAGCTCTGTTATCTAAATCACTGTAAACAGCTAAAGGGCCCTTTCCCTTGCAGTATTTGGCTTTAGATCTGCTCTCCCCTCTTTTCATCTTCCTCAAAGAAATGGAAAATGAAGAGAAAACCCTATTTCTGCAGATATCCCCTTAATAATCTATTGCAACAGCATCTTGTCTGAAAGCCTTATTTGGAAACGTTCAAGTGGTCTACTTTCACTATACCGGTTGTTTCGCCACCATTGTCTCAGCACACAGACTGTGCAGACCCACCCAAGGAAGTGCAGACACCCTTCTCTTTAATATGTTTCAACATTTAAGTTCCCAGTGGCTGCTCTATCTATGCAGTTTTAGCTGCTTGAAAAAGCAAGAACATTGTTTAATTACAGTAAGTTGTTAAATGTCTGAACAAAGAAAGTTCTTGAGGATATGCCAAGTATCCCTCAAGACAGGCCAGGCTTGGGAAAAAGTAATAAGAAACTAGTGAGGAGTATCATCTCCTTTATCAAAGTTACTCTTGCTTAGCCTATCACAGATGAAAAGAGAATGAAGAATATTTATAAAAAATATTGTTTTTGCTAACCACACAGAATCACAAAGAACCGTTTTCCAAACATGCTAATGTGGACAGAAGGTAAGGAGACAGCTCAGCATCAAAACTGTCAACTTCATTTCAACGTGGCCTGACCACAGACAGATCTGTGACCAGATCATCCCCTGATATTAACTGGCCACAATACAGTGAAATTCTGGAAACAAGAGCAGTCAAGGGACAGGATAAAATTGTCAACTGTCTTGATATTCTCCATCGCATCACAATCATTTATTGCAATAAGAAATAGTAGTTCAATTACAGACAGACTAGTACAAACACCATCTGCCTTTATGCGCAAATGAAATGACAGAACCTGATCTCTGCTCAGAGGTCATTACATAACTGAATTTTCTAGATTCACTTATTCTCAGACTATAAAAAGAATTAGATAAATTATCTTACCTACAAAGGAACATTTTATGATGCTGCCTTCCTTCTTTTTTTTGAAGTTGGATTCTTGGTGTATCAAACAGTTTCAGAGATGGATCAGAGATGATCTTCTGCTGTCACTTCCACACTCCACATGTCAGAAACTTCATATTGTGGACTAAGTTGTTAGACCTTCAGCATAATTGACTTTAAAATGGCATTCTTCCCTCTAAAAGCACAAAAGAAAAACATTTTTACATTTTTCACTGTAGTTACCATTTCTCCTAAACTACTTAATTGGTCTAATGAATCAGAGAAGGACATCAAACCTATTAATAATATACATTAAGGTGAAAGTTTGATTTCATTTTCATAGATTGTATGAATAGACCTTTGAAAATACAGGTGAAAGCAAAAACAGTACACTTGAGATAGATGACAAAACAATTTCTGTCATAAGTTACTATTGTCTTTCCCTCAACTTAAATATCAGACCTTCTCATTGGTAATAGATATGTGAGATACAAAAACCACCCCTCAGAACATTGGCCCAATTCCCATAATTTTTGAAAATTCTCATGAAAAACTTCACCAGCCCAGGCCTCAAGTTTTATGAGGCAATAATCACAAGTCTTCACTAACATCTGCAGAGCATGGATGTCTTCTAGATGCCCATGAAAATCCAGAGGCATAACCCCTGAATGATACCAAGCACCCCCATTCCTCACTTTTAACAGCATCCCTCTCACCACAGGACTAGAACTGTCTTCTGGAAAGAGGCAGTGAAAGTAGCAGCTCCACAGGAGGCAGGCCAGAGGGAGTGTGAATTTATATTTTAAGGTGCTCCAGGACCTTGTAAAGCCATGGAATATATTCTTTCCATATTTCAGCTCTGACCTTACTGTATGGCTTTTGCTCTATGAATAATCCCATTTCATTATTGCAAGGTTGCATTTCTGAAGGTTGGTTATAAATTACACCTATAAATAATTTCTCAAGTTACTGTTTGCAAGTTGCTTGTTACTTTTTTCTGTTAGGAAGGACTGTCCTTACACCACCTCATTTCTGGTCCCTCACCTTTTCTATTAAACCATAAATCCAAAACAATTACTGATGGCTACCTGAATTTGCATCCATTTTACAAATTATGCATTTAAATTTCTTATTCACTTAATGACAACAGAACTTGCACAGATCAACTGAAGCATTAAGCTATTGTTCTGGATGTCTTATTTTTACTCTAACTTTTCTCAGAGTACATTCTCTGAGCATCAAAGACTCAAAGGAAAAGAAAAGGATAGGTCAGATATCTGCAATCTAATTCTTTGTCACCCCATAAAAAAATCTAATCACCCACTTTGTGACTTGTCCAAATCCTATTGAAATCAATGTAAAGATTCCGACTCATTTCCAAGATTATGTTTCCAAGGCCTTTAACGTCTCTAAAGCAAAATGTAACAGGATGCCTAATTAGAGACTTAATTAATGCCTGGATGATGCTTCCTAAAAAAGAAGTGAAATTAATGTTCATGCTTTCCACAATTCTCAGCATCAGCCTATGCTGGTTAAAATCTCCCAAACATATTATGTATTTAGCGTTATAATAATCAATATGATTTTGAGTAGAAGATCTCATTCATTCACGAAGGCAAAGAAACACCTCTTTTTTTCACCTTGTAAGTGCTAAAAACTTACTGTAAGCACTAAAAAACAAAGGAACTGATATTCTTGTTTACAAAAGGCTGCATGTCATCAAGGATTCAGAGTTCTCTTTTTTTGACCCTCGTAATAAAGCTTCATCTTTTTTTCCTTGCTGTAGCCTGAAACAAAATAGCTGATTCTCAGGTGGAAAAATAATTAGTAACATGGGAAGTCAAATGAATTTTGAGATACTGAGGAAAATGTAGTTTGAACTGTCAGGTTTACTTGCTTACCCACAGGAACTACAAAGCAGCAAAGAAATAAAACCCTCTTAGAACTTATAGCTTTCATCAACCTATTCCCTCTGGCTGATTTTTTTCCCCCAAATATTTCTTTTCCCAGTGGCTGCTATTAGAAACACAAATAGTTTGCTTCTCTGCTTAGCGACAAATGTCATGTTACTTGCTTTTTTTTTTTCCTTAAAAAAAACCCTAAACCCTATTAAATTAGTATTCTTTTTTTTTATTTTTAGTACGAGGAGAGAAAGACTATGCAACCTGTTAATCAAATAAACTTCACAGGAGCACTTGCACTGCATGGATTTTCAAAGGAAACTGAAGGTAGTAGTTCAGCTCCTGACTATTAGGTGAAAGAGTGTTGCCCTCTTTTTGACACCCCACCTACACAGTTATAAGGCCTGCCACCACCACCAGGAATAAAGCTTTGTATATGCACTTAGCACTGCTATGAATTAGCACAGGATACCCTTACAGTCTCTCCCATACTCTACTGTGACCATATAATGAAAAATTTACAGGTAGAAATTGACTATGCTGCAATTACAAAAGATAAGGAAAATCAGCATCCAGTGCCTCAGCAGGACTGTAAATCTTTTGTGGTTAATGATTTCTTTAATCATCTTCAAAGAGAAGAACCCCAAGTCCAGCCACCTCTAGTGCATGTATACCAATGCACAAACAGGAGGAACTGGAACTTCATGCCCAGTCTGAAAGTTACATGGTCTTAAGAACTACAGAAACATGGTGGGAAAACTTGCGCGACTGCAAGACCACAATGGATGGCTGCAAGCTCTTCTGGAAAGATACAAAGGGAAGAAGAGAACTGGAGTTGCACTTTATGTAAAAGAGAAATTTGAGTTTATGGAGGGGAGCTGAGATGACAAATGGTCTATCGAATGCCTCTGGATGAAGGCTAGAAGGGTTGCTACCAAGGGGGATCTTATGTATGGTATCTGCTACTCACACCCTAATCAGTATGACAAGGCCAATGAAACCTTACTTTGGCTTTTCAAGCAAGATTTTGGCCAACAGAATCTTGTCCTCAAGGGTGACTTCAATTACCCAGACACTTGTGAGAACAACACAGCAGTTGTTCACAAGGACACAGCAGGCAGGGACAGTTCCAGCTATGGGCTTTGATACAGCCTGTTCCTGTTTCAAGGTGGTGGTGATGAGGGGGAATCATGGCTCTGTGACTGAAGCGCTGCTCCTTTGGCCTGATGCCTGCATTCAGTCACTGCACCATCACCAAAATGTCTTTCTGATTTTCTCTCTCCAGAACCAGTAGGATGCGCTCTCTAACCAGCCCCTGGCCCCTTTGTCTGCTTCTCTGGCCACAGAGGCATTTGCACTCATTTGTTGTATCCTTAGAGCTCAGCACCCCAAGCAAAAGAACAGGTTATGCTGCTCTCCCCTCTCTCCCAGTTTTCTTCTTTCCAGCAGACTTGCACTGGCAGCTAGGTGTCTGAGGCACTGCTTACATTAAGAGCAAGTGCAGAGAAACACAGAGACCCTGTATGAGAAGCTGCAGGAGGTATTTTGCAAACACAACAAACTACATTAGGTTGCTTAGTAAGAACCACTAACCTGTAACATTGGCTTTGTTCTTACAGGGATGGAAATTGCTGCAAGTCATGGTGGAGTGGAAAGCACAGGAAAACCGGGAAAAGATCCTGTTTTTCTCCAGACCAAATTTTATGCTAATTGTTTTGTAATAATTCCCATCCCACTTGACCTCTTAGAAAGATTTAAGTACCCCAATCCCTTAGTAAGCAACAAGAGTTGGAAGCCCCAATTTCTTAGTGGATTTGCATGAGGGACTTGTAGCTGAGCTGTAATCCTACTCTCTTTAAGTACAGCCTGTTCTTCCCCAGAGAACGGAAGCGTCTCTGACTGCAAATTCCACTGAACTATGGGCGCACAAGTCTTGGTGCTAGCAGAGTGGGCATGGAGACTCCGAGCAGTGCCAGCCTAAAAAGAAGCATGAGCACTGTATGGCCATATAAGCCACAACTGTATTTCTTATTTTCTGTTAAAACAGCTATAAAGTATTACAAGTTAATATCTTGAAAATATTGTGCTGGTTGTGTGAATGATATTTAGGAAATCTAATTCCTAGATGTGCTTTCCATTAAACAGTATGGTCAGGTTTCTTTGAGAAGAAAAGGGAGTTCAAATGCCATGCAACAAAAGAAGAGAAGGGCATGATTTAACGTGCTAAAATCTCATCTACTTCAGCCAAAGACATTAAGCATAGATGAAAAATTGTGCAAACCAAAGCCTTCCATTGAAAGATCCTGTTCAAAGTTTGCATAGACATCCAGAGAACAGGGGAACAATTAAATTAATGTGGAAACTGCACCTTCACTTCCCAGTTTCAGAAAAGTGAAGAAATCTAAACCAATAGGCTCTAGCAAGTGGAATTCTACGGGAAGGATAAGAAGGAAACTTGTCATAGAGTGATTACAGATAGTCTTCCTAACAGAACAATGTTGGGAAAGTAATTACAGAGAGATTCAGGTCTTGGCAGATAGCAGAACAGTTTTAACAGGAAAGACAGGACGGTACTTCTAGGCACCATTATAAGCATCAATTCTTCTCATGGCACCAGAAGTGGAGAGTGTAAATGACATTCCTTAATTAATTATTGCTATACTTAAAAAGATGATTACAGGGAGCAGAGGCCATGGAAGGTACCAAGGCAAACCAGTAAGTGATTCAGAGTGCAAACTGCATACTGTGCACAGAGGAGAAATGGGGGAAAACGTTTAAGAACAAACTTATTCAAAAGCTATTAAAAAAGCCAATCACTGTTAAATTGTGTAGAGGAGGAAATATGCCCTAGAGGGAGTGCAAACCAGAAAAGATTGACTTCTTCAAATTCACAGCTGTGGTGGAGCAATCAAACACTCCAATGCCAGCTCTCCCCTCAGAGACAAGACAACCTGGGGCCATATGACCTCAACCTCTGATATGCACAAGAAAAGTTTAATGAGAGATTTGCTATAGGAACTGGTGTCTTGAAGTGACAAATTGCAAGCTTTGCTGACCTCTCATGAAGGGGAAGTTTCAAACTTTCATCAGCAAAATTGAGCAACTGAGACAGGCACAGGCAAGGAAAAGAAAACTGACTCTAAGCAGAAACAGCCCCTGATAAAAGCAGCTTAATTCCACATTACTGCAAGCCGAAAGTGAAATGGCAATGGAGGAACACAAAATGTAACATAAAAGCATCAAAACACAATAGAGATGAAATCCCTAGCTGGGTAATTGATTTACTTCCCCCAAAATCAACACTGCTTGAGAAGAGATGCTCTGCTGATGTAGTCATTGCTAGACTCAGTTAGAACCAGGAGGTACCCAAGTGTTCACAATCACAAGAAATTAAATTAGATTAAACTCTTTCAAGCTTTCACAGCTTCCAAAAAGGCTTACTTTGGATTTTGACTACAGGGTAAAGCACAGACATAGTACAAAACAGAAAGCTTATCTTTAAGAGCTTGTATCTTTGTAATTGTCAGAACGTTAACTGTAGGAGATTGCAGCACTGCAAACAAGTTAGTTAATATTTTCAAGTGCCAAAGATTTTACCCCAGATTTTCAACACCATAGCTCCTGCAGTTAATAGGTTTCATGCTGATTATTAAACTGAACAATATAGAATATCATGCTGTTGGCAAGAAAACATTATCATTAATAAGATTATATATTTGACTCTAAAAAGGAAGAAACAGCTCTGGGCAACTGATCTATGCCTTCAGAAGACTAATGTGAAAAGCGGTTTGTCCCACCAGCCTCTGTCCTAGGTCCTGTTTTAGGAGCAAAAGAAGATTTCTGCTTATTAAAGATCTGTGCAGATGGAGAAAATGTAGAGTTTTGGAAGTTCTTTTGATAGGTCAGAGCATATCTGAAATGCTGTCCCTTGCTGCCATCGCCTTTGGCATCTTCAGAACAGAAGGTAACAGACAGTCGAACCCACTGATTTGGGGTGTTCTGCTTGAGGCAGAGCTTTTCTAAACAAGCTGAACATAGGTGTGCCAAGAGCCAAGCCTCTCTGCCACATCAGGTTGGGTACTGGAGGCAAAGACACCCAAAGTCACTAAGAATGCTTAAAAAGTGTGGGCATAATTCCCAACACTCACACAATTTCTCTCCCTCCCAGAAAAGTCCACACTGGCGAATTGAGAATAAATCATCCCTTACAGAAAGTCTTAAATGACAGGATTTGGCTCCAGTGCCTACAATTCTTCACTGAAATGTTGCATCGTGTCATTTTTTATTGCCCTGTGTGCATGCCAATGTGTATGAGATTAGTGCAGCTGCTGCAGATGAGGAGATAAACTACTGCTTCATCCTTTTAAAAAAATCATGGATATTATGAAATCTAATTCAGATTTTTTTTTTTTTTTTTTTGTAGGAAAAGGAGAAGAGGCAGCACTCAAAATCATGTGCCAAAGGAGAAAACACCTAGAAAAGTAAGTCCATTTTTAGTGTCATCATAATAACAAACAAAGCTTCAAGAAACCGTATCAGTAGTAGAATGATTTAAAAGATCTCATACTAAAATCCAGGAATGAAAAACCTAGAGGAAAAGCAGAAGACTTCAGGGTTCTGAGTCTGCTCCCAACCTCAGAGCAATAGGGTTAAACAATCAATACTCCTTAGGCGTGTTAAAACTTCACCTTCTAGCTAAAAAAATCCAATGGTGTCTCCTATATTTCTAAGTGGAATTTTGACAGCAGAGCAGATACATCTTCATCAGCACACTGCATCTGCCTGCCCCCTCACTTCAGTTCTTATTGTCATTTTGCAATATATTAATGATCCAAATCATCGAGTGATTCCAGTTAGGCTGCAAGAGGTTCTCTAAAGTAGGCAGCGCTCCTTATAATGATAGATTGCAGGAATAATGGCCTCTTTACTGAAAGCAAAACATCAGAAAACTGGCTTAAAAATGGCAGAAGAGGAGGGCTGGAAGATAGCAAATGCTTTATTAGCAAGTGTGGAAGCTACCATTGATGAGGGCAGCATCATTTTATATTTACTTTTGCAAGGCTACCTTTGTATTAAAGATAGACAATGCTCACGTAGGCATAAAGCATCAGATACCTGGGAAAGCAAAGTGTGAAAAAAGACAATCAAGCAAGAGACGGACATATATGATCTTAAAAGTCAACTCTTAGAATTGACTGGTACTTCTGTTTCATTGCAACTCCAAAACACCAACACGTAAGGTTACTTACTTAATTCCAGGCATTCTGCGGTCCAGAGAAACCTGTGCAGGTACTGATTTCTTAGTCATGATCTGGACTTGTGTCCTGGGTTGCCGAACCCAGGACAACTTGAGCAACCCCTTGTGTCTCTACTCTGTAGAGCCGAGGCTGTCAATGGAGACAGGTTCTTCCAAGGGGAAGGGTAATGCCCACCAAGCTGACAGCAGCTGGCAGCGAAATGCCCTCTCAATGATGCGGTCACACAGACTGGAGTGCTCTAGTAACACTTGAATACACCCAGAAGATACCGATGCTGTTTTACAATTCTAACTATCCAAGCTGCCAAATAGTTGGGCCGTGCTGTCATGGAGGCAAAGATGTGGCTGGAGCCGGAAAACCTGGATTTCTAATGCACCTAGCTCACAGATCATTGATACAAGAGCTCCAGAAACTGCAACAAAAGTTGAGGTGGTGTCTGTCTCTGTTCTGACGCAAATGCATGAGAAAGCTAATGGAAAGGTTCTTATTCATGTCTTTGATGAGGTCCCTCAGGTTCAAATGGGTTAGCAGCTTTCCTGGGTTTGGCACACCTTGGGTAGTCTGAAACTCACAGTGTTAAATATAAATAACAATATAAATAAAACATAAAGAGCTTCATTCACAAGCTAACTAAAGCAGTGCTTTTCTCCCCTCCTCTCCCATTCTTCCTCTATCTTTTTTCATGGGACTACCTACAGAAGGGACTGAATCTTATCCCTTTCAACTGCCCTGAAAAGCTCTCTAATTAGCTTTCTACTACTCCAATTAGTAAATGCAACACAGTGGCCATTATTATATTTCCAGGTGCTCTACAGATTTTCTGACAATAAATTAGACTGACAAAAACCATGAATACACAAACAATCTGTGAAGTTTAATGCTTCCGTTTGTTAGGCTATCTAAATAAGAAAAATGTCATTAATATGAGATAAGTCCTTCAACTTTGCTCATTAATAGCTGGTCTTAATTCACAGGTGCCTTTTTAATCTCTCCTGGATTCCTCTAGAACCTAATGAATACATGTAATAATAATAGCAATTCAGAATTTAATCCTGATTCTAGTTTGTCTTAAATTAGACCTTAGCCATTAAGAGATTACAGGATAGTGAATGATAGTTAATGTGTTTAATTTTGCCCCATGATTTATTTGATTCGACATCTCACATAGTGGCTATAAATCTTCACACACACACATACCCCATCCCCCCCAAGCTTGGCCACCAGAAGCAACGCTGAAATATTGAGTGAAAAAATATTGTATTTGATGATCCCTTTAAGTGAAGGTTAAACTATAATTAATCTCTCTGCGTGTGTTCATACCTTTCAGACCAATACATATATGCACATATGTAACTCATACATAGCCAGACACTTCAGGTAAGATTTATTGTGCTTTATTTTTTGTCTCTGTTAACTCTCAGCACTATCAGTCAAGATTTCCCAGCATTTACTACAGCATAGTGCCCTAAGCATCGGGAAATCACATTTCTTGGTGCCAAGGTTTTAAAAAGATTCTAATTCAGCTATTAAACTGGAGGCAGCATGTGCCAGCCCCACAGCACATTCACCCATTAATTTTGTCCTCTGGAAAAAATGAGTACCTCTTGCACCAGTCTGATAAAATGAGGAAACACACCGATTATGTCTGTGGCAGCTATTCTTGACCCAACCAACAGTGACAGTCATCAAACCGCAGCACCTAGACTGCTGCAAGCTGTGTGAGCTAACCCAAGACATCATTAATTCTAAACACCAGAGCTTTCATCCAGATACTGGAGTTCAGAGAAGCTTAAAAACAAATCCCTTTTGGTGGGTTGAAATTCTCTATGCTGCTCATATTAACTCCACTGACAGTATTTGGAACTTATTTCTCCAGCTGGACAGGCCAAATGCAAGAAGCCAAGTGCCAGTGTCTTTCAGTGGATTGCTCAAAATCGGACCTCAGGTTCCATTAATAATGTTAGATGGACAGAAATCAAACTGATTAAGAGACTAGCTGTTTTTTTTTATTTATTTATAGATTTTTATCACTTTTAACACAACAGGATGGAGGGAACAAAGTAGCTGTGAATGCAGTAGAGATGGGGTGATTTGACCAGCCAGGATCTGAAAGCATACGCATGTTCAGTATAGGCAAAAATGTGGGGAAAGAACTCCACAGTATTCAAAGAGCCCTTTCTACCTAATCCTGTTAAGTCTTTGGGGAGACTTTAACTACCCAGAGGGATCCTGGGAAGTTACTGTAGGAAGAGGTGTCACATGTGATTACTGTAAATTAAGCTTACCTTGCACCTTGCTCTCTGAAAGAGGTGACACACCTTATGCAGTTATGTGCATAGTCTGGTATTACTCTTAGCTGGGAAATGATAGCTTACAACACTGTCATTGAGCTGTAACCAACACCCAAATAAGACTTCCCTCCTCCTGCTCTCTAAGCCTGGGAGGTACAGTACTAACTAACTCTGTCTATCCCAGGAGCAGGAAGAGAGAGGAGGAGAACCAGTCCCAAGCCAATGGCTTTCTTTTCCTTTGTTTCAAAGAGGCAGGGATTAGGCTTCCCTTGAGAAAAAAAAAAAAGATACCTCTGCCTGGTTCTGCACATTTTCATGTTCCCTTCATGTAAAAGGCAAGGATTCATGATGACCATTTCCACTGCCAGGTCTGATCACAGATCCAAAACATTCAGAAAACGGGAATCTCTGTACAGCCACCCCAGAACCAAAGAGCATTTAGGAAACAAAACATGCTTCGTAACACGCTACCCTAAAAGTTCTCCTTTGTGCCTTTTTACTCAATCATGAAAAAAAAAACACCCAGACACAAATGCATTTTTTCATGGAGGTGAGCAGCTGAACTCAGGAAGTATTTAGATTATGGGCAAAAAATACTGTGGAAGTGCACTACACGCTTTTCTCCCAGTTTGTGTTTCTACATATAGCTACCTAACATGCTAAAAGTAAACAGCTGAGTCCTCTGTATAGAAAGACCTCAAAATGGTCATGAGTAATTTCACATCATCTTTTTTTCAGGCATAAAGAGAGTAACCAGGTCTTCAGTAGAGCTCACTGTGGTTAGTTTGACACACTGTCCTGAAACTGGAATAAATACAAGCCAAACAACTCCCAAGGTGCCGTTTCAGACCATCTTTGGCCTATTTGGTACCCCACCAGTTTCATGTTTGACTTTTTATTTCAATAAATACATCCTAAGCTCTTTCAAAAAGCCAGTTGATTGGGCTGGGAATAGAACCAAGGATTTAATACAGAAACATCTTAGCCCAAGTCAGATGAACCCTTTGAAGAAACTGCAACCAGTAATCATTGTTATGCTACTTCCCCCAAAATTTTTGGGGTGTTATTTTCCAGTAGTATCTTAGGTTTTGGACAGTCTTGAAATGCTATTCACATTTCTGTTGAGTTTTCAAAACAGAAGAACTTGTGTTGCCTTACCAGCATAATTTCATGCTGTGCTATTGTAACAATTTCTGCATTCTTATTTATTTATCCACAGCAGCAGAACTAAAATTTTTGCTTGCTCACTCTCCTTTTAAGAGATTTTACTAGTTAATAAATAAAGCTTAGTCTTGTTGCAGAGGTCTGTCCCTCAATAGTTACTACTCTCTTTCTGACTCAAAGACCAACTGCAATGAAAACAATGCCCTCTCATTCCTCCCAGCACTTAAAAAGGTTTATAGATCTCCAGCCTCCTACAACTCAGCAGAAAACTGCTCGCACTTGACAGTCTTCAGAAATCAGCATTGTTTCCATCCTCACTAAAACTGTCAGCCCCACAAGGTCAGGAAATGAGGAGAGCTGATGTCACCTGAATCATTATTACCTCTGCTTAGACCTCTCTCCACACTCCTGTCTTCCAGAGGAAGCTGGTATACCCAAAAGCAAAAGTCTTTGAAGTCTTTTAAAACTGTCATAAAATAGTTTCCTGAAACTGTTTGGAGAACTACAAAGAACTCGAACCCTTCAAAATTGTAAACTCATGAATACTTTCTTACCACTGTTGTCAAACTGCAATAGTGTTTTGCAGGGGGCTCATGAATATGAGCACCTCTGCAGTAGCCTCTAATAGGTATTTTTATTTTTCTAGACATGATTTTACAAGGATAGCAATAATAAATCCTTTTAAACTAGCTAGCCTCCATCTACTAGTCATGCCAATTAAAAATTACCATGTAAGTCTGCAAGACAGCTCAGAAGAAAGAGTTTGCTCTCTAAATCCCGTAGTATGTGCTCTTACTAAGTGCCCATAGGAGAGGAAGAAAACGAATCCCATCATCTGCTTTCAAGACAGAACATTGTTTCTGCTCTGTTTTAAAACACTTGCAAGCTGCGCATGACAGAATAGAAGCAAAAGGCTTTTAGTGGACTGAGGTACCTCCTCCAAAGTCTGTGGGCACTTGAGATGACCTCATAGACAGTAATAACAATTCTAAGACAATTAGATAGTTGTAATTAAACAGATACTTGCATAGTGCATACCACTGTACACCAGAAATAACACAAAATTTAGTTGTAGCTCATATTCATAGTATCAGACACACACGCATGTATGTATCTATGATGCGTGTATATATTACACTTGCGCCCATCTTGCCAGCATCATCATTGTTCACCTTATATCCGAAGTTTAGGACTAAGCCTTCATGTCCACGTCACATTCTACATCTAACATGGAGCTATCACTTTTCATCTCACAGCTGGATGTAGCATTGCTCTTGGGTGTGTTTTGCCGTGTGGACGCCTTACAGTGAATGCAGTGAGTATCAGACAAGGCAGTGGGCTGGTCCAGCTGGGACACATCAGTGGGGTTCCACTAACCTTGGCAGAGACTAAGCGGTGTTCTGCAGACAGAGGCAAGCTTCTTCTGCCTGTGCTGCAAGCGGGCTGGCTGTAAGCCAGCTCTGAACAGGGAGCTATTTGGCTGTATGAATGTGGTGCCAAGCCTGAGCTTATAAATCCGTGGTTTTTCTCAGCAAGGCCTATTGGGTTGGATTTAGTGTCATGCTAAGCAACCTAACATGCAGAACTTGTACCAAACATCTGGTCTGACCTGGCATCCTCAATCTACAGAACTTTCCTATTAACTTTATTTTTGCCAAATCAAATCCATATTGAGCAAAATTCTCTCTTAATTCTAGTCAAAGGGAGTTTTTGAACTGATTTCAGCTGCGATAGGTTTAAAAATCTATCTTTTTTCTTTGGTCAGCTACAGTGCTCCCCTGCCCACTTTAAGCAGAGCACTATGCAATACAGCATTTGCCTTTTGTTAATGATAACGTTAAAAAAAATCAATGGCTCAATTAACAATCAGGAATGGAGCTTCCAGGCAACAAGCACCATGATCAATAACTTATGTTCAGTGAAATTAAAGGTACTTGTTAAGTCAAGTGTTAAAAGCTGCACCCACTTAATACGGGAATATCAGTCATGAACAGTTTGGCAGTTTAAGTTGAGAAAATCAGTAAGTATAAAGTTCCAATAGCATGTTCCACACTAGTGAGTAACTACTGAAGCATAAATATTCACACAAATTCATTTATGTATTAAATTCTCAAATTCCCCAATGCACAGCAGTAGTGGTGAGTCAATGTAACTTTCACTTTTGTTATGAGTTTTGCTTCTAAAGTATGAATCCAAAATGAAGTTGGGAAAACCAAATTGAAAGCCTGCACAAAGGTAGACCCCAGTGGTTTGATATGTCAGTGTGCAATGGCCTCACTGATTTGAATGACACAAAAAGACATGCTAAGGTTTCTTCCAACAAATTTATCTGAGGTCACCAAAACATTCTTGAAATCAAATCTGTGCATCCTACAGGACATGTGAAAGCAAGGGTTCACAGAGCATAGGATAAGTGACAGGAAAACACTGTAGTCCTTTGGAAGAGTTATGAACATACGCTGTGACATCAAAATCAAGAAACCTGTACAGATATAAACTGACTCATCCTGCTACTAGATTCCTACCACATTTTGTAAGATGGTGGTTTAAGGGAAGATTTTTCAAAGGCATAAAGGACAGTGAAATTCTCAACCCTCAGTGGAAGCCTGGATAAATCAGATGTCTCATTCTCATTTATGCAATCTAAAATCTCCTGCTTAACTTTTATACATCTGCTCTCAGTAGAGCTTTTCTTTGAGAAGAGAACATTTACAGCAATGTCAAAACCGACTCCTATATCAAGGTTGTGACAAAATTCATCTCATGGTCAACAGCCTTGTTTTTAGAGCTCCACTGATAACAGAGATGATTTAGCAGCATGCTCCTACTCTGGGAATAGCCAAATTGAAGACTGCTCTTCCGATAATAGTGAACTGCTTCTTCTCAAAGTAGGGAATATTCACAGCATAATTTATGCTTGTTCAAAACTTTCAAATATAAATAAAATAAATAAAGAGAAATCTCTGCATGCCTCATTTTGCATATCAAGGACTCTCTCATTGCAGTCTAGTATATATACCATACCCTTTTCCAAATAGCAGTGAAGTCTTGTGAGGCCTGAATTCCTTAGGCAATAACACAGAATATGGGGGGCTGGGTGACTGGCAGGCAGGATGATTCTCTTCATTTAATAAGCTGCCCCTTTCTTCAGTGTATTATGATCATACCCTGAGCATTACTGACTGCACTTTGATGGGTACCTAATCAACAAAAATCAATCATCTGAAATTGCACAAACACTATTTCATCTCCATCAAAATTCATCTTCCTACAGAGCTCCATTAATCTCTTCATCATTGTTTAACTCAAAAAGAAACTTTTGTTGTAAAAGATGTCAGACTTTGGTTTTCAACTATAATTAAAGCTGTGCAATGTTCGCTTTAAGGAAGCAACTAAGGCTAGGCTAAGTATTTGATTTTCCAGGGCAAGTTTCCCTATGCAGAATTAACCAATGCACCTGGGCTACACATGGGAGGATGATAAATTTGAATGCGAATTTGCTAATAGAAGACTATCTTACCCTTTCATCTCATTCACAAGGGAGTGCATTCTCAGCCCTCATGACCAACCTGTTTGTCTTGAGTGAGTGTGAAGCCCAACCCAAACCATTCCCAGGCTGGGAGATGTACCCCCACCAGAGGAAAGTGCAGGCATGGAGGGGAAAGCTTCCTCTCTAGGGTGGGGAGCAAAGACTCCTGCTTTTGAAAGCACATCTCTTTCATACCTCCCTCCCCAGGAGGTCCTTACAGCCTAGCATCAACCCCACATAAACTTCTGCTCCACTTCTACTGCAGGAAAGCTTTGAGCTCCTATTGCATCCTACTGCCCAGGCCATTTTCCCTCAGACCCCATTGTCTCTAATCCTCTCCCCTTCCTTCACCTTCCTCACCAGAATCAGACATACTGCAGAGACATTTCCCAGTGTCAGTGTATTGTGTTAAACTATACATGGGGTGAAAAAGGCATTGCTGGGGACCAAGGAATACATTTATGCTGACCAGTGTGTTGGTTGTACCTGCTCTGGATAAAAGGGTGGGACTGCTCTCCCTGGGGACACCCTGGCATTCTTCAATAGAGATGTTTGGAAAGCTGCTAGTGAAAGACCTAGAAAACAGCATATCTAGGGCAGTAGCAAAGACTGGGAGATCAGCAGGTAACCTTCCATCAGCAGGGAACATGGTTATTGTAATCTAGTATAAATCCATGTTGCTGCCCTGTGGCCTTTCATCACAGCTACCCTCACTTTTGATTGTACCCAAGTAGTCCTGGATGCCACAGGAAATTACTGAAAGGAACCCCCTCCAAAAATCAGGATCCCTTAACTGATCTAGCTGAGAGTCTTGTTTTCTGTTCTTCTATCCCAACTCAACACCCCCAGAACTTCTGCCTGCTGTTAAGATTCACGAGGGTGTGCGCTGTCACTCACGGGAACAGTTCTGAGTGCAGCAACTCTGGCAAGAGTATATCACACAGAAGGAAAAACCAGCCTTATGCCATAAAGCCAGCAGTGGGTTAGGTGCACTGGGAACACTGTTGATGCTTCTTCTCATGCCTTTTCTGCTAACAAAGGAAGAGGACTGCAGCTGCAGTTTTTACCTGCCCTCCCCATTTTCAGAAGCATGTGACAATATGTGAGCTGCATGACCCCCCCCAATAAATATTTAAAACAAAGCTAAACCATTGAACAAACAAACAATACTATAAAAGAAATGGAACCTAATTAATAGTAACAGGATCTTTCCTTTTGAACCTGGAACCAATATTGGGGTGATGGACATGAATACGTCTGCCAGTGAGTTGCAGAGGCAAAACAACAACAAAAACCAAAAAAGATGTCTGGACCCATTGCTCTGTTGTAACATGGAGAACTGCCTTGAGTGAATCCTGGTTTAGTCTTTTTCATTTGGTCCAACCACAACTATTTGTCCAGGTTCCATATCCAGGGGCACATGAGGATCACTACAACAGCCCTTTCTAAGCATAGAACTTCTTTTCAGCCCAAGACAGGGTTTATAAAATCAAACTGGCCGTGCTGATGTTCTACCATTATGATCAACAGAGTCAGGCTAGGCACAACTTATGAATATCAAGGAAACAAAAGGAACAGAGTTTCAGAGCTAGAGCACACATGGAAACTTTCAACAGTATGTTTCAGTACTCAGAATTTGTCCATGTAGATGACAATACCTGCACTGAAATTTCTGATGCTTTTCCAGGTGTAATAAACTTTCAGGGAGCAAATCTCTCAAATGAGCACTTCTATGGAGGGAAGTGAGAGGTCATTTCATACTCAGGTCATTTAAAGCTCCTCTTAAGCGCACTTTTGAACGATTTCTCACAATTGCCATTGCTTAACTTACAAGTTCTTGGAAAACTGTGGTTCTTTTTTCTTCCTATCCTTATGGCCCTAGAGAGCAGAAATGTTGAGATGTTTTATGCATTCATATCCATGTTTCTTCCAGGAAATCTGAGGGAAAGCTCTCAGATGAAACTTAGGAAGTATCAAATCTTTCTGTGGTATTTTGTATTGCCTGATTTTCAAACAGCAAACGGTAGATGTAATTTCAGCTCTCAAAATCACAGCTGCTTTTTGGGCTTGTCAACACAAGATGGCATATACTTTACACACATCTGACAAGCATGATGGATACTAGAAAGTATTTTTTGTATTACTACTAGTTTCATGCTGCCCCCTCACAAAAGTCTTATTGGTATTATCAGTGCTCTGTTAGAAACTGGAAAAACAGATTAACAAAATGCATTTAAACCCCAGGGAAGTCCCAGACTCCATCAGGTCCCTTTTTGCCAGGCCTTTTTCTACCCTTTTTCAGGCAGTCCTAGACTGTTAGCATAACCACCTCCTTCCTGTACCTAGAGAGTGTGCAAACACCATTCCTGGCAACTCCCTAATGTCACAGAAACAAATCAGGATGTCAGTGCAGGAAATTGGGACACAAGTGGAAGAGCCATAAATCTGTCTCGTCCTGATTGAATGAGTTGTGCCCTGAAGGATTGCAGAGTGCTGAATGGCTTTTCCTTGTCAACCAGCCGATGCTGGCTGAGGGGGTGACAGAGTTATGGCGAGAGGGTAGAGGTGAGCCGTGTTAAGGGTCTAGTGGAGAAAGGAGATGAAAACTCTTGAGTTTGACCAGACTAGCTGAGGAGAGAAATCAAGTAATTGGACAGCCTGGTATATTATTCAATTTGATATACTTCAAGTTGTTTTTTTTAAACATTTAAGGATGCAAATGTGCTACAGAAAGGCATAAAGAAGGAAAGGAGAATAATTTCCTTTTGCTGGGAGAGTTCAGCAGAGCAGGATAAACGATAAAGTCTCCAGAAAGAGGATGTGGCAATACAGCTGTGAGTTAAAACAACAGCTACATTTTATACTATACAAGAGATATTATTTATTTTAAGCTACTGTTTGGTAACTGATGGTTCACAGAATAACAAAACTGCTTAATAACAAAGAGCTTCTAGGATATGTCCTGAAATAGTTAGTGAGGAATATATTTAGAGTGCAGATATCTGTTCTGGCAAGGGTAGTCTGAGCCAATCATTTATTTATTTAGAAAGAAGAGTGGGAAAAGCGATATGGATATGTAGGAGAGGATGAGACTTGGGTTTGAAAACCCCTGAACCACTTTTGAAAATAAGGCTTAAGTATCTATGTCACGTAAGGCAAAGACAGACTAGTGCAGCCCTGGCATCTTAAAGCTGTTACCAGCTGCCAGCATGAATGCTCCCAGTGTCTTTCAGGGACTTTAAACCTTTTTCTTAAGTGGCTCAAACCTAATTCAGTCTGACATTCTGTTATGGTGGCATAGCTAACAAGGATTGCCACAAACAGCAGGGGGTTGTAACATCTTAAACAAATGCATCTGTTCCCAAACCAAGGGATAATATTTGCATGTGTTATTATTAGGCTGAAAAATTGATTTTACATTCTTACTTCATGTGGACCTCGAATCTGGGGGTTGATATTTTGTGCTTTATGCAGCCTGAGTGATGCTGCACTATTTGGATTCTTCTTCCACAAAAATATGGAGAAGAATCCAGGAGATATTCCTTTTACAAGTTTAAGGAAGTTACCACTTTTTCTGAAATCGTGCATAGGATCACCTATGTCCCCTCTGTCCACCAGAGCATATACACAGTCTTCACATGTTTTCACAGTAGGGTAAAATACATGCACTACCAGCTCAAATTAGAGTTGAGACGAAGATCCTTGAACAACTTTTCTCCAGTGTTCAGCTTGATGAAAGAAGAGGATAACAGGGGGTTGGTTTGTCAAGTGCAATTTGGAGCATTAAGTTGAATGTGGTAAGTTAGTATTGTTTAAAATACTCCTAAAGGGATATGCCTCTAGAATGACCAAAAGCTCAAGCCTGTGTTCACTACAGGTAACAGGAATTTTGCCACGGACCTAACTGAAGAAAGGAAGTAGTGATGTGTCATAATTTGCATGTATTTCATGGAGAGTGGAACTCACTGGGAAAACACCTCTGAAAGACTAGGAAAGTTAAATCAGATTTACTGATTCTCCTAAAGTGAGACAATTCATGGGAGCAGACATATTTTCACCCTTACCACTGAAGATCATGGAAGTTTTTTCCTACCAGCTCACTCCCGCTGCATGGCTCCTCTCCTAGGCACATCTGCTGTGGAGAATGAACTGGGCACCTTTTGGCTCCCAGGAGTTGAAGTTCTTAATTTCCAGACAGCCATGTGCTCTTGAAGTCAGCTTTCTTGAAGTTGATCCAATAGTCAATCTGTTAACCAAGCAATACAAAGGGCATCCAAGAGCCCTCAAACCCAAAGCAATGTCTGAAAGATGTGAAGTTGGTGCTCCTCAGGGTTTCTAGTCTCCACACTGTTTACCAGAGAAAGAAACTTCTGGGCTTTCTGGGTAATGCTGTGGAAAAACACAAGAACCTGGAACCCTGTTCTCTAAGAAGTACTGGCACTAACCAAATTACTATTTGTAAGACAAATCAATGTCAAGTGCAAGATGCTTATGCTTGGAGATAAACTAAACAACTATTTAAGTCATGACACTTTGCAAACATTATCTAGCTACAATATTCTTCTTAGTCTCTGCTAACACCAATTCCTTCTTGTGTACTCAACAGATACACTGCTGAGTTGCAGCTGAAAACACCAATCACAGGTCTGCTACTATTGCCTGGTTTAGTGGTTGCTCGAGTAGGATGCATGATAGCGCTTTGCTGTCAGCATCTTGTGAAGACCAATTTGGCTGTAAAAATTCTGTTCTTGGATCATTCAGCATTAGCAAGATCAATTTACTCAACACAAGACCATTACTGGGCATAATAGCAACATTTCTGCAGTCAACCCAGTGCTTAATTTTCTGCTCTTATCTCAGTGAACCTCATCTCCTCCACACATATGACTACTGTGATGAGATGAAAATTTAGAAAGCAAAGGCCCATGTTTTGAAAGGACAACCTGCAGAAGCATCTTTGTACACAGCTTCTTGCTCATGGAAATCAAAGTCCTGTGAAGTAGTACCTACCAAAGCTTGAACATTGTGAAGGCGGGGCTGGGATGCAAGTGCAATGGAGCTGAGCACTAAGGCATTTGAAATGAAGAGATGATGTTCCCTACTTTGGCTGCTTTTCTATTTTTACTCTCTTCTCCACTCTCCTCCTCCAACCAAAGATGTGGAAAGTTATTTAAGAGATGCATTTCTAGTTATTTTATTATCAAAAAGACACTGAATGCTGTGAATTGTTGTTTACTCTCATACATTTTTAACATGACATATATGCAATTTTCTTGGTTTGAACATTGAAAGAGAAAAAAAAGAACAGAAAGGATGAGTGTGTATGCAAGGGAAAAAGAAAGCAAACTGACAGAAAGAGCCCCCGAGGCCAAAGGACTCTTCCACTGAGCCAAGAGATATTAACCTTGAAAAGCAGGTCTTACACCAAGATATTTTTCTGTCATTTTGGCACCATAAAGGGTTCTCAGCACAAAGAATTGGACTCCTGAGAATAAATCCTACAAAAAGGGTGCTGGAAACTGACATAACAGTACCTGAAAATCTCATCCAGCTTTGCAGCCAGTACAGGAGCTGGATTAAAATGAGATCTGACTGTGCTGAGCTACAGCTTTTTTTCTTAGCCTGGTGTCCTGGGTTCAGCAGTAGCAGTCATTTTTCTCGTTAGTGTCTGGTGCAGTGATGTGTTTTCGACTTCAGTTGGAGAACAGCACTGATAACACACTGATGTTTTTAGTTGTTGCTCAGTAATGTTTACTCTGACCAAGGACTTTTTAGTTTCGTGCTCTGTCAGTGAGGAGGGGCATGGGAAGATGAGAGAAAGCAGAGACAGGACACCTGACCCAAACTAGCCAAAGAGATATTCCATACCACAGCACATCATGCCTAGTATAGAAACTGGGGGGAAGTTACCCAGAAGGCCCAGATCACTGCTCAGGTCGGGCTGGGTGGTGAGTGGTTGTATTCTCTTCCCTTGTTATTTCCCTTATCATTATTATTATTGGTGGCAGCAGCAGTGGTTTGTGTGATACCTTAGTTACTGGACTGTTCTTATCTCAGCCCGTGGGAGTTACATTCTTTTGATTCTCCTCCCCATCCCTCTGGGAGCAGGGGAGGAAAAACGGTGGGGCAGTGAGTGAGTGGCTGTGTAGTTCTGAGTTACTGGCTGGGCTTAAACCACAACGCCTGGCAGTGACCTTACAGCCGAGAGGCAAAACCATAGGACAAGCACTGAGATATCCAAATAGCAAAACCCTGGTTTTCCACATTCAAGTTTAAATCATGGCAGAATGTTTTGATTTGCCATTTGTTGCTCCTTGGCACTAGCATTTCAGCTTTGCTCAGGAACAACCCATTTCAGCCCCAACTCCAGCCTTGCCCTTTCCAGAGACCAAAAGTTTGCAATGCCCTGCCTGCAGAGGTGCCTGCACTTTCAACAGTGTGACACAAGTTGACCTCATTAACTCTTAAGAGACTGTCCTCAGTGTATGGACTGTGGAACAGTGAACAAAAAGCATGGGAGAGACGAAAGAAGAACTTGCAAAACAGTAAAATGATGAGTATTTAGTAAGATATTTTTCTATTTAACTAAAAATATTCAGGAAAACCAAGTGAGGTTTTTAACAACCTTTAGAAAACTACATTTCTTCAATTTTGGTCTTGCTTACCCTTTCTAAAAAGCAACACATGTACTATAAGGGCTGTTTTCCTCTCCTCTAATTCACTAGTAGCTCAGAATAACCTCTTCCCTTCAATTAGTTCCAGGACTGAGCACCCTGATACAGCAGTTTATTTTGCATGCATTCAAACAAACAAAAAAGAAAAGAAGAAAAATGTTGGATTAAAGGATTCTGCCTTGATTTTAGAAGCCTCATCCACAGCAAGTAGCCAGCAAATCCAAAGTGCTTTTCTGCCTCAACTAACTTCAATTAGTTCCTGCTCAATTCTGATATAAATATATGATGAAGAGAACTGAAAGTACATTCACCCCAACCTGCACACAACCACGAATCTGAACAAAAGAAAAACCTGTTTCAGTATGGAAGTTTAACTAACAAAACTGTGAATGTTATTTTGATTGTTTTCTGTCATGATCTAATTATTAAAACACAGATGCTGGCTCCTGTCTTAATTTCATTGATTCATACCAGCAGTGCCAGTACTTGTTTTAAATGGAGACCTCAAGCACATCCCATAGTCTTTTCTCAATCATGGCATGTTTTGTTTATCAGATTGTGCTGGTTGTTTTCCTACTGACATAAAATTGGAGCAAAGCACCAACTTCTATTATAGTGCAGCTTTAAAAGTGTCATCGTTTAAACCCAGCTGCTACTCAGAACCATGCAACTGCTCACTCGCTCCCCCTTGATCCCCACCCTGCTCCTGGAGGGATGGGAAGGAGAATTCAAAGAATGTAACTCCCACGGGTTGAGATAAGAACAGTCCAGTAACTAAGGTATGACAGAAACCACTACTGCTACCACCAATGATAATAATGATAAGGGAAATAAGAAGGGAAGAGAATACAACCACTCTCCACCCTCCGACCAATATCCAGCCCAACCCGAGCAGTGATCTGGGCCTTCTGGGTAACTCTCCCCAGTTTCTATACTAGGCATGACATACTGTGGTATGGAATACCCCTTTGGCTAGAACCCAGGACAAAAAGAGATACTAAGTCTCCCAAAACAACACTCCTAAAAGTGGAAAATGTCTATCCATCTTTGCACGGAGCTCTGCCTGAGCTAAGCAGTCCTGCAAGGAAGCAGGACAAATGACCTAGGGTTGGTGCCCATAAAAACACTGCTCTCACTTGTAGTTTGGCATTTTTTTTTCCTCCCTGTCATATTGCTCCTGCAAGATGAAAAGGAGGTTTATAGAATCAACTTTTCTTGGTGTTCACCAAGGATATATTTCTTTTTTTGAGGAACTCAAGTCAGTGGGGCTGTGCTCTGAACGCAATAAGTACAATACAACATGTTCCCTGAAACACCAAGCCCCAAAGATCTCCAATCAGAAGCATGAAGTTGGTTATTAGTTCAGTTTTGGCCTGAGTTCAAAGCACCTTTATTCCTTGTCCATCATGCCTGTGCCACCTATTCAAGTCAGCCTCTTTCAAACATGAGGTTAAAACTAACACTGGTAATTTGCCTCATGTCCTCTCCAAGCCCCATCTCAGCTGTGGACTCGGCCAGCACTTGGGACATTCATGTATGAAAATATTCAGGACTTCAGACATGGCAGCCATCTCTGCTTCATTTTTGGTGTGCTTAATCCCAGCTGTGCTTCCCAGAACAGTTCTTTTCATATGCCTTCTGTTCCAGCTGCAGCCTTTGCTATGGGGACATTTGCTTTCTCCTAGCCAGGGTCAGAGCATGTGTATGAGGCAGGATGGAGCAGCAGCAATGTCTGCATCTGGGTCCCAAGAATTTCCCAGGATTCTAAAGCAGAGCTCTGGGATTTTACAGTGACCTTTCATGTTAATTTTGTTGTGTTTTTTTTTTTTTTTTGCGATGTGAAGATGTCCTGGGTTCAGCAGTAGCAGTCATTTTTCTCCTTGTTAGTATCTGGTGCAGTGCTTTCGACTTCAGTCTGAGAACAGTGCTGATAACACACTGATGATTTTAGTTGTTGCTCAGTAATGTTTACTCTGACCAAGGACTTTCTGAGCCTCATGCTCTGCCAGGGAGGAGGGGAAGCCGGGAGGAAGCAGAGACAGGACACCTATTCCATACCACAGCACGGCATGCCCAGTGTAGAAACTGGGGGGAGTTACCCGGAAGGCCAAGATCACTTCTTGGGTCGGGCTGGGTATTGGTTGGAGGGTGGCGAGCGGTTGTGTTCTCTCCCCTTGTTATTTCCCTTACCATTATTATTGGTGGTAGCAGTAGTGATTTGTGTTATACCTTAGTTACTGGACTGTTCTTATCTCGGCCCATGGGAGTTACATTCTTTCGATTCTCCTTCCCATCCCTCCGGGACCGGGGGGGCTCAAGGGGAAGTGAGTGAGAGGCTGTGGTACTGAATTACTGGCTGGGCTTAAACCACAACAGAAGAGAACACTTCAATCACTTCACCTTCTTCTTCCTAAAATGTCTCCGGGTTATTTCTTCTTCATAAGAGTTACATCAAAACTTTCCCTGAACCTCTCTAGAGTAATGTACTCAGAAAACCAACTATCAGATCAAAAAGTACTTCTGTTTATTAGTTCAATCTCCTTCATTAGATTCCCTCCACTGTGTGTTTTCCCACACAAACAGTGATAAAAAAATCTGCTAAAATCCACTGACAGCTGCGGCTGTGATAGACTTTTCCTTAATCCGATTAGCTGCCGCCTCCCCGTTCGCACCAGTTTCTGTAAGCAGTTACCATATTACACTACAATCTGCTGATTTCATCTGCACTGGCATCAGGCAGCATTTAAAGAAAGTCTGGCCTCATAATAACAGGTTTCGAGAGACAGGAATCTCATCTCCACACATACACACAAGCTGCTGCCTCTCAAATTGTAAAAACCTGTATGATTAGGGATCCAGCTCTGAATGAATAGGGCATTCCCACAAACAGCCGCCTAAAACTAGTGGTACCCAAACTATTTCCTGCTCAGTCTCATCTTTTTTTTAGCTCTAGAATTGTGAGGCTTAAATTTGCTGAGATGCTAAAAGAAAACTCATCTTTGCTCTGCCTACTGGCTCATGCAAAAAAGTGAAACCGTCTTTTCAGACTGCACAAAAATGAAGCAGGTTATATTTGAGCACAGGAGCCCTCTTTGCTCAGCCCCTCACTTGTGAGAATTCACACTTGCACTTGTTGCTAACCAGAGGTGAAAGGGGAGGGAAGCATTGTGCACTCCTCTGCATGAACAAGCCAGCAAGAAAATGCAGCTTTTCAAATTCTTTTGTCACTCACACCAAGCCAGTTAGATTTTGGAGGAAGAGGTCTTAAAGTAGTTGAGAAGGCACCCTGAAGAGTCTAGATGACATGTCAAGAGGTCTAAGTTTAGATAAAAAATTGTAGGCTTAAGGTGGCTGTTGAAAGAAATTCTGGCCTTCTAACCATAATGATTTTTTTCCTTCTGGCCTTCAGCTAGAAGTCACAGTGCCAGACCCCAGGAAACAATGCTACTTCATCTCCTTTCACTTGCTACCAAAAGTGCAAAGCAATGACTTTTCTTTTTCTCAAAAAAGGGAAAGAAAATGGCAGAGCACCAAGTCACACGGGAATTTTTGGAAGAGATATGGAAATTAGGGCTCATAATACAGTATATAAAGGCTTCAAGATAACAGTTTAATGGTTAGAAAATAGGCAGCAGGCTTGTTCCAGGGAGAAGGCAATGTACTCATCGTTCCTGAATGGTGTATCAAAGACTTTTCATCCCATCATGCCCCTGATTGCTGAGCAAGTAGTCTCCTTTGGAATATGAGGATCATGGTGCTATCAGTGGGCATACACAAAAGATGCAAAAGTCATTTGGTCAATGATTCTGGGAGTACAGAATTTGCCTTTAATCTGTGTGAGTTTTTAATGGAAAAAAAACCCCTTTGGCTTTGATAGCTTTGGGTTTTGAAATATTTTCCAGAACTGTCAAATGAAAAGCTCCCTTGAAAACCATGTAATCTCAGACTAGTTTGGTTTAGAAGCAACCTTAAAGATGATCTAGATCAACCACCTCCCACAGGCAGGGACACCTTCCACTAGACCAGGTTGCTCCAAGCCCTGTCCAACCTGGCCTTGAACATTGCCAGGGATGGGGCAGCCACAGCTTCTCTGGGCAACCTGTGCCAGTGCCTCAGCACCCTCACAGGGAAGAACTTCTGGTTAAAATCTCATCTCAATCTCCCCTCTGGCAGCTTAAAGCCAGTCCCCCTTGGCATGTCACTACAGGCCCTTGTCAAAAGGTAAAGATGTTCCATGTTGTTTAATTACAATGCAAGTAACAATGTTACGTAGCCAGCTGTCCTGATGTACTGACTACAGGCAATACCTCAGCACCTTGCAGCTGGACACCCAATCAGCCCAGCAATTTAGGCATGGGAGTACAATGAAGAAACTCCCTACTTAAAATTTCAGTTGCATAGGAAGAATAAGCATTACAGCAAGAAAGTGCAGCTGTACTTAGAGCAACATTTAACTTTAACAGTTTCCTCTTTGCCTTTTTCTGCTTCTTCCAAAGCAGACCGCAGCTCTAAAGAGATTACAACCTCAAAATTCAGGTCCCAGCATTATATACCATCAAACAGAATGGTTTAATACTGCCAGCATTTCCCTTGTCCTAGTTCTTTGCAGATGCAGAATCTCAGAGCGATTGACAACCATTCTAGTTCTATAAAAAGACAAACTGTGGCAAAAAATGGCTTTACTAAAGTTTTTCCAGCTTGGTGCTAGCTGGCAGTTTTAGGGCCTTACAATATACATCTAATGAGATCGAAATCTCTTGCCTTATCTGCATCAGTAGATAGGAAAATGCATATAATGTAGAAACAGAACTCTCATGGTTTAACCAAAACCAGGACAATAACCCACTAAAGTCTCTGGCTAAGGTAGGGTGATAACCAAATTTAGACTTGAGACTGAAAATTCAGAACAGAAAAACAAACTGGAAATTTCAGTTACATGATCTACTGATATGAATCAATCTATAAGAGCTTTATTTTAGCTCAGGATCTGAACACAGTCACTGAAGCAACCCCAAATCTGTACTAGAGTTACTGTGATGGCAAAAGTAGAAAATTGGGTACTTATTCCCCATGGGAGCAAGGATAACAAATGAGAAAAACTCTGAAATATAAAGATCTGATTATAAAAAAAGGCACTAAAATGAAATGTTGCTCTGACAATGGAAGGTTTCAAGATCCTTTCTTACTTCTTTTCATTCCATAAAACAAATTTCTATTTGAGAACTGAGATTCTCCGAATAATCCAAACAACTCTTTCAATGTAGCAATGATTATTATCCTATTTAAATAAAAGACCTGTGTTTCTGTAGTAATTATCATACCATATCCCTAATTAATTATTACTCAAAATAGCTGTTAAAATTCTTGCCAGCCATTTAGAAACAGGCACAAATTATTCCCTTTGATCAGACTTGCATTGCTAAAGGCACATTAAAAATACAGAGAGAGTCTGGAAAAGCCTGACAAAATTGTTCATAAAGCCAGAATTATGTTAACTACTGCAGCAGCCCTTACTCTGCATATTCAGAATTGGATTGCACATGAAGACAATTGCTCTCCTTGGTCAGTCCACACCCCCAACATTAAGTTGTATACAGCTTAAAAGAAAACAATTGCCTCCTGATTTGAATACATAATGAAAGAACATAAGAACAAAAAACCCAACAAGACTGTTGTGAGCTTCAAATCATGTTTCAGTTAAATAGTCAATAGCAACTGCACAGATTCCAAAAGGCTGGATACAACCTCTGGATGTTTAGCACACTGCCAAGCAGTTAATGAAGAGAAAAACCTTTCCAAGAGAACACGATGCTAAGCTCTGGGTCCTATGAGAAACTCTATAGATCTTTGATTCCCACCAACAGAATCTCATTTTTTTTAATGATTACTGTGAAAGACCCATGACAGTCAGGATAGATGCTCTTCACAACCCAAAGCTGTGATGCTCCTGGACTCGGTCTTCAAATCTCTGATGTTTCTTTCACTAAACCTTCCCTAGAGTTGCAATTTCTGTGTCAGAGTCCTTGTTTCTAAGAAGAAATATGATCATACCCTCTGTACATGTTTTCATTAGAGCTTTGAAACCAGTTTTAAAAGGTTCTAAAAAAACAGATGTAACAGGTACTGTGGAAGAATTCTTTGACATCAACCTAACACAAAACTCTTTTTATGCAATTATTTTGCCCATTTCCAGATAACCACAGATAAGTTGTTAAAAGAATTTCTGGTACTCTCTTCACTGAGCATGAGCAGACCAAATTTAAACATGATGTATGCTAGGGATGTATTTATATCAAACAGCAATTGTGTCTACCTGGGTCAAACTTACTTCAGTTCAGAACTTAGAGAGAAAAGGCTAACGCACTGGAGATGCTTTCCTGCCTTTGAGTAATGCAGCATCCTTCAAACCTTATGTCATCCTTTTCACAAAAAAACCCTTTTCATTAGTCTGAGTACTGAGCCATGATGATAACCCCTCATTCACTTGTTACTTATTGTTGTGGTTTAAGCCCAGCTAGTAACTCGGAACCATGCAGCCACTTGCTCACTCCCCAGTTCTTCCTCCCCCTGCTTCCAGAGAGATGGGGAGGAGAACCGAAAGAACCTAACTCCCATGGGTTAAGAGCAGTCCAGTAACTAAGGTATAACACAAACCACTGCTGCTGCCACCAATAATAATAATAATGGTAAGGGAAATAACAAAGGAAGAGAATATAAAACTAAAAGGGGAAAAGGAAAAGAAAACAATAAACACAAATGATGCACAGTACAATTGCTCACCACCCACAGACCAATATCCAGCCCAACCCAAGCAGTGATCTGGCCCTTCTGGGTAACTTCCCCCAGTTTACATGCTGGGCGTGACGTGCTGTGGTATGGAATACCCTCCTTTGGCTAGTTTGGGTCAGGTGTCCTGTCTGTGCTTCCTCCCAGATTCCTGTGCCCCTCCTTATTGGCAGAGCATGAGAGACAGAAAAGTCCTTGATCAGAGTAAACACTGCTTAGCAGCAACTAAAACATAGGTGTCATATCAGCACTGTTCTCAGACTAAAGCTGAAAGCACGGCACTGCACCAGCTACTAAGGAGAAAAATGACTGCTACTGCTGAACCCAGGACACATATTCAGATTTTAAAAAGCCAAAGCAAAACTAATGACAGTACAATTACTAGAAAATCCCAGTGAGATTCAATACAAGCAAGAAATTGCTTTCGTATAGCTTATCAGGACAACTATTGAATTCAGCAGAAAGAACTCTGCCTTGTATCTAGTTCAAATAAAACAGAGGCAGGACCCTTCTGAGGCTGTCTGGAGGCTCTGTTTAATTATGCAAGTATTTGAGGCTCTATGAGTATCTCTGTAGTCGCATTGGGTAGATTCCCCTGTTAAACCCAGAAACCAGTTGTTAATGCAAAAAAATACTTGAATAATCAGCTGCCGAAAAAGCATTGAGAGCCTGAACTGTAAAATTAACCAAGAACAAATTTTAGAAGGGAATGTTTTCCTCTAACAACAGTTGCATTGAATAATGTAGTCATGAGATCTCTTTCAATATGGTCGCACACAATCAATCCAGAAGCATGTAGGACTGCTCTAAGCCCAACCCAACAAAATGTCCCAGCCCAAGCCTAACAAACGTTAAGGGTCTTCTTGCTCCTCCCTATGCCCTGATAGGTAACGTGTAATGCTAATAGGAGTTTTGTGCACTTCAAGAAAAGCATAAAAAGTAATTCCCATATGCTGCAGTTGCCACAGGGAATTTGTTACATTCACTGATGTTAAATTAGGCCATTGTGTATACACTTTAGAAACAGAGTCAGGCCATAAAAACTCCTACATGTTATTACTTGAGCATTCATTCCTCAGATTGTCTCTTTGCTGATATTAAACTCTGAATGCTGTTCATCAGAGAGTGACTGATAATAAAGAAGTGATTGACAAACTTATTACTTGGCTTTAAAAATAAGTTCTCCCAATTCAAAAGATTCTTCTCAGGCCCAGGGAGACGTGGTTTGTCTTTGTAGCAGAAGGCTGTAATTGCAAAAAATACACACAGAGGGAAAAATAGGCTTGGTTTGTGTTTAAACTGTGTAAGTAACTAAGATACGTGGTTCTTAGTTGAAAGTAGCTAGCACAACTTGGAGAGGGAAGCATGAGCTAGGCGTGGGATTAGGGAGACTCCACAGCTCCTTGTTCTTTTCCTTACTTCACCACCAGGCTGGCAAGTTTGAGCAAGAGGGATCACCCCATGGCACTCTCTTTGGAGCTCCTGCGGTGGTAAAGTCAGATCTGTCCAACAGCACCCTGGGATGTCCCTTACATGTCACCCAGACCATCTCCTGTGACCCCATGTGCCTTGACAAGCCTTACAGCCAACAGCAGGGACATGATCACACAGCCATTTAAACCCACCATGAATCCAAACTGTTGACAAAAGCAATGATCCCACTCTTCCCTCCCAGTCCTCTGCTTGTTCCTCCCCTTTTTTACTGTCAGCAGATGGGAAGACGGATGAGCTCCCTTCTCCCACTCAGGCTGCTACTGAGTGAACAGCAGTGGTGGAAAGAAGGTAGATCCTGAGGCTGAGTAGGAGGGTATGATGGGACCAGCCTTTCTCAGCAGCAGTGCAGGGTTATGCCAAACTAATGTGACTCTAACCCTGCCTCTAGAGGCACATCACACTATAACCAAGATGACCTTGCAGCTAGCTGCCCCTGAAAGGAACATGTTTGCAACCGCAAGGCCTCTCTGTGTCACACTTTTCTTTCTTCTGGTGAGGACTGGACCCTGCTGGCAGGAGACTATTCCCTACTTGCAGTACGTGTATTCTGATGCCTATTTAATTCTCTGAACCAGTTTATTGCAAGGTCAGACAAGCAACAGTGCTGTCACCAAGGAAGCAGCAGAAGCAGAAGCAGAAGCAGAAAACCAACTGCATGAGCTGTAATGTCAGCCATGCCGTTTGTAGGAGCAATCCCACAGCTCCGACTGCAGAGATGAGAACAGTCAGGACAAGGGCCTAACTACTTTTTGATTCCCTGGGCTCTAAATTAAGGTCACACTTGCTCATGTTTTACTTTCAATGAACTTTTTGCCTTAGATGCCTAACAACAAACACACCAGATTTTAAGCATATAGACTAAACTTCAGCACCTTCTTCTCTTAAGCAACAGCCTCTGTTGTAACAAGGTCAGCAAGAGTCAAATAGAGGATGAAGAACCTTTCTTGGTACAATCTGCAGCCTGAAATCAAAGCATGTGCTTGGAAGTTTGAAAAACACAGGAGAGGAAGTCTTCAGGTCTTCTAACTTTGGAATATTTTGCTGAAATTTATCTCTTAATAATTGTAGGCTTCTGAAAGCAAAATCAGATGAAACCAAAAACTTACTATTAGGAGTTGGGCTATGGGATAACGCCAGCTGGTTTCATGAACTTGGCTCTATGTATTCATTCAAAAAAACTGAATAAATAATCTTTCTCAAGCCTCTTTCCCACTTCCCATTTTCTTTTAATCCCAGGCCAAGCCAACTCCCCATGAGCCTTGTGCTGCTAAAATTCAGTTTCTGTCAGGATGGTTTATCATCAGTCTGAAATCCTCAATCATGAACTTACACACCATTACCTGAAGCAGCTCCTTTCTTCTAGCTGACCTTTTAAACTAACAAAGCTCATTTGCTAGTCACAGTCATCTTTCCTTTGCTTCCACTTCCCTTATCCCTTTTTCTTCCTCACCCAATTACTCACATGTGAGCTTAAAAGCATGTTAAATATATTTATTTGCCTTAATCTCTTGGACTCTCCTGTCTTTAAATAAACAGTATATTTTTTTTTTATTATAAGCCATTGCCTTTCTGTTTCTATTTGTCTACTTCAACTGCATTTTATTTTCATTTAGGGTTCCAATTCACATCACAGTATCACAGTATGCTAGAGATTGGAAGGGACCTCAAAAGATCACCTAGTCCAATCCCCCTGCCGGAGCAGGAACACCTAGATAATGTTACATCCTGGTACCTGGTTGCTTAGCAAGAATTGAAGCCAGATTTCTTCCTGTTTGCTCAAGATTCTGAAGGAGTACTGCCAATGGCTGTTGAACAGTGTCTAGCCACATACATACAAAAAAATCACAAAGGACTTTGTATTTCTTCAGAGGGCATAAATATAAAAGCTGTTTCTAGGAAAGTCAGAGGATATAACAATGTATGTGTTTAGGACTCCAAAATCACAGCCACATCTCAGCACTTCACATTTTAGTCACATGAAGAAAAGTCAGGCTACTGCAACAGTACAGAGTTGGGTTTTGTCACTACAGGTTGTGAACTCGATTTCTCATAATTTGAGTAAATTCACCCCAGATAAGATCTTAATTTTGGCTTGAGAATTAGTATAGGTGAGTGCTTCAACATAGATTAAATATAAAAAATTACATTTTGAAAGCAGCAGAGCCTGTATCCTATCTTATTTAGAAAGGGACAACACTAACCAGTGCTTTTCTTGAACCCTTGCCCAGCCTGTGACCTGTCTTTAGAGGGTTACACACAGCAATAAAAAATCCACTATCTTGGAATTTGGGTACATAATCAAGATACTTCCAGATAGTTCAATGACATTCGAAATAAGTGGAAAAATATGCATATTGATTTCCTGTTTTGGCATCATTAGGATTTATTTACTTTTGATGTTGCAGTGACCTCTAGTTTGTCTTGGTCAATACATACCTTTAGGGTTGCTAAACCTTAATATTCACCTCCATGAGAGTCAATATCCACTTTATAATATAAAAGCTATCCCATGCAACAAACATTAATATTGTTGAATAGATTCAGTCACCCAGCTCTCTCTTCTCTTAATGTGAAAAAGGACCAAGCTTGAATAGTTAGCAAAATTGAAGAGAATGTGCAAAACGTACCACTGACCTTTATCTAAAAGCACTCTGGATGAAATAATCATCTAGATCTGTGTATTAGAGAAGCGTCAGCCTGATTTTCACAGGATAACCTCAAATTCATCCTTGTGGAAGATCACCTGCAACTAAAAACTCGAGGTACAACCTGCCTATTTTTAACTGCCTGTCTTCTTGTGATGCTCCCCCAAAAGACACCCATAGCTGGAACCGGATGTCGATTTCCTGGTACTAGTTGTCAATTTCTGGCTGATCATGTAGCTCTCAAAACCTGACCCTGGCTATCAGGAATTCTGATTACCAGCTCATGCTAGGAAGTTTGTCATTACGTTCTTCTCCAACCATTCAGTTTGGCTGCTTTATCACCAAGGGTACTGTAGAGCCTCAAGCTGTGCTCATTCCTGTGAAGGAACTGAACCGAATGGCAGAATAAGTTTCCCCATCACCCAGAAGAAGAGTGTGGCACCAGTTCTGAAAGAGTGCTATTGACATCAAAACATCAGGTTTTTTTTACTGTTTACTACAGGAGTATTTGGGGATTTGGCAGTCCCTTTTTGTACTTCATCTACTCTGTTCCTTCACTGGCTCTAGGCCAGGCTTTTGCACGTGTGTGTGTGTGTATCATTTAAGCTGAAGGGAGCTGTCAGTGCAACTTAACTATCTTCATGTTTGAAAATGCAAGATTTTTAACAAAACACATGCTGTAGAACCATTTCCAGTTCTGCTCCACTACTGGAAATCTTAGGTACAACACACTACACTGTTTATCAAATATTCTTGGCAAACTAGTTGGTGTGTTTCCAGACCTATTTTTAATGTACCCATTAAATCACATAATTTATTTCCTAGAGAAATTAAAGTACTAATGAAGTTTTCAGAAGGGTCTATTTTAGTTGCAATCTTCCTTTTCATTTACATTAATAATACAGTGTAAGAAACTCTTCTGTTCATCTATATGCTGATTATGACATTTTGTATTCAATGAGTAGCTCTTGGTCAGCAATAATGAAGACATAACAATGGAAGTTAAATAAAATTCAGCAAGTAGTTTCAGGTATGCATTCTTTACTTGTAATTAAAGCTACATTAATCTCTCATAGAAGGGGTATTACCTGCAATATTGCTAACACCTAACCTAAGTTGTAAGAGCTGTAAATCAGATAGTGAATTAAATTTCATTTTAAAACTACTTGATTCTACGTAAAGCTACTCACTAGACTTTAACACTTATATTGATTCTTCAGAGCAACAAGGAAAACAATCAAATCTGAACTGCAGTTTACTATTAAGTCGCACTGCACACAGTTGAAGCAAAATCCTGCTCTTTGAAATTGCCATGCCAATGCATAAGATTGCTCTATTGCCAAAAGCTGGGGTTTTGCCTCACTGCCATGATCTCCAACAGAACGTTATTCCAGAATGATCCTTGTGATTAGGAATTCTCCATTAATCTCCAGTCTAGAATCACTGACAGCCAGTTCAGATTCACTTATTCTCGTATCACCATCATTTGGTGTAAATTCTTCTTTCCTGGCACAGATGTGGAACTATTTTGGTGGTGGTCTGCCTTCAATTAGAAGAGGAGCTATCCATCCTGTCACTGCTGTAGCAACACTTTGTGCATCTGCTTTAGTTTCTGTATCTGTTTGAGCGCACAGATGACCAGAAGCACAGGAGAGCATTCCTGCTCAGATGGCAACCATTCTTTGTACGCTAATGCAAACCCATTCCCTAGCTGCACTACAGATACATAGCCTGCTGCACCCAGGGCTCTCATGCTGTGTGGCTCACAGCTGTCTTGTACGAGCAGATCCATGCCAGATTCTCCTCCTTGTCATTAATATCACCGGGCTTCAAAAAGTACAGTTATTTTCTTTCCCTATGTCAGTGCTCAGACTCAGAGATGGGGGCACAATCAGGGGTATCCAAACTCCTAACATGAACTTGCCACTGATCCTATTTCCCTCCTAACAAAGCACATTGTTGGTATTGTCAGCATATGCCCACTATATAGTGTTGCTGATATTGCTGCTACTTCTCAGTTGAAAAATAGGAGCTTTTCATTGTTTCACTTGTATGCCATTGGGTTAGGCTTTGAACATCATAAACAGATTTTACAGAAATGAACAAGCCTTCTCATAGAGTTAAAAATACAATTATCCAATATAACAAAGTCTGAGAAGCACGACTATTCCTGCTTTTACACAGAGAAACCAGCATACATGTGCTTCTGAATATCGATTTAAATTTTGTGTTACTTTGGAAATCACCAGGTTATAGCATAACATAATTGAGAATTTCCCGTGAAGGAGGGCTTGTCTCTTAAATATCCAGTACCTCAAGAAGAGGTGATATCTGGTGATTTGGGTTCTTTTTTGAGACATGGAAAACTGAAGCTCAAGGTTTCATATTAAAAGAGAGTGGGAACATTTGTAAATCATGGCAATTTTCATGGGAGAAGATACCATTTCTTGCCCAGATCCAGATCCACTCACATATTCCCTTTTTGGCACAAGAATACAGAAGCCTGAAGAAATGCTTGTACTGTTATTTTTTGCGATGTGTAATTTTGAGCACAAGCTGTGACATTAATCGAATGTATGTCTCTGCATTAACCGATCAGCAAATTCTTCTTGAAACACTGCTCTCCCAAAGCTGAGTACTGGAGGTTGGAATGTACCTAGAATGTCTGCCTATGATTAGTTTCTGCTCTTATGCTTGGGTGGGTAGAAGTCTAAATATTTACACTATTTGCTACATGAGTGATATTTTACTTGGAATCACTCCTAAGTTCTGCAGCCTGGATTTGTTCTAGAAAGTTATGATACTCAAAAAAGTCTACAGTCATAGATTAACCAAAAAAGCTCAACAAACAACAGTATATATTTCAGTTGCTGAAATAGCATAATTAGAGATATTGCTTCCCCAGAACACTAACAAAAAGCTTGGAGGAGCTCAGAAATCCAGTAGCCCAGCAACCCGCTGCCTGTGTAACTGGTTCCCTTACAGATCTGCCATGGCCTGCTTTTTCTCTTCTCTCAAAGCAATCGTTAAGGACCCAATAAATCCAAACACTACTGAGAACAGCCTCAAACCTCATATTGAAGTCAGAACTGTTCAGAGAAGAAAAAAGTAAATAGGGGAAGTCAAAGGTTGCCTGAAACCTTTACACCCCCATGCAGCATCTCTGTCAGAATGTTAAGTATCAGAAATCTGGACCAAAATCACACACACAAAAAAAAAAAGACAAACCCAAACCAAAGCAAAGTACACAGTTTTACTCACAGTTATCATTCACACTAGATAATTAATAAGATTAATGTTAATCAAGATCCTGTCTTTCCATAGTGACTCCCTTGAAAGCTTTTATTTCCAAGACAGATGCACAATTCTTCCAGTAGTTGTTCCCATAGTAGGTAACACAAGTGTATGAAGCTGACGGTAATTATTCTCTCACCCAACCTTACAGACTTGTTTAGAAGCTTTTTCAAAATCCCCAAGTGCATATACAGGTTGAAGTATTTCACATGGAAAATCTGTAATAGACACTCTTTGAAAACATGATCACGCTTTCAGAAGGGATTGAGAAGTGCCACTTCAGTAAAAGAATCTCACCAGGAGTAACCATCCATGCCTCCTCATTAGAAGAAAATCAGGAGGAGGAAGAGCAGTAAGTGATGTGAGTAGGATGGATGGGTCAATTTAAGGAACCATTTTCCTTTAACTATAGCTGCTTAGAAAACTGGAACCCAATTTTGTTCTCCTTCACTGATGTTAAAAGGAACTCACAGAAGAATAAGAGGAGGATTCTTTGTCCCCAAATCACAGAAAGTGGCTCCATCTAATAAATATGTTGGCACAAAACCATAGCAAGAAGAAGAAAATTCAATTAAAAATTAATCAGGAGTTATTTGTTATAGAATGTGTTCACATAAACTAGCCTGTTGAGCCATAGCTGAAGGAAGCCAGCTTAACAGTTTAATGTGGTCCTAACCCCTGCTCTGCAGAAGAGAACAGGGCATGCAAGGTGTCCAGATTCTACAACATGTGTTGTGGAGAATGAAGAAAGGTTACAGCTCCCTTTCAGTAAAGCAGTTCTAGGGGTTGTAACATCCTGCCCTAGCACAGCAATTGCAAGTGCCGAGGAGCTGTTCTGTGCAGCCACTTCACAGATAAAAACTCCGGTCAGGGGTCATGGGATGTTTGCTTTCCCTGCGGAAAGGGCACAGCACAGCACTGCACAGGGTTGTGAGAGCTCAGGTTTATAGCAAATTCCAGCATTCCAGTAATTCCAGGGCAGAATGGTAGCAGCCTGTAAGGCATGGCACAACAGTGAGCTCTGTCTGCAGTACAACCCAGAGGCAGAGAAGGAAATCCTTTTTTAAGGATTTAGCCATTTTTGAATTTGCTTTTATAGCATATAGGATCCAAATTTGTGATACCAGAAGGTACGAAGGTGACTTCGACACTAAATAATTTATCATTTACCTCCTGGAGGCATAATACAGACCAAATTTAAACACCTTCATTTTCGTTAGAGGACTTTGTAGTGATAACTAATAAAAGGAAGTAGTTGTCATTAAAAAATGAAGTAAACAAAAAAGAGCCAAACATCCTTATGAACAAATTTAAAAGAAAAATATTGAGGTTTGAGAGCCATTCCCAGTAAGGAACGCTCAGTTCATGCCGGCATCCTCTCTGCTGCTGAATTATAAACCTCTCAGAAACCAAGGCTATAATTACAATGAGATGACATCTGAACTTTCCATGGCCAAAGATTTTACAGGACATAATTGCTGCATGAGATTTCATGGCACATTGTAAAGTTTTGAACTTCTTCCATCAGTTTGGAATTCTGTGGTCCTCTTTTGCCAAGACTTAAATGAATAATTATTGATAAGTAATGATGAAAATGAATTACTTGCATTCTGAACTGTAAAATCAGTAATATGGCTCACTCTATATCCTTGGTACTGAAGCGAAGGATAGAGAAAAGTGGCCAGCAGTGTTATCTGAGATGTTTTGTTACAGTGAGTGATAGCTGCTGGTTTAGAGGAGAGGGCATTTCATATCTTCTTTTGCTTTCAATCACGTCTTTTCATTAGTGATGACTGAACCTCAAAACCACCTAGAGATGGTGCAGATGAGCACTTATAAGCTTGGATGGTTATCTGGAGCTTATCAGAACAACTTTTATCAGCAAAATTGCTATGGGTATTTCACAAGAAGCGTTTTTCTGGCTCTTCTCTTTCCTGATTAGGTACTGCATTCAAGGCCTAGCCTGCTGGCTTGCTCCAGCCAGAATGTGAACCAAATCAGTTTATTTCCTCTTGTTTCCCAAGTGTCTTAGTGGCTGTAAAATCAGCATTCTGACAAGATGAAAAAGCTATTCCTAATTCCAAAGCAAAAATTAGAAAGATAGAAAAAAGCCCACAGAGTCAATTGCCTTTATACCAGAAAATTTTAAAAAGGAACATTCAGATCAGCTACTGGAAACAGCTGCTAAGATTTAGCACAACTGGGTTGAAAAATAGAATAAAATGAAAGCCTGATTATTTGGGTCAGTTGAAATTGGACAAAGAAAATCACTGGTATAGAGGACAATTTTGAACTGGCTGGAGGGCAAATAAGATGACCTAATGCAAGCATCCGTTTCCAGCATGTTGAATTTTCCTGCACAGTAAACAGCTACTAGCATGGATGTGACCAGCTGAAGAACCAGATGCCCAGTGAACATTGGCTTCCTCTCCCACAGCGCTGGCCACCAGCAGCATCTCTGTGAAAGCACTACCCTTGGCACTGCTTTCCCTATGAGGGGAGAGGGGGGTCCCGGTCTCTCCCAGGGAGCAGCTCTGCCAGCGACACCACACTGCACACACATCAGCAGAACCCAAGTGGCTGCTATGACCCATCTAGAGCCCCTTGTAAAGCCAACACAGACTAGGTCATGCCTCTGACAAACAATGGCAATAGAATTGTTTTCTTAAATACTTTTACCAGGTTTGGGTCAGCCAATATATTCAGAAATCAAACACCCTGCAGTACTTCTCTTGCATGATTTTGTTTAGTGTTGTTGTGGGTTGGGATTTTTTTTGAGGAAACACATCAATTAACACATATTGCCAAAGGCAGAGTTTTTGCTCAACGACTGTTCTTTCAGTATAAAGAAAGCAGCAGAATACATTACAGACAGAAAAAGCTCCCCTCAGTACACATTCAAATTAGGTAACAGAGACCAAGAGAAGTTCCTGGAGTAATCAGCCTCTGATACTAATTTTGTGAAAGTTCTTTTCCCTTCACGTTGATTTTTCTGCTCTGAAATGTGACATGTAGCTCAAAATATCCCATGTGGCATGTCAACTTCATTTACTCACTGCATTTCTAATACGTTTTCTCCATACTCCTCTGTCCCATCACAGCAATTGTTGTATGCCACAGCATGGCCCTAGCTTTTATTATAAAAGCATGTACACAAGGTTTTAGGTCGTCCTTAAAGGTGAACACTTCCTTAATTTCTACTATTCATTTACAAGTGTGGGAAGGGGTCTACAACAAAACCTCAGCTGCAAGTACCTACCCAACATCCACATCTGGATTTAGATCTGGATTTAGATCTAGGATTTATAACAGCTTCTTTTAAATGGTTCAGAACTAATATACTGCATCCAGTCCTACATCCACACGTGCAGCATTTGTACATACAATACACCAACAGTTTGCCTAGCAGTGCTGAGAAGCTTACTTAGAAAAGCTTAGAATTTAAAACAATGTCAGTCTGTAATATCTTGGAAGAGAAATTTTACTTTAGTGTGAAAAGTTAAATTACTCTTCTATGTAAAAGCAGAAGCTGACAATCTGTTGCTCATCAGTAAGCTGCTAGTTAAAGCCGCATTCCACTAAAACCTGAGCAATCATAATTAGACTTCATTGACAGTACACATCCGGTATAAAATACTGCAAACATAATCCAAGTTTATAAAAATATTAAAGCTTATAAGATAACAAACACTTTCCCAATTTGTTATTCACATCCACCAAGATGTGCAGCAGAGTTTTGCAGTGCAATAAATATTCAGGAGTTGGGAACTGGCCATATTACCAGCTTTGCAAACACTCTGTGCTTTAGAAACTTTCAGAATGGGATGGAGGTGGCAGTGTCTGTGGAGGGAGTGCAAATAATCAGCTCAGCTGGGGATGAATCATCCTTAATGCTTCTAAACAGGAATTTCTCAAATTATATACAACACTGATTCTGTTTCCTAGTGCAAGAAATTTGTTTCAATTATAAAATTATTTTCTAGTCTTATTGCACAAAATTGTTACTTCAGACAAAGAATGTCAACTAGAACTGTGATATTCCCTAATTTTTGCTTCTTATCATCTTCTAATAGAAAAGACACCTTAACAAAAGGGGTTTGCCTTTGCTGGCTTTTACATGTAGTAGTATTTAATAAGAGGTAAAAGATTAGTGCTACATGAATTTAAACAGTCTCAAGAGGTTTGTAGCAGCCAGTCTTTCCTCAGATTTACTTGAACAGTGAGTACGCATCTTTCTGTGCTGAATTCTAGTTGAAGAGTGAACGGTGGGTTCTGCCTTGCTGTCTGTCTCTCCCTTTACTTCGACAAAATAGAAGCAAAATGAATACTACATTATTTGTTTTGGATGTGTGTGGGGAGGGAAGAGCAAGGCTTATGGGCTACTCATACATTTTTATCTCTTTCAGATTTGGGAAGCAGCTGCTCTGTATAGTAAGTAAGAGCTCTCAAAATAGTCCACACTGTTGGCAGGTAAACTGCATTACTTGAACAGCATCTTTGGGCAAAGAACCTGCAAGGTCAGGAAAAGGCTGCTCTCCTGGGCATCAGAGAGAGAAAGTGGGAACAATTATGAGACACTGTCTGTATTCCAAAAGGATGGGAGTAGGCTACAGGGTAGTGAGCTGCCACTGGCATCTGAAGATGCAGCAAAAAGAAGACAACAAGAAGGGGTATTTGTGAAAGAATGAGAGTATTATTCTAGGAAGGACAAATAATCTTGTCAAAGAGATGGAAGATTGGAAAACACAGAACTGAGCAAAAATTTAGGACGATGGGATCAATTTCTAATTTGGACCGTACTCTGCCTGCTCCCTGATTACAACAAAAAGTGGACAGACTGAAATTTTCACATGCAGTTGGATGAGAAACAAGGAATTGCTATGTCAAAGATACTCACCCATTCTTAAACTGCTTTTTAGACTGGGTCAGAACGACCTTCTAATGTCAAAAGCCACAAGGAACATATTGCTAGCATTCACATATATAGATAAAAATATATGTAGATGACATACATCATGCCCTGTTAACTGCATTTGTACCTGCTGTCTCCCCATGTGAGATCAATGCCTGAACTCCCACAGAGTATGATGGGAGTGAGATCAGGTCTGCTATCTGTCACACCAGTAATTGCTACATGCATTAAAAATTAACAATCTAATGCAAAGGAGTGGTTTGTGATCTGAAGCTTTATTGGGTTAAAAGCAACACTTCCACAAAGAAACGTGGTTTATCTGTTGCAATATCCACTGCTTCCCATTACTGCTGAAATGAGATCTCTCTCTCCCATCTGCAAAACACCATCTATAAAGTCCCTGATCCAACAATATACTCTTAGAATTGAAAGTTTAGACTGATGTTTTGCTTGAGATAATACAAAGCTTTCTATTCCTATCAGTAGAAATTCATGCCCTGTCAACACAAAATTGACTGTTAATGCACTCAAATAATTTAGTTGGGAGAAAAGACAACTAATGCAATTATCCCTGAATGGTTTAGATATGAATGTCTCTAGAGGATACTAAGTACCCAAAAAGCCAATTGTAGCTTCGTAGAAATAAACCTTTAAACTTCTGCACCCTTCTAAGAAAATCCACCTGGGAACTTACAAAGAGGGAAGAAGACAAATTCTTAACCAAATTACTATAGGAGAGCTCAGTTTACACAGACCATTATTTTACCTTTGCTTCTGAAACTCAATGCATTCAGAGGTGACAAAATGTACTGATCTAAGACATTTTACAGTTTTATGACCATGCCACTTACAAACCTAGATCACTAGTGTCTAATTAGTAGTCCAAAACCCAAATCAATATAGTAAAGACCTGAATGTTTTTTAATTCTTTGTCTTGAGTGTTTTTACAACCCTATATTAAAAATAGAATCTTGGGATCAAATCACAAGGGGGAGGAGAAAAGAAGACAAATTAACATCCTTATTTACACTGCTAAAGCATACCCTTAATCATATATTTAATCATGTATATATGTATACAGGCTTTTATATGCACTCATGCAGTATTAGTAGCTATGCATCTAATACTTCAGGTACAAGCTTCCAGAGTAACCCCTCTACTTCCTCATTTGCAGGAGGCAAAACGAGCTGGAACCAGGCTATGCAACCCAACCATTCTATGATTCTCTGCGCAGGTGGTTCAATTGAATCAGCTGTTAAAGCTCCCAGCCAGTTCCCACACTGTCTACTTAACAGGGCCTCCAACGAGCGCTGCTGTCCCACAGTGCCACGCCATCTGTGCTTGTTCGTGTGCAGGTTCTCCTCCTCCTCTTTCACACAACTGTACCCTAAAGCCTCTATTTCACAGTATCACAGTATGCTACAGATTGGAAGGGACCTCAAAAGATCATCTAGTCCAATCCCCCTGCCGGAGCAGGAACACCTAGATAAGGTTACACAGGAATGTGTCCAGGCGGGTTTTGAATGTCTCCAGAGAAGGAGACTCCACAACCTCCCTGGGCAGCCTGTTCCAGTGTTCCGTCACCCTCACTGAGAAGAAGTTTCTTCTCAAGTTTAAGTGGAACCTCTTGTGTTCCAGTTTGTACTCGTTACCCCTTGTCCTATCATTGTTTGCCACTGAGTAGAGCCTGGCTCCATCCTCGTGACACTCCCCTTTTATATATTTATAGACACTAATAAGGTCACCCCTCAGTCTCCTCTTCTCCATACTATAGAGACCCAGCTCGCTCAGTCTTTCCTCATAAGGGTGATGCTCCACTCCCTTAATCATATTCGTTGCCCTGCGCTGGACTCTCTCCAGCAGCTCCCTGTCCCTCTTGAACTGAGGGGCCCAGAACTGGACACAATATTCCAGATGTGGTCTCACCAGGGCAGAGCAGAGGGGAAGGAGGACCTCTCTTGACCTACTAACCACCCCCCTTCTAATACACCTGTTGTGGTTTAAACCCAGTCAGGTAACTTGTTCACTCACTCTCAGTGAGTGGTGCCGAGCTGACAACAATCGAGGTCCGTGTCCCACCCCCACCGGGGCTCTCCCCTTCCCCGCTCCCAGAGGAACGGGGAGGAGGATCGAAAGAGTGCAACTCCTACGGGTTGAGACAAGAACAGTCCAGCAACCAATGTACAACACAAATCACCACCGCTACTATCAACTACAACAATGATAAGGGAAAATAACAAGGGAAGAGAATACGATACCACTGGCCAAGAAACGAGTCCCACCCGGAAGCCCGTGTCCTTCCGGGTAACTCCCAGTTACCCCCCACCCCGGCCATGACGTGCTGTGGTATGGAATACCTCCCTGGCTAGCCCGGGTCAGGCACCCCATCTCTGCTTCCTCACAGCTTCCCCTCCTCCCTGGCAGAGCATGAGCCTCACAAAGTCCTTGGTCAGGGTAAACATCACTTAGCAACAATCAAAAACATCGGCTTCACCAACACTGTTCTCAGGCTGGAAGTCAAAACACAGCACTGCACCAGCTACCACAAAGGAAAAACATGACTGCTACTGCTGAACCCAGGACAACACCCCAGGATGCCATTGGCCTTCTTGGCCACAAGGGCACAGTGTTGGCTCATGGTCATCCTGTCGTCCACAAGGACCCCCAGGTCCCTCTCCCCTACACTGCTCTCTAACAGATCGTTCCCCAACCTATACTGGAACCTGGGGTTGTATGTTTCCTGGCCCTCCTCTCAGGGTAGCTTTTTATTCCTGTGGCAGCACACAAGGACAGGATACAGGTATGTCACCCTTGTACCCAAACTGTAATTTCTGTAGGGAACATATTTCTTCAGGCAAATACCCCACACAGCTGCTCTGCTAGATTTTAGGAGTACTGTTTGAAGTTGCAGTATATTAATCTGTCACTTAAAGAAAAAAAAAGCCAACCCTACAAGAAATTGAAAGACCTGAAATTGATGAGCAGTAATAATAGAGCTGATCACTGTGAAGATTAAAAAAAGTCAGCAGTAAGGCTGGGATATGCGGAGTGCACCCTTGCAGTTTTGCATTCTTGATTCCCATTTCCACAGATGAAGGCAAAGGACTCGCAGGATATGATCAGCTCTTGAATTAAAGAACCTGAAGCAGTAAGGATTTCACCTGCTTTACACAGTCTGTACCATAAGCTTCTGTGAGCCCTGACTAGGGAATTCTTAACACACCAGCAACATAGACTCAACTTCTCACTACCTGCCATGTCATGAAGGACATTATTGTCTGGTTTCCCAAAGGAGAGACATCTTCATCTGTACAGTCTTTACACCTCTGTTTTTAAGCCTTTTGGATACATTGCCTGATTTCAGTCAAATTTGATAGAGATCTTGGTGTTTCATGGATGCAGAAATCTGAGTAGAAAACAGCGACCCATCAGCAAGAACAACTGCAGCATGTGTCCACACTTCACTGGACTCCAGGAAAAGCTGCCTATGCAGCTTCTGGCAGAGCTCACCCCAAACAAGTCAGCCCTAAAGCAGAATTCCACAGGAAACCGGTTTCAGTGCACAGTGTAGCTAGAAGTTGTGGATCACAGGAAAAGAAGTGGCCCCAAAGCCCAAGTCTGGCTTCTGAATTTCCCAGAGAACCTCATTTAGAAAAAGAGATACATCCATATGATCTGAAAGGACAAAAGTCTTAAAATTCAATCATATCTTCCAGTGTCATTTTTCACTGTAAGCAATGACTGTGTGTCCTCTTGAAGATGGCAATAGTAAGAAAATAGCACACATGACTTAATATTGGGCTCTTCTCTCCCTTCTATTTTCTCACTTTTCCAGCAGCAACAATACTACCTTAATAATTAAATGCCAGGTAGTAACTCATAACTCAACAGCAGCAGAAACTTTGCAATTACGCAGAACATACACTGAGAAAAAACATGCAGAAAGCTGCTGCAGTAGTCATATAATGAGTCACATTGCTGAGTAATTTCAGATATTAAATTCAGGCAAGCAGAATTCTGTGAATGCTTGTCAACAGGTCTCATTACATAAGACTCACATATAAGGAGAATGCCAGATGCTTAGAAGGCAACTAAATTTAAAAAAAAAATCTTGTGAGTACACTTGTCCATGACTTAAGCTTCACTGGATTTTAAACATGGTAACTCACAAGAGATCACTTATTGGCCAAACTCTGTTTCTGTAAAACCAATAGTGGACACTCAGTGCAGTAAGCGAAAACAGACTGGGATTAATCCTGAGTATTTCTGGGGATTTTGTATGGAGTTTATTGCTTGGTTGATTAAAAATAAAAATGCTGCTGTATCATCACTTGTTCTAGAAAAATAATGAGAATTTTATTGGCAGTATAAGCAAAACAAAATAGGTTTGTTGTCAAGACAGTTGACTTAGTCTTGAAAAATAAAGATTTGGTCCATGTGAAAGAGCAGAGAAAGCAGCCTGTCACATCCCTACCTGCAAGACAGGGATAGTAATGTTCGTATTCTCCTGTTTTCTGTCTCTCTTGTCTATTTAGACGGTAAACTTCCAAGATAAGACTTGCTTTTTTTGATGGTAGAATGAACCAGATAAAAGATTATACTGTTAGAATAAATATCTTTTAAATGCTTTAAGTTGAAGACATGTTAAAAAGTATAGCTGTACTGAATTGCATTTCTTAGGTTTCTAAATTTGTGCTGGACACTTGTGAGAACATCTTTATCTAGGAGACAAGTAATTTCTACTTTTGGTCTTGAGTAAAATGTAGCTGTGCCAGATTTATAATCTCTACAGAATCCCATGTGTTGCTTCTAACCCCTGGAGAAGATCAAGTAGCATTAAAATATCAGAACAATTTTCACAGACTGAATGTCCACACCGTCAAATTTCATAGCCTACCAAAATCCTCTCCAAATCCTTTCTGTCTGCACATTTTCCTTGTTAGAAGAGCTAAAATTTATTGTCAGTCCAATGACTTTGATTTGGGCAAAGTGGGACATTAAAGGGAGTACATAGCATCATAAAGCCAAAAAGAAAAGACACTAACTGAAGTTTTAATCACACAGTCTTAAAAAGTAAAGCAGGTGCTCCAGTTGAGATGGTGCCAGATAGCAACATCACATGGACAAAACCAGAGATGTTAAGACAGAGTATAACGCAGCAGAGGAAGTTGCAGATCTGAAATTTACCTTTCGTATGAACGTAAAGCAAAGCAAAGAAAAATAAGCCATGTGCAGCCAGAACCTCACTGAACCTCTCAGCAGGATATCCTGACTTGGCAGGATATTAAAAATACAAGTAATATTAATTCTGTGCAATGCCATAACATAATCTGTGCTATGGTTAACTTTATCTTACTTAGGTACTAAGAGAATAATGCATTAAAGTCTGATGGCATTTCCATGTAACTTCATGCATGCTTGACTTGAACAATCTGGTAATTCAGTTACTCTTCCATAATGCTATCTATGGTATTTTGGCCTAACAGATCATTCTTCTGAACTGCTCAGCTGAAGCCACAAAGACAGTGGTTCTGTCTGGGACTTGTGCTACCTTAGGAAGGAGAGCAGAGAGCCCTACTTGAGGAGGTCAATGTTTGCTTTGTTTCTGAGTTCCATTAGAAGCCAAGTGTATGAAGAATGAGGTATTGAAAGCAGGTTTGAAATCTAATTGAGCATAAAAGGTTTGCCAATTTTCAAGACTGAGCTGAATCATATGAAATTCAACACCCACTAAATATTATTTCTCTCAACAGACTGCAGGAGAGAGTTTTAATGATTTTACTTCTTAGGGTGAGCCAGCAGATACCCAGAAAAGATCAGTATAACTGCTATTTCTAATTTAACAAATTTTAAATTATTTCAGGTATTAAAGTGTCTTTCACACTGCCGACCAGAGGATACACAGCATAAGACATCCCCTTTGTGTGCATGAGTCCTGATTCTCTCCTACTTTGCTCCTGGTTCTGGCATACTGGAGGGGGATAGAGTGTTTTAAAATAATTTTCCAGCATCTCAGGCTTCTATATGGAAAGCAAAACAAAGTGGAGGAAAAGAAATATTTGTGCAGCTCAAAGTATTTTCTCTCATCGATATATGGAAAAACCCCCAAACAACAGAAGCCCCTTGAAAGTCAGAGGATTTAAATTCCACACAAATACTACATCTTGGAGACTGTGGAGCTTCTGACTTGCAAGGAGCTTGCCAACATCATGCCATGCACCCGGCAGGCTGCTGCTGCTGCAGATCTCAGGTCTCAGAAACCCACAGTTCTCGTCAGCTTTGCTGAGGCTGCTTGCTAAACGTTAGTCACCTGAAGACAAGGATCTGGAGATTTTCAGATTCATCACTGCTACTAATGGCTGGCAGAAGAGAAGTTGGCAAAAACTGCAAGTTTCTGTCCATGGGCATTAAGGCTTTAAAAATGCCTAGCGCCATGCAGCCAGCTTTGTGGGTTGCTGAGGATGGCCTTAGGCAGCACAGGATGCACTACGTGCTTCTCAAACTGAGTCTTTCCTGGGAGCCTAGAACCAGAGAAGCTGGCTTTAAGTCCAGCAGGAAATTGTGCTAGTCATACCATTTGCATGAGGGTAGGTTTCAATTAACTGGGAAGTCCAAGACTAAAGATGTGCTGACTTTTGAGTCACTTCTGCTTGTAACAATGTATCAGCTTGATAATATTAATATTTAATAAGCAATATGCTTAGCATTCTAGGCAGAGTGAAAATGGACAGTATTCTGAATTTCTTATGCCTATTGTACAGGGGAAATACATTAGAACTCATCTTTTTGCTTATGGCTTAAGAACTGTATACTCTTCTGAGCACTCGGTATTTCACTTAGCAAAGGACAGCACTTTGTAACTATTAAATGCACTGCCTTAGGGATGTGGTAACCCATTGACTTGACAAGACTGTTAAAAAATGCTAGAGTCAAACAGCAAGGCAGGATACATAGGATTTATCTGATAAGCTGAAAAGTCCCTAATGACCCCAAACACTTCAGGCAACACTAAGTATAAAAGTAATTTTGATGAACCTGCAAATCACATATAAATCAGGAGAGAATTTTTGTGTCCAAATATTTTTAAAGGCATATATTTCCATTGTGTCTTCTTTTTCACCCTCTACAATTCCCTTGACATGAAAATATAAGAAATCATTGTGTTAACTGATGTGAATTTAACATTTTTTTCACTTTGGCTTCCCTACCTCCTCCTCTTTATGGCTTCAATGGGAAAATGGCAGACTTCACTCATTTTTCTTTCCCATGTCTTACAACATGACGTGTTTTTGTGAGATAACTCAAATTTAGAAAGGGGTGGACAAAAATGATGCTTTCCTACATTACCATGTTAATGCTGTGTGTGTGCTGAGGATAATTTGAGCTATATGCTACATGCAGAAGTGACAGGAATAAGCAACATACTCTGCTCAGGGTGCTAGTGCCTGCCAGCCTGCTATCCCAACAATATCCTGTAATTAATGTTGAGTGAGCAATAAAGACAGACCCAAGAGAAAGGCAAATCTGCTTGTTTTCTTTTCATTATGGATGACTATGCAAGAGGAAACCAGGAATATTCTGACAGTGCAGCTAAGATCTGGAAACTGTACATCTGCTTTGATAATTTGGATCCCAGCATTCATAAAGATGAGCAGTTTATTATGCTCAGTGCCATTTGTCAATACATCTTTCCCTATTTGTCCCTGCTGAGATTATGGCTGCTACAAAGTTAACAGCTGGCACTAGCATTGGCAGCCCAGGGCCAATTTATGGAACTCAGCTGGTAAAATACTGACCACTTCTGACACAAAAGAATGTCACTCTCCAAACCATCCAACTCACTGCCCTTATGCTGCCTCTTTTCCTCCTTTTGGCAAGACCTACCACCAGCGTATGAGCTCTGGACTCCAGCAAACCATCAGCGCTCCCACCCCTCCCCACCAGTTTAGCAGCTTTTCGCCACTCACCCTCCCAGTTTTCCTTCTGGCAGATGGTATGCTGCATCTCAGTGGAATTTTGTGCCCTGACTACACCATACCAGCACTGAAGCTGCCCACTTAAAATGCATGCACAGGTACAGAAGTCAGTTTGATTGTTGCGCGGTGCTGGGAATAAGCGTTATTTTTATTTATCCCCTCCCTCCATTAAGAATTACATATTAAATTCTAGATGTTTCCTGATAAAGGAACCCATGTTATAATTGCAAAGGAAAGATTATACTTAAGAAAGCAGTTTTTTCTTAGCCTAGCAAACTTAAAAATATTGGCAGGCTTTCTCTTTTTTAATCCCCACAGGTGGAATCTCATCAAGTACAACTGAAACTTTGCATTATGGGTGAAATGGTCCCTGGGGCCAAGCTGATAGACCCAGGGACATCTCACACTCCAACTTGACCAGCTGCGGGGTGCTACTGTGTAGACTTACTGCCATCTGTGTTACAATCAGCACCACAGAGTGGAGAATGCAAAGGAGTTGTTGCCAAGGGAACAACTTGCTATGAAGAGCTTTACAGGTCAGTGTGCTCTTGGGATTCTATGGTGGCATGTATCTAATAAACCCACAGTTAGGTCTATACTGGTCCTTCCACCCTTTGTGTGTAAAAATCACAGTAGGCAGTCACCTGCTATGCTCTGCCTTCTATGTTCTCGATTGTACAACAGTATCTGTTATTTTTAGATATTTGTTGGCACACAAAACCAAACAAGATACACCAAATGCCCCCGGCTGGCACAGTTTACAGTACTTCCTGACCACTGCATTCCAGCTGAAGCTGTGTGTATAAACTAATCTTATTTCAGGACTGGTCAAAGTCAAAAATTGCCTAGATTTTCTCAGAGCTCTTTTATTAGGTGAATTTTTTGGTCCAAGTGAAGTAAACCAGAACAACTGCAATTAAGAATATTAAACATCTGTGGACCCCATGACTATCATGGTGTTATTATTTCATCTTTCTTTGGGATGGGTATTACTTGTTTGTTAAATAACACTGCCAAGGCAAAGAAAGGACAAAATTAAGCACAGAAATGGCTTCAATTTAAAATGACCTATGTTATTTACTACAGTCAACAGCATCATGTTAAAAGAAGGAACAGACCTAACCAGCTAATACTTGAGAATAAGGAATATTCAGCTGTCACTAACGTATCTGAAATCAAAAAGAAAAGTGTTAAAACACCTATGTAGCTATTACCAACATGTGCTACTTTTACTGCTTGTTGACCATGTCCATCATGTACCATACACACACGAATTCACAAGTCAAGGTCTTAGGCTATTCTCTCCAGTGCGCACTATATATACCTTTGAGTAGACAGGGCACAAATAGACATAACACCCCCATCACAGAAATGTTTTATACTCGCAGTTCCCTGCAGTAGGTAAGAAACCTTTCTGCAAGGCAACGGAGAATCGTGTTGTTTCTGTGTAGCATGTTTCTATTAGTGCTCTTACTCATGGGAAGGAAGTCCTCCTACAAGGCTGGGGGGAGTGTAATGCCCCATTTGTTCCTGGAAGATCACACTTCTGTATGGAATTTTCAATAGAATCGTGCTTGTGACAGCTTTGCATTGCAGCTTTTGGGAAGGTTTCACAAACTTGACTGTTCAGCAAATAATCCTTTGGAGCCTCAAGTGTTCAGAAAAGCTTTACAAGTTGGCAACTGGCATGCAGTGCAGCCATTCTGAATAGGTTTCAGAAGCTGCAGGTCTTGCCTGGGCAGAAAAGAAAGTGTCATTTTACTGTGAAACAGTGTAAATTATAGAGATAAAATGCAAATTTCCCTAAACCACTACTTTTTAATGTGGTTAAATCTACCAAAAGCTTTAAAGTGGTGGGATGTGCAAGTAAGGCCTTCTGTGCAAGAGAATGCATAGTGTATTACAAGTACAATCTACAAATACTATTTTGCAGAGCTGTGTTGAGGCAGCCCATGGGCACATGGATAGTTTCGCTCCTGTTGTCACCTGAACACTATATCACCAAGAAGGAAGGTTTTGCTTTGCTCCAGTGAGGTACATAACAAACAAGGAGATCTCATGACCCTCCCAGAGAAGAAAATCAAGAACTGAAGTTCGGCTGATTTGCCCCATTAACAGTCTGTACTGTCACCTGAAGTCTCGATAGAAACTGAAGGTTTTCTGCAGACAGCATAAGAGACAGGAGAGAGGTAAGAGAAGTCAAGACTGTGCTTGGATTTGAACAGTCCATAGTAATGCTGTTTTACTCCTATGGCAGATAATACACCTACACGGGTGCAAGTAAGACATACAGACACTGCACCTTGTGACACTGCTCAAGATAGACACACCCTGCACCAGCAGCAGTTGTATCAGACAGCTACTGAGAGCCCTCTTGAAGGAAAAAATGGCAACACCAGATTAATAATCATCAACCCAGACTCAAAGGTTCAAACCATGTCCAACAAGCATCTATAACTCACAGTTTAGGTGTCCGATTAAATACACCTAAAGCTTATTTTACAGAGATGCTGCTGCTGCAGCTGAAATCTGTGAAGCCTCTGAGATTTGAGCCTGTTGAAGCCTTAAAATAGACTTCCAAAACTGAGAAATCCAATCATAAAACAAATGTGTATGCACAATTGAGATGAAATATGACAGCCTTGCTTTCTAGGCTTTGCAGAAAGATCAGTCCATCAGTGATAATTAGCCTAGGCTCATTCCACGAGCACCTGGATTGTAAGAAATAGCAAACAGCTAACTGAAAGATGAAACTGGATATAGGCATCAGCAATCCAGTCTTTTGGAATGACTTCTAAAGACGGGAACAAAGTAATGTGTTAATCTCTACAAAAACAAAAGATACCTTCATTAGTGTTTGTTTCAGTAGCCCCTGCATGACACTGGTGCATATGAATGACTGGACAAAACTTCTAATACAGCAGGACTAGATGTATGTTTATTCCCCTGTAAACAAATCCTAATCTCAAGACCAGCAGTCTAAATGCTATTTTACACTTTTCACTATTTATTATTGTACAGGTGATAAATGGTTCTGACATTTTTTTATTCCAGTATTTTAAAAACTCCTAAAGAAAAATTTCCAAAAGCTGCTCTCCTCACAACTGCTGTTCATCTGTCCCCTTCATTTGGCTCTTCAACTGCCAGCATAAGGTTTGGCAGTGCAAATTTTTAGTGGCATGCAGCTGCACCACAGGCTGCTACAGAAACAAACAGGTAGAGTGCTTTTCACAGCAGCATTCCTGAAATTATTGCGATAAAAATACAGCAACAGAAGAATTCAGTCCCAGAACCCAAACAGCCTGTTCTCTCATTATGGTTATTATTGACATGAGCCATCCTACAGACAGTGAGGAGGTTGCCCCAGAAGTCAGCACTGCGGATGTGATGGGGTGCCTTTGGAAGGCAAAGATTTCACTGCCCTGGGTAGGATCAGCAGGCCCAGAGCAGAGCCACCAAACACAGCCCTCACGATTTTCTAGTGCAAGTACCAAACAATCTGCCTCACTTCTGCCTTCTCTAGCCAATACTTAGCAGATATGCACATGTAGCATGACATGGTATATACAATTTTGCTGTTGGGAAGAGAGAACAAACCATTTGTGACAGATGGTGGTCGTGCTGCTTAACGCAACACCAGAAGACACTTAGTTACACACACTAAAGACACACTGATGGAAACAGCATATGGACCTAAATAGAATAGAAGAGGCATTAAGCTTAAAACTTTGAAGCTTTCCCTTTGAAATGATCTTGTTTTACCAGAGACATTTACTAAAATCAGAAACATTGTTTGCACTGATCCCTAGAAAAGGATTCAGTATTTTAGGGGAAAAAAAGAACTCTGACACATACTTTCAAGAAGAAAGTGTACAGCCAGCCTTCAGATTTCTCATGCTGCTCTACACTCCTGATACATCTCCTGAGCTATTTTTTAAATGTATGTACATCTTAAGGTCTAAGATCTAACATGAATAATAACTGAAATGATGCATAATTAAACATTTTGCACATCAATGTGTGATATTGATGGTTTAAATATTTCATGACTAATATGTTCACAGTTAGGTTTAAGCCAAGCTACTGAGTTATTTCTCCCTCACCTCCACTGCCCTACATTCTGAGAGTATTGATATAGCTTTCACCACAAGTTGAAAAGAAGATTTCAAGTCTGCTTCCTGGAAGGGTAGTTAAATAATTACCGTCATGCAAAAAAGAAAGAGCACTCTGACAATAAAAGATAAAGAAAAGGCACCTCTTTCTACTAGCATGTAAACCACAGCATCCTCTTGTGCTCAGTTTTCAACCAGATGAATGCTGATGATGGTGTGGTTTGTTTTCAGGACTAGTAGCCCAAGGTACCAGCCCCCAGGCCCCATATGTCATAAGACATGGGGCGTTCTGTAATGCCAGCATTTATTTGAACTCATTTACTGCACTCGGGTTAATCATGTCAAGTTCAGGGCCACCAGGTTGAATAAATCAGTGGTTCAGCGTTCCCTCTGTATTGCTCTGCTGGCTGATACCAAGTTAAAAGGCAGAGAATTGATCCTTAGGCTCAGTGAGTGAGATCTTTATTGTTAGTGTTGGAGAGGGTCTGTCCTTGCTGGCAACTCATGTCTGGAGATTGTTACATTTGCAGCATGTCAGAGGATGTACTACACATGAAGAGTAGGGAAAAAAGTCCTCTTTAGGTTGCTTCACTTCAGCTCTACTTAGTGAAAACTTTTGCAAGCATTTCCTTCTGGCTTTTCTTCCTCTCATGCTGCTTTTCCCATTACCTTTACCCTTGCAGTGTATTTTGAAGTATCACTCTGAAATGCCTTTTCAGCTACCACAGTTGTCATAATTCAGTGTATTCAAAGGACTTCTCTTTAGTTCACAGATGGAAATATTTACCTTTTTCTTTTTTATTTTCCCAGTTTCTTCCTAAAAAAGTGAGAGCCCCCGAAACATATACAAGTGCTTCTCTTATTATCCTTTAAATTACAGTAAGATGCAGATTACAGTTACATCTATTACCTCTGCTACAGCATAGAAGATGCTGAAGGCCAAACTACAACATCACTTGCACCTCTACAACCTTCTTCAGAAGCACCAGCATAAGGGAGACCGTTGTGAAGATAAAGTTATACCCTGAGAGAGCTAAAAAAGCAATGAAACCCATGAAGAATACTAACATCTCAGTTCTGCAAACGTTTACATTCAAGACTGGTATTCACACTCAAACTACTAATCCCAGGATTTTCAAAGATTTTTGAAGGAGGGAGGTACCTAATTCCATTTGACAATAGGATTGAGGAACCTAGTCCCCTGTCGATAGTTTTACTTAACATGTCACCTGAAACACAGGTAAAGTCCAATAAACAAGTCAAACCACATTGCTCAGCCATTTGTAGCACTAGTTAGGGAGATATGTATATTCCAAAGGGATTAACTTGTCTGTGATCTGTTGCCAAAGCCAGTATCATACACAGCGTGTACTGTGCTGAGTATGCTGTCAATTGGTGACCATAAATATCTGTTGTAATAAGGGAGATACAGTCAGTTATACAGCTGGGACAGCAATAGAAGGGCACATTCACTGAAAAAAATCAATTTTAATTAGGAAGACAATTATATTTTCTCCCAAAGGTTGCCAAGGTCTCAAGATTTATCTTTAAGGTGATGGAGAAGTCATCTTTTGCCATTTTATATCTACTGGGTAGCACTGAACTGTGGAACTGTTTCAGGTCCAAGGGAAGACCGTAAGGTCTCTGAAGGTTTTATAACCCAAGGCAATAAAAATCACTGGCACATCATTAGCTTTCTCCCTGCAACAGCAGCTTATGATTATATCCTTTGATTTCTCCAAGCAAAGGTTTGTTCAGCTTATTCTCAAACTGTTTAGCAGTGATTGGGCCTACACTGCTGCCTTCATTCCCATTTATAACTGAGCTTTGTGCCAGTAGATAACCCCAGGTTAGCTACCATCTCCTCTTAAAACCAGGACAAACTATAAAACTTCTCCAATGGAAATCAGCTACCTTCCACTGCGAGTTACTTTGGGACTTTTATTAAGGAAATTTGTTCTGGTAACAGAGAAAAGAAGCTATCCAGATATTTCTGGAGCAGTAACCAGTTACTGTCAAGCCTGTCCATTTTAATGAGGAAAAGTTGGCAGTAGAAATGGAGAGTAGGTACTTGCTGAATGTTTCTAGATGTCAATGCCCACCTTCCTTCTTTGCTGCTTCCTACTCGCTCTGATGGAAGTTTCCTCTCTCTGCTCCTCCATGATCACTCACTTTGTTTCTTGGACAAACTGTCAACAGTTGCTATAACACCACACACTTCTTCAGATCACTTCATCAACACCACCACTGTCAGGGTGACCCACTAGAGCTGCTTTGTCAACTTAATAAGGTAGCCTGAAAATAGCAGTCAGTTGTATTTTTCTTTCTCCTTGTTGACTACTTGTAAGTAACATACGTTGACTACTTGTAAGTAACATACTCTGTATGTAACTAAGAAAGCTGTACCAAGAAGTTCAGGATCCTCTGGTTCCATCTCAGCCTTAACCCTTTGTCTACTGCTGTCTTTACACCATGGGGTTGCCAGGATAGACCTGTCTCATGTGTGTGTCTGCACAGTACACTGCAACCCCAGCAGAAGATACTTCTGTATTGCGGTGCCCACTCTGCTGAGGGAATAAATACAAATTCTAGGCAAACTACTGAAAAGTCGTAATTGGCCAGAGACTCCTCAGTCGGCTTTGATGAACACCAGCATTTGTAATAAAAACAATGATCACTGGATCTTCTGAAGCACTACTGGAAAAAGATCTGTCAAACTGTCACTGACACTCACATGTTCCTCTTTTCTCTACAATGGATTTCTATTACAGACTTCAAACATGCTCTGCTCTGAAAATACCCCATTGATGTCAAGATGTCTTCAGCATATAAAATAAGTGCAGGATACATGAGAGAAAGGCACAGCATGGCTCTGGAATTTTGCTTATTCTGGTGGCAGCAGTCTAGTTTTGAGATGCTGGAATTGTCAATGAGTGGCCCAAACCTGCAGAACCTTTCAGGGTGTTCAATTTGCAGTTTTTACATCTTATTTTCTCCCTGAAATACATCCTATTATATATTACCATGGTGCTAGTGCTGTAGTTTTGTTTCAAATTGTAGTCAAATCAAAGAAGATTGTTTCTGAAACAATAAAATATTCCTGTGGCTTTTTAACACCGTAGCAATTTTAAGCTGTGCAATGCACACTATTCTGTATACTTATCTCTCCAAACTGTGAACAGCTTCCTGCCTAGCTGTCACAAATCTGATCCTGACGTGTGCAAACTCTTAGCATTTCAGGAGTGCTGTAAACTCCTTACTTCCACTGACACAACTATAGTGGTTCAGCACCCCAAAATCTGTGATCTGTGTTTATTCAATTTAAAGGTCCAGCCCTCAACAGCATTACTGTGCTCTTCATGAGGCCTTTGACTAATTTCAAACCTAACAGTCTTACAAGAAGTATAATGCAGTCATTAGCACAAATGCAGAACATACTAATACTGATCAAATATATACAGGGAATTAATATCAGTCTGAATTTTAACGTGCTACAAAATAAAGTTCAGTACTAAGACTGAAAGTACCTGAGTTTTGTTTCTAACTTGGTGATCGTGGAGTTGCTAAAGTGGTGTGAAAGCCATGGCAGAAAGCCCATGGAGGGAACCCAGACTTTGGAGAGACTTTTAGAGATTTATTTTGGTTGTAAATAAGAAACATGCATATTCTCTATAAAACACCAGAACAAGCACTTTTAGATAATGTTTTATCATTCTAAATGCTGGAAAGCTTTCTGATTAAATGTGATTGCATTCACTGATGTTTTTATTATGTGATTTCAACAAACAAACTTGAGAGTAAAATTCAATTTAATTTCAGGAAGCAATGAGAGAGGATAAATTTAATAGGAACATATTGTTCCAGGCCTGCTCTATGCCATCCTGCAGACCTTGAGCAAAGCCAGACATCTGAGAGCAGCAGGGGAGAGAATGAGAGAGACAGAGGGAGGTAAAGAATGAGAAGGAGGGGGAGGAGAGCACAGAGAAAAGACAGATAAGAGCAGAAAGTTCCTGTCAGACTTCTCTGTGATAAGAGAGAGGAGTTGAGCACTCTGGGAGAAAGAGAGATGAGGGAGACTGAGTTGACTGTGTATAAAACAGAAAAACAACACATACGGCACAAGTCCAAGACACTATCCAACTTTCACAAAGTCAATGGAAAGTCTCCTCTGATTTCTCTGGTGGCATTGCCTCAAGCCGTCAGTAAATAAAACCCAGGCTCTGTTCCTCTCTTCTCCTGGGCTTGACAATAGCGAGGGGCTGTTGAACGCAGAATGACTAAGTCGGACCCCTGCTAATCAAAGCCATCAGATAAGAGTAAGAAGGGTTCCCCTGGAATTACACAGAGATTGCTTTTAACCACCTGGCTGCTCCCCATACCACATTGGCACACCCCAGTTGAACAGGGGAAGTGGAGGCAGCTGGACAGGACTGAGCACATCTAACCAACAACTCCTTCCATAGCAGGTTGCAAGAGTTCAAGGCCTTTGAACAGAACAATCTCTTTCAAGAGCTTTTCATCAAGTTCTAGCAAAAAGAAGAAAATAAAAATTCCCCTAAGCCCTCTTAGGGGAGACACCAGCTTGTAAAGAGCGCATCAGCTAACAATCTTGTTGCTGGCTTTTGTCTTTCCTCCCTCCAGTTCTCACCTTTTGCTCATTTTGTTTACTGGGCCAGATTGTAAGACCTCTGGAACAAAACCTGTGGTGCTGCTTTGAAAAGACACCATATGCATGTTTGGTTTAGCAGCTCTGCTAACGAGAATATCGAGTGGGCTTCACCCTAATGACTCCTGAAACGTAGCTGAAATTGCTGGGACCCAGCATGTTCTGTCTGACAAGGATGGGAATAAATTTTTGCCAGGATATACTAGCTACACACTCTTCCTGTAAATATCAGTTGGTATAGCGATATATAAATTGAATTCCTAGGCATGAGAAAAGGCTCTGTGCTTAATGGAGCTAGTCCATACAGCTTGAGTGGGGCTTGCTTGTAAGACAATTTGGAGGCAGGACCTCTCTCAGCTCTCACATGGGCAGATAACATAACCTTAGGATATCCTGCTTCTATTCATACCATTGCTTATCATTCCAGTTGTCCAAATCAAACCCTTATCAGGGTTATAGATCCCTCTCTTTCTCAAATTATTTTGGTAAACAGCTTGTACTAAAATCTATTAACAAGTTCTCAGTTGCTATGTGGTTATCCTATGATGTGCAATGATTTATGAATGTAGATAGGAGTAACTTTGACATTCTGAAAGCCAGCAACTTCCCTGTTCCTTTTCTCTTCACCTGAATAACTTATTGGACCCCTTAAACAAATTAAAGAAGTAAGTAAGAGTGACTGGAAACACTGCTGAACTATTTAAGTAAGCCGCAGAGAACTACACTGGATAATTTATTCTTGTGAGAAACATAATGATCACCCAACAAGTCTGGTTAGGGAGGTGGTTTATCAGGCCACCTTGATATACTAGGGCAAAAAAATACACAGAACACCTACTGATGATGGATTGCAAGATATATTAATATGGAAAAGGATTGAGATTTACTTCCAATCGTAGATTAAGGTGCTCCAATGCAGCCAAGACCAGTTCTTTTAAAACAACAGGGACTGAGTTTCTTCTAGATAAGGACTTAATTTTTATTGAAAACCTACCACCTTCAAACTGCTCGAAAGTTGAAGCACTATAAAACTGTCAAATAACACCATTATTAAAAGCTTTATTTGACAAATCTTCTACTGCTGGGATAACTTGTGTGTTTGCCTTCTCTCTCACATGAAATAAAATCATTCACTTATGCAAACTGCTGACAGGAACGGAAACAAATGGGGTTCTCAGCACAGGGTGAAACACACTATCCCCTTTCTGCAGCTTAATGGAAACCATTATTATTCATAAATCATAAGGCACTCAGACTGGAGGGCTTCTCTACTCCATGCTGCACAATACTTTGGGAAATATTTGGGATGGGCTCACAGGAAGCTCTGTATGGTGCTCTGGAGTAGCTGGCAACTTGTCAGGAGCGGCCCACAGGTAGAAAACATCTGCAAGAGACTGCTCAAGGGGAAGAAAAGTGACTGAGCAGTATCTGACAACCAAATCTAGGATTTATTTTAACCTCCTTATAATAAAAGTGCTAGCAGCTCTGCTAGATGGTCTGATAGATAGCCTTTTATCTGTGACCTTTTGCCAGCACTTGCTATCGATTCATGGATTTTTAAAGCCAATAAGAACATTTACAATTTTCTAGGCTGACCTCCAAATTAGCATTAGCTTGTGTGGGCTTTCTCTTCTGAGCATCACCTTAGAACAGTCTGGTATGAGCAGCTGATGGACAAAGACCTAACAGTACAGCTCCCATCTTGGAAGGACTGATTTGCAAGAGGGTCACAGCATTTGAGATTTACCAGCTTCAAATATCTTTGAAATATGCCCAAACTTCAGGAATCTTTGTAACTGGAAATACCTGGGGCGGTTTTCTTGTTGCTTCCCTTTTAAAATAAAGCCTTTAAATAAATGAAGAACAAATTACAGTTCCTAGCCAGCCCTCCAGGAAAACCACAGAATATGCATTATTAGGTAAGTAGGCAAATTCCTTCCTTGGGAGACCTCCCCAAACACTGCATCTTTCAGTATGCACTTTGCCATTGCTATCAGAGTTGCCTCCTCTAGTGACTGATTTCACCAGGCCTGGACAGCCCTCACGGGATGTGAAAAATCCTTTTGGTTCCTACGCAGATAAGGCTAAATTTCCTGTGGTGCTTACAAGTATAAGCTGAAGCAGTGAGAAACAAGAGACCCCTCTGGCCTCTAGGGAGCCTCCAACCTCAACAAGCAAAGGCAGAGCAAGAGCAGAGGAAATAAAAGACTTTCTCAGACCAGGTTATGTTTCAAATTTAATAGAAAATTTGGAACTAGCAAGGTTCTGTTTAAGAAACTAACCAAAATTAATTTTCCATGTTGCCATGTGAAGAGCAGGGGGAGAAAAATCAGTACAGGGTGGAGGGGGATCTGAGCTGAATCACACTTGGAAAAAGGAGACTTAAAGTCCAGCTGAGCAGCTGCAAGAGCACAAAAACTCTAACACACCTTCTGTAATGAATTCTGTCAATCAGAGCAGAAAGGCCCGCTTGAAGTTAATGTTCCCTGAATATTTTTCCCATCTATTTTAAACTGTGAAGTCTGGAGAAGTCCTTTGAGATCTGGGAAACATTCTGCTTATCAAAAACATTATTGGGCACAAGTAATAAAATTACATTTTCAGGACCCTGAAATAAACTAATAGCATCTCACAAACCTTTGAATGTTCTACTGAAGCATTACTCACACAGTCGTTTTCACTGTTTAATACTTTAAGATTTATAATTGTTTACTTTCTTACCAAATAACATATTTTTGCCTTTTTTTTTCTCTCCTTGTGGTTTGCTGTTCTGGCTCTGGCTCCACAGGATGAGCTCCAATGCCTACCATCAATTGGTAATCTAAGTTTCATTTTTCCTCTGCACTGCATCTCTAAATAAAAACTGAGTTGCTTTTCATTTGCTCTAGATTTAGTGGGCCCTGCAGTTTTGATAATATTAATTACATCTCAGCCTAGAAGACATTTTGGCTTTTGCTTTAACAGGAAATATATATATGCTTGTAAATGCTATCCATTCACAAAAGCAAGAGTGCTTGTGAGACAGTCTGTAGTATTCACAGCAGAAAAGGTTAATGCATGATTACAGGGAAGCTTAAAACACACTTCTCTGCAGTGTTTCATGAAACAACCTACACCCATGTTGTTCTCCTTTCTGACAAACTGAACAGGCTTGGTTCCCCAAAGCCTCAATTACTTTCCTTAGAATTTACTAACACAACTTCTGCTGCAGAGTCAATGTAATACAAGTGATCACTTCCCTTTAAATATTAGCAGTTTATTAGGAAGAGGGGCAACTTAGGGGAGGAACTGTCTGATCTGACCAAAAAAAGGGATCATCACTAAAATCAGAATTCAGAAGGTTCATTACTCATTCTAATAAAAATACCCAGGAATCTTTTAAATTACAATAATGCTTTGAAGCACCAAATGAATCAAGCCCTGTATGGAAGCTATACTGCAGGTACACTGTGTCAGGTGGTGCACATGCTGTGGTAGAAAAGACAGAGCGTAAACTGGGGAAAGGAGGTAAGGAAAACAGAGGTGCAAAGGGCTCAAACAACTAGTTGAATGCAAGGAAAATAAACCCAAATCAGAGATCAGAGGTATCCTGAGCTCCATCACTATCTGTAAGTCATCCTGTTTCACAAATCATTGAGGAAGTTGATGAAATTAATAGACTTTAAAAAAGGCACTGAATTTATTGGCATAATATTCTTCAAACATCACTTAGGAGAGAATATTTTGCCTCAAATTGCTATTAATTTTATGTCACTTCTGGAACGATGATAGCCTCTTGCCTCTTCTTTTGAAGCAGAGCTACCTTTTCTTGTCTCCTCTAGTCCCATGCCACATTTTTGCCTCAAGAATACTGGGACCCCCTAAAATCTTACTTGTTTATTGCTACTTCCTTGTAGTTTCACCTTTTCTTGTGAGCCTGAAAGGACTTACTAGTTTTCCTATAAGTCAGCCAGCCTTCTCTAAAAAACACCAAGAGCTGTTCATCTACCCAGTCAGTAATTCAAACTCTGGCATGCCCAGGAGCCCTCCTCCTGTGGGTGATCTTGTTTTGTGCTTTTGGTCCATGCATGTGTGTGAGAGAGTGGAGAAAATGGGAAAGACAGGATGAAGAAATATTTTCAAACGTTAAACACCATTATTTTAACACTTTTCACCCTAAAGCATCAGATGAAAACAACCAATGATGGAGAAAATGAATGTGAAAGGGAGAAACACTGTGTGCAATAAAACGTTCTTCACAGAAAGTCTTACTGCAGCAACTGAATATTTCATTTTTTCATTTATTCTAGACCTATGAGCCCCAGACTACTGCAGCACTTTAGGTGCTTGTTTTTCCACTCTTCGTTGACTTTAACTGAGCTAATCCAGAAGGCTAATGCTCTCCTTTGGCTTGCACAGGTGCCTGCAGTGGGGTTAGAGCCTAAAGAAGACCTCCTCCCTCCCTTCAACCCCTGAAACAATCAGGTGGGCCTCAGCAGGACAGCAGCTTTTGCCCAAGGGTGTATGGCAAGGATCCTTCTCATCGGATGGGCGGGCTAGTGTCTACATAGGGCCTTCTGGAGGTGCATAAGGAGTGTGGCTGGCAGCCCTACCATGAGTCAGCTCAAGTGATTTTGCCTGTGGCTGTCCATTCCTTATTGCTAGTACAGTCATGCCTGCACAGAATATAGATTTTCCTGGCTTGATAACAGAGATGGAGTGGTAATAGGTGCTGGGGGAAGGAGATGAGAAAGTGTTAGAGTAGTGGCACTTTCAAGCAGTGCAAACTTGGCACAGTTTACTGTGGTGCTTCATAGTGACTTACTGAAAATCCTTATTCAGATACGGTACCATGTAAAAAGAAAAACTTCTAATGGTTACAATGTTTCTGGATTCCCTGTCCTGTGTCAATTTTGTCAAGAGTTGAACAACTTTAATTAGAAAAACAGTCAGAGAGATTTACAGGTAATCAGTATTGCCAAAAACCGTGGACTAAACCGGCTGAAATAGTGTAGCACAAATTTCAGCTTCCAGGGGCATTTTGTTTTGCAAACAACATTACAACTGGCACCTTAAAGAAACAGAGTGAGTATTGTTAAACATGTGCAGAGCTGTATTTGTGTAGCCATAGAAATTCACTGTACAAACAAAAAGGAACAGATCTTCTTTTGCTGGACTTGAGTTCAGTACAGCAGCTGAGTACCTTTGAAGATAAATTCAACTTAATTTCAGCCCTACAATACCATGTGGTCTCTGGGCTATAGCAGAACCTGTCATAAGGTAGCAATGTAATCAGAAATTAATATACAAGGAGTATTTTAGCATTAACAGCACAACAGACAGCTTAAGTAACCATTCCAAAGTGACAGTTTCTCACCTCAGTGGGTCTGACAGAATGCTTATCCTTGGCCATACTAAAAGGTATATTTTCACTTTGGCTATATAACTACATAATTTGCCCCTCAGCACAAAAAGAAAGCACCATCTATATCCCACAGCACTGATAGCACAGGCTTACTTTTCTGTGGCATAAGTCACCATTCTTTTGCGTGTCAGTGGTTAAACATTTACACATACAGCAAGGAGAACTCAGTGTTTTGAAACTGTTACTACAATGCAGCAAAAGGGCTCATGGTTTTGGTGGGTGTCTTCCTCTGCCCAGCAAGGCCACCCTACGGTAAATTATGTAAGGATTAACATGGGACTGTTTCAGAATAAATCCCACTGTATTTACATAGACTGTGCACCACAGACATCTTGGGGAATTCCAACAGATTCTGTATTTTATACATTATTTTTTATCACTATGAAAACACCACAATATAATCTCTTTCCCCTGAATCCCACCCTTGCCCCACCAGTCAGGATTTTATTCTGTTTTTTCCCTGCCTGTATTGTACAGTCTCTAACACCTGGATAATGAAGTGATTCAAACCATTCCTATACAAGCCAATGCCAGTTTGGTTCTCATATTAGTAAGAACACTGGGAGCTCCACTGAAGTAAAGCACTTACAGCTGCCCACATTTTAAGCACCATGTCATCAACACTTACTCACAGCAGGCTGAGTTGATGCAGTACTGCCAGCACTAATGGCCTGTCTCTGTGAGAGCTCCCAGCACCGCTGGTACCACTGGAACTGCCATGATGTTAACAAGAACGAGAGTTTTGAGGGCATGCACAGAACTGTACCAACTAGATAAAGGTTTACTGAAGATTTTCAGCCCTTGTGCCTCCCCACATTGAATTTGAGAGAGCATGTCAACTGCTCACATTCAGTGCTGTGCATGAGGATTTGAACCTAAGAACACTCCTGCCTTTGTGCTCAGACTGCTACACTATCAGCTTCTACCAAAGAACAAAGAAAATGAATATGATGAAGATACTCAGCAGGTCAGCAATATCTTTGAAGAAAGGGGTTTAACTCAGTCATTAATCAGCATGTAATGCTTACGTAGCATGCCTTTCTTCACTGTTAATGATTTAACATCATGATTTACCAAGGCACTAAGAGAATGCCTGAACGGAGGGAGAAAAAGTACAAGAATATAGCCTGTGGTATTCCCTGCCAGCGAATGAATCTACCCATGCAGGAGTGTCAATTTGATAATGAAATATAAAATGTATGGTGAACCCGAGAGGGTACTTCACATATTGCTATAACTAATGCTGCTGCTCTCTCTACCCATTAGACTGGATCAGCTTCTTGCAGACCGAGACAAAAAAATATGGTTACTCCCCTCCATTGACAGAAATTGTTATTCACTCAGGATACCATTTCCAATGAGCATTTTCTTATCTAGACTTGTACTGGTGAAAATAGTGATATCAAACCAAATGGCAGGTGAAAAATAAGAATTCAATATTCCAAGAAGGTTTCCTCTTTTAATATTAACGTCAGAACCTGAATTAGTGCACTTCCCTGCAATTACTCTGTTACCAGTTTGGCTGAGAAATTGAGGTTAGCATAAATTTACCAGATCTGATGAAAAAATTTCCCTTTTAAACAAGATGTTTTTATCTGTCAAGACTGTTTTAACCTATAACAGTGGTTTCTAAGTGTTTTACTCTATGGCATCTGAGGATTATTTGTAAGGGATCCATAAAAGGAAATCATGAAACTCAAGCCTCCTATCATTGAGTTTAAATTTCCTTACAGGACTTTAGATCTCCAAAGTTTTCATAAACCATACGTCAAATATGTTTGAAACAACTTTGATCTAGGAAAATCCCATGTACAAAATACGCTGTTAAATCTGCTGGTTACTTAACAGCGGGATAGAGTTTCTTGTCTTCTGGGAGAAAGGCATCTGAACTGTTCATTAGCATCCTGAAATGCTGTGCAAAGACTTGAAAAGGTACCAATAAACAAAAGCCATAAGGAGAAAATAATTTAAGATACACGATTTACATTAAGACAAAATTCTAAATCTGTGAGAATCTGCCCTCATTTGACATTAGAATCATACTGAAAATAACAATGCTCAATGACATTTTGAATCTTTCTGTCACAAGCACCATGATACTTCCTTTCCCTTTCTGCAAAGCAGATGGGAGCAGCAATAACAATGTCGAATAACATTTTTACTGAATGAAACTGAATTCACTCCATTATTTATTTGTATAAAATTAGATGTAATTATACTTCCACAAACCCCATGCTCCCATAACCCACATCAAACTTCTAGTTCATTTTGGAACTAAGCACACAATTTTTGGAGTTCATGTCCTCAAAGAAGAAGACAACATAGCGATACAAACAAAATACCCCTCTAAATAACCTAACCCAAACCACTTACCATCCAAAGTCTTCACATTCAGGCTCAAGTATAAATATACAGGAATCTATGTGAAAATGTGATTCACCTTTTTATAAAATGTTAATCTTTAACATCGTAGTGAAAGAGTGGATTACAGAAAAAAGACACTGTCTCGAAGCCCTTATGTTTGCAAGTTTACATTCTACACATTTATGGATTAACATTCACAAAATTATAAAGTAAATGGGGCAGAATTGTTTATAATGAATTAAGCTGCTGTTACATCCTCCCATAGGCAAGCACAACACTCTGCAGGAATTAATGGATCCAAAAATTTTGAGCATGAGGCAGTAGGTGTTTCATACCATCTCAATTATCCATGGTCCAGTTTCTGACTGGTGGAGTGGTACAAACTGTGCGGGGGTTACTTTCTTCAAAGCAAATTAGCTTTTCATTCCTAACAGCAGAATTCTTCTAAGTACCTGCTACTGAGCTTATTGAATCCAAAATGAAATCACTGATCAGCATATTCAAGTTGGGATTGACTGACTTGATGCAGAAGAGCCTATAAAGGTGCACTATCTTAGCAAGAGCGAGGCTGTGCTGACATGGAGCAGAGGCAGCTACACCCACAAACACTGCGGTATCAGAGACATCAGATTGAAGGTCAACTGGTACCCAGGAGTGTAACAGCTCAAATCAGGACAGTTAGCTGTGCAAAACTGAGCTGAAAGTATCCTTAATGAATCTTGCAAGAAAGTCTCCAAGAAGTCTTCTCCTCTTAAACCTGTCAACTCAGCAATTTAAACTTGGTGTAAACAAAGGGAGCTTTTTTCTGTGGACTGGGTTTCTTTCTAGAGAAGTTGATATGAAATAAATGGGGCCCCCTCTTCCCCATGTGTATGCAACTGAACAAAAACGACACACTTAACACAAGCACCAAAAGTCATCTGAACACTGATGTTAAATACCATCCCCTGCTCTGCTTGTAGTTAATGCAAGCTGCACATGATCGCTCTTCAAGATCCACACTTTGTGTTTGGACACTAACATTCTCCCAGAGATATAAAGAAACCAAAGGCTTGAGGCAACAGATCTCCCGAGTCTGGGTGATACCAGTGTCAGTTTTCCCTGTTCTGTTAGACTCGGATTTATGCTGCATAAAAGAAAGTGCAATTACTGCCTATGCAAAAGTTGGTTTTGATCCTCACTACACTTGCACTGATAAATATGAAACCCAGTTCAGTTCAAGTCAATCAACCTGAGCTAATAAATAAGAAGCATGTATGACCTGGGAGTGGTGCTGGGCTCATAGGCTTTTCTGCCAAGAGGGAGCTGGTAAGTTCAGCTTTAGGTAAGAAGTTATAGCACTGGAAGTTACGCCCCACCATCTAAGAATGCTTGAACTACAAGTGCATTTGACAGTTAACTCTGGAAAAGACATGACACAGTGAATAAAAGCATCTGGCCAAGACATGGCCCCTGGTGACCTCTTCCTCTGTAAGAATTTCATCTCAGAGATATGGAGGAAATGGAGAGGGAGAGAAAAATTGATATAAAACTGCTGACACTTCAGAGATGATATTTCTAACTTATGAAATGCTAAAGCTCCTTTCCGCTAATACACTCTTCAGTGGTTAGCATTAGATCCACCTGGGACAACGGACAAAAAAGAATTAACATAGCCACTTTTTATTCCCTTCACACAATCTGTTTCCATTTTAAAAGCAATTTTGTAAATTTCTCATACGCCTTTTATTTAATCAATTGTGATGTAGAATATTAATTTCTAAACTGCATGAATCTTAAGTATTTGAATACCCCTGTGGTCCTAAACCCTCTACATCAGTTCCGTGCATTTATCTTTGTTAGCAAGTGACAAGTGTTAGTAAGTGACACAGTGCTTAAAGAGTACAGTTAAAGAGTAGAAAGATCACAGCTGCTGTCGTTTTAATATTTAGAGAGCAGATTTAATAAATACCATATCTCACTCTACGTTATTATCTGCATTAGTGCTATCAGGTTTTAAGGGAATACACGAGATGGTTTCTTATCCATCAGGTTGTCAGAAGCAGACAAGAGGAAAATCAAATGTTCATTTACTCACATCTGGTGTTCCACAGGGATCCATGTTTAGACCCCTACTGTGTTTATCTGTATAAATGGTTTCTATCTATCATCTAAATCAGAAGAGTTTATGTGAGGGCAAACAACATCAGATAAATATCCTTATCCACTAACTTGGTATAAAAGTGCAAACCAAATGCACATAGCACATTGTAATTTCTGCTATTTACTGAGGTTATAAAACTCTCTTCCCTCTTTCTTCCAGTTTTATTTCACTTGAGATTCATAACTTGATTTGCAACCAATTATTACCCTCCCCTTTTCCTCACATTTTTAATCATTACACTTGATACATAGCTTCTGTTTTTCTTGTACCATATCAAGAAGCTGGAAAATTGGTTTTAAAAAGTGTTATAAATAGGTAATGCTGAATATAACATGAAAGAAAAGCAGATGTACCCCTGGAAATGAAATATTCAAACTAAGAGATATACTGCATCTTGCTTCAGGGAACCTGCTAGGGAGGACAGAGATGCTGTGGCAGAAGCAGTGGTATTACACAGAGCTTCTTGCTAAGGCTGCCATTATTATTCTCCTCTCTTTATCAGATCTTTTTATGATGACAGCTTTCTTCCCCTCAAGGAAGAGTTGGTAGAATTTTATATGGGAAGAAAGGAGTAGAAAGAGACCACAAGTGGATGCATCTTTGACACTAACAGCCATTTTTCCTTATAGGGTTTTTTACGAGTTAAATTGCGTATCTGAGTAATTAATACATAAATATTGAGACCATGAACACCTGCAATTTAACTTCCCATCTTATACAGTGATCTGGCAGTATTGCTACTCTCCCCCTCTCAGGCAGCTATATGAAGTCCATATAACAGCTATGTCTTTCTGCAATGACACCTGTATGAAGGACATTGAGGTAGTGTGCTATTTTAAAATACCCCCCCTATAGCACAATGGGTCTTTCCCAACATGAATGCAAAACCAGCTCTGTTAGAAAAGTGACTTTATTTATCCTCTGTCCTCCAGTACTGCTCTTTAACCAAGCCAAATAACGTATGTGAAGCAGGAGTAGCCTATTTCTAAAATATAAAACCTCACATTGCTTTCTTTTTCTCTGCCTTCTGATTTCTATGCATTAAACTCATGAGCTGCATTAATACAAGCACCCCAGATTTGGCTTTAAGCAGCAGAGCGGAATCTAGCTAGTTCTCTAAGTAAGAGTTCCCTGCTGATTGTGTTGTATCAGTTAAAATAATAAAAGCCTGACTCTGTTTTCTTCAATCCTGGCAACATAGCCATACACTTGCTTTAACTTTCAACTATTAGCAGTAGTGCTATTTTGAATGTCTCATCTGCCTTAGTTAATCAGAATCTATTAATTTTCTCCAATAATATACATATATACCAATAAACAGTCTGTAACTTTCCTTGAATCTTGTTTTAAGAAAGATGTAGTTTCAAATAATTAAGAAGTAATAAATTTTACAATATCTACAGGTAAGAGCTCCACATCTGCACATATTTTGCTATGAATAATTCTGTGCAAATCGGATTAGCTCCTCAAAACACTGGAGGTATTCTTGCTCTTTCCAAAATGATGCACAAAAGCATTTGACCATCTACGGGCAAAGGCTTTCAATTCACATGCTGTCAGAAACATTTTGCTACATATACTTTTGATTACTATCCTATTGGAAAACATCACAAACCAAACAAACAAAATACAGAACACACGTTCATTAACATGCACAGGATGCATAAAGAGAAAATGATGTTAATATGCCTTTCTCTCTGCAGTAAGAAAGAGAAGATGGAGGAGACAAAAACGTTTACCTCAGCAGGAAGATGTGTAAATGGATTTAAAGAAAATGGCACACTTAGACTGGCAGCTAGTACCTCTACCAAACTGAAAGGCAAAGACCCTGTGAAGGATGATGCAGGGGAAACACTGCCCATGTCATAAATCTGTGCTAAGGACCCACACAGTATTAGGGAATAGTCTAGAATCTTAACCTGCTTTTGCTTCAAGATGGCCTTAAGACACAAAAAACCTCATTTTACAAGCATGCTTTATAGGGTTTCGTGGCCAGGGTTAATATGCCAAAGTAGTGGTACACATTGACATGGGAATGTAGTCCTACAATTTTACATGCACAGCTAAGCCAAATTAATAGTTATCTCAGGGGAAATACATAAACTGTTCAATAATTACAATAACCCTGGTTTTATTTCTTCATTGTACCATACATTTTAAAATAGAATTATTAAAATTTAATTTTGAGCCTCATTTACCTTCAAACCCCACATCTGTGAAGTAAAGCAATGCTACTAGCTCCTTTAATGTGGGAGAAACAGAGGCTCAGAGATATAAATGACCCAACCAATAGTCAAATGAGAAGATTAAGGGCAGAAACTGGTCTCCAGAACATCAAACTAATAACTGGACTTGACTATTCTGTTCTACTCCACTTGCTTTTGCTCTCTATTGCAAGAAAGCTCCAGTGCTTCCCACTGAAGTAGCACACCATGTTACCTGTTGTAACTGGACTCAGGGCCTGTCAAATAGCAGCAAAACTGCAGAAAGCATGAAGGCTGATGCAAGCTTTTCTGCTGCATATAAATCCCAGCATACACGAACTAGCTCATTCTAAATATGCAGAACGCTCAAAAGCAGTAGCATCCCAACAGAGTTTTTTGCCAGCTGACATTTTGTCTAATTCAAAGATATACTACACATTTCACATTTTCTTTCTCTCTGGTAGAACTGGATAAACATGCATACAGAAAAGTCAGTTCTCGTTTTAAAGCAATGTACAGATGGCTGCTCTCAGGAATTACCAAACTTGATAAACACCCAGACGCTACATATTCCAGATGAGAACAAGCAGCACATAACATGTACTTTCTGTGTACAATATTTTTTACTGCATATTTAAAAAGCTTGATACCACCACACTGTTTTGCTTTTAACAGTGGACCACATGTTGTGTTGCCCTGGTTTCCTCTCTCCAGGCATTTCTTACTGCTGTTCAGTTGGCCACACTTTCCATACATAAGGGATTCTCTCCAACTCTGTATCTTCTTTAGGGATTGAGCCTAATTCATTCTTAAACTCCAAAACTCCAATTTTGATGCTCAGTACGAACAGTGAACAAAAGTTCCTTTTTGTTTAGGTGCATCAAATAACCTTTTGGAAAAATTTGGTGCACCAACGCTTTTAAAGTTCAAGGAATTCTGCTGTGTGTTGAAACGACCTTGCAGAGGACAAGTAGCCCGCATGATAAGGAACAGTTCAGGCAAACTGTAGTGCCTCAATCTGCCACGCTCCCATGAAATAGCCCTTCCCTCTTGCCATATATTCTACAGCCGCTTGTAACTGACATAACCAGCAGGAAAAGAAATCTCATGCTCATGCAAAGACAAGAATAGCTAATGGATGGTACAATCAACCTATGCAACTTCACAGGGCTGGGAATCTCACTGCCAAAAGACAGAACGGTTCAAGCACAAACACTTCTGTTACACTCAAACAGAAGACAACCATGAAAATAGGCCTGAGCTTTCTTATTTACAACATGCCTTCCCCAAAGCCTTCTATGAAATGCTGTTTTCCTTTCCAATCAAAGGTACCAACAATTTCAACTGCAGCAACAGTTGAAATAAACATGCATAAAAGATCAACTGACAGAAATTTAGATGAAATTACATTTACCATTAAATTTAGTATTAAATGTTGTAGCAGTGCTCTATGAAACTGATAAAGAATGTATCACAGTAAAATATACATAAAATTAAAATGTTATTTAAAAGCAGAGCACAGTAATGACTACATTCACAGATAGGTATAAATGGTTAGGGTTTATGCTATATATTTGATTGAACACATGTTTAATGAGGTATGGATCATTGTGGTAAATTTTACTTGTATGTGGAGCTGACATCCCAGTTTTAGGACTTCAGATTAATTTTACTGCTTTTTTTCATGGTAACTCTGCTAAACTTCAAAATTTACACCTTATCCTGTAAGGATTAGTCCTGGATTTGGATATATCTGGTACAACATCACTTTATGGGAAACTTTTCAAGCAAACATTTCCAGTGTAAATAAGTCAAATTTGCATTTAATTTCAGTTCATACACTTAAAGCACACTATCTGTTGGCATATATGTAAAACATATTTGCAAGTCAATGGCAATTTGCAGACCTACAAGACAGCTATAATCGCCCTGGCATTCTTTCCAAGCTGGGTGTTTGGTCAGGCTGTAAGCTGAAGCAAAGTGTGAACAACTTTGCTGAGGGTACAAACCAATTCCTCTAATATTTTCCTTCCCAGACTAGACAGAAGAAGATTTAGATATTTGCCACTTAATGAACAGACAGTGCAAAAATCTTCTACAGTGAGAGTCAGGCTGTACCGATTTCGAGTGCCTCTGAAGCTTCTCCTGCAGTGCCCTGAGCATCTCAGAGCCCCTGTGGTGATAGCTCATCTGGAATACTCAGCAACAACACAGCAAACACTGCTTCATTTCCAACACCCTGATTCATGTGGTATCTGCCACTGAAACCAATCCTGCCAGCACAGGGGAGGAGCTGCAGAAGTCAGAAACGATGACTTCAATACTGCTTCATTACAGACCCAACTTAAATTCACACACACAGGGAAACCAATATGAGATGTCGATCATAAGGGAAGAAGTACATTTGGGGGATCTTTTTCCAGGGACATTTAATCCAGCTCTTTGAGAGCTTTTAAATAAAGTTTTCTTCAGAGGCACATCAAATCATACATCAAGAAGGCAAACTGGCTTTGCAGCCTTGCAGTAATCAAAAGGAAGACTTGATGGTGAGAACCATCTCTCATGCACTGATAAATTGGTTTCTCTCCTGCTTGCATTACACACTACTGGAGTTATGTTCATTGAAGTTAATGGGAGCATTTCCATGGACTTTGGTGTGTAGTGGGTCATATAATAAGTTCCTCCATATGTTGTAATCTGAGGGCCAGAGCAGCAGTTACTCATTTTAAGCACTATTTTAAGACTTGATGGATGGCAAGACTCTGTTTTCCTAGTTTTTCAAGGACCCAAGGTAAAAACAAAGCTAAATACAAAACACTTCATGGCATCCTCTCTTTTCTTGGTTGGTTGTTGGTGTTATTGGGGAAAAACAATCATTCAGTGTAGCTGATAAATCACTTTGTCACCTTAATCTCTTATTGATCTCAATAAAAATTGTATTTTGTTTCTTAACAAAAATTGACCAAGAAGGACATTACAGGGATGTGTATAACGTAGGAAGTACTCATCATATAACATTCTTACTTATGGACAAGATATGGATTTATTATTTTCTTTTCTAAATCTTCAACTGTTTTTGTAAGGTGAGGCATCATATTTTTAAAGATGTGCTTGACTAAAAGGCAGGCTGTTTACCTACTACACTAAGAAGCCATATCTTACAGTGAGGTTTTATATAAAGAGTTTTTATAAAAACACTTTCCTGAAGCAGTAAAGGTAAGGGAATACAGTACTTTCCCCCACTAAGTCTGTTCTGTCACTTTGGTTTAGTTATCACCATCATTTAATTTTGTTTCAGCTGATGGGAAATCTCACCAAAAAAAGAATGAGAGGTGACTGCTATAGGAGCACTTACATTTCCCCACAATGATCAGTTTGAAGCCTCACTCTCATGGAGCACAAAAAAAACCCTAAAAACTTAACTGCTTCCCATGTTGGCATTTGCTTTCTGATCACCTCTGAGAATATAAAAACCACGCTTGAGCAACAATCTGAACTAATATCAGAAGCACACTGGTAAAAGAGAATACCCTGTCTCTAGCTTAGCATAGGATGCATTTTTGAAGAGATGGAAAGGGAGACCTTTAACTCTTTTGCACAATAATACATTAAGGTATTAAATACGGATAACATGAGCTGCACCAATAAGCATCTGACATTGTCCTACATCTCACATAGATGAATTGTAACCAAGGCCAATTATTCTTCACCACAGTTTATTTGAAGAATCCCCAAGCCTTTCTTCTTTCTCTGTAGTCTAGCACAGCCTTTACTTAAAAACCTCTTAAAGGCTTTAGTGCACCATAACTCTGTTTGCAACCTGAGCTGTATAAGATTAATATGTGCTTGTAATAATTGCTTAATAAAGGTTCCCATTTTCATCATACCATAACGTTAAATGAGGGCCAGAATCCTTTCCATTTCATTTCCTATAACACATAGGACTGCACCCAAAACTGGCTCCAAGACCTCATTTGCATACTTTGGAATTTATCCAGGCTATCTTCCTTCCAAGAAAGGCAAAGCACAGGAAAAAGCCTCTGAAACTCCTCTTTGCAATTGCATTTAAAAAAAAAAAGCACTATGCAAAGTCACCAGGACTCAGGCCTAAACTTTCTACCTATGAAGTACAAGTCAGAGTCTGTACCAAGCGTCCCCTCATCCTCTTTCTGAAGGAAATCATATGGCCAGATAAGCATGTCCTTAACACCAAAGATTCATTGCTCAGAAAATTATCATCAGAACCATCTCTCACATGACATAATCCATTCTACACAGCAACAGTTACACCTTTGATTTTTTCCAATTATGGTATGTGCTGGTTTGGGAGGGTTTCTAATCCAATATTCCAAGCAGACCATGGCAACAGGCTTTCTCAGCATATACTGTGAGAGACTGCCCCATATATAGGCTAATTTTTTTTATCTAAATATTGGTCACTAAACTCTTTTTGTAACACAGTGTCATTGTCACAAGATTAACATTAAGTTGAAGCAAGAACTATTTCATCTTGAAATTACCCAAATATTCGTGTAGATTTAGAAATGAATACAGAGATTCCTCATGTTTTTCATGTTCTACTATTCAGTCTGCTCTGCTGCTTCACAGTCTGGGCACATACTTTTTTAGACTTTAGAGAAAAAGAAAGTTCCAGCAGTGCCCACAGTAAACCAGAAGGCACTTACTCCCTGCTCATTCCTGTAAGAAGTGAAGCTGAAGAAACACTTTCTTTGTTCTTTATTTGTTTTTCAGGGTCAGAAATTCAAGGCACATTGCACAGGCTTCTTATACCATGGCTAGAGGTCAAATCTCGTAATACATGACTTGTCAGTATCTTTTAGCACAATTGATAGTAGTGTGCTGCTGACTCTTGCATTCCAGACCTAGAAGAAAATGTCCAGAGCAGCTGAGGTTATATGATAGATTTCATAAAATATCACCAAGTCTCAGGAAGAAAGATGGTGTTGGAGGCTAAGAAAAAGGGCTGCACATCAACCTTACAAAATGCCAGAGTTTTGATTGATGTTTGAAGCTGGTCATTAACAACAGTGACTCCTGCCATCCACAAAAATCTCTACCTAGTTTAGTAGGAACTCATGCAGGTAGCAGTTACAGGCAGACGTCCCCATAGCAGATTTAAACAAAAAAAGCCTTGTTCCTTTACTACAGTATTTTTTTAACCTGCATAAAATGTAAAGGTGAAAATCTGGCCCCATTGGAGAAGCTAAAAAATGCTATTTATGAGGAGGGAGGTGGAAGAGTACGTGTGTGTGTGTGTGTTAAAAGGCCAGAACTAGTCTAATTATTTGTAAATAAAAGGAATGGATGCTATCTCTGTTACTATGGAAAATCAGCTTCCTGTATCTTGCAATTGATATACTCTCCATTAACACTATATAAAAAAGTGTTTCCAGCAGATCATATGAAAAAGAAGGTAAATGTAATCAGCAGATGAGGCTACAATTAGAAACAATGATTGGGCAGCGAATCCAAGCTTTATTGCTGGAAAAAATGATAGCCATTATTTCTTATTTTGAACTCAGTTTCAATTAGCTAATGATAATAAAATCTTTTTAGGATTCTGATGGCTCACTAAGAACATATAAATACGCAAGAGCAGGTGTTTTTCCATTAATTGCTCCATCTATTTCCCTAGCAATCAGTGGTATAAATAAATGACACACACACACACTTCAACAGGATTCTCTCCTCACTTGCTTTTTTTCCAGTTCTGTTTAGGTTACAGCAGTAGGGAGGATGGTAAATCATCATCAGAAAAACGTGAAACACATGCACATGGAGCTTCAAACTCTTCTTCCCTCTACCTCCCTAAAGCCCTGGATTACCTTTACTTGCATCAGGTCACTACAATATCCATTAACAGAGAAAGAGGCAAGATCAGTCAGCCCACACTGAAAAGTCAGCAGGGACTGTTCTTCTGTGCACCTTGCTTCAATTCAAAACAAACAATCTTTTGGGTATAAACAAAGCCTACTATGATATTTGATTAGAGACTGGTATTAGCATTTCCTTTGCCCATATTCTTGCAATTTCAAGGAGAGAAGGGTCCTTTTCAGTACTGGAGTTTTCTTTTTATCATAATTTCCACTTAACAAAACTTTTCAAGAACTTACATTTTTAGCCTTCTACTATTCTTCAAGGATGCTAACTTTTCCTATAGATTATATTAACGATTATTATCAAAGATGTATCATATCCTGCCAACCTAAGTAGCTGAAAATAAGGAGATTTTACTGGACATACTGAAACTTTTACATTTTTTTAAAAAATTCAGACACAGAATAGAGAACAAGTTTCCATTACATATACAGTAAAGATTATAAAGAAAAAGACAACAAGTTCCTACATCTAGATTTTAAAAGGAAAGATATACAGAATTCTTCCTAATTTCAAAGAAAACTACAACTTTTGTAAACTGATTTTAATGCAGTTTGCAAAAATCTCAGTTTGAAATAGGAGCACTAGGAAATTTGGCATGGGCATGTTGCCATTACCTATCGACTTCCGAGAGAGAACAGTGACTGCAGAGCAGTGAAGTACCCCAGGTGAGATGATGGCAAGGCTGGGAATGGCAAACATGACACAAGAGGAAGTGCTGTGGACTCCAGAACAGATGTTTGCACTTGGCATAGGAGGAGAGGTGTAAAACGCAACGTCTGATCGAAAACCTACCTGAGTGAAATAGGCCTACGAATGTAACACTTTCATTATTACATGGAAGCTATCTGAAAAGTAGCTTGGGAAAAAATCTAAAGCTGACTATACTTTTATGTCCCAAGCTAGATTGAAAAGTTTATGTGACTTTTGATAATATTAAAAAATCCTATCAGGGTGACATTCTACAGCTAACTCAGATCCCTGTCAGTCAATAAGCTCACACTATATGGCAGAAACTGCTCTAACATCAGAACTATGAAAATATCAAGGTCTGAAAAGCATCTGTGGTCCCATTGGATTATGTGAATACCTAGAGCACCACTTTTACCAAAATAATGGATACAACCCTTGTGAAGACTGAGCCTTAGGTGGTTCTTTGTGCTATAACAAAAATTTATCCCAAGTTAATTGCTTTATTATGGTCTTCCAACACAAGAAAGTTACATATTTCAGGGCAAGGTTCTTGTGCTTAGGCAATTAACAGGAAATACATATAATGCCTTTTTATAAGAACACAATTAAAGGGTAATCGCACTTTTGTCGTGGTTGACAATTAGCAGTCTTCCTCCCCCAGAGATATAATACAGCTATGTCATTATCATTATCAAAATCTCAAACCCACTGAGGGAGTATTAGATCTCTGCAGAAAAACAGGTTGGAAGAAATCCTGGCTCCACTGAAAACAACGGCAAAACTCCCATTTTCCCAGCTCTAATTAGCTACGGTTAAATTACAGTGATCATACAATGTACTCTGCTAGAGCTGATGAAAGAAGAAAAGCAGATCTTAATATTCAATGATTTCTCCTGAGTAGTGACACTGAAGCAAGAATTTCTGAACTTGTTTTTGAGGAGCAATCAGTCTTCCATTATCCTCCCCAGGAAGACCATTGGCTTCAAACACCAGTTAAAAATGACAGTGTAACCATTTTCTTCTCATTACCACGATTCTATCATGCAGGACATCACAAATGTTATGTCATATTTTTTAGTGCATGTATTCTCAATCTTTACTATTGTTGTGCACTTATTTCTAGGTAATACATCAGGAGGTTTTATTGTTCTTTTGTTGCATTGCGTATTAATCTATTCTCAATTAAAACATAGAAGTTTTCCTTTTTCAATTTACTCAGGAACAGCTAATGGCAGCTGAAGTATGTTCTCATTCAACATATACTGAAAGATACCTGTATCTGCCAGTATTTCCTGCAGAAAGGTAACCATGAGCAAGTTGCTTCCCAGCCATCAAAGTCAGTGGCTGTATGGGAACAACATATTTAAGAGTACAGCTCAGCACTGTCTGATGTTCAGCTTGGCTATAGTGTTGCAAGAAACATCATGCACATTAATCTCATTGCCTCCTGGCATATATGACACTAGCATGTCACTTTTGATGAGTCATGTGCAGGGTTTCAGACCAAGTTCGTTAGAGTTGGCCTCTAGATTGCTCATGACAGAGAGACTGATATAGGGTCAGCTCAAAAGTGTCATTTTAATTCAATGCAGGCTATTGCTTTCTAAAACCAAATTCTTGATCTTTTCATCTGAAGAGTATCTTCAGCAGGAGCAGTGCAGTTCTGGTGTGAAAGTCTGGTGTAGGGGGAGTTGGCAGCAGGGGGTGCAGGGCTGGGGCTGCCCCTGCAGGACAGAGCTGCATCCACCAGGACACGAGTGAGCCCTTCCTTCATCAATGGTACATCAATGATACCAGCATATCCGCTTTGTTGTTCTCCTTTCTCTATAGGAAAGGCTTCTTCTGCAGAACCTTTGTTACCCCTATCCTTCATGACCCAGAGACCCCAAATGCAGAGCCACTCTCTTCTGCTCTATGTTTTCGCCAGATGAAAGAAGTTGCATTAGGCTGAGCTGAAAGGACAGTTCAGCTCACTTCAGACTTCACCCTTCCTATTACTGGAGCTATGATGCTGTGTGAAAAGCATTACTCCACCCTGTTCCACAGAAAAAGTGCGGGACCAGATACCAGTACCATAAATACCTCAATAATGCCAGTATTTAACACCACTTTCAGTAAAAATTCCAGAAAGTAGAATCAGAGTAACATAGTATTGTTATGTTGCCCCCCTCCAGAAGAGAAAAGACAGAGTTCTTGAGATACACAGAGGAAGAAACCAATATTCATGTTAAACAAGCACTGACATGAAGCTGCTACTGGACAGGGACAAAGCAAAATGAAAACCAGTAATGGCTATCATGATGTACAGCACAGCAAGGAGTGGTGAGACTTCTGATACTTTCCTTGCCGTACCTCTGCTCTTCAGTGTTACAAGCTTTTAGCAGGTTTACATTGTTGCAGTTAACTTCCACATCCTCCAAACACCAGACTCCATAGAGTTCTCATCTGTAGCAGAGACTCTGCTACTGCTGGTAGCCTGCAAGAAAAAGATGTTATCCCAATCTGGGTTTTTTTTTGATAAGTGATATAATTTTTTGATGAAGGTACATGCTGAGAAGATCTGATTGTTCATCTTTGTTTTTAAATACATCAACTAGTTAGCACAACCCACAGTTTTATCCAGCTGCAAGCCTAACACATTCTGTCACAAAAAGACAAACAGATTGGGCTCAGCAGGACCTTCTAAAGAATCTGCTGTCATGACTGTCTCTCTGGGAGAGGAATGATCTGGTCATGAGGTTCAGACCGCACATACAGCACCACATAAAACTGGAGGGAACGCCACTCTGTGGCAGTGTCTGTGCCCCATCCTCAAATACTCTGCTCTATGTTATTCAAAGCAGGTCTGGATGATTTCCAAAAGACAAGAGGTGCAAATTTTGGAGAGAAGCCAAAAGACAAGAGGCAGTTGACCTAGCACTTTTCTGTTCTTTCCTGGGAATTGCAGAGCTACAATGTGCCACAATTGCTTACAAATGTTAGGACTGTTTTCTCTACCTGTGCACTGTGTAAAGAGACTAATGTGCTTTGACCTGCAATTTGCAAGGGGGTTACAACTACCATGGGAGAAGCAAAACATAGTGCACAGGTTCAGAAGTGCTCAGGTGGAAGGAATGGAAACAGCTGAATTTTATTGCTCCCTGCAAGAGAAGTGATGCTCTTAAATCTTTACTTGTACACAGACCCAACCAAGGCTAACTATTGGAAAAATCTTGTGATTTATGCACAAAGCTGCACGAAACCCTCAGATCTATGCAGCCTGGCCTCCTCCTCCAGCAGTGACTGCCTGCAAGCTGCAGGTTTTCTGCAAGCAGGTTCTTCTCTTGAGCCCTGCCACAAACGGACACAGAAAACAGGGGTCCCAAAACTCTGTTCTGAAAATGCAGGGGTATGTCACCCAGCCATGGACATATGGGCAGCTCAAGCTGTCAGTGAAAATAACAAGTACAGAGCAGTGAAGTGTCCACCTGAATTAACACTGGCCCAGCATAAGCAGCCCTGTAGCTGCACAAGACATTACGCTGCTCTCCAGCTATTTACCTTAAAGGTCTTACATCAATTTCATTATACTCTGAACTGCATAAACGTATGGGTGCACCTTCACTGCCATTTGTCCTGTTACTGTCCTTTGGAAGCACTTGGTCAGGAAGCAGCACTTGGTGATGCCGCCTTTAGCTGAGAAGAGCCCTAACACAGGCAGCATTCAGTGGCAAGGAATTTTTCACACAGAGTTAACAGCAATCAGGAAGCTTTCTCAAACCATTTGAGTTTGTTGCCCTTTTATAAAATGCAAATTAAAAAAATTATGAAACAGTAGGCAATAAAACCTGAATTCTTAATACCAAGCAATCACTGAACCTTTGCACGTGAGTATAAAGGACTAAATAATCCCATTCTTTCTCACAGCACAGACCCAGGAGAATTTCTTTCTCTATATTGCTTTTATAACAGCTATCTATCTTAGTCTGGTCTTGTTGATATATTTTAAGGCTTTTAATTTGGAAGCTGTTATTTGCTCAGATGTTATCTTCAGCATATTAAGTACAGTAAACTTCCATCAAGTCATACACTGGGCATTTGAGCTGGGGCAGAATTTCTTACACCCATGTACAATGGCAGAATAAATAAATAAAGAACACCTTCAAGGCTTCCAAGCATCTAGTAACAAAATCACTCTCTAACCTTACAATAATGCTCTGCTTACAGTCCTCCCAAAATGCAAGTCATTTGCTGGATCTCAAATGATATTTGGTTGATGGATTGCTGGTGATTTCTACATCAGAGCACCTTGGAGCCCTAGTGCTAAACCCCTGACAGAGTTAGCATAAAAGATTTACATTTATGTTATGAGGGCCACACAAGAATAATAATTTTAAAATACATTGCCTTGGCTGCTGGTGCACCCTGGGAAATCTAGGAGCAGCAGGAGCATGCCTGCACTGTAATTACAAAATGGCAGCGAGGGAGAGGCTTTGGAGACAAGGAGCTGGAGACTACAGCCATCTGCATGCCTTGGCGAATTGGAATTACAGTAATATATGAAGACATTACCTGAAAAGCCCAGCGCCATTTAAATGATTTACTATTACGCCCCAGCAAGCTTTAATTTAAGGATAAAGTCATTCAGCAAGCTAATCTGATATAGGAGGCATTATTTCACACAGTTAAGTTAATTTACACTAGCTGATTGTTGTTGTTGCAGTTGGCATTATTATCTGCACAAACAGCCGATCAGCCCTGACAGAAGCAATATACTGTTTAATACAGCGTCTTAATTCAGCAGGCTAGCTATCTGTGATAAAGGTTTGTTTATAAGCAATAATGGGGAGGAAAGTCATTTTGAGGCTAAGCTGATAACACTGATGAGAACTTGTTTTCTGTGGGGGTAAGAAAACAAGCAGGAACTATCCACTCATTTGTCTGACTGTCTAATAACAGTAAAATCCCACCAGATTGCTCTTACACTGGTTTTACTTTCCCACCCTAATTACAAGGTAGATCTTTGCCACCACTTTCTGCATATATTTTCCTTGACAAATGGCCATCATCATGGCAGCACAATGAGAGCTCCTCCTCCCCAGTGAAATACAAGCTTCAGGAAGCTAAACACAGCTAAACTCTGACGTGAGCTGATTTTAAAAGATTCTAATATACCATAGAAAAGGCAAACTACACATGACACACTGTGTAGTTTTGGTTGGCTTTCTTCCAACAGGTAATAGGTGAGAAGCACTGTGGTACTTGAAGAAGAATAAGAGAGTTCTGTGTTGTAAGAATAATCTAATGCCAAGGAACAGTAAGTTAGGCAGAGACAGACAGTGCCAACCTGACTTCAGGTTGGCCTCATCCCTGCAGGTATATGAGGGATCTTTTTGCTCACAGGTAAAATTCAGAGACTGTAAGAGAACAGTGGTAAATTATAAGCATGTTTACTTATTAAGAACCATCAAACTCCTTAACAAGAAACATCAGAATTACTTTTCCAGTAGAAAACCAAGCCACAAATAAGAAGTTGTAAGAGAATTACTTCCTGTACCTTTCCGACCCCTACCAGGAATCACAGAATCATAGAATAGTTAGGGTTAGAAAGGACCTTAAGATCATCCAGTTCCTACCCCCTGCCGTGGGCAGGGACACCTCACACTAAACCATGTCACCCAAGGCTCTGGCCAACCTGGCCTTGAACACTGCCAGGGATGGAGCATTCACAGCTTCCCCCGGCAATCCATTTCAGTGCCTCACCATCCTTACAGTAAAAAACTTCCTCCTTATATCCAATCTAAACTTCCTCTGTTTAAGTTTTAACCCATTACCCCTTGTCCTATCACTACAGTCCCTAATGAAGAGTCCCTCTCCAGCATCCTTATAGGCCCCCTTCAGATACTGGGAGGCTGCTATGAGGTCTCCATGCAGCCTTCTCTTCTCCAGGCTCAACAGCTCCAACTTTCTCAGCCTGTCCTCATACAGGAGGTGCTCCACTCCCCTGACCATCCTCGTGGCCCTCCTCTGGACTTGTCAGCACTTGCAGCCTTCATTGATGAATATATTAAATAATACCGTGTGAGGCACTCCACTAGTTACAGGTCCCAGCTAGCTCCAACTTTCTCAGCCTGTCCAACAGTTCCATGTCCTTTTTATGTTGAGGACACCAGAACTGCACACAATACTCCAGGTGAGGTCTCACGAGAGCAGAGCAGAGGGGCAGGATCACCCCCTTCGACCTGCTGGTCACGCTCCTTTTGACACAGCCCAGGATACGGTTGGCTTTCTGGGCTGCAAGCACACACTGAAGCTGGCTCATGTTCATTTTCTCATCAACCAACACCCCCAAAGTCCTTCTCCACAGGGCTGCTATGAATCTCTTCTTTGCCCAACCTGTAGCTGTGCCTGGGATTCCTCTGACCCATGTATAGGACCTTGCACTTCTCATGGTTAAACTTCATGAGGCTGGCATCAGCCCAGCTCCTTCAGGACCCGCGGATGGATTTCATCAGGTCCCAGGGACTTGTGCACATTCAGGTTCTTAAGATGGTCTCAAACCAGATTCTCTCCTACAGTGGGCCTAAGATCTTCATTCTCACAGTCCCTGCGTCTGCCTTCCAAGACTTGGGTGGTTTGGTCAGAGCCTTTGCCAGTGAAGACTGAGGCAAAGAAGTCATTAAGAACCTCAGCCTCCTCCAAATCCAGGGTAGCCAATTCTCCTGATAGCTTCTGGAGTGGGCCTATGTTGTCCCTAGTCTGTCTTTTATTTGCAATGCACCTACAGAATCCCTTCCTGTTATATTTCACACCCCTAGCCAAGTTTAATTCTAACCAGGCCTTAGCTTTCCTAACCTGGTCCCTAGCTTCTCAGACAACATCCTTGTATTTTTTCCAGGGATTCTTCTTCTACCTGTCCTTGGTTCTACCTTTTATGAGCCTTTTTTTTTTATGTTTGTTCCCTGTGCTACGGGCGTTTGTATAGAAGCATCTGAGCCGAGCTCCAAATGAAGCTGGGATATCTCTACATTGCTCTGAACATTTATTATAGGTGCTGGCAGCTGACTGGGTGTGTTGGGATGGAATGATGCCCCCCTCCCTCAACACATCTAGTTTAAAGCTTTCTTGACCAGCCTGGCAAGCCTCCTACCAAAACCACTCTTCATCAGACCAGGTCCACCAGCCTTCAGCAGACCTGGCCTCCCAAATTGAGTCCCGTGTCCTAGATACCCAAACCCCTGACTATGGCACCACCCTTCTAACCATTTATTAACCTGGCCAATCCTCCTAGCCTTTTTAGGGTCCTCCCCTTTATCCCAGAGAATTGATGAAAAGACTATCTGAGCTCCAGAGCCCCTAACCACCTCTCCCAGGGCTCTGTAGACCTTCTTTATGTTCTCTGGGCTACTGCTAGCTATACTGCTAGCACCCACCTGGGCCACTAGAATTGGGTAATAGTCAGTGGGACCTACTAAACCAGGCAGCCTCTCTGCAACATCCCTGATCCGAGTCGGGTCAGGCTGAGAGATGGGTGCCTCTGTGTCTTTCAAAGTAGCACTACGACCAGCCACTTTTTCCTGGCTGCACCAGTAGTGATACTCTTTACTGGTGCATTAGCTGGTTGTTCACAAGGTGAGGTGTGTTTCCTCGTTAGCCCCCTGCAGAACTGCAACAAGGTTTTGGGTGGGGACACCAGATTTAGGGGGAAACCCTTTGCTTTTAATTGTCCTCTTCCTCCTTTTTTTTGTTGTTTTTTGGTATTGGGGGCGGGGGGGGGGGCTGTTTTTTGTTTTGATTTGGTTTGGTTTTGGTTTTTGGTTTTAGTTTTTGTTGTTTTTTTTGGGGGGGACCATTTTCCAGCGCCCTGGGTTAGCGGCCTCCTTCTTCCCTCCATGAGCTACGATGGACGCTTGAGGCCCCTGCACAGTTCGGGCCTGGAGCAAGCACTCCAGCTTCCTCTCGGCTTCCCTGACATCTCGCAGCCTATTAACAGCATCCCGCAGCTCAGCCCCTGCTGCAGGAGCACCTCCACCAGGGAGCACAGAGCGCAGCCCTGCCCATTGTGCACCCTCCCCTCACCAGACCAGTGCAGGCACTCTCTGCAGCCCGAGCTCTGCACTGCAGCCTCCCCTCTCACCGGCTCTGTCTGGGTGCCTACGCCGGCCACCGCCGGGGCAGCGAGAGCAGAGCTCCCGTACCGAGCCCTGGCCATGCTGCGAGTGCTCACCATTCCGCCCGCCCGCCCGCACAAACTGCCCCGCCGCACTGCCGGCGGCTCGCGCTCCCTGGGGCAGGTTTTTACCCAGTCAGCGCTGGTGCCGCTGCTCCTGGCTCCACCCCCTGTGAGTCAGCTGCTCGCTCTCGTCAGCTGAGCTGCCGGCTCCTGGGCAGGTCCTGTCGAGGGCTTGAGGCTCCCTCGGTGGCACTTGCTGCTCTGAGTTGAGGCTCCTGGACGCTGATCTCCCCCTCGCTCCGGTGTTGAAGGCGTCCTCTCTCGAGCTACTGACCCATAGATACCAAGTTGAAGGAATTCCTTACCTCTGCTCTTCTCCTTCACATAATACTTAAAAGTTCCAGGAACATGCTTCTCAAAATTGCCCCTTCCCCGTAAGTGATTTAGGGAAAACTCAATAAAAATATTTTTCTGTTCAGAAAGTCAGAATGAATATAATTCAGCTGTGGCCACAAAAAGAAAAAAACAGTCAACTCACCCTGAACCTGCAAGTAAAGTTTCTTCATCTTTTGACAGAAATATGGAATAATATGCTGTAATACTGGTTCAGGAGCAGTAACAAGATGTTTGGAGACTTCAGCATGAAAGTAGCTTAAAACCTGATCTCCAAAAGTAGTTAGAGGGCTAATGACCATTTAGATAGCAAACCCCACTGACAGGAGTCAGAATGCTAAATACCTCTGGAGTCCTGTCCTCAGATGCTTTCCAGAAATACCAGTTTCACAACCAAGCTTAAGCATGAGTTTACACAAGCACCATAAAGCAAGCTATGGTCAGCTTTTCTGCAGGTCTAACAGCACAGCTCCAAACAACTGACTCCAATGGGGTCTGAGCAGTTTGTACGTGCTATCACTAAGCCTTAGAGTAGAACACAGAGTTCTGCTGCACCCAACCAAACTTTCAAAAAGTTGTTCTGGCAGCTAAGAGGACGGGTGCTCACTGGCTGAGCTTCTTTGGGGCACAGCATTTGGTCCCAACAGCTTACAACTACTGAGGTATTTCACTGTGACAAGTTTTCTCATCTTTTCCACAACAGTGCTGTGTTGCATCTGTCAGACATCAAGCAAGAGCTACCCGTGTGTAACTGGGAGCACAACTCCACTTTGATATGTGCATTGCTTGAACATTATCCTTTCTGGAGAGCCTGTGTCTCACCAAGCACCCGATCAAGGAACAAAAGCAAGCTGCACTTTTCCACATTGCCTTCCTGAGATTGCATGAGAGCCAACCTACCAGCACAGCCTCAAGAGAAAACAACTGCGCATCTCTCATGGCCTCACTCTGCAGGGTTTTGTTATTACTGGCGAAAGAACCAAAGTTGTAGAAACTCTTTTTCATGATCAAGTCTCACATGCTCAATGTTGTGCAAGCTCTAAGAAAAACCTGATGGTGCACAATTTTTGTAAGGATTACATTATTTAACACATTATGGCAGAACCTTACAAAATCAGCCCTCATTTCAGCCACTCAGTAATGAGGGAGTGTTCATCAGACATTGACAAAAAGCAACATGAGAACACGCAGAAGTGATAACAGAGCAAAGAGCAGATTAAGTGATCTTTACTCCTGTTTCAGGGCAATAGGGATTTTAATGACATGCTTTATGCCGTTTCCATTTTTTTCTATTTATTCGATTTGTTTCTTCATGTGTGTTTTTTTTCTCCCCATGTTTGTTCACAGAACTATGTGAGTGGTTAAAAATAATAATGAATGTCAGATGTTTAAAAGCATTCAGTCAGAGGTAATCTGTTACTATTCTATAGTCCTTTTTGATTGTATTTTAAGGAGCGTACATTAGCACCTTAGATAGTGCAAAAAGAGAATCATACCTCAAGTGATTTCTTTATTTGCAATTTAAACATAATAAAGGAAGCTGAGTTTGTGTCAAGCATTATAGCACCTTAACCACGGAGTTACATTTGATTCCTCTGTGAGCTTGCATTTGAGTGTCAGGGTTCCAATGCAAAATAATCTTCAAGAAAGGGATTATAAAGGATAAAAGAAGGAGAAAACAAATGCCTAGGTTTTGTGCTTTGACAACACAAATACAATTAGATATGCAGAAAATAAGAGGAATAATGCAAATTAATTTGAAAGTATTTGGATTAATTATGTTTATGGTCTGATAACCAAATTATACAATGTATGGAAATGTAAGGCAATGAGACTAAGAGCCAAACTGTAATCAAATATTCAAGAATAAAGGGAAGGAAATGCAGTTTCACAGATCAGGATAAATTTGGGGTTAATTCAGGATGAGATGATGTTGTTGTTTAAGCCCAGTCAGTAACTCGGAACCACGCAGACAGTCGCTCACTCCCTCGCCCCCTTTCCTACCCCCAGCTCCCGGAGGGATGGGGAGGAGAATTCAAAGAATGTAACTCCCATGGGTTGAGATAAGAACAGTCCAGTAACTAAGGTATAACACAGATCACTGCTGCCACCAATAATAATAATGATAAGGGAAATAACAAGGGAAGGGAATACAGCCACTCACCACCTGCTGACCAATACCCAACCTGACCTGAGCAGTGATCTAACCCTTCTGGGTAACTGCACCCAGTTTACATACTGGGCATGATGTGCTGTGGTATGGAATACCTCTTTGGTCAGTTTGGGTCAGGTGTCCTGTCTCTGCTTCCTCCTGGCTTCCCCTCCTCCCTGGCAGAACATGAGACTCAGAAGGTCCTTGGTCAGAGTAAACATTACTGAGCAGCAACTAAAAACATCGTTGTTATCAGCACTGTTCTCAAGCTGAAAGTCAAAACCACAGCACTGCACCAGCTACTAAGAAGGAGAAAAATGACTGCTACTGCTGAACCTAGGACAGATGATAAAACAGCTGAAATGCTGCCAAAAAAAAAAATATATATATATATAAAGCAATCCAGTAGAATATAAACTGAATGAATTATGAAAAATTAACCAAAATACCTGCTTTCCTATTCACAGCACTCCTTACAGGGAAACATATCTTCCTCTTGTAACTACTAATTTAAAACAGGGACTACTCTTAAAAATCATTGAAAGTCTGTAACAAAAAGATGGCTCCAGCCTTGCACAGTTTTAGAGAGCCCATTTCCAAACTAGTCTTAAAACACTTTATCCTACTAGTTGACTCTGACTTCTCCGCATTAAGCAATTTCTCTCCACTGTGACTGGTTAAGTGAGTCACTTAATACCATTATTCCCTCTACTAACTTGCATGGCACTGGTAGTCCGTCAGGGATGAATTGCATCCACAGAAAGGATGAATCTGGTAAAACATTTTGGGGTTCTTGCATGTCTCATGTAATTCATATTTAAACATACAAATAGAGAGTATATGGAGGAACCATATATATATATACACACACGGACAAGTGGGAGTATTTCTAATTTTATAAGTTTTTCTATGGTCAGTAAGGTATGTCATTAAACTATTTTACTCCACCTAATAAATTTATTAACATTTATTAACTGGGGGAAATACTAATTGATTTTGCCTCCTGGACTCACATACCTCCTAGCCTTGTTTAACCGCCTAGGTAATTGATGAAAATGTAACGGATGGTTAGATAATTCATAGAATATGGAATTAATGGTTGACTTCCTCATTCTTGATTCTTTATTTAGGAGGAGCCATCACAAACTGGAAGCCCTTGTTGTGAGTCAATAGTAACAGATGCTACAAGTAATGATACTGCAGGAGCATGACCAGCAGGTTGAAGGAAGTGATCCTGCCACACTACTCTGCTCTTATGAGACCTCACTTGGAGTGTTGTGTGCAGTTCTGGTGTCCTCAATGTAAAAAGGACATGGAACTGTTGGAACAAGTCCAGAGGAGTGCCAAGAGGATGATCAGGGGACTGGAGCACCTCCCATTTGAAGACAGGCTGAGAAAGTTGGGGCTGTTGAGCCTGGAGAAGAGAAGGCTGCATGGAGACCTCATAGCAGCCTTCCGGTATCTGAAGGGGGCCTATAGGATGCTGGGGAGGGACTCTTCATTAGGGACTGTAGTGACAGGACAAGGGGTAATGGGTTAAAACTTAAACAGGGGAAGTTTAGATATAAGGAAGAAGTTCTTTACTGAAAGGGTGGTGAGGCACTGGAATGGGTTTCCCAGGGAAGTTGTGAATGCTCCATCCCTGGAGGTGTTCAAGGCCAGGTTGGCCAGAGCCTTGGGTGACATGGTTCAGTGTGAGGTGTCCCTGCCCATGGCAGGGGGGTTGGAACTAGATGATCTTAAGGTCCTTTCCAACCCTAACTATTTTATAATTCTATGATTCTGTGTAAGAGGCATTACAAAGCTCACTCACAGACAGTTCAAACACATGTATTTCTACTGCAGGAGCAAGAAAAAAGAACAGGACAATAAAAAATTTGTTTAATACAATTCCATCAATTTACAACATGATTTTGACCTCATCCTTAATAAAGAGAAGACCAAAAGGAAAAGATAATGGCATATGTTTTATATTATTATAATAGGTAATAGTAGACATACATATTTAAGAAAAGCGGGATGGCTTTTGGATTAGACCACTAGATTAGGACACAAAATGACACACGTCTCAAAATTCAGTTTCCTTAAATAACGAGCCAAAACGCTCAGAGTGGCTGCCTGGCATTCACTCAGCAACTCTGGCACATGCCCCCCCCCCCCCCCCTTAACTGGATGGAAAAACTTGTGGGTCAAAGATGGGGAGATTGGTTACCAGTTACCACTTTGAGCAAAACAGGACTCCACTAGAGTGGGAAATTAATTTAATTTATTACCAATTGAAATGAAACTGGACAGTTCAAACCAAGGGCAAAAAATAAAAAACCTTCCCCTGGCTCCTACCCTGGCTTTTTTCTGAGGCTTAACTTCACTTTTTCATTCTGGACACCTTTAACTCCTGTCCCGAGTAGTGCAGAAAGATGGGCAATGAGGGCAGTTTGTAACAGCTCCTCTCTGCTGTTTCTTCTTCCTCGCACTCTTTTAGGAAGTCAGCTGGAACAGGCTATGTCCAGGCCAGGGCCACTTCAGCCTGTCCTCACAGAGCACCCTGGGCAAATATCCAGTGCTGTGGCATGTTACCTTCAGGAAACGGGCTTTACATCGAACTCTTTTAATGTTCTTCTCATTTTCTGTCAGTATTTTTATTGTTAAGGTTATTTATTTATTATAAAAAAAATTAGCATATCTTATTGTCATGGTGTAAGCCCAGCTGGCAACTCAGAACCACACAGCCACTCGTTCACTCCCCCCGCTTCTTTCTCCCCCAGCTCTCAGAGGAATGGGAAGAAGAATAGGAAGAATTTAACTCCCGCGGGTTGAGATAAGAACAGTCCAGTAACTAAGGTATAATACAAAACCACTACTGCTGCCACCAATGATAATAATGATAAGGGGAATAACAAGGGAAGAGAACACAACCGCTCACCACCCGCTGACCAATACCCAGGCCTACTCAAGCAGCGATCTAGCCCTTCCGGGTAACTCCCTCCAGTTTCTACACTGGGCATGACATGCTGTGGTATGGAATACCTCTTTGGTTAGTTTGGGTCAGGTGTCCTGTCTCTGCTTCCTCCCAGCTTCCCCGCCTCCCTGGAAGAGCATGAGGCTCACAAAGTCCTTGGTCAGAGTAAACATTACTGAGCAACAACTAAAAACACTGGTGTGTTATCAGCAGTGTTCCCAGGCTGAAAGTCAAAAACACAGCACTGCACCAGCTACTAAGAAGGAGAAAAATGACTGCTACTGCTGAACCCAGGACACTTATACTCTCTAACCTTCTACTTTACAATATTTACAGGATTGTTCTAAAAGTATATTTAAGAAAAAAAAATCACTAAGAGGGAAACACAAAATTAAGTGCTATATTATTAGATTAAGACAGTCATATACAAGCTGTTGTTAAAATGCTGCAAATTATGTGCACAATTTTCTATAAATCATGTAGGATATTTAGCTGTGTTACTTTTAAGAAAAAGAACACAGGAGAAAACCTTAGACAAATTGTCTGATAGTCTGAGCAGAATGAACAAAAGGATACAAAAGACGTTTCAGGAAGTAGATGTATGCTAGACTAACTGGACAAGATGTATCTCACAATTATACTTTTAAAAAAACCCAACAAACTAACAAGGCTTTCCTATTAAAAGTATACAAAGAAATGTTGCTTCCTAAGCAAGCCTAGGCAAGATAAAAATAATTTCTACCATGAAAGGTGATGGGGTAGTACTTAGGCCAAGAGCTGTCAAAAATACTAATGTAATTTAGAAAAATCTACAAGACCTTTTTAGTAGTCATCTGTTATGAAACTACATTTGATGATCTTCACTTTTTTTTTTTTTTTTCTGAGAAGGTGCAATAAAGACTTGGACCAGAGTCACAGCTAAAGCTGAAGCAGCCTGAACACAAAGTGTCATGAGGCTTTGCCATGGGATCGAAGAGGATTTGGGAACAGCATTCCTCAGCTCTGCACTCCAGTTTCCACTCTCTGCAGCCAGCCTAAGGTGATGGTAACTCATCAGTGCAGTCCTAAAGGTACCAGGCCAACCTCCACCAATGTGTTACAGGACAGACATTCACCAGCTCTCCAGAAGTCAAGGTAAACTTAGAACTGAATGTGTTAGTTCTACACAGACATAATACATTAAGTCTCTCACACTAGTGTCCCATTCCTTCACATTAGGGTCATAGGTAAATCTGTACTAAGGGGCTATCCAAAGGTTTTCAAGCAGAAGACTAGCAAACTACTTATATTTAAGCTCTCAGTAAGAGAACAAATTGGACTTTGTGAAATTGTCTCTGCAAATACCACCTAAAGGTTCCAGTCCAGCAAAGAAAAGTCACTTAGGTAGCAAAGCACCCAGACAGTCCAGAGTGGTATGGTTGTACAAGTTAACAATTGAAAAAGGAGTTATCATAGAGTCACAGAACAGTTAGGGTTGGAAAGGACCTTAGGATCATCTAGTTCCAACCCCCCTGCCATGGGCAGGGACACCTCACACACAAACCATGTCACCTGAGGCTCTCTCCAACCTGGCCTTGAACACTGCCAGGGATGAAGCATTTACCACTTCTTTGGGCAACCCATTCCAGAGCCTCACCGCTCTCATAGCAAAGAACTACATTTTATACCTATCCTGAACTTCCCCTGTTTAAATTTAAACCCATTACCCTTTGTCCTATCACTACAGACCCTAATGAAGAGTCCCTCTCTGGCAGTTCAGTAGATGCACTCCTGAACATAAATCTCAGCCGTTTACGTAAAGGGTTTAATACAGAAGGACTGTGAAGCAGCAATACTTGTGAATAGTCCAGAGAGGATCATCAGTAACAATTCCTGCTACTGTCATTCCAGTCACCATTCTGGAAAGATTTTTAAGGCAAAATTTTGTGAAATAACTGAAAATATTAAGTTTTCAGGTTAAATGCTTAAGAATTTATTTTCTGTTAACATTTTTTCACTTTACTAATGTATGACATGTACACACATGCACACACGTGTAACCCCTCCACCTCTGGGTATGGATAAGAAGAAGGCAGGGTTTGCAGATAATATTACTTGCTAGATCAACTGAAACAGCTAGGAAAGAGCAGAGAAGCTGGCAGGTGCACAGGGAAGTCTCATCAGTTAGTCCAATAAAAGATACTGCCTCCCTACAAATTCCATCTCACATATTCCTAAACCTCTATGCTTACAAGAACAATACTGTTACACATAAAAAACCACTGTTACTTGGATGAATCAGGTAAGAACCTTACCAGCAAAATTACTCATTCATTAAACAAGATATTTAAAACTGGATTCTGGTCTTAGATGTTCTTTAAGGCCTCCCCTTCTTATCACCAAGTAATGAATTCTAATTGGAAATATACATTGACACTCCTAATTCGTGCCACACTGGAGTTTTGATTCTGTTTTCACATCAGTTTTTGTAACAACGAAACATCTTCAAACTAAACAGGTATTTCTGGTTTATAAAGAACAGATTTTTTTGTTGTTGTTTTGTTCAATAGTCAATACACATTGCAGATATCCAATATGAGATATAAACTGTCTAGCCCTTGCCCCTGCATTTTGCACAAATTTCAATTATTTAACACTTTACTTAACGCACAAGTATAAATATTTGGATTAAATCATACACTGTGCAAGTCCTCTTCATACTCAAGTTGGTCGTCTTCTGTATTCTAAATCACATGCATCAAATCTTCACTCCATCTCTTGCATTAAATATGCAGCTCTGAAACCACAGTTATACATCATTTTCATTTGTTGAGGAGTGATATATAATCTGGACTGAAATTAAATAACGTCATCCTATGTTTAGTATTTATTGATACAAATTTAACCTGCTCATATTTCAACCTCCAATCTTCCTCTGAATAATCTATATTTAATTCTGCATTCCACCTCTCTATTGACCTTTGAAAATATCCCTCATGACTTCCAATAAAAAAAAGATATAAATTAGAAATTCTTTTGAATCCTTTTGCCATATTTATCATTCCATTCCCCAAACTATTCAGCACTTCAGGTTTGTCCTCAAAACCTGCATCCTAACTAAAAACTGGCACCTCCCCCCCAACCCTGAGCCCTTTAAGTTCCCCTAAATTTCAACTAATCATTAACATAGCAAAGATAACTGAGTACATGAAGCAGTACAGTTATTATGTAATGGCTAAAACCAAAAAACACTTTGAGCATACCAGTCTATCTAGTGTCAAGTAAGTTTGTTCTTAGACAGACGAAACTATAGCTGTAGTTCCTTTTACTATATTACAATTTACTAAAAACATCTATTACCTGATGACAGAATCAATTAAAAAAAAGACACAAAGAAGAAAAAAGGTGGTCAAAATTCTAGCCACATACATCCCCCTCCCAATTTATTTATTCACTCTTACAAGATATGAAAACAAGCAAGCTGCCATTCAAGCTGCAAAGGAACTTCTCTTACAGCTACCTGACTTTAAATTTATTACACAGTACATGAGAGTTCAAGAATCAAGTCACAAAATAATAACTTAAAATATTTTTCAGTATGTAGGAACGAGCAACTACTTTGCCAACTAATTTCTATTGTCTTACCATGAAATTCACTTTACATTCCTGAAGCCTAAGCATTCTGACTCTGCTCAAAGACATAAAAGTGGCTTGAGGGCGTGAAATCTATCTCTTTTAAGCTGTGGCCATGATGTGATGTAGGATGTAGACATACCATGAACAAAAGCAGTTCTGGCAGTGGTAACTAACTCTTTTGTACTTCTCAGAGATTAAAACATACACTCTGAACTGAATTTCAGCAACTGGTAATTGTGCAGATGTGAGAAGTGGTGGATACTCTCTACAAGCCCTGGGGTTGGAAAGACAGTCTTATGTCATGGACAAGTGTCTAAGTCACTGAGATTAATTCCATAATACACAAGACTTCAACTCTTTTTATGTGACAATAGGCATAAAATATACTTCAATGCATTGCAATAAATGCAAAACCTATATTTCAAAGAGTCAGAGCTTCAGAACTACAACCTGCCACAAAAAAACCCAAAAGCACAACTTTGGGCATATTTTGCCTAAAAAATTCCATGCATGTAAAGCAACCTAAGGATGTAATCGATGATCAATGATCACAGTGGCAATACACCACCAGCAGTCCCAGCAAAGCAGAGTGGAGCTGCAAACCTTCCCTCTGCTAAATGTGGTAATGGGGTTAATTGTTCCATATGGACAGGAAGTAGTAAGTACATACCTCAGAAACTGCTCAGTATTGCTTAACTGCTCAGTCTGTGGCACCCGAACACAGAGAATTTCTGATGCTCCAAAGACTACTCTCCAACTTTAACTAGTTAATTTTCAGCCGCAACTGAAAACTCTGCAATGTGGATTAATAACAAATGCAGTACACTGAAAACACCTAACAGTCAATTTCACACGGATTTAATTAAATACTGCACAGAAAAACAAAAAAAAAAAAACAACCCAAACACCACCCCCCTGCCCCCCCCCCCCCCCCCCCAGCCCAAATAGGCTCTGTTCTACATTGCTTTGTGTTCTAGAAGTTCCAGAGCTTCATTTTTGTGATCGTTAGAAACTTTGGTTGCTTTAAATATGATCTTGCACCAATATTGCCATTTAATTGAACTGTTTTTCTTCCCAACTTGGTACTAACTACTATGCTTGTCCTACTTCTAAACCAATAAGCATATGCACATACAGCTCTTGTCTGGTTAAGCAAAATTGAGCTCTTCAAGTCTCATCACCTGAAAGAGCTTCTCCATTCCTTTGGTCATCCTCAAGGCATTCTTTCATTTTACATTCATCTTTTCTAAATATAAGTAGTTATGCAGTGTTTTGCATATCTTCATATCAACTTCTTTCTAATGATCTTAGTCCTTCTTTTTAGATGGCTTGCAAATTCTAAAACTGCATGAACCTATTTTAGTAATAAGCTTTACTAGTCTCTGTGCATCAGTCTATCATGTGTTCTAGAGAGATTAGACCAGCCTTATCCAGAGGTTTGATAAAACCAGTGAGGTTATGATGACTGTCCATATTCTCTGAGTTTTAATGAGGAGGAAGTGGCCTGTGTCTTTGCATTAGCCTACCTAAGTTTCTTCAGCTTAGTCCAAGGCCCACTGATGGTACTGGAAGCCTTTCTTTTTGTGCACATATGTGCATCTATATGCAATACAACCCTAATCCTGGTTTCATACTGCAGATTCTCTTTGCTGGACTCCCACTTGGTTTGAACAAGTATGGTAACTGGAATAAATCACATTTTATCTGACTTTTTATCTGACAACATGACCGAACTTTCCACCTTTTCTCCAGGACTTTCAGGGTGATATCTTTCTCTGCACTTAAAATCTGCCCATTGCATCACTGTGGTCCTCACAAGCATAGGCTGCTCATACAAAGCAAACATACCTAATGTATTTAGTAGCAGCAAAGCAGTTAATTAATATTAATATACATAAGCTATCCCCTTGGCTAATGATGAATACTGAAGAAAAAAGCCCCACAAACCCATAGTAGAAGTTGTGTAGGTAAAAGTTTGATTAGATTTATCTTTTGAGACAGTCTGATTAGATAGATTAAGTTTCTGTGCATCTCTCCAAAGACCACAGTAATAACCAGTGTCATGACTTTCAAATCCTTTCAACTGCAGAAGGGAATCAAACATGGTTGTCTTTTTATCCCAGCTTTTACCCTTTAGAATTCTAAAAGCTTTCTTTGCTCATCTGTCAAAGGGATGGCATTAAGGGGATCACTGTTGACAAATGATAGTACAAATTATGCAACACAAATGACATTTCACTACCTCTCCTCTGATCTGCAATTCCCACTCTCAATCATTCCCTGTTCTATGAAAATATTAAAACACAGATCCAACTGCTGAAGTGAGAGTGTAGGCGTCTCTTGATATCTTGCTACCAAACACGAATATGTTCTGAAGCCCACACCTATAATTATATTTGTGAAAACGGGTTCCATTTAAAGTCCCCAAGTTCCTATGGGAATCTTCAAATATAAGCATATATATATGTGATTACAGGATCAGGGGTATATGGTCTTTCCTAAGTAAATGTTAACAGTTCTGAAAGGTCTTGCATTAAAATCAAAGGAAACCAACAGCCACAATTATTAGGTTGTACTTCAAAGAGGTTTCTCCTTCTGCAAATAGAAACTGAAAAAATAATGTGCATTTGCAGTTTGTCCCTTGACAAAGCCTTATCTCAGACCCATACCACATCAGTTCCTGATGAGTTCTCTCATATTCTTCCAAAGTTTAGATGGAGACAAGTTCAGCAACTTCACTATGTGCAGAGATCTGAGGATTCTAAGAAATCAGGTTGCAACACTCAGGACATGGCAATAGCAATCAAAATGCCAGGAGTCTGTCTGCAGTGGTGGTGATGGTAAGAGAAGCCATTCCAATAGCACGGACGCACATGATCAACATGAAATTAGACAACCTGCACATATTGTCTGCATTGCACTGGTTAGAATAAAACAGGTTTTCATATTTTACTCCTGCACTTTCACCACTACAGCGAGACAATTTACTCCTTAGGCCTTACAAATCAGACTAATGGAAGGCTGAAAGTAAACTAGTTTTTGGAGGAGTTTTGCCTCAGAGGAGGAAGATTGGAGGTTTTGGAGGTTTTTTTTTACAGTAGATGAGATATTCCCTTCCCATCAACATATGTTGATATTCTTGTAAACTGAAGTAATATAGATGGCAAAATAATTTTCAGAGTCACCTGAAAAGATTGCACTGGCACCATTAACAATGCTGTTACCAAGGAAGTCTCTGTACATACACTTTGCAGCCACAAGTTTTGTTTATACTCAAGAGTCAACAACAGAGGAGATCCATTTTCAATAGCTTCTGTTTTGAAACAACAAAGTTGACTGAAAACAATATGTGAACATTTTCAGAAGTGCACAACTGACTCATTTTGGCACCCGACCTCAACACACTGTCAAAGCACAGAAATACTAAAATTAACAAGAGGGTTATAACATACAGGAGAGAAAGAGAAATGGGATTAGAAATGGAAGTTTTGCCACAAGGATGTATTTAGACTGCAAAAGCAAAACAAAAGAACTAAAATTGTATTAATCTATTTTTGCCCAAAGCTTGAAAAGCTCTTGTGTCAAAAATCGTCCCTCTAAATTACACTTGGTATTCCCATTATATATTAACTGCTTTTTATTAGCAATCCTATTACTGTTGATGTACACAAGAATAGAAGCAGTTTACAAATGAGCAGATTTGGACTGCAAAGAGTACAAACCACAGGAATTGTTACAAGTTATTTACTGGCTTAGTATAAATCTGCATATAGATTGAGGAAGTCAGTCGTAAAGCACCTTCAGGTATGCCTCAAAAGATACAATTATGAAGGTACTTGGAAGCCTTGTATGGACACAATGGGCTACTACAAAGGGAAAAAACAGTTCAATTTGTCAAACATGCTTAGGGATCTCTTTTTATTTGGGAATTACTGTATGGTATGCCTTGGAAGAAAAAGAAATATAGACCTTGGCTTATTGCTAAAGAGTAAGCCACTGGAGTTCTTTATAAACTAGGATTATACTGAGTTTAAGGATAAAAATCCCGTACTCTAATGCGATTTAGGACACATATCTCCCTATGCAAGTTTTCCAAGCCTTGATCACTTTTCAAAGCTGATTTTAGTTCTGCTGAGTAAATTATCCAAGAATCAGTCAGATTATGAGGATAAAATGAAACTAGAAAGATAGATGTGTTAATAGCATTAGAACATAAAAACTGCAGTGTAACCACAGTTCAGCTGAATGCTACCCCTTGGAAAAATTGATGATACAGTCAATAAAGATGCTTTCTCACCTGCTTGTGAAAAGCACACCTACTGTAAGGGAAATAAAAAATGCTTCTATTTATTGTGTGCAGGACAGTCAATTAGTAAACATGTTTCATTATGTATTTGTAAGAGTTTTCAACAAAAAGGGAATAGTTGAAGGTATGTTAAAATTAATTTAAAACCATGGCTATACTTTAATCCAAGTAAAGTCTGGACACTAACATAACTGGTTTACAGGACTTGAAAATTAGGTTGTTATACAAAAACACTAGTTCTTTACAGTCAAGCAAAAACTGATTAATTAAGACAGAAGTGTTCTATAGTTATAAGAAAGAGGACAGTCAAGCCCAATACATTTAAATTTTCCTATATATTGATCTACACAAGGTAATTTAACTTTTCTTAAATGTTTGCATCTCTAATTGAGAAGACGGTATTTCTCAGGGAGATATGTTAAAATAAGTGCTAAGCTTCAACTGATCACTGAATGTTATTATTATTCATGGGAATCCTAGTGTTAGTGTCACACATAATGTAATCTCTAGCTAAATTAATGTAATTTCGGAGTGGTCTCCCCTTATTGCTCCTCTCCTCTCTCTTCATCCTGTCCCTTGTGTCATTTTGTCACCATGTTAAGCATGGATAAAATTGTCCTGTGGAATACTACGTTTGACAAAATCAACCTTAGATCTCTCTTGGACTGCCTCTTAGCTAGGGCAGCTAGCCCATAAGATAATTATTTGTTACCATAGCTGTCATTAAGGATTCTGAATCCTCTACAAGCCCACAGTATGTGAATTTACAAAAGTCAATAAACCTCTGAAGGGACCTTAAGCTGTGATATGAGTATTTAATCCTTTGTTTCTTTTGGAATCTTTACCCAAAGTAATCAGCAGTTCAATTCTGATAAAATGAAAAGGTAAACTCTAATTAGAATGATGTTGTTCAGGTTTTACATTAAGGTTGTCTCAGCACTTTCAATATGAAAATCGATCTATGAGGGCTTATAACTCAGACGTGAAAAGGTTTCTACGGATTTGTCTAGCACATTCTAAAACCATTTTTAGCCAGGTATTGTCTAGAAATAAGTCTTGTTAAAGCAAAGGGTACACATTCACACTGCTTTTGAATGTGAAGAGTATGCCTAATCTAAAAACTTTGGAACCTACTGGCTCATTTCAACTAAGACAAAAAGTGCAAGGAGAGCTTTTTCACGTGTGTTTTATAGATATAGGTTGTTAGGTAAAGAAGGTACATGCCAAAACAGAGCGAGAACCTGCAGTACAAATGTCACTCAGTAGCTCAGACAGAATTCACTGAAGCTCACATCCTATTGACAGTACCGTCAATCACAACATGCACAAATTTAGAAAAATTTTACTCATAGAATCACTTGTTTCAGGTAAACTTGCTTGCATAAAAAAAAACCACAAAAGTGAAAGTATAATAGTGCTTTGTCTGGTGAGATCTACATAAACGTGTTATGCCAAGCAGATAACCTGGTTACAGTTAGTAGAGGACTGAAACACACACCTCCACCCCGTTCTCTTAGACGTCTGTATTCTGCCCTTCACCGATGAATTAAGATTTGTGTGTGGCTATTGGTATGTGAGAGAAACCAAATGAAATGCATCAAGTCTTTAAAACTTTGCTTAGGGATAAGGTTCACACTTTGTCCAAGGTATCTGGGAGCTCCGAAACATAAGGCATATGTGTGAAAACGAGATTCCTTTATCTTTGGAATGCTACCTTTCTGTAGACTAAAGTGTGAAACTACTCAATAATACACACCGCATCCATAACAAGGATAAATTACTTCCTGGCAGTGCTTTTCATCTCAAGCCTAATTGCAATGTCCCCAGATCTTCTGTTGAAACTCACCAAATGAGTCCCTTCCTAAATCTATTTCCCTTTAGGACTAATTGCAAATACACTTTTCCAATTACTAGAAACAAAGAACAGCTTTATCAGCAGAAAAAAAAAAACAGCAAATTAAGATCTAGATTTTCCATGTAGCTCTAGAGCTCTGAAAGTCCCCTTTTTTAAACATGTATGCTTAAATAAAACTGTGCTGTGTTACAACTGTTTTGTAATTCAGTCTCTTGGGCAATTCGTTTTTCTTGTTTTAAACATGCAGTGAAAATTCTATGAAATACTGATAATTACTGCTAAGACTTGAGATATGAATGATCTGAGGACAAGAATAAGCCAAAGCAGTCTTGGTGTAAAACTTGTAGTGAAAAATATTCTTGAGAGGAAAAAAAAAATAGATAATTGGAAAAAAACAACACGGGATAGGGCAAAAGAGGAAGGAAAGCAGATTAACTTTAGTACTGTTTTACAACACATGCAATAAAAGTGAAGCATTACGCAGAACAGTTAGCCGAAAAATGTTAGGCCATTAAATTCCTTTTTGTTTCATCTTGACTCTCCTGTTGTCCTCTGGCTGTCCAACTATGTTAAATAAAGTACTTCAAAGAAAAGAGTCTCAAGTGTCCAACAGCTGATTTTGCTCCCAGAGGTGCTGAACTGGCAAAAGTGGAAACATGCAGAGCAAACACAATTAGCCAGAAAGAGAGGATGGACTACTAGAGCATTTTAGAACCAGAAAATAAAATAGTAATGAATAGAACTGGAAGATGAAGGTAGGCATGAGCTAAGCTTAATTAGAAAGGCAAAGGAAGGGCAGAGATAACAAATCTACAGCTTCCTAACATGTGTCTAATTTATGAGATAAAATTATATACTCATGCATAAAAGGAAATAATGCCTTCCTTCTGCCACTGGTTGTGAACAAGGTGTCATGTCCTTCAGAATTGGGTCTCCATGGTAATAACGGCTGGGAAAGTAGTTCTGCAGAGTTCTGCCCTGCCCATTCAGAGGTTTCTCATGGGCTTAAGAATCTAGGTACCTGAATATTCGGGGTAAATAAGTGCTACAGTCATCCACCATGTTGTAATTTTAGAGGCATTCCCTCGGAAAAAAGTCCACCTAACTGTACCTTCCTAAGCTGGAGTTTGTGACATTCACCATCAGATGAAAATAAAGCTACCTGCGGAAACCTTACCATGAGGGTAAACTATTGTAACATTTCCTCCAAAATTTCAGCAGTATCCAGTTAGTAAAGGGGAGATGCCTTTTGCCTTAAGCTTTAGTGAAAGCAGAATGTGACATCCTGTTTAGAAAAGACACTGCAAAGAACTTTTCATCCAGGGACTCAACCCAAACCATTACAAGTAATAACGATATCTAACACGTTCATTTTGTGCAGTTCTAACTTCAGTTCAGATACAACTTCAACAGACAGAGATGATTCTCATATAAACTAGAACCCAGCCTTTCACTGATGTAATGTAAAGCTGCACTTTACATTACAGTGTATGGTGCAATGAATCTGCTCCTTGCTTTTTTGGTGGTGAAGCTTTCCATGCTGTCTCCTGAGGCGGGCTGACTGTGGCTGGCTGCCTGGCCCTAACCAGCAGCTCTTGCAGGGCAGAGGGAGGAAACAGGGTGAAAAAGCTCATGGGTCAAGACAATGACAGGGACATTGCTTACAAACTACTGTCATGGGCAAAACAGACTCAACTTGGGGAACGTTAATTTAGTTTATTGCCAATTAAAATGGCATCCAACAGTGAGAAACAAAGACATACACTTAACACACCTTTTCTCCACCACTCCTTTCTTTGCAAGCTCAACTTTGCTCCTTCCTTCCTGACTCTGCCGTCTTCCCCCTGACCAGCACAGAGGGATGGGCAATGGGGGGCATGGTTAGCCTCCTGTCTGCTCCCTCCTCATCATGCTCTTCCCCTGCTCCCCAGCCTCTCTGTTGCCGGTGGCACCTCCTGAGGCACTCAGCTGTGCTCTGAGGTGGGGCTGTGAGGGCAGTCGGCTGGAACTGGCCCTGTCCGGCCTGAGGCAGCGCTGCCCGCGCCTCACAGAGCCCGCAGTCCCTGGCACATGCAGCCTGTACGTCTCATCATGTCTTTCCAGGAACTGTGAGATTTAAGCTCCCCTTGATCCTGGCACTCTCCTTCCCCCTTAATACTGATCATCTTGTCTAGTTTAATTTAAGGTTAAGCCGTTTCACCATCTGTGCTCCCTTGTGTTAGCCTGACAACCTGCACCACGAAACCAGACAAGGGGACAGACAGCATTTTCCGTAACTGTCATTCTCCACGAGCTTCACACTTACCCCGGCCCTGATGCAAGCTTGGGTTGTTCAAGCAGTATCTCCTCCAGGTGCCACCATCACATTCACTTTCACAGGTGGAAACAACTGCTTTTATTGACATTTCTAAGCCATGCCTTTCCTCTTCCCTTAACACGGTCATCCCTGTCCCTCTACCCCACAAAACCCTCAACCAAACATAAATCTAGACCACATTTTACCATTCATGAACATTCTGTTAAGGAAATATTAGTGCATCCCTTTTGGCCAAGAGCCTCACAGGAGATGCCAGAGGCTTCAGGCAGCCCTGGTGACGTACAGCCCCACCATTAGTGCTACGTTTCTCGGGTTTCAAGAACTCAGCTGGGGGAAGCAATGTATTACTTCACAGCCCACATTTCACTGGATACAGATAGGACCATTACACATTTCTGTTGCAAAACACTGCTGATACAACAGCACCATGCACTAGATTTCCCGTACAGTATTTATTATACATGTCTACATATTGTAATAATTGGGTTGTATAATATCTCATGCAGGCTAATGTGAAAATAATTTCTGTGAATAGAAATTACTTATTTTGATTCTGCAGGGGTTTTGTCAAAACTCGTGTAGTATTTCGGAAAATAATAGTTGTTCAATTGCAGAGCACAAGCAGTGTAAAATTATTGTAACAGATGTGAAGAGACTAAAAAGAAGAATGGATCTGACCTTATTTGTCTGATTATTAATGGTGTTTCAACTGATTTGCAAGGTCTAACCTTGTGTGATGCAAATGTAGAGTGCAAATGTACCTTTTTATCTCACAGCTGCTTAGTTATGCTATATATCTCACACTATTTTTGCGCCAGTCAAGCAATAGGACACAGAAATTGGCAGCAAAAAACCTCTAAGAATCATTTTCATAAATTTTAACAAACTGAGAAAAAACATGAAAATTAATCTAATTTTACAATTTGGTATAGCTCTTTCTCCAGAGCTAAAGGAAAAAAAAACAAAATCAAACAACAAACCACCACAAATTAGAAGTGAAACCTGTCCAGCAATGCTGCAATTTACTTAAAAAACTTTTGTTTCTTTCCTAAGACTTCATGGAGGTACTGACCACCGGCAGAAAACAGCTCTGTACGCATCCAGGTCAGTTACAGGAGCCATTCTGATGGCGCACTGCATCTGGCAGTTCAGAGGAAGAACACTACTTCCAAAAAAGTTAAGTAGAAAAAATTCCAGAAATCTGGTAACCCACATTATAGGTAAAATGGAGCAGAATCTTAACCTGCTTCCTCTATAATTACATATAAAACCGCAGGTGGATTGGCTTGTAGACGTGCATAGGGGCAAAACATTGGTTCCTCCCTCTGCCCCACATTTTCCTGCATCAGACTTAAGTCTTTCACAGCTTTTGTTTCCCAGGAAGTTCTGTAAAGTGAAAATCTGCGCTTGCTCAGTTGGATGTTATTCCTCTGCCACTTGAATTACCATAACAACAGAGCAGGGCACATGCTGGAATCAGGCCAACACGCTTAATTTGGGTGGTTTCTATAATATGCCACCATATCCAGCAGAAGAGAAAACGCATCTCCACAAAACAATTAGGTAAAAATCAGAAGGTGATAAAATGGAAAATTAGTGTATTTAGATAGAATTTAGGACTGCAGCTTTTCTCCTTCCCATTAGTCCAATGATGGATTATACCACTCTGCCCTCAATGCATTTGTTTCAATTAAATGAAAACCAATGGATGGACCATCCGCACTCAATATTTTAGGTCAGTATCAGTATAGAATTTTGTGTAAGTACATATCCTACCTCTCTCTTCCGTTATACTCTAATGAGGTGATATATCAGAGGAAAGGGTGAAAAGTTCTAAACCTTTAGTTTTCAAACTGTTGGGAATTTGGTTTGTTTGTCAGAGTTGGTTTTTTTGGTTTTGGCTGGGGTGGTTTTTGCTTGGTTTTGGTGGGTTTTTTTTCTTTTTTCCTAATTTTCATTCTAAAAGTGAAATGGCTTCCCATCCTTACCCCCCATTAACATTAAAATCATCTCCTCTCTTTTCAGCTCCTTTCTAACACTGCCTAAAGAATCTCAACAGCTACAGGATGAGACTAACCAAGACTGTCTTGTGGCTTCTTTCTGCTCAGTGTTCTATTTCTTTTTGATGTTTCTGGAGCTCCCAGAACAACACAACATCAGTCCAGTTAAGAATGCATTCTGTTCAAGGAAAACTGAATAGGATCCTAGAATAGTTTGGGTTGGAAAGCACCTTAAGATCATCTAGTTCCAACACCCCTGCCATGGGCAGGGATGCCTCATGCTAGACCATGTCGCCTAAAGCTCTGTCCAACCTGGTCTTGAACACTGCCAGGGTTGGAGCATTTACAACTTCTTTGGGCAACCCATTCCGGTGCCTCACCACCCTCACAGTAAATAATTTCTTCCTTATATTTAATCTAAAGCTTCCCTGTTTACATCTGAAGCCATTGCCATGTTCTGTCACCACAGTCCCTGATGAAGAGTCCCTCTCTAACACTAAACCATGTCATCCAAGGCTCTCTCCAACCCAACTGTGAACACCTCCAGGGATGGAGCATTCACAACTTCCTTGGGCAATCCATTTCAGTGCCTCACCACTCTTACAGAAGAAAACTTCTTCCTTACATCTAACCTGAACTTCTCCTGTTTCAGTTTAAACCCATTACCTCTTGCCCTATCATTACAGTTGCTAATGAACAGTCCCTTTCCAGCATCCGAGTAGGCCCCCTTTAGATACTAAGGCAGCTATGAGGTTACCACACAGCTTTTCTTCTCCAGGCTGAGCAGCCCCAACTTTCTCAGCCTGTCTTCATAGCCTGAAATGTCCCGAAGTAACATTACTTAGAAAATTTAAAACATATATATACTCATAAAAAATTTTTTCCTCATCCCCTGAAAGCTGGCTGTTCTCTCCATCCTCATATCTGTCTGGGCTACCAGTAATTTACTGCCAAGATACCTGTTGGCTCTTTTTCATAGCTTCTATACAAAGTGAGGTGTCTAGGCTAACCCAACCACTAATGCCATGAATAAACTCCTAACAGTTGATGACAATCAAATTCAAGAACCCGGTTCTAACACAGACTGTGATTTTCAGGAATTATCATTACCAATACTGCTTTCATTAATCTTATGTTAAATTTATTTCCTTAGTACCATGTCATTATTAGCTATTAATAATTTGCCATAGATTTCCACGGCAGCACACAAAGTGAGGATGCTGGACGGGCTTTTTAAGCACATGGAACTAAGCAGAGCTCTTGAGAACTGATCAGAGGAGGCTGGAAAGAGAGAAACAAGGGATAATGCAAAGGTGATCTACAGTCTGAAATGCAACACAAAAAGTACCAAACAACAATTAAAGTATCTCATGCACATAAGAAAGAACATGTGCCCCAAACCCAGAAACTTCCTTTGCATGACGTTTTGTTCCCTGACATTGTGGGTATTCCCTGGCAATTCCCTGGCAAAGGGCTTTTGCAGCTGCTTAGAATTTTCCCTGCTGCACCTAACAGGGATAGCCTTCATCCTGGAGGGGAGCATCTGAGATACCAAAGAATAAAACAAAAAAATCTTGCAGTATCAGGAGATCAATACTTTGATATTCAGCAAAACCATATTTTACTTTCTTCCCTCTTCCTTCCACCTCTGTTGGCCAACATGCTCAGGCTTCTATATACCTGAACAGAAATCCACAGAATTCTCCTATTCTCAAGTCTGGTTCAGACACTCAAGAGCCTCACCTACCTTCAGATTACAAATGCAGATTTGTCCTGAATTATTTATTTTTGTTGTCTTTAAGCACAGAGTCATTGAATCGCTGTGCCAGTTATTCCATTCTTATCCTTCTAGCATGTGCTCTTCTCTTGCTCCTCAGCTCAGTTCACTCCACTCTTAACGAACAAGTCATCAGTCCACTTGTCATCTGTCCATTCATGAGTATGATCCTTTACTACTGAAGAAAAGGATTCTCTCATCCTTTTTTAAGGGCCCACTGAATGCTAACCACACAAACTCAACCAACTAGCACCCAACCAAGACAAAGCAAGGATAAAGAACATGTAGCCAAGTAACACAGCTCAGTGGGAGCTTGGTATCCTTCAGCTTCTAAAATAAACAGCTTGCATATGTCCCTTACAAAAAAGTATGTGTGTAGACTTGTTTACTTTTACCTGCCTGTTCACAGACCCCATGATCCATGATACAGGAAGCATATCTTAAGATCATGCAATATATCTTCATATGACTTGGTGCTATGCAATAACTCTAGAGTCTTCTAGATGCTAGTACTCTTGGATGTTTTAGCCACTGAGTGCCATTTTGCTTGCCTTTCACTAAAAACATACAACAGGGGTAGAGGAAGGTCATCAGAGTAAAAGAAAAATGATCAGAGACTCAGGAAAATATCTGCTTATGAGACAGAGCTTACAAAGATGTGTATTTACAATAAGCAGCAGTATCAGGAGGGTCATCAGAATATACCTACTTATCTGGTAGAATTAAAAGAGATTTAAAAACCAACAGGAGCAAAATATTGATATTTAATGACCAATCTTTTGTTCACTTGTCTAAATCAGTTCTAATGTTCTGATCAAAATAATTACATAAGATACCCCATGCAAAAGATAAATAACCTTGTGGAAACTTTCCTTTAATTTTGACAGGCTGTTTAATCACAATGTTGTTCATATTCAGAAAGACCCTATTTATAATAGTGCAGCTTTACAAACAATAGCCCTTCAAACCTGCGTATTTTATCTGTGGTATCCTGGCTCACTGTTAGCGCTTCAGTTGCATTTTAAAGTTCAGATCAAGGTTCTGATTTTTTATTTCAAGGTCTTTGCTAAAATGGCTGCAGCATGCAGCAGCTCGGTCACATTTATTTGTGCTTATTATCTTATGCTATTATTTTTGCCAGAAAGACTGACAATTATGCATTTGCAGATGGAGTAGATCAAAATCCCCTGAACACTCTGGTGTTTGCTTTGCGCTTATTACTCCCTGATACTTTTACTATCAGTAGAATTTGCTTGTTTACCATTGCTATCTCTATTTAGATCTTTTATATAGACAAGAAGCACTGTGAAGTTGTACTGCTGACTCTTGGGAAGTCTTATTTGTTATCTTCTCCCAGATGAGCAGCAGCTACTTTACTACTGCGTGATATTTTAAGCCAGAGCTCTACTCACACCTGTGTTCTCACTTGCACTTCATGTATTTAGAGTTTAAAAGAGATTAAGTTAAGCTGGCTCCAAATTCAACAAAGGGGAAAGGTTTCCAGAGAAAAGAATAATGTTAAATTCTGGGCCAATGACAGGGAGAAGCAGCATTTGGATTTTACAGCCCAGAAGCAGGATGGTTATATATGCTGGCAAAGGGGGGGGGTGAGGCGGGGGAAGGAAGAATCAAAGAAGAACAGAGAAAAGTCAGGTTGAGAGTTTTGTTGTAGCAACTTCTCTTGCACACCTGTGTCCTTCTCAGCAGACAGAAAGAAACCAGGTAAAGCAAGAAAGTTGTTTTATTATGAATCCAGGTACAGTTGTGGGAAAGTGGAGGCGAGTTAGCTCTAATAGATAAAGGTTTTCTTAGAGGTTGTCTTTGTTTCTCTTTAAAGGAAGCAGTTGAGTGCACAGGAGAGTTCATAAAGCTGTTTCCTACAGATTACTATTTTGTGATGGGATTTTATTAAAATTTAATACAGTGTAAACTCTGAAATCTTGCTATGGGGAAGGGAAGAAGAAGGGGAACTAATTCTTGATTCTAGCTGCCTTTTTCAAGACACAAATATGTTTAAACTATTAATTCTCCATCAGACTAGGCCAACGTACTCAGAATGGATCCTATTCCTCATGACAGATAAAAGTCATGATTAAATAAGATACTTCCTTACAAAATAAGACTTTTTTGTAAATGAAAAGCATTAAGCAGCAATGCCTCAAAACACTGAAATCAAGGCTACTGTTTTGATCATGAGTCAAGTCTCCCTCTCAATAAAGCTTAGTTTTTGTTTCCTGCTGACCAGATTCACTTGCTTCAGTTGAGGATATCCTATCCAGAGCTAATTTTAAAACCTACCACAGAAAAACCAAAAGCTGTAGTGTGGAGACAGGGCTTTTGGCATTTCTTCCTGATGTGCCCAATTCTACTTAACAGCCAACTGACTTTAAACTGGAATTTACCACCTTCTGTAGATCAGACTTGTAGAAATTACAAGCACCTTGTCTTTAACCTAAGTAATTGCATCATCTTGACTATTATTTTCAAATTATAAACTACCAGTAATATGTGGGTTTCATGGTGGATCAGGAAAGGGCAAGTACTAAGTATTACGTACTCTGTTTTTTGTAGTTTGCAAACCCAGATCAACCTGTTTATCCTGTGTTTACTATGGCCAAGTACAGACTTTTTTGTTTTAATGGCAAAAATTTCTAACAGCGAGTTTTCCTTTTTCTAAATTTAGTTCTAAGCAATTTCAGAGGATTGGAAGTAAGAAATGTGTGAAAAGGACTGGATTTACTGGTACACTTCATTGAAACAGCTTCAAGGAAATTAGCAAGTAATTAAGAACTGCACTTCTTTGACTGCTACAAGGCATTCAGGTGTGGGGCTAGCTGGCAAGAACACTGGTCTCCAAAACTGCTGAATTGAAGAAAGGAGGTTCCCCACAAGTTGTGTGTGGTATTTTCCAGTCCCATCCCCAAGGGTCTCTGCCAAAGAGGCCGATCCTGGTTTACACGGCCCTCTGTTGTGACTGTGAACGTGGTACTCCACTGCAACAAGTAAAATAATCAGAAAGCTTGTCACAAAAATCTTAATTTAAAGAGAAAGCCTTGATGCCCAACTTGGCCTCCATCTTCACTGGAAATAAGCAGTTTGCTTTTCCAAAATTAAATATATTATTTTGTCCCAACCTCTGTAATGAGAGCTCCTCCCACCACTGTGGAGAGTGTATTACAGCATTACAAGATACTTAGTTGTGGTGAGACTGTGGTAGAGTATAAATCACACTGCTAGCATTATTACTGCACTGAATTTTCTGTATCAAAAAAAAATGCCTTTTCCTTTTCACAGCTCTTCTTTTCTCAGCCTTTATATTTTTCATATCAAGGATTACCTTGTCCCTTTGTATTTTTATGGAACAACAAAACAAAAAAAAAATCACACATATCTACAACATTCTCTTCTGTATCTTCGCTTGTTACTGAAGACCTGCATGCAGTTCTCCTCTGTCACAGTGCTGGACTTCTGAAAAGGTATTTGAGCAACCTAAACAGGGATATTGTTTGCAAAACCTTACCAGTAGATGATGAAAGTTTTCAAGATATTTTTACGACGTACTGAACAGAGTCTTAGGAGACTCCTGCATACCAGAAGCACTGTAAATTCTGTAAGAAACTAAATGGTGTTTGGGATACACAAAGGGTAAACTTTAAGCCCTCAGGCCACAAGGCTCCTGGCGCTCCTTAGAGGTGCTTTCCGATTTCATTACTATTTAGAGAGCTCCAGCGCAACTGCAGGGCATTAACATATACCCAGATGTTCTCCTCTGATCTTCATTTAAAGACTCTTTCATCTTCAGTGTAGACACACTGCATGACAAGGATTACCCTAGCATTTCAGCTCTTGAAACCAAAAGTGGAAACTCACTGTTTTCTAAAAATCTTCAAAATATTGTAGGAAAATACAATGAGGTCTCCCTAAAGGGTAGCATCTGTCCTTAGGTAAGGGGTTGACAAATCCTTATGGCTACTGGTGAAAAGTAAATTGATAAGTTCTATCCAAAGAGGCACACGTACTGTGGATAAAGCAGATGAAGAGATGTGTGGCATACATTGGCAGGCTACAAAGCTTTCAGGCAGCATATGTCACCAGAACAAGGAGAAAAGACTGCTGCAAAACTTCTTACAGCAAGGATGAACACTGTGAGCTGACTGCAGTACTTTCTGCAGCGTATCACAACTGACTTAAAATCATTACCAAAAGCCATGCCACTACTATTGACTGTGCAATAACTCCATGTCTCAGCACTGGTACAATGGCAGCCTGGATCGACAAATAGTAGTTAAAACTGGCTCTGGGCTTTTGTATCTATTGGTCTTTGTTAATTGCATTTCTACTTTCTTTATCACATTTTCTTCTAAACATTCAGCAGTGCAGAGGATGCTGACAGGGCAAGTAAGTTTTGTCTTAAGTTCACACACGAGCCTCTACAAATAAGACTCTAGGCTAGATGCTGCATTACACAGCTATTCAGACTATGGGAGTAGAAAGCCAAAGCAGTGCAACTCTTGACAATGATCCTAAGTATGTAAAAAGGAGCGACAACTAATGCCTCCAGGGAGACACTGATATACAGAGTTAACTAGTACTTGAAAAGTCCAACACCTGAGTTCCTCCCACTGCTAGGAGTAGGGCTATGTTGATTCACAGCTTATTACTCAGTCACAAGGGGATTCATCTTGCCTAATCTTAGGTACTCACAAAGTAGATGTTGACATCTCAGTTAGTTATCCTTGCATTATCAGCAGAAAGCAACTGAAGCTTCTACAAAAGCATGGATCATCATGTCCAAAGAGGGACATCTAAAATAGGTCACAGGAATCATAACTTAGACACAATTATTTTTGCCCACTTCCTATGAAGAACTCTGGATAAGAAGATGCCTTGAGAAATGTAAGGGCTTTTCAAACAATGAGGTTGAAAATGGAAACTCAAGGTGTCAAGCCTATCTGTACCAGTAACTAAATCAGACTTTTTCATATGCCACAGGGTATGAAATAGCAAAATGCTAATGTTACCTCTGTTCATCATTCTCCAACTTCTTTGTGACATACAAACACACCAGCCCACAGCGTGCCTCCTGGCTTCATGCTGCTGTCTCAAAAGGAAAGAAAAAACCTCCATTCCTTGCTCCTTTTTCATACTCCTGTTCGTGCATAGCTGCAGTAACTACCCATGTGTAAAAGAGAGAAAACTGCTCTTACAGATCACCAAGCCTGACCACCAAGAATAGGGTAACTGACTGCTTTGAGGTGGATGCATACTTCTATTTCCCAGCGTTCATTTAAAATCTAAAAGTGTTTCACAAAAACAAAACTTTCCTCTTTTAGCAAAAATGCACAGTTTGAATCTCCACTGCCATACCCTTTTTGCAGTTTTTCCTACTTGTGCTAATCAGAGTGTCAGCTTCTCGACTCTACAGCTGTACGTGAATACCTGAGCTGGCAAAGACACAGCCTTCAGGATCCAAGGGGGCTTAGAAATTGTATTTCAATATATATTGTCTCCTCTAAATTGGATCAGATTTGTTTCTGCTGAGAAGTGCATCACTTCCTAACTACTCTGACACATGAACAGACTGTCCAATAAAGTCTGCTAAGGTAAAAATTCTAAGCTATGTCTTATACCATCAAGAGCATTCCTGAGTAGTTAGAAGATGTGGTGCTGCTAAATGTTATCCATTAAATGAGAAAATAAGGGGAAGAATGATATTTCTCATAGCACAGCAGGCCCCAGAACCGCAGGGGAATTACTATAGTCAGGATTAATTGAGATACTGCCTCAAAAGGTTCTGTTCTTCCCTCTTTCAAAAACCAGAGTGCAGAGCTTTATGGTGGTGAGGATGAAATATTACTATTTTGGTGGAAATTTCAGTCTTTTAGAAAGGATTACATATAATAGTAGTGTTAGAGCTGCATTTTGCAAGTAGATATGGGAACAGTGGGCTACAGAACTGGCGCTTTTGTTTAAACACAGAACGCTATTCTGGGCACTTTTAAGATACACTGCGACTCAAAGAGGACTGTAGTGCTATTAAGACCTCTGTCTCTCTCAGACCTGTCAACCATGTATCAGAAGTATAATGTATGCATGCATGTGACACTTCAAAGACAGCAATACTTGTACTGGGTTACATGACACCTAGAGCCCTGTTTTTAGAGACAGAAAATGGACCATCTACTCCAACTGTCTGTCATGTTTCATCTGCATGTCCTCTTACTCCTAAATCTTTAGTCATCAGAAGACTAAGTAGCATGGCACAGGCAGAAAGACTAGAAGTTCAGGATCCATTATTTAGTTACGATTCACTGCTTTAACTGTGCTGTTTTTATACTCATAGCTTTCAGCAGCAAACACCTCTAAACGTATTAGCCTAAATGAATGGGTTGAACCTAAGTATTCTCCCTCATATTTGTGAAAAGTACTGCAGCTCAGCTGCTGTGAAATAACCAACAAGGTATCTGAGAACATAGTAAGTAGGTAAGTGATAAGGACAAACATTCCCTACTGCCTGGGGTGATGTGGTGGACGCATCCTGCCTTAGTTCCCAAAACAGGATCATAGTTCAGTCTTGTTAACAACTTCAGTATTAACCAACGTGCTTCTACTCGCATTCTCATTTGTTAAGCTTCAAGTTAAACCTAAGAGACAGATTTTGCAGAGGAGAAATGAAGCAAATCAACATGGTTCATGTTGATTCAAATACCCTGGTGTTTCTTTACTACCTCCTGGCCTTTTTCACACCAGCACACTTGTCTTTCATTATATTCCTGGTGTCAAGGATTTTGGAAAGCCTTCCACACAGCAGATGTCTGCCCCAAACACTGCACTAACCTGCACTGTACAACCAGTGCTGTTGCCAGCCGTAAGCAAGTCAGGCAACAGCCTTTTTGAGGGACTAGTTGCTCCCTAGCTCATCAGTTTCATAAGAATCACATAAAAGTTAATGTTTAATCTCTTAATAAAGCTGTCAGAGGTAAACATCACTTTACTACTTTTTTCTTAAGGACACTAGACACACTCTGAGGGAGAGATATATCTAAATGAAGTCAGCTCTTAAACTACTCTCCATCTTCCGTGAGAATAAATCTCCTTCCAAGGGCTCTTACAGTTTTACTGGTGCAGGAGGGAGCATATGAAAGGGAGAACAAAACAGAATCACCCCCCTAGAACCAAACAAGCCTTTATTCCTGCCCTCAGACACTGAGGACACAAGATTCTCTGTACTGCTTCGAAGCACTGTCCTATCCTATCTGGTGTTTTGTTCCAAACAATGTCTGATTTTTACCGCTTCAGAGGAAGGGAGAAAAACAAACAGGACACATACAGCCAAGTACACACTGGAGGAATAAAGTCCTTCTAATGCCTGTAGGAGACTAAGGTACTAGTAACTGAGTACAAGATCTAAGCCTGAGTTCCAGTAGTTCTGTATATTGTCTAATACTAGACCAGTGAAAAATAAGTTTAAAACATTCCCACTATTTTGATCCAATAGAGTTGTTCACAGTCACAAGGCACCAGTGTTTATTCTGCACAAGATGTCAGGCAATTCGAAATCTGGTCTAGTTCAGCACAGGTTCCCTTTTCAAACCTGATCAATTCTTTCTGCCTGTGACAGCTTCTAAAGTTTCAGCTTTTTGAGCATTGACTCTGAAGGAGTCAGCTGTCTCTCTCCACTACTCATTTACTAAACCATGAAGTTCTTTTGTGCAGATGCACAAATGGCATTTCCAACTATGCAGCAAAGACTACTCCAAGACTGACAAACAGATGCACACACAACACAGATAACAACAGTTTCAGGGCTATCGGGAAAAGTGTACAGCAGTTTCTGTCTGCACACATTAGCATCCAAGTCATCTAAGTACTTCTTCTGTGCCTCTGAGTCATCTCGATTGCTATGGATTACCATCTCTCTGGAGATTCAGGATGGCATTCCCATTATCCACTTAGCCACATGCTTTTACTGTATCATCTACTTAACTTAAGCTGATACTACCAGCTGCCATTACTTCTGTGTTATGAACACTGGAACTGATAGACATCAATCTGCCATTCCTCCCTGTTCCGGAGGATGTCAAGACAGAAAGTACTGCAGCATTTAGCTTAGAGCTTATAAAACAACTTGAAACAGCCAAACTTAAGCTTTGAAATTGGCTAACTATAACTTTGATTTCTTGGTTATCAGTAGGGTAAACATTACTCTCTTCAAAATTCTCCCTCACAAAAGAAACAGTTGCTGTAGACCAAAACCAGAATGGAAGAACCAGACATGTTCTTCTCACCCTCATATTTCATTCAGCTGGTCCACTGAATGACAGGACCCCCAGTTTCCACAGCTTTTTCCCATGCAGGTACTAAATATGTCACTTTAAACTGTATGACAAGGTTACAAAATGAGGCACACAACAACAGTCAAACAAAAGCCAAGCGCAATATCTACATTATAAACAAAATCTATTTTGTTAAAGTCAGATCAAATGATTAACACAGCACATAAATAATGAGTCACAGGGAAAGACATTCGGTATTCAGTTTTATAAGGTTATTCCACTTTTCAAGACAAGTAACCTACTTCTAGAATGACCTACTAAGTGACACTACTCCATTAGGTTTTCCATAAAAATCACCTTATTGACTTCAAATGCTCTTCTCTGCTTTATATCATAACTCCTAGGCTGGATATCTTTCATGAAAAGATACGCACTATTTCAAAAGTTTCTATCTGTTAATATTGCCTTCATGGAAAACTTAACATATTTGATAAAGTCTTCACCATATGTATTAGCATGGCTTAAGGAGCTACTAAATAACTGTCAAACTGTTCCAGGCACTGTTAAAAAGGCAGAAAGATCGTAACCTGAAGAATTTTAATTTAAAGAGAGAAAAAAAACACCCCACACATAGGAGAAAGACATGCGACACACTAGCAGGATTAACAAAATACTGATCATTCAACAGGTTTTGGAAACAGAAAAGGTAGCTAGGAGCACACAAAGCACTGGGGGAGGCACGGGAGATGAGGATGAGGCAGGAAGAGTACAGATCTAAACTATGGTGAAAACAACGTTAAGAGCAGTGAAGAAGTAGGAACACTCATGGTATCTGACCGAAGACTGTGCAAAATCCTCAGTGTATAAATCAGGTATTTACTGAGACGAAAGAGGAATTTCATGGTGGGGGAATGTACCCCTTTCTCCTCCTTCCCTCCAGCTTTTATTCCTGAGCATGATGTCATGATGTACGTATTACATGAAACCACAACTCATATTATGGACTATCCCACTGGTCAGTCGGGGCCAGCTGTTCCAGCATCCCTTCCCAAATTCTTGTGCACGTCCAGCCTCCTCACTGATGGGACAGCATGAGAAACAGAAAAGGCCTTGACACTGTATAAAAGTGCTGTTCAGCAATAACTAAAACACAGGTGTGGTATCAACTGTTTTAATCACAAATCCAAAATACAGCACCATACAAGTACTTTGAAGAAAATTAACTCTACCCAGCCAACCCCAGCACAAAAGTCTCTGCAAAGACAGCAGTGTACAGGTTGATCCCACAAGCACCTAGATAAGAATGTGGCACACTGTGTCTTACCCCAGTACTGCAGGTCCTATGACCTGGCTTATGTATTCAATAGGGAGAGGATGCAATCCCTCTTCTCCTCAGTGGTTTGCTTTGAAATCACAGACACTGGTATCAGCAAGAGCAGAAGTTGCTGAGTACTTCACAGGATGGTTCCTGGGCTCCGGTTATATGTATTTATCCGTCTGTAGTGTTACTATTCATTAAAAAGTCTGTCCCCCTTTCAAGTGAAAAAATATTTAGTTTAACTGGCTTATGACAGTCTTTGTAAAGAGCAGTGCTATATTGATTCTTTCTTTAGTGTGTATACAAACTCATTTATAATGTTATGACCTGAACCGTAGAGCACAAATTTAAAGTGACCTGTACATATTACTTGGTAACATTTGGATTGCAAGTTAAATACTCCCTGATTAAACATGAATGCTTGTCCCTGGAAGTACGAGATACCTTATCAGAAAAGCCTTCTTATCAAATTCACCATCCTGGAGGCAGACACATTCTCTTGCAGTGCTGGGAGTTTATAATGATAAAATTAACAATGTTGTATTTCCCAATGAAGTCAGCAGTAGTGCACTGCATCCTACCATTAATCATTAGAGCCAGTTCTCATAACAGAGCCACTTGCTGGCCCTCAGGCACCTGCATCACTCCCCAAGCAATTCCAGTCCCCAGCAATAACTTATCACAGAAGCCAGGGATCAAGATTAAAAACCTGGTGAATAATGGGAGACTGTGTGCACCTCTATTCCTCTGGTAGATACAAGCAAGCTAATAACTTCCTTAAAGGGGAAGCAAATCATTCCATATTTTTCACTTTATAGACAAGCCAGGGAAGACCTGTATCTATGTCTCAGTAAAATTTATTGTATTGTTTAAGTTACTTGTTTCTGCCTTGCACAGGGCATCAGCACACATAAAACCTTTGCGGGGAGGAGGAGGCTCCTCTGTAAAGCACTATTCCAAGCACACTATATTCTATATTCTGATTACAATAAAAACTGCAGGGAAGAAAATTTTCATTTAAATCAGAAAATCAGAAGTGTTACTCATTTTGCAAAAGCATTTGGGCAAGCAGTATAATCAGAGGCCTGGTTTTCAGCAGGTAAAAGACGGCCTGAAATGACATTTGTACCATAGAGGTGATAAAAGAGCCTTTGCAAATGCATTTCAGCCATGGCTTCTCCTCCTCCCTGCTTCCCAGTCACAGAGCACAGTACTGAAATACTGAGTGTTCTGTTGCCGCTGACAGTGAAATTCTATGGGAAAGGGTCTGCTGTGATCAATGCAGCTCACAACTTGCTAAACATACAAGAGACACGGGCAGGTCTGGAAATAAGGAGGAGGATGTTACAGAAACCTCCATGGGAACCTAACTTAAATGTATCTGCTGGGAGAAAAAAACAATGCATACGTACATGTATGTAGGTACAGTTGTATAGAGTGAAAGGATTTTGTCTCATTCAATTCAACATCAAATATTATTCCACTTCCAAGTCCATACACAATGTTACCCAAGCTTTTCCTATTTCCACTTACAGAACACATGTACCTTTTAAATGATGATTATTACGTTGGAAAAATATTTGCAGTCCTACGGTAATTTTAAAGGAAGTAAAGGAAGCAGAATCTGATTTAAGAGGCTGACACACAGTATATCATGCTGCTCTTCAACTTCAGTGTTGAAGAATTTCCTAGCTTTTTTGGAGGTTACTGTAAGGGGTGCTTGAGTTCTTAAGTAAAAAAAGTAATGACAATGCTTATTGTAATTAATATTTGCTACAGATTTTGTATGAGGTGAGCAGAGAGAACATAACACTGAAGAGGAAGAGAATACAGGGAGCTCAGTAAAGATAAATGCAGAACTGCTGTATTAAGGATCCAGTTTATAGAAGCAGTTCTTTGCCACACCTGTATATGATCCTTTGGTCAACAACAATTTCAGACAACACACCAAGCTGAACATGGAACATGCCACACCAACATGTAACACTGCATCTTTGAGCAAAATGCATAAAGAAACTACAACTGGGTCACAGTCAGGTAGATTTTGAAATACTACAGAGACTCAGAGGAAGAATCTCCATCACTGTGGATCTAATTTCCCATTTAGACTATATGAAAAGTTAAGAATTATGGAACCTGCAAATTCATCTTTAAAAGCAGTAACATAACCAAAAACCCTGAGAGAGAAAGGAATGGATACCAAAACAGGGCCACAAAAATTTGTCAAGTGACACTAGTCACTGGGAATAGTTATAAAGTCTCAGGGTTTGACTGCTTTCCTAAGAGCTTTTACAAAGCAGTTACTTTCGAGGGACGCGTCTCCAATTTTCCCACCCGCTAAAAACAGAAGTTCATCACAGTTATAAAAGCTTGATGCACCCCAAAAGCTTCCAAAGCATACACTCAAATGAGTTAAGTCATTGCTGCTTAGTGATGTACCTGTAAACCTACATGAAAATCACATTATGCGTAATGATTTAGAAGTAAGTAGTAATGCATTAATGTAGCAGATGTTAACTGATGGACAGAGGTAGAGCACTTGATGTCATCTACCTGGACTTGTGTAAAGCATTCGACACGGTCCTACACGGCATCCTTGTCTCTAAATTGGAGAGACATCAATTTGATGGATGGACCACTCGGTGGATGAAGAACTGGCTGGATGGCCGCACCCAAAGAGTTGTGGTCAATGGCTCAATGTCCAGCTGCAGACCAGTAACGAGTGGTGTCCCTCAGGGATCAGTGTTGGGACCGGTCTTGTTTAACATCTTTGTTGGTGACATGGACAGTGGGATTGAGTGCGCCCTCAGCAAGTTTGCCGATGACACCAAGCTGTGTGGTTCGGTTGATACCCTGGAGGGAAGGAATGGCATCCAGAGGGACCTTGACACACTTGTGAGGTGGGCTGATGGCAACCTCATGAAGTTTAACCATGCCAAGTGCAAGGTCCTACACCTGGGTCAGAGGAATCCCAGGCACAGCTACAGACTGGGCAGAGAAGAGATTCGGAACAGCCCTGTGGAGAAGGACTTGGGGGTATTGGTTGATGAGAAAATGAATATGAGTTGGCTTCAGTGTGTGCTTGCAGCCCAGAAAGCCAACCGTATCCTGGGCTGCATCAAAAGGAGCATGACCAGCAGGTCAAAGGAGGTGATCCTGCCCCTCTACTCTGCTCTCGTGAGACCTCACCTGGAGTATTGTGTGCAGTTCTGCTGTCCTCAACATAAAAAGGACATGGAACTGTTGAAACAAGTCCAGAGGAGGGCCACGAGGACGATCAGGGGACTGGAGCACCTCCTGTATGAAGACAGGCTGAGGAAGTTGGGACTGTTGAGCCTGGAGAAGAGAAGGCTGCATGGAGACCTCATAGCAGCCTTCCAGTATCTGAAGGGGGCCTATGGGGATGCTGGGGAGGGACTCTTCATTAGGGACTGTAGTGATAGAACAAGGGGTAATGGGTTAAAACTTAAACGGGGGAAGTTTAGGTTGGATATAAGAAGGAAATTCTTTCCTGTTAAGGTGGTGAGGCACTGGAATGGGTTGCCCAGGGAGGTTGTGAATGCTCCATCCCTGGCAGTGTTCAAGGCCAGGCTGGATGAAGCCTTGGGTGATATGGTTTAGTGTGAGGTGGCACTTCCCATGGCAGGGGGGTTGGAGCTAGATGATCTTAAGGTCCTTTTCAGCCCTAATTATTCTATGATTCTATGATTCTATGACAAGGGTTAACGGGTTAAAACTTAAACAGGGGAAGTTTAGATTGGATATAAGAAGGAAATTCTTTCCTGTTAGGGTGGTGGGGCACTGGAATGGGTTGCCCAGGGAAGTTGTGAATGCTCCATCCCTGGCAGTGCTCAAGACCAGGCTGGACGAGGCCTTGGGTGGTATGGTTTAGTGTGAGGTGTCCCTGCCCATGGCAGGGGGGTTGGAACTGGATGATCTTAAGGTCCTTTCCAACCCTAACTATTCTATGATTCTATGATTCTATGTATTTCTGAATGGATGCATTTCTGAACACCACATGATATGCTGGAATGTCAAATGGTTCAAGGGCAGTGCTATCATCAGTACTTAATGAGGCAAAGTAACTAGGACTGCTCACAATACATTTCTGTGTCTCAAAACATGTAGTAAAAGAAGTGATTTAAATGTTGAATGTCGTAATAGTCCTATCAGAAACAATATATGGACAGTAATTTCCACCCAAAATCACATAGGATGCCATTATTCACCTTTCGTGCTTCAGTTTGTACCCAGGGTGAAGAAAACCTAAAATTGAATTGAGTAATTCCGCTGAATGATTTTTCCCAATTAACTCTGATAATATTTCATTTTCCACATAAATTTAGTCTGTCCTGATTGAATCTTTATCTTTGATAAAAGAATTATGCAGCACAATAATATTATACATTAAGTTTCATCAAAATGTCTACTGAGCGTATCTTGGGATCCTGTGACTCTTACTAATAGTACAGAAGTCTTCATAGAGGGAGAACAGAGAATACTCATCCTACAATTACTGTGATTTTAGAATATTATCATGAACGTGCCACATTTGCTTTACAAACTGGCATCAGAACTGGCATCTACTGAAGTCTTTAGAGATATGATGCTATTAGCAACTACTCCACAAGTTCTTGAAGGAGGGAAGATCAGTGAGAAAACGCTTCAAAAGCTGCGTACAACTGATGTACTACTGATGGAACAGTCAAGGATTTTGGTCATGTCTCAAGAAAGGAAGGCATCAGTTGGATATAAATGTTTCCACAGGATTATTCTTTAGAGAAAATAGACCACAAGTGCATGAAGAAAGCAGCTAAAAAACAGTTTTTACAAGTTTGTGGATTAGTCTGGGAGCACAGGCTTTTATTTAACAAAAAGAATTGGCTTTCTAACCATGCACTTAGGTAATAAAGGTTTGTAAATCAGACCTTGCCAAATATGTTGCTAAATTATTCAGTAAGAACATAACTACACAGTAGACTCTTGAGTTGATTCTCTCCATGCAGAACACACATAATCTGGGTGCCAGAAAGTCCTGTACCATTCCTTTCACTGTCTGTTTTTCATTGCTGTAGTTTCCCTTTGCATATTCATTGGCTTGAAAACTGTTTTTAATAATAAATGATCAACAGACCTTTTCTAGTCTTGCTATCCATTTCTTATTTACCAGCAGTGAAGGCTAAGCCGCATGGAGCTCAGTGGTATCCGGTGGAAGTGCAAGAGCGTTTTTTCTCAGCTGTGACAGAACACTGAGTATGTTTCCTAGAGAAGCTGTGAATTTGCCATTCCTGGAGATATTAAACACCCATTTGAACACTGCCCTAAACAACCTGCCCTATTTGATCCTGCTCTGTGCAGGAGGGTGGACTAGATGACCTCTGAAGGCCCCGTCCAACCCAAACTATTGTATGATTCTATAATCTCCAAAGGTGCCTACCAACCTCCATCAGTCTGCAAGTTTGTGATTCTATAAAAAGATTGCATTAGTTGACACTTTGTGACTCACCCTGGTCCAATGCCTTTGACTGCAAATCTAAGAGATTCCTGTGATGACAAACTGTATAGATGCACACCCTCTCCTTTTCAGTGAGCAGCATTCAGCTTTCAACATACTTCTCCCTTGTAACAAACTGGGCCTTCACGTAGCAAGCAGAGTTCAAAACTGCTGCATCTGTGCCTGTTGTAAAAGGTGCTGGAGGGTCATAGGCGTAATGGGTGCTTTCTGCAGGAGCACTATGTGTGGGACAGCAGGCAGGAGGGCAGTCTAAGCTGGGACACAGTAGTGACCTGTTTACAACATGTGGTTTGTTAAGAGGTTAGTCAGATTTTCAGTGAGGAAAAGGCTAATGGCAGATCACTGTGGCTAAAAAGCTGTCTCCCTTGGTCACAGAATGGATAAATTAGGGACTTTCAGAAACAGTGATGTTAAGAAAATGAAGTTAACGTAAAGATACGGTGCAAGTATCTGCTAACCCTGACTTAAGCCTGGAAAAACGTAAGTTTTGATTTAGAGAAACAAGGGAGAAATTTCCAAGGTCAGTCCTCCTTTTAAAACCATACAAGGAGTTCTACCAGTAGAGACAGTCAAGACTTCAACACTTCTGAAATTCAAAGGGGAAGACGCAGGTTTTTTGTTGCATTATGGAGGGAGTACTAGGTTTGGGTGGTTATACAACAGGCCAGAGAAAATCCAACAGTAACTATTCTTGCAAAGATGTAGCACTGGAAAGTCTTTTTGTCTCCTCCTCCCCCATCCCCTTATTATTAAAGTATTTTTAATCCTATAGCTCTCAACCCAATACTATTACTCCCTCTGCTCTATGAAAACAGTAATTTTCTTAAAAACAGGTAGTAGAAGACTATATTTATGAGTTAAAACAAATAATTCTTAGACTGTTGGAAAAGTTTCCCTACTTGTTTTTTTTTATGCCAATTGGTCTAAACATACCAAAAGAACCCTTAGCATTTGTGTAGCATTGCTCATGCAGCTTTAACAAAAATAAATAAAATCCTGAAATAAAGTGAACTGAAATAAAGTAATACTTAACATTCAATTTTTAAACTAGGAAGCAAGAAGTTGGAATTGTTCTAACAGGTTTCAGTGATATATAAAGACACAAACCAAAAAAACCACTATAAAAATGAAAGCAAAGGTTCAGTCCTGACAATGCTTATGTACATGAATAATTAAAGGACTCTAGAGTAAAATTATTCATGGTTTGGACTTCATGCACAAGCTTCAGGATGAAAAAAAAATCAAGTTATCATCTCGTTGAAATTTACAGTTGTTGTGGTTTAAGCCCAGCCAGTAACTCAGAACCATGCAGCCGCTCGTCCACTCTGCCTCCTTTTTCCCCCCAGCTCCTGGAGGGACAGGGAGCAGAATCAAAAGAATGTAACTCCCACGGGTTAAGAACAGTCCAGTAACTAAGGTATAACACAAACCACTGCTGCTGCCACCAATAATAATAATGATAAGGGGAATAACAAGGGAAGAGAATACAACCATTCTCCAGCCACTGACCGATACCCAGCCTGACCTGAGCAGCGATCTGGGCCTCCTGGGTTTACATACTTTCCCCCAGTTTCTATACTGGCCATGACGTGCTGTGGTATGGAATACCCCTTTGGCTAGTTTGGGTCAGGTGTCCTCTCTCTGCTTCCTCCTGGCTTCCTGTGCCCCTCCTCAGTAGCAGAGCATGAAACTAAAAGTCCTTAATCGGAGTAAGCATTACTTAGCAACAACTAAAAACGTCAGTGTTATCAGCACTGTTCTCAGACTAAAGTTGAAAACACAGCACTGCACCAGCTACTAAGAAGGAGAAAAATGACTGCTACTGCTGAACCCAGAACCCAGTTTTATATTGTCTGTTTAAGCTTCCCAAAACTCCTGTTGATTGCAATGAGGAGTTTGCAGATGATGATCGGTACATGATCATGTCATTCAAACCCTGTGGTTTGAGTACAGAATGCATTACACATTTGTGAGATTATCTGCATTTTATAAAGCCTTACCTTGTATTTATATACAATCAAACTCAAGATTTTTCTCATTTAGTTTCTAACAGATTGTATTTTTTCCATAACTCTCACTTCAAAATTCTCATCTGTTAATGAATTCCTTGAAATTATGCTTAGATTAAAAACATCTCTAAAGGAAATAGAATGAGACATTTCAATACATCCACATTTTTTTTATAACAGTGCCTACAAAATGCATGCAAAAGATCAAGCTGTTGAACACAAGCAAGCATCTGTCTGTGAAGGCCCTCGAATGTGAGCTCTTCTTATGAAAGAAGTAACACCGACATCAAAGAAACACAGCTACTCCTTAGCCTTGAAGGAAAATACTGCTATTCTACCAAACATGCGCAGATACAAATCGTCGTTCAACTCTCTTTTCCTCTTACAGGTGGCTTAGTTTTACAGAAACCTTCTCTTCCATGTACAATATAATATGACTTCAGAGAGAGAGGGATTTGGGATTTTTTTCAGTGTAGACCATGCAGATTCAAACATTTTGCCGAGTTAAGCAGATTCACTATATCACCCTGCTTAAGCTCAGGATCTATTTCTGTGTTGTCTATTTTAATCTTAGTTGTGAGTTAAACTGACATTGCTGAAGCTTTTTTCTAAGGGTTTCCAACATATAAGCTGAACTACAGTACCCTGTAAATAAGGTTGTTCCTGTTCAGCATATGGATAGTGATGGACTGAGCTTCAGTGATTTGTCTGTGGATGTGAATTCTTAAAGACACTGATTTGCAATACTCAGAAGCTCGGTGACAGAACACATTGGTAGAATATTTCAGTGCACTACTCTTGAAACTAGAAGTTGATCTAGCACCCTGTGTGTCTGTAGGCCAACGGTTCTGTACTCCTTAATATTCCTCCATTTGAAAAAGTGGAAATGTGCCCCTCTACTAATCTGTTTTCACCAGCAGATTTTTTTAGCAATGAATTTTACCATGTTATAAAAACAATGACAAAATATACTAATGACATGACTGAAGGAAAAGAAGAAACAAATAAGTTTCACTGATGGCTGATGAACGTCACTGGCAGGGAAAGGTACACTCTGCATTGCTTTCCATGGCTCAGTATATGTGCTTCAATTCAGTATTTTAAAGAGCAGAGTTGAGCCAATTTAGGATGTAAATTCAGACTCCACGGTTATAAAATTATTATCCACATGAGCACCCCCGGATTACATTGGTTTTGCTTTCTCTTCTGAACAGCAAACTTTGACACAAACAGCTAGCTGATCAATAAGCAACTTGTTTTGTGGTCTCCATGTGCATCGATTCACAAACCATTCATTTCCTTCTAAACACAGAAATTAAACAATTATCACTTAATAATGCACCATTACATTATTAGTAGCTAATCAGAATGCTGAAGAATTGCTATCTTCTTGCCCCTGTATATCATCTGTTTATTGTAGCACATTCAATTTCAGAATAAACCAATATGTATTTCTTTCCATGGCCTGGGTGTTCTGGGAGTGCTCATGTCATTTCTCCCTAAACAAACAAAAGGCCACCTGAGAAAACCAGTAACTTAGTTTTTAACAACCTAGAAATAAAAGAAAGCAAGCAGATTTTAAATGAAAGTTTGTACGGAGGAGTTTAGCATACAATCTCTATTACAACTGATACTCAAGTTTTTAGATAGAAACTTGCTCTGAATTAATTTAAGGAGCCAATTTTGGTACCTTATGTGCAAGATATACATAGGTGCAGAAAAGCCAAGAATTTCTAGTGAGCCATGAATTTTGGTTAGGATTAGAATGAAATTGCTAATTTTTGTAGATATGCAATGGTAAATTGAGGAACTCTATCTTAATTCTGCCAATCTGTGATATAAGAAACTCCAAAATCTTCCCAAGACATCAGGAAAACTCAGCCTGGAAGACACTTTGAGAGGTATCTAGCCCAAGCTCCTGCTCAAAGCAGGGTCCACTATGAGTTCAGGTACCTCAGAGCTTGATCCCATTGGGGTTTGAGAACCTTAAAAGACGGAGGCTGAACGACCTCTCTGTAACATGCTCCACTGCTTCACTGTCATTGTGGTGGTGATGTCTTCCCTATCTTCCCCTTAGCAGGGGACTTGGAACTAGATGATCTTAAGGTCCTTTCCAACCCTAACAATTCTATGATTCTGTGATCTCTCGTCTGAGCATCTCTTGTTTCAGTGTGTGTGCTAAGTACTTCTGAAAAAAAATATGAGCTGTAACATTCTGAATATGAACTATCTTGTCTCTTAATCACTCACTGTAGAGAATCTCCTCTCAAAAATACATGCATAGATGCCACCTCTCGTTCATACCTGCAATGCCCTTAACAATTAGCTCTTGTGTTCTAATGACTATTTCTCCAATGATGAATTGTTTCACGAAAGAGACAGAATTAAGCCCTAAAATTTCTGGTAATTTTTTCTTTATGATTGCCAACTTGGTTCTCTGCATCCCCACTTTTTACTAGTAATGTAAGGTTAAGAAACAATAATGACAAAAATTAAATGTGACATTTAAAACTATTTCTTTCTGAGAAAGGAAGCTTCACCCCTGGACTGCTACCTAAAAATGCCTAATCCTATCTGTCACGATTATTTTCCTCAAGAGTTATTATCAATTGCCACAGTCTAGAATATACTTATTGCTTCTGCATATTGCAGTAATCTACACATGTTGATAGTAAAGGCACTCACTTGGTCATTTTTAGAGCACTGTCAGATAGCACAGAAACATCTCCAAAAAGGACCTTTTGGGGGCATTAGATCAAACCTCCCACTGCTATTGTGTATAAATCTTACCTAGTAAGGTTCTGATAATTTTATTTAAATAGAGTAGACTCTATATTAACACACCAAACCCAAACAAAACAACAAAACCCCACCCTTGCAAGTGCCACCTCCTCTATTTAAAAGATGGTGAAAATGCACCTCTATTCTGTTCATCCACAGCTTTTGGGAGGCATTTAATACTACCTCCCTTAGTCCTTCAGAAAAGGACTGAAGTGGGCAGGCAGACAAATGGGAAAAGGTTAGAAAGGGAACTCCCCAACACAGAAATGTCAATAAAGGTCAACAACAACCAGATGCTAGTCTGAAGCTGCTGCAAAAGCTGTGTCTTTATGTACACACATGCCACAGATCATCCCCCGTAACTGTCAGATAGTGCTGGAACCACAAATTACAACAATTTTTGATTGATACTTTAATTACTACACAAGTACTTAGACAAAAAACTTGTATTGTAGGAAAGCAGTTTAAGTCACCTTGGAAGCCAATACCTAAGGTACTGCAGTAAGTGTTCTTCCTGCATACTTATTTAGTACAGCTTTAACAGGACTTTACATCTTGTGTTTCAGAACTAGTACTTCATGTTGTCATTGTGACAGTCAATTAACAAACCTTTTGGTATCTATAAGGAAATAATACCAGTGACCAAACCCACACCTATTTTTGCCCACACTACCCGCAGTTGCCCCCTTCTACAGAGACATGGACGCAAACCAGCAGGGTACACTGCACAGCCACATTCCGAATGCAATTCCTTCCCAAGACAAATGAAGCCCTCTCACAGCCTTGGTATGACAAAAACCTCCTCTTGCTGCTTCTGTTCAGTGAATTGCACCGCCTGCTTTCACTGCTGGCAAAGACGGAATTTCTATTTCCACCTCACAGCCTGCTGCTTCAGAAATCAAAGTTAACTCCTCTCAGAGAAGAACGCGTGGTCAGAAGAACAAAGAAGGGCACTGACTGCAGATTTACCCCAAAACCTCTCATACAGAAATTGCATACACTCTTGTCTTCAGGACAACTACCTGCAGGGTACCCCCACCACCAAGGTGACAGGGAAGTTCAGTTGATGCTAACAAGGTCATCAATTAGAATAGCCCTAAATAATGTTCCCTGGAGGCTACATAAATGCTACAGGAAAATCACCTCAGACTTCGATGTCTTGCGTGACCACACAGCACTCTGTTTTAATTACAACCTTTCTTTTATGCCTAATGACATTTAAAGCCTACTTCTTTCATCAGTTATTTCGGTAGCACTGGAGGTGATCAGAGGCCCACATTTCCAAGAACACACAGGATGTTTGAGAACACCCTGGGTTCAGCATCATCATGTGCTGCATTCACCTAACTACAGATGTTGGTATCATTTTGCTTAATAATGTAAGACCCCTCTGCTGTTTGTACCTTGTGAAGAGGAGGCCCACAGCAATGGCTTTTATTTAATGTTTTACCTCTTGGGCAGATTGCTTGGGAGAGCAAATTTGTTCTAAGTTAGTAAGGTCCAGTTCTTGGAGGGCGGGGATGCAGAACTCCTCACCACTGAGGCTGAAGCTCAGTTTTCTGTAACCTTTACTTGGATTGTAATCACTGCAATTTTTGCAAGTAAATAAATATTATTCTTCTGAACTGTAGTATCTGCTGATCATTGTATGCTATTTAATTGCATAAGGTTTTAGAATCCTACATCGCATTAAGGAAAGGCTGTGCGTGTAGAGCCGTAATTAATGGTGCATGAGAAAAGTGAAATGAGATGACATTTGGCTATCACAAAACTGACGCTCAGGAGAGGTTCACCACATTCCCAAGACCTTCTGGATTCTGCACAGGGCACCACTGATCTGGGGAAGGTGAATTTACACAGTTACACATGGTTTAGATCTTCTGCTCACTTACAAAAAGAAGTTAGGCCCTACATAAAAATCCTGGCTTGAAATAAACAGTGATGAAATTGATTGCTAAGCATATTCATCTAAGTACATAGTTAAGACACATTACATGTTGGCCATCAACACTTAGGTGCAAAAAAAGACACTGAATTCAGACTTTAAAATACCACACAAAAAAATGTGTTTGTATAGCAGCTGACCAGAAAATGACCCAGGTTACAGAACCACAACAGCAGCAGTTCAGATGTGACTATGCAACAGTGTGCTTTTATGCCTCTAATATTGTATTTTTTAATCTTTTGGACAACTGAATGATGATTTTATTTGGCAGTACGGTGGACTTTTGTTAGTCTTTAACAAAATAACCTCCCTAAATACATAGCAATATGAGTGTTAAATTCAGCCAGCCTGGAAAGCATGGCATCTGCTTTGGCTTTGATTTTTGGCTTGCAGGGTTTCTCCCACTCTCCACATCAAATATTGCATTCTATCTTTACATTTCATTTTTTACCAGTGCCAGTATCAAAACAATTAAATATATTTTACAAAATTACAAGGGAAGATGTCAAGAGGTGTTGTCGCGGGAGTCGTGGACAACACAGAGACGATCAATGTGATCAAGCAATTGCCATTTATTGAGCATCAGACACGATCTTTTATACACAAATCCACACATTGATTACACACTGATTGGTTAACATGCCTTGCCAACAAGCTTCTGATTGGTTTTTACACAAAATTTCTTAATACAAGTTACAACAGTTACCTATGTTTAGCACTAACCTCAACATCCATACACTGCAGTTTTACATCCTGTTTTTTGTTCTTAACATTGCTAACTTTGCAATTTCATCGCTAACGTTGCAATTTCATTTCCTCCACTGCTATCTCTGGCTAACCTCCCCTCTGGCCTAATATTTTTCCACTTACAGAGAAGCTCTACTTATGCTAACTGAGAAGCCCGACTCATGCTAACTGAATCCATACAACAAAGAGGATCCCTTTTTTCTTTACAGCAGTTCGGCAGACCCAGTGCAAAGCAATAGGCTTACTTAGATTCCCAAATACTTGCAATTGCCTGAGGTATCTTGACATACATGTCACCTTTATTTGTTCTTGATTCAACCATGTAATAAACCTCCCACCTCCCCTTCAGAAATTTCTTTTCTGAAAAATAAATTTTACAGATAACTGTAACTTTCTTTCACAGAAAAAGAAATTTTACAGAGATCTCCACAGGTACTGTATAAAACCTCCACATGTCAATAGGTAAAGCAACTCAGCATTATGATGGTATCTGAAGCACAAGAAAAAATTCTATGTTGCTGTTTGAACTAACGGAGTGTATTTGGAAGACACAAGGAGCTAGCCTCAGCCTGGTCTTCGATGAAATTAGACATGACATAGAACAGCAGGCCGCATTAATGAACGTGCTTGTCACCGTTGTTTGTAGGGAGGTGATGAACTCGCTTGCATTTCCATACAGCCTGAGATTTCTCTGATTTACAACTTTTTTCTTCTGTCTCCCCCTCCTCCTTGAGGAAAAAGCTTCCTGGCAAATCTGCATACCTTTAAAAGGGGAAGGGCTCTTTATGGTGCGTGCGCTCTCTCATGCGATCAAACCTAATTTCCTTCTCAATTTCCTGAGCCACTATCTCTGGTAATTGCAACTGGAGTGTCAAAACTGTTGGCATCTTGAAATAATGGAATACTACCCAGTATCAATCTCATTTCACGTTTCTGACAGAAAGCATGATTTCCCTTTGTCTGTCCATTTGCAGTAACAAATGGCATGATTTCCATTTTCACTAATAATTTCAATACACACAGTTGGCTGACCAACATTTCAGATCTACTTCTTTATTCTTATATTGATATAAATGTTCTTTTGTATTCTTTTGTACTTCAGGCCCCCAGTGCTTGCATTTGACTTTTAAAGCAAATGACCACAAAAGTACTTACTTCCCTAACCTGGATAAATATAGAAAATAATTCCTGAAAACTTGTGGACTCATCTTATATTGGATTAAAACCAAAATGAGACAAGCTGCGAATAACAAATTATTTCATTTTACTAATAACTGGTATTAAATAATACTCGCCCTTTGCAGCTGACAAATCCTCCCATGACTCCAAATAGCTCACATTTCTATTCTGCACGCTTAAAGTATCTTTTCAATCTTTTCACATACTTCCCGAGACATCTATTTTTGGAGATATTTCCTGATTGCCCACATGCAAGAAAATCTTGGCCTTTCCAATTTAAACCTCACTGTTTGAAAAAGGAAAGTTTCACATGTCAAATTAATAGAAAACAATAGGTAATTTTCAACGTAACATTCATAAAGTATAGTCTTTTAAATGGGATATGACTCATTTACCCAACAAGAAAACTTTCAGGAGAGACTACAGCTATAAATTCAAAGCTACCTTTAAGTTTTTTTCAGTGGAGCCTCTTTCCCTTCGCTTCCCTCCCTCTCAGCCCCCTGACTTGCAGGCCCACCTCTGGGTTTGATCAAGTTTGCCAGCATCTTGTGCTGGGCACAGTATCACAAATCTGAGTTAAGAAGTGCCCAGTAAGGAGAAACGTTTGCACCTCATGGTCCTTCTATCTGCATGAACTAGTCTACTTCTGTCTACCAGAGATCCTACCTCCTTTCACTTAGCAGAAATCCTTATGCTGTTTTGAACTTCTGTCTTCAGGGTAATCTATTTCAAGCAGCCAAGCACTCCTCCTCCTCCCAGTGTCACCAAAGGGGAGGGAAAATAAAAAAAGGAAATAGAATATCTCATGCATTCTTAGCTATACTTTCACTCTTGTGCACAAAACACACCTCAGCTGGGAGTGAGCCTGATGTGACTGCAGGAACTAGCACTAGTTTATGCTCCTATAGTCATCAACTCCTTGAAGCTGATTTTTTCCATTTAGTTATGTGTTTGTCTTTGACTGTAACAGGTAGACTGTAACAGGTAAACTGTAACCTAAAGAAGCAGATGAAGATGAATGAAAACTTTAAGACATGAATGGAATTTCAGATTCCTTTTCATCCATCTTTTGTACAATATGATGGAATAGTGACCATTAAGAAAACATTTTCTTATTTCCATTTATATAAAAAACTCCAATCAGATATTTGATGGCAATGTCTGTTTTGACTGAGCAAATGTTGGTTTCAATATATGAATAGATCTTAGATCAGATCACCGCATTGTCTGTAATTTGGGGGAAAAAAAAAAGCTTTAATGACCTACAGGATCTTTTCATTAGCATTAAGACTTTTCTCATGAAAGGAATCTGTTTCTGTTATATCATGTTATTCTTTTTTTGGTACAATAATTGTCACAATATCCTCCTAAAACTGACCTTTGGAAGATTTACAGAAAAACGTCCCCCACTCCTTACTAAGCTAAACCAGTGTGCGTGATTAAAGCCACCTAATCAGGTTGCTACTATGACTTAGATGACCCTGCCTGCTCTCAGAAATGTCCTGGCTGCTGTAGCATGCCAGAAGGAAGAGCTGAGAAAAACTGAGACCCTGCTGCACTCTTTGAATAGTCATATAGTAGCTTACACACTTGAGGTCAACCTGATAGACCTTGCAGGTGGAAATGCTCACCAGTGTTATAAAGATTTTTGCATCCCCACATCAGAAAACACAGTAAGTACAGAATACCTCACCAGTTTCAATTTTAATGACTGCATAAATTTAACACAAATAGGTTTAGCATCAGTTTTGCTCCTTCTCCAACCACAAAACACCATTAAACAGTGATTGCCAAGCAATATTTTTCATTACCTCCAATAAACAAAATTATCCTTCTCCAAATGCTAAGCTTCAGAGAATTTCATGAGACTTGCATATATCCAAGTTTTCTGTTCCTTATTTGGCCAGCAAATCTCCACAGTAAAAGATCTGCTGCCTTTACCGAACAGAGCTGGAACACTGTCTTACCCTTTTCATATCATATTGGTTGAATCCCTAAACAACACAGAACAGCACCTCTGGGGAAAAAAAGCTGCACAGTATTTAGGCATATTGAGCTGTCCCTGAAGAGCCACTGCACAAGTTCAGGGTCTTCCTCAGAAGATGAAGGTTTTTCAGCCTCCCTTCGTATGTCATGTGCTGCAGTGCCCTGAATCTCTTAGTAGCCGGACTGGCTCTGGTTTGCCCATACCTGTACTGTAGCGTAGAACACGCACAAGGCTCCAGGCATGCTCTCCTGAGGGCCTGGCAGAAGAGGATTGCTGCCCTTCTTCTGCTTCTACACTCTTGCTAACACAACCTGCCATGTCATTGGCATTACTGATGTGTGGCATTGCTGACTGGCATTAATGATTCTGTGACCTGGTTTCAGGGCTGCTAAAATGCAGGATAGGAAAATATTCCAAACCCTGCTCTCAGTGAAGTAAGGATTTTAGCCCCAGCTCTTGAGTCCAACACCACTGTTCTTGACAGGGGCTCAAGAGACTCCTGCATCAAGAAGTACAGCTGCAGTACATCTTTGATTTGTTTTTGCTCCCTCTGTATACACATGGTGCTTTTGCTACATGTGCAAAGCAGCACAATAAAATTACAGTGGAGACAGTATAACCAAACACTGAAGGTCTGCTTATCTTCTAATCTCTTAAGTCTTATCTCTACTATACACACAGGGACCTCAGGGAAAACATTCTATTTCTTTGTGCTCAGCTCTCCATCTGTAGAATGAATATAACAGTGTCCCTTTCTTTCGTCTCATTTATTTCAGTTACAAAATTCACTGTCTCAGAATTGTTTCTATTCTGTAGCCTTACAAGGCATACTGGAATACAAGAATTAGAACAATAATTACTCAAGGCAAATGATAAAAACCAGGAAAATAGCCCCACACTGAGTGATTTTATTAAGTCTGAGCTAGATACCACATTGTGCTGGCCACCATTTTGATTAGCAGCACACTTATGTTCCTTTTGACCAATCTTTGATGAAACAAACATGTCCCTTTTTTCTCCCCTATGTATCCACTGGCATGCGTGATTTTGATGGAATGTCCTTTCTCAGAGAGCACAGATGCGTCTACAGTTCTACATGGCAAATTTCACTATGTGCAAAATGAAACTGTTTAACCTTGAAGTCCATCTTGCACAGTAAGTTTTTACTTGTAAATTACAGGAATAAGACACAATGAAGAAAGCAAATCTCACTGCCTATCACCTCCTGTTCTTTTACAATACATTCAGGTATTTGAAATAAATTTTTTGTTATAACCATTCTCATCCATTTCTTATACGTATATATTTGCAAGCGTATCTTTTGGGAGAACACAATTTTCATTTTGATGACTGATCTTGGAAAGAAACTTGAAATACATCTTTTGAAAAATATTTGTGATTTAATTGGAAAAAGAAAGAACTCAACCAAAAGTTTATGAAAATCAAATGTCCAAAAACGATGTTCAACAATAACATCAGATAAGAATTTTGGTCATATCTCACTACAGTCATCCCAACTCTCAGCCTTCTGAGAACATCAGATCATGAAATTCAACAAAGGTTGAGAGTATTCGAAGTTTGTCAGCCCCAGTGTAAACTTCTGTGTGATTTGGAAGGTTCATCCAAACTTTGTCTTTCTTGGTTTCCTCACCTAAAAAAGAAACACAAAAAGAATTCCTCAGGAAAAGTAGTCAGGTAATACAGTTCAACAAGACAATACAAAAGAAATAAACACACAAACCAAGCAAATGAATGTGCCGATGATTCTATTTATTTAGGGAAACAATAGCAGAAGAGTTTATCTAACCATCTACACAGCTAGTCTTCAAAACAGTTGATGCTGACTGTAAATCCAATAATATCTTAGCAGTTATGATACTACATAGAACAAGATCTGTATTTGTTAAAATGATAATTCACTCTTTTTTTTTTGTACCTGAATAATCTTGCCCCCACAAGAGAGGAAGATTACTTTACAAGCACAGGAATTTCAAAACAGAATTCTTTTTAGGCACATTAGAGGTTCAACGGTACATTCTCTTGCAGTTTCAAACTCCTGTAAAGCAATGGCTTTGAGGGGAGAATATGATCCTCCAGAATTAGGGGAAAACGTTCTAGTGTGCTTTTGAAGTAAATATCCAAGTTTGCCAAGTGCATCTGCTGCTTGCTAGAGTCTCTCAACTTGATTGCTTGAGCACACCCCCTATGCTAGAAATACAATTCTAGTATGTCTACATAAAACAAATTTCATTTTAATTGTACATGCAACTAGGAAAAAATATATAACCCTGACTTTATGACTGACAATGAACATGAAAATATGACTCGAAAGCTCTATGTACTACTGGCAAAAAAAAGGATTCTCTGCCTCCTCACCAGGTACTGGATAGAGAAGTCAATGGACTTAGAGCCAACACACCTAATGAGACAATTAGGCCTTCACAAGGTCCTTGTCTTTAATCTCATTGACTGAATGCTGGGGACGCATTTTGTGCTGTAACAGAGTGAAGTGTTCTCTTCTGCCTTCCCTTCTTCCTTGCATGACAGCACCATCTGTTTATAAATACATCACTGGAATGACAGTGCTCTGATGATGTACTAATATAATACATCATCAAAGTGCCATCAGTGATGATCTAATGATGTATTAGAAAGCTGTTTATCAAAACCCTGTTGCTTTGATGATGTATAGGTGCAATACATCACTGGAATGTCTTGCACTGGTGGCACTGTACTGATACAGACCTTGTGGGAAAAATGGGTCCTGTTAGGACTCAGAAAGAGAACAAAATGGAGACAGATACCGGAAAATGAAGGAAATAATATAAATCATTTGTAGATTCAACTGTTTAAGAGGAAGATTCAAAGGTAAGGAGAAAGGGACTTTGGTTTCAGAAACCTGAGTTTCTAGTGAAATTGCATTCATCAGCTGGAGACACAAAAGTTTAAGCACATTTAGAACATGTAAAGGGAATATCAAAAAAAGACCCAGTTTGTGTATATATATATATATATATATAACAGTTTTACAGATCTAAATTCCCCATTCTCTTCCACCCCTTCCTCTAATCCATTTCTGCAGTTGGATCAGAAAAGAAACAACTGGTTTTAGACTATGAGGTAGAATAAGGGTAATTTAACCAGAAAGCCTCACATGCCTCTTAAAGCTAGTTTTAGGTCACTTAATTTGAAAGATTGTGCATAGTTGTTTAGTGGTCTTTTCTCCCATCCCTCTCCCCATACTCTCCACAGTTATGAGTGGTCCTGCACTTGTAACTGCTATGCATTTCTTTGTTCACACAACACAGGGGTATTACACCAGAACTCTGCATTCAGCAAAGACAAGCTGAGATCACAAAATGTATCGGGGCTGTTTGGGATGGAGTCAGTTGTCTCTGGAGTGCTGCATCTTGCACTAAAACAGTGCTGGTAAGACACCACCCAATAAAACAGAGCAAGAAGATGGTGCTGGTCAAAGCTTAACCACACTTCCTTTCAGTTTTATTGCTGAGCACGATGTTAAATGGTGTGGAATATCTCTGATCAGTTCAAGCCAGCTGTCCTAGCTGTGACCCCTGGCAACTTCCTGTCCACACCCATCCTATCTGCTGGAGGGTGGCAGAGTGAGGAGCAGGTAAGGCCTTGACACTGTGTAAGCACTCTTCAGCAACAGATAAAATTCTGGTGTCTTAACAAGCCCTGGCCTGGTCACAAATCAGAAACACAGAACCACAGAAGATGACATGAATAAAATTAATTACATCCCAACCAGACCCTGTATATATAGAGATATGCACATACACACACACACACACACACGTATATTTCTAAGACGCCAGTCAGCTGCAGGTGCTGCAGCATTCAACACTGTATTAACACTGCATGGTGAAAACAGAGTCAACACAATAACCTTCCATAAAGGCTAGAGATTATCCCAAATTTTTTTTTGTTGGGTGATCTCTGAAGCAAACTGATCTTCAAGATTTTTAATGCACATTGCTATTCTTTATGTTTCATTTGAAATTCCAGGGAAGAGGCTGTGGATATGGCAGAGTCCACCTGCAGACAGGTCCGGCACAGCAGAGGCAGAACCAGGTTTCCTTCCTTTCACCACCATGCCTCAGCCCTGACCTTCAGGGTGTTTTCAAAGGAAAAAAAGACAAAAATATTTTCACAATAATATGGATCTTGGACACTGTGGTAAGTATCCATTCAGCAAAATTAAAATAAATTAATATTTATAATTATAAACATTAATGGAATTGAGTAAACATACTGAAACATAAACAGTGCTTTTCACTAGGAAAAAACACTGTATCATTAGGAGACTACATAACCTCATGACCATGACACTGAGCAGCGTTCAGACAATGTACAGCTCCCAGCTCTGGCACAAATTCCTGCTATGACCTTCAGCCATTTGAGGTCTGTATGCTTCACTCCATATTCACCCTTTTCCTCCCATTCCTCTGTGTCCATTTTGCCTTCCAGACAGGGACTATGCTTGTCTCATCGCACATCAAGTCCCCAGTTTCCACAATATTCCAATGCCAGCTGTAAATGGATTATCACAGAATAATGATCACAGAATGCCCCATTTAGGATTTTATCAAGTCAATGCAAATCAGTTTTGTCTTCCCCCCTGCTCCCTTCCCCTTTAAATGACTGAATGATTCCACTTGATTTTTGACCCCCAGTGGAGAAAAGACCAAGAAATGGTAGCTTGGCAGCCGCTTTAGGCAAATCCAGGCCACATCACATCAATGACAGGGTTCACTGGGACAAGAGACAAGCACACTCTTCTGCAACAGGACCACCAGCCATTTCTGTGCTGGGTTGCTATAAAACCAAAGATCAACTGTACATATGCAAACCAAACAGCATGTTAGATTTTCAGTATGTTCCCACATAAACAACATAGATGTTAAAAATTAAGAAACCAGTCTAAATTTTAGAAGTGATTAATTGTCATAGAATCATAGAATCGTTAGTGTTGGAAAGGACCTTAAGATCATCTAGTTCCAACACCCCTGCCATGGGCAGGGACACCTCACAGTAAACCATATCACCCAAGGCCTCGACCAACCTGGTCTTGAACACTGCCAGGGATGGAGCATTCACAACCTCCCTGGGCAACCCATTCCAGTGCCTCACCACCCTTACAGGAAAGAATTTCCTCCTTATATCCAATCTAAACTTCCCCTCTTTAAGTTTTAACCTGTTACCCCTTGTCCTGTCACTACAGTCTCTAATGAAGAGTCCCTCTCCAGCATCCCTATAGGCCCCCTTCAGATACTGCGAGGCTGCTATGAGGTCTCCAGGTAGCCTTCTCTTCTCCAGGCTCAACAGCTCCAACTTCCTCAGCCTGTCTTCATATGGGAGGTGCTCCAGCCCCCTGATCATCCTCGTGGCCATTCTCTGGACTTGCTCCAACAGTTCCATATCCTTTTTATGTTGAGGACACCAGAACTGCACACAATACTCCAGGTGAGGTCTCACAAGAGCAGAGTAGAGGGGCAGGATCCCGTCCTTTGACCTGCTGGTCATGCTCCTTTTGATGCAGTCCAGGATACGGTTGGCTTTCTGGGCTGCAAGCACACACTGAAGCCGGCTCACGTTCATTTTCTCATCAACCAGTACCCCCAAGTCCTTCTCCGCAGGGCAGCTCTGAATCTCTTCTCTGCCCAACCTGTAGCTATGCCTGGGATTGCTCCGACCCAGGTGTAGGACCTTGCACTTGTCATGGTTAAACTTCATGAGGTTGGCATCAGCCCACCTCACAAGCGTGTCAAGGTCCCTCTGAATGGCATTCCTTCCCTCCAGCGCATCAACCGAACCACACAGCTTGGTGTCATCGGCAAACTTGCTGAGGGCGCACTCAATCCCACTGTCCATGTCACCAACAAAGATGTTGAAAAAGATCGGTCCCAACACCGATCCCTTAGGGACGCCACTCGTTACTGGTCTTCAGCCGGACATTGAGCCGTTGACCACAACTCTTTGGGTGCAGCCATCCAGCCAGTTCTTTATCCACCGAGTGGTCCATCCATCAGATTGATGTCTCTCCAATTTAGAGACAAGGACGTCGTGTGGGACAGTGTCGAACGCTTTGCACAAGTCCAGGTAGATGACATCAACTGCTCTACCCCTGTCCATCAGTTCTGTAGCCCCATCACAGAAGGCCACCAAATTGGTCAGGCAGGATTTCCCCTTAGTGAAGCCATGCTGGCTGTCACCAAGCACCTTGTTGTTTTTCATGTGCCTTAGCATGCCTTCCAGGAGAATCTGCTCCAAGATTTTGCCAGGCACAGAGGTGAGACTGACTGGGCCGTAATTCCCTGGGTCATCCATTTTCTCCTTCTTGAAAATGGGGGTTATATTTCCCTTTTTCCAGTCACCCGGAACTTCACCTGACTGCCATGATTTTTCAAATATGATGGCCAGCGGCTTTGTAACTTCATTCACCAGCTCCTTCAGGACCCGCGGATGGATTTCATCAGGACCCATGGACTTGTGCACATTCAGATTTTTAAGATGGTCTCAAACCAGATTCTATCCTTCAGTGGGCCCAAGGTCTTCATTCTCACAGTCCCTGCCTTCCAAGACTTGAGTGGTGCAGCCAGAGCCTTTGGCAGTGAAGACTGAAGCAAAGAAGTCATTCAGAACCTCAGCTTTCTCCAAATCCTGTGTAGCCAGTTCTCCCGAGAGCTTCCTGAGGAAGCCTACATTCTCCCTAGTCTGTTTTTTATTTGCTATGTACCTGCAGAATCCTTTCTTGTTATCTTTAATACCCCTAGCTAAGTTTAATTCTAACTGGGCCTTAGCTTTCCTAACCTGGTCCCTAGCTTCTCAGACAATATCCCTGTACTCTTCCCATGCCACCTGTCCTTGCTTCCACTTATTATAAGCCTCTTTTTTCCTTTGAATTTTCCTCAGGAGCTCCTTATCCACCCAAGGAGGTCTCCTGGCCCTCCTGCTGCACTTCCTTCTGGTTGGGATGCAACAGTCCTGAGCTTGCAGCAGGTGATCCTTGAATATCAACCAACAGCCTTGAGCCCCTCTGCTCTCTAGGGCTGTATCCCATGGAACCTTCCGAAGCAGGTTCCTGAAGAGGCCGAAGTCTGCTCTTTTGAAGTCCAGGGCAGTGAGCTTGCTGCACGCTCCTCTCACTGTCCTGAGGATTTACCTTTTAGTCTCTGCTTTTTCTGATTTCTGATCAGGATATTACCACACTTCAAAACCTTTAAGGAACATGCCAGAGATACCCAGCTGTCAGAAATCACTTTAGTAAGTATACGAATGCAGAACCACCATTTTTTTAATATTAAACAAAAGCAAAGAATATTTCCAACAGATCTTGTCATTTTCTGTTTATGAACTATCTTGCAAAAGAGCTTTTCCCAACTTTGTCACTCAAAATTACCTGTTTTTCCTGCAAATTATTCTCTCTATAGACTGCTTGGTTACAAAGTGCAAGTAAATTACACAATCCTCTGCAATTTATTTAAATAGAATATACCATTTAGCATATGCATATTTGAAGTCCTTCGTGTGACAGCAAGGCACATAGATCATGCAATTGGGAAAAGCACGAACAAAAATGTCATGTCTTATGTATCCAACATACATTTTACGATCAAGTACACAATGCTAGCTACTTGCAGGTCAGTCTGTATCAGTAAAGATTTATTGTTTCAGGCTCAAATTTCCCACAGCCACTGCTCTTAGGCACTTAAGAAAGCCTGATTTTCAGAAGCAAAAGTAGTTTCCTTCCACAGCTTCTTGGAACATGACAATTTAGACATCAAAACCATAATGTTAAATATAAAAACTCAGGTCTTGCTGTTCAGAGGAAGTGAACACAGATCTGGAATTCTGGAAAGCTGAAATGCAAGTCTACACCCTTGGATGTAGAAATTCAGTTACTAAAATCCTTACCACGTCCTTAATCAAGTCTACTTTTAAACGACAGTGTTCAAGAGCCTTTGAAAAGGTAGTATCTTCTATTAATCCAGTTGCTTTAACGGAAAAAGAACTTTTAATTTCAGAGTCTCCCCATTAAGTTTGAAGTTTATCAGGTAGTTGCTATTTCAAATGTAAATGCTACCATTGAACAGGCTGTAGTATTGTACTAACCCAGCTGCAATACCAGAAGTTATTTGGAGAGGCCAGCACTACTGGGGTTTCATGGCACAAAGAAGTTTAGGCGTTTATATCTTATGCCCATCAAGAGTTTTCCAAAGACAGCATTTGCTTCTATTTCACCTAAAGGTGAAAGCTATAGACTATGGGGCCACCACAATCCATGTTAATAATCTCACTTTTGTGGCTGCTGACCCTAAAGAAGTCATTAAATGCCACAGAGGCTAGAACTGTAGAGAACTGTCATGACTTTATTCTAACAGCAGAAAAAGAACAATTACCTGGATGGAATGATTTATGTGTGACCTGCTGGAGGCCACCAAGCAGCTCTGAGCTAAACTGGAAGACAGAGAACCGAGCCAGGTGTCATAACAGTCTTGCTGGGACTCGGGATTCTCACAATGATTTTCACCTAGGGTCACCAACAAGATGAAAAGAATGATCACTTTTCTTAGAGAAAGTAGGTGTCTTTTGGTTTAACTCTTGGTTCTCTGACAGGGTATTTGATTTAAGAGATGTTTTGAAGATGCAGATTCCAGCAAGAGACACAGACTGAAGGTTGATGGGCAACTACTAGAGTTATGGCAACTTGCCTGAAGCAAACATCAGTTGCCCAAAGAAATGGCTTTCTCCCAGTGTCACCTGCTTTATCAGCATCCAGTACATAATCTTTCAAGTGCTGAAACTGGAGTATTAGCAGAAGGAAGACAGCCAGTTGTTAAGCCAAGACCTTGAGACTTTTTTCTACCACGCTGTGCCTGAACAGAAATCCTGATCATTGTGCAGCCTAAAGATTTCTGTATGTTGACTACCATCAGAACTGTGCGAGATTTCCATTTCAGTGCTCCCTCTGAACATCCAGAGCATCAGAAGGCCTCAGACACTTTTTGAAATCAGATCCACACCACTACGGCTTTAAAACCATGAAGAATTCAATCTTACAACAACTGGTTTACAGGGAGGCCCCGAGACTGGGCTGTTCTGAAGGGACAGTAGAAGAACAAGCCCTTATGGGAAGATAACCAGCCACTGCACTCCTGAAACCAGGGGCCAAGCTAACAGTGCAGCAAGTGACACCATGAATGTCAACCAGGATTTCTGCAAATGCAGCAAAACATCTGATTGCATGTAAACATCTGCCTAAAACTGCAACATTCAAATTGTGGTTATTCCACATCAGCCAGAATCCTTGGAAAAGTTGGAACCATTATATAGTGAAACAAGAGATCTCTGGAACACCAGTGAGTGCCACTCGCTAACAAAGCAACGAGCTAACCAAAGCTCCAGTGGTTTGAGCTCCCTGACCATTAAACTAAGCCATGATTAGTTAGAGTGCCTAATGTTTTGTTGGCGATTTCCTAGAGACCAGAGCTTAAAGAAGGAATGAAGTTTTAGTTAAACAAAAGGAAAACAGCCAAGCTGAAGGCAACATGTGTAGAACAGCTTTGCAAGCTTATTTTTTCCTTTCAGAAAAATGCAGAGGCATACAACTTCCCATACCATAAAAATCAATGATTTACCACCTCATTTCATTCTTAATTTAATGGTTCTGTTCATTCATAAAATGGAAATACTACAAGGTAAAACATGGACTGAAATTTAAACACCTCATTAGAGTTACGTATGATTTTGTCTACCAAATATATTGCTTTGTCAATGAAACAAGGTGGTTTATGCAAGATCTCTACCAGGCTGTTGCTTTACAGTTATTTTGGAGTCAATTTTACTGTGTAGTTCACTGATCTATGTGTATATAATTTGGTTTATGTGGAGCACATTCTACAATATTATAATGATTCATGAGGTATTTGTATTGATTACACTTTACCAAAAAGTCAAAATTAAATTAATCATAGCAAAAAGAGACCAAGTGCAATCTTTAGTTTTCTTCATAGAAAAACTTCCTGAAATGAGATACGATCCAGAAACACACTCACTTTTCACATTTCAGTTTTGCTTGAAAAAATTTGATTGCTGAAAATATTTGATCAATACTTGTCAGTTCTGATTTGTCATTTCTCAACAGTTGCAGTTAAAATACATTGTAATACAGAACTGAAAACTACCAAGGTAATTAAGTGGATGCATCTAATCCATAAATGTACTATGAACAAAATGAATTATTGGGTTTCTAATCCTTTGAAGATACAAATTAAATTATTAAAGCAAATCTGGATTTAATGAATGCAGAAAACAGGTTGACTTCTATCAAATTAGCTTTCTTATGTTCAAACTACACCTTCCTCTAAATTTCTCAGCAACTTTCCATTTAACCAAATGCCTGTCTAAATTTGAAAGATCATGCCAACCTGGATTTTTACACCCAGGAAGAAGCCATGATGAAATGCGTCATCAAGCCTCCATTCAATCATAAAAAAGCTTTCTAGTAACCGCTAAATAATCACCTGACTTACATAGCTCTGTCCACTGGCAAAACAATTAGAGTGGTGGGGCAGGTGCAGGCACAGCAGGCAGAGCAGAATATCAGAGAAGATTAGATCATTGCCCCATAGCAAAATCTCTCCTTACAGAAAGGGAGAAAGGGTAAATTCAGCATCAACCACAGAAGCCTTGCCCTACTGCTTAACAAAGCGAAGTTCACGCATTCACTAAGGTTTCGACAGAGCTCTGCCAAGTCATCCTCTTTGTCTGCCTTGGCATTTTTGTCCTCAGATAAGGCAAGCTGTTGTCATACAGTTCAGTATTCCTTTACTATGCATCTGCAAAGGGTGCAGAGGAACAAACCTGTCATCACATTAGGACATATGCTGGGAGAGAGTAAGATGCAAACAAGGTAAGGTGAAGGGCTTTTGCTACCCAAGAGATTACAGATTAAATTTTAGCAAGAGTATTGGTCAGTGTCCCAGCATGCCCTACCCCAAGCAAAAATAAATCCATAAAACCCCCAAAGGAACATACATCAGAAGCAGGCTAATTTTTTCCAGGATTTATATTGCAAGTCCAGTAGTGAGGCAAATCAACTGAAACAGCTGGTTCCAGGATAACAGAAGTTTGAAGTCACACAGACAATAAACCAGAAGACCCATTTTCAGCCTGTGCCCTCCTCCCCTAAATTCCTGTGCTCCCAGTCTGCTCTCTCGGCATTCTCCAAGACCGTCTCTCAAGGGGCAGGGCAAACTAGGCTATCTCTCCTACACCAAGTTCACCAACAAGAGTCAGTGTCAGGGGCTGCATTCGTCTGTCCCTGTTTTCTCCCTGTCCTCCACCTCTGTGCTTGCCCTGCCCTCAGGGGAAAGGCTTCAGGAATAGCAAGAGCTTGAACCCACTCCATCAGCAAAAAGACACAGCTAACACACACATATATATAGATATACACACACATAATAATGCCACCTAGAACACAGCCCCACTATCTCCATAAAGATACATAAAACTGAAGAAGAAATAAAGGATATAATAAAAAATCATGTGCTGACTATATTTCCAAAGCTCCATTTTCACCTCTTTAATGGAGAGTTGCCAAACTTTTCCACAGCTTTCTCCAGATTAACAGAAAACTGGAATGTCAGTAGTTGAACCTCCAAAATATGTTTATCTAGTTAGGATTGTGCAGTAACAAGGTCATGTTAAATTTGTTTTGCTAGGAGCATTTGTTCTACTGAAAAATAATACGGCAAGCTTATATTTGCAACTATAATAAAAGCAATAATAATGCTGACAAGTTCCTCCTGTTTCGCTTTTCATAAATTGGAATCTCTGTTAGCCTATCTGAATTAGATTACGTTCTATTTGAGACCTTTTTGTAAAAGCAATACAATTAACTGCTAAATCGATAAATGAGAGATGATAAACTTTTTAATACAAAAAGCATTGTAAACCAATATTACTGGTATGCATTATGGAACAACACTTTTTGTCATAAAAATCAACATAAATCTAAAGTTTCTAAGTGTCGCAAATTAATCCATATATTTATGTAGAATAATTTTTACTGAAAATGTACTTAACAGAAACCAATACAGCTTTCTGACATAACAGTATATTACACCTGTAAATCGATGTCGCTTCTTTACTGTGTAATTTAATAACATCAAACAATGAGATTTTTATGCAAAATCCTATTTTACCCTTAATATGATCTGTTACAAATAAACATTGATCCATCCAGAAAGACCCTGGCTACTAACATGGGCAGCACTAAACACACGTTTAAAATCTGCTTTACAGACAAAGGCATCCTGCACATGATTCCTATTCAGCCGTGGTATCTTCCTCCAGTCCTACTCCTTACTTTGGGATTCAGATGTCCTTTGGATTAGCCATCTACTGAGCTTCTTTTCTAATTGACTTTCCATAATACTGGAAATGTTACAGCTGGAAAAATGCTATAGCAAAAGTCACCAGGCAAAGCAAAAAACAAAGCAAAACAATGTTCGTGTCTCACAGATAAGAAAAAACAACCAACCCCTGAGCAGCCTTAAAATTCTGACACATCGATCCACTGAGTAGCATAACAGTAAAATAGATACAAGAACTACAGAAGTGTTAGAAACAAACTCCACTCTCAAAGGTTAAGACCACATCCATTAGAAGGAAGTATCTTTCCTATTCCTGCTTCATCTCAACCCCATCTGACATGTAACTTTGAAAACGCAGCAAACTCATTAAAAACAAAGCAACCATGGGCATGGCTGGTGGGTTATGATCTACATAGTTATACAAAGTTCGTCCCAGATAAATTAACCTTAACAATTCATTTCAACTACTGCAGGAGACAGTGGGATCTAATCTCAGACAGACACACCTGATGATACTTCTGTATGATATGGCAATAATTTTTAATGTAAGATATATGCCTGTGGCCTTGGTTTTACAAGCCTACAAGACTTCTACAGCTCCTTGTCTCAGTTCACAAGTACTCACCCAGCAAGTTACCTATGGCTTCCAAAGAAAGGTCTTGTCTTTCACCAAACAAGGAGCTGCTCTAACTATAGTTCAGTGAGTGGTCATGCTCCTTGTCCAAGAGTCCACCGTGATACATTTCAAGTGAGACAAAGTGACTCCATGTCCAGACGGAAATTCAGGAAGTAATACGTTTGTATGCATGGAGTAAACAAGGCTGAAATATTGTGATTTGGTTTTTCTGCCAAAAAACCAGTAGCTGGAAATAACAGTTTTGCTAGTTTTGTCTATAACTGAACACCCAAAGGTTTAAAACAAATTACACAGCATCCACTGGTTTCAATTTCCCAGCTGAAGTGATCATTAATATGGGACCTCTTCCTCCTGTAAATTTGGGATTATCTCCAATGTTTTCTAAACCCATTCTTAGACTTCACTCTTTCATTCCTGATTTATGGTTTCAAAATTGCTAATGTAAGTAATGAAGCAGTGCAATAACAATAAAGAAGTTCTTCTTGCCAGAGCAAACACCTAAGCCTAATTAATGACATTAGCTTTTAGTGACATGAAAATGAAATTCTGATTTCTAGCAGCACTCTAGTGTGTGAGTGGTGGGGACAATTTATCATGGAAGAGGAAAAAATGGTACATGCTGTCACATCATGTATCATAGAAGTATCAAAATTGCTATGGAAACTGTGCACTTTTTATAGAGTAGGCACATAAAATTCACATAGTATGTCAGAGAATAAGTTATTACTGTCCTGAGGCTGTAATAAGATCTACACCCTTATTAGTGAAAGGATTTGACAGATTTTGTTTATAATGAACACTTGTAGCCAATGAGTTTGAGTCAAAGTCACCCTATTTTGACCCATCCACTTGCATTTAGGTTTCTGTCCCCCTTAGATGCAGGGAGAGAGCAGACTAATATAATTTCCAATGGTTATTAGATTCCATTATAGTCACCTGTGAGACAACAGGGCAATTGGCTGCATCCAGGTACCATGTTCAAAATTATGAGGAGGAAATACCTTCTTAGCCTTAGATTTTTTTCTTGTATTATACAAACCTACTCTTAGCATCAGTCTGTTTTGTTTACAATTTGTTGTTGAAGGCAGAGTAGATAAAAATCTGGGATTTATTTGATAAGACTGCAAATAGATAAATCTAGCTTTTAACAGAAAACTGTTTAAAGTATTTCCTGTGAATAGCCTAAACACTGCAGCCCTTTGCCTCCCTGATCTGTGTGTGATATGTTTCTCACTGATTGACAGCATCTCTAATGGGTTAGGTTGGAGAAAAATGAGCTTGTTTAGGAGAGCAAAAGACACTACAATTAGGTTTTGCAGTCCAGTGATACAGTGACTGGTAAAAGAAAGCAAAGTGGAGGAAAATGGCTGCACAAGTAACACCCTAGGGTGCAGAGGTACATTTATCACCTTGTTTTATATGACGCATTGGATCATTGTTGATGTAGATTGTCAGCATCAATGTCAGTGAAAGCAATTCCACAAGTAAAAGAGTTTGTATTAAAAGACTCTCCACCAGGAGAAAATTCACATGATTACTTTATAAATAAGCAACCTACAAGATGGAGCAAAGCACGTAAGTGTTTATTAAAGACCAGTTTTTCTATTTTGTTCTAAATGCTGGCTCCTGTTTACTGAGGACAGGTAGGCACACAGCAATCAGACCAAAACCTTGGCAAATAATACAGTCATTAAGAAAAGCCAATGTAAAATAAATACACTACAACAACAATCAAGGATAAACTCAGAAGTGTGCAGTGGGAAGAGTAGGTCTATTCTATCTGTAAACACATTATACATTACACTGTTTTACAGCAGTCCATTACTATTAAACTGCATCATATTGATTAGCAAGAGTCTGAGTTCATATATAGGATCTTCAAATGAAATGGGAAACAACTCTTGGAAGTCAGAATTCTATAAATGATTACTAACTCCTACAAATAACCCCTCATCATCAACTATAGGGTGCCGGGACATCTAGGCCATGTTTTGCCCAGCAAAGTTGGACCAGATTATCCTGGAGGACCCTTCTGTAGAGCGAAGGTGGACACATCCACCCCCAGCCACACACTCATTGAGCAATGCCCCGTTTCACACCTATCTGCTATCAGGAACTGCAGGGTACTGTTTTCTGTGCTCCCCACTCACAGCACCACCAGAACTCACCTATATAATAGTCTGTCACATTCCTCCTTATAACATCATGAAAGGCTACATCTTTACCTCCTCTTTGTTAAAACCTCAACCTACTGCCATCTCCCCTCTAAGGCATGAGGAGGGTTATGTCTTTTGCCTAAAAGGGCTTCATGACAGTGAAATGGAATGTTCTGAAGCTATTTTATCCAAAGTCACGTTATGATTACGTGCACAAGTCCATGGGTCCTAATGAAATCCATCCGTGGGTCCTGAAGAAGTTGGTGAATGAAGTTGCTAAGCCACTGGCCATCATATTTGAAAAATCATGGCACTCAGGTGAAGTTCCCGATGACTGGAAAAAGGGGAATATAACCCCCATTTTCAAGAAGGGGAAAATGGATGACCCGGGGAATTACAGACCAGTCAGTCTCACCTCTGTGAGGTGAGATTCTCCTGGAATTCTCCTGGAAGGCATGCTAAGGCACATGAAAATCAACAAGGTGCTTGGTGACAACCAGCATGGCTTCACTAAGGGGAAATCCTACCTGACCAATTTGGTGGCTTTCTATGATGGGGCTACAGAACTGATGGACAGGGGTAGAGCAGCTGACGTCACCTACTGGACTTTTGGACACTGTCCCACACGACATCCTTGTCTCTAAAATGGAGAGACATCAATTTGATGGATGAACCACTCGGTGGATAAAGAACTGGCTGGATGGCCACACACAAAGAGTTGTGGTCAACGGATCAATGTCCAGCTGGAGACCAGTAACGAGTGGGGTCCCTCAAGGATTGGTGTTGGGACCGGTCTTGTTCAACATCTTTGTTGGTGACATGGACAGTGGGATTGAGTGTGCCCTCAGCAAGTTTGCCGATGACACCAAGCTGTGTGGTTCAGTTGGTACGCTGGAGGGAAGGAATGCCATCCAGAGGGACCTTGACACACTTGTGAGGTGGGCTGATGCCAACCTCATGAAGTTTAACCATGACAAGTGCAAGGTCCTACACCTGGGTCGGAGCAATCCCAGGCACAGCTACAGGTTGGGCAGAGAAGAGATTCAGAGCTGCCCTGCAGAGAAGGACTTGGGGGTACTGGTTGATGAGAAAATGAACGTGAGCCGGCTTCAGTGTGTGCTTGCAGCCCAGAAAGCCAACCGTATCCTGGGCTGCATCAAAAGGAGCATGACCAGCAGGTCAAAGGACGTGATCCTGCCCCTCTACTCTGCTCTTGTGAGACCTCACCTGGAGTATTGTGTGCAGTTCTGGTGTCCTCAACATAAAAAGGACATGGAACTGTTGGAACAAGTCCAGAGGAGGGCCACAAGGATGATCAGGGGACTGGAGCACCTCCTGTATGAAGACAGGCTGAGGAAGTTGGGGCTGTTGAGCCTGGAGAAGAGAAGGCTGCCTGGAGACCTCATAGCAGCCTTCCAGTATCTGAAGGGGGCCTATAGGGATGCTGGGGAGGGACTCTTCATTAGAGACTGTAGTGACAGGACAAGGGGTAATGGGCTCAAACTTAAAGAGGGGAAGTTTAGATTGGATGTAAGGGGGAAATTCTTTCCTGTTAGGGTGGTGAGGCACTGGAATGGGTTGCCCAGGGAGGTTGTGAATGCTCCATCCCTGGCAGTGTTCAAGGCCAGGCTGGACGAAGCCTTGGGTGATATGGTTTAGTGTGAGGTGGCACTGCCCATGGCAGGGGTGTTGGAACTAGATGATCTTAAGGTCCTTTCCAAGTGTAACTATTCTATGATTCTATTCTATGATTATCAGAAGGGCCCAACTACCCAGAAGCAGCAGGCCTCTCCCACCTGCTTCATGCCACACTGAGCCTGGCCAAAGCACCACAGCTGATCTCTCTACCTTCCAGTGCGGGAACATCCAGGGCACAGGTTTCCGTAACACCTGGGGAGAAAAGGGGTAAACACATGTGCATACCCACATCCCTTGAGTTCAGAACTTGGGAGCTCTTCCTCAAACCTCCACCTGCACACCTGAAGAAGTGTAACTGTATTAATGAGAAAGGACTGACTTGCTTTGACCATGCAGTCATTAAAATTTCCAGTGGGTGAGGATATCGCCTGTGCCCATATAAAGACAAAAAAAGTTTTCATATTTCAACAAACTTTTGCTATTGAATTCTGAAAACTTATCTTATTTTCCATTAGCTATGTAAAAAAAAGCAACTTTTTAGAAAAACTGTTTTGCTTCAATTTCATTTTAAGGATTTTAATTTTTATGAATGTCATACTTGCATGTATCTATATCCTCTATTAAATGCACAGCATACACTTTTCAACATATTTCAGGAAATTTAATGAGTTTAATAAACTTAAAGGGATGTTATGTCTGTTCACTCCGTAAAGATTGTTTATTTCACGAAATAAACTATTTTGAAATGAGTAATATGACTTTTAGAGTTATGACTATCTCATTCAATTAGTTTCTGTAATTACTGTCATTCCACACAGTATATGCAGTACTAAAGGAGAAAATACATTTTCAGGAATTACAGTGTAGGTGTACAACAGTTATTGTTAATGAGCCATAAACTTTAGTCGCCTGCTCTCTAAATTCATGCCAGTGTAATGTAATTTGGCAAAATAAGTTGACAGTTACAGTTGGACAAATAATGTTGTATTTGAATATTTTCTGAGATTGTTCATACAATTTATTCTTCTATATTTCAGAACATCATCCTAGTTTTAAAAAACATGTTGCAATAGTGAGATCTGAATCTCAAGTGAGATCTGAAAAGTACTGAATTCTCATTGCTCAGTTACATGCTACCTGAACTATACACAGGGAATTGATAAGACATCTTTACCTCTACCTAGTTTCGCATTATCTCACTTTCAAAGAGATACTTAGAATAAATTAAATTTAATCCTGATCTTCACAACGCATTGACTTACTTTTCATCATCAAGTAGCACAGATGAGGAGCAGATCTACAAATGAAGCAGTCAGTACTGAGGCCACACAGCAGTGTGTTTGTGGGTAAAACTCAGAACTACCTTTAGTCTAATCCCATGCACTGTGGTGCAATACACATGCTCCTAGAGAGTATCTTCCAGTAAAGGTCCATTTGTAAGGTACCCAAATCATGAGTGCACTAAAGCAGAACTCCCTAAGGAAAAAGCTGGGAGATTTCCTTCATAACAGTAGTGGAGCTGCACAGTTAGTGGCCCAACTCAAAGTGCTTCATGTTGATGAACAAAATAATTTTGACTCACAGTCTCAAAATGTCTGAGAACAGGTTTTGGTGCCAGTGCTTCCCTCCCACAATATGAGGGTCCCCATGCTTGGAATATGGTATCTGGGGTGGTGGAGAAGGAGTAGGGCAAGGAAAGATTTAGTAATAGTTCAGTAAACATCGGTACAGGCACATTTCTGATAAATGATTTCTCCCTTGGAGTTCATGTTACCCAGTGCCCTGCAGTTGGGAGCATTCCCCACATCACAAGATCAAGTTTGCTCTATTTCCCTTAGGCAGGCAACACGCAAGCCTGTCAGACAGTGGATGGGGAGTCTTACAAAGAAAGAGGCAAAAACTGATTGCAACTATCATCATTTGCATTCTGCCCATAAAGCAGGTAAATAATAACAATGAATGTTCTTTATACAGAAGAAGTTTGGAATTGTCTGAACAACCTCCAGAGCCTGACAATGAACAGCCAGACTCAATACGCTGATGAATGTGCCTGATGTATTGCGAATAGCTGTTGTTCTGTTATGCACAGATCATGATAGAATATTCATCATCTAAAAAAGAAGAAAAATGTAAATAATCAGACTGCTGCCATATCACTCCAAGGAAAAAACTCTGATCAGTACTTTCTTCGCTTGAAGATGAAGAAATCACTTTTGACAATTTAAAATTAGTAAAGGACCACCACCATATTCTCTATTTTGCTATATGAATTCAAGTTACATTTTTTCATTGCTATACACCTTTATGCATGGCATACCTGAGGCTTAAATTCAATAGAAGCTAATTTTCACTGGATCTTTCACCCTCTGAATATTACAACAGCAAGAAACATGGTTAGCACTGTAATCATTATATCCTGTCCACGTTCAAGTTCCTCTGAAAAGCCCCCTGCTTCTCACAGTTAGTTGGTTCCTCACCACAAATGATTTTCTGTCTCCTCAGGTTGTGACAAAGTAGAATAAAAGCCACTTTTCCAACACATGAAATGTACTTTGCATGCTACCCAAAGAAATGAAGGCACATAACCTAGCAGCAGTATTACAGAACAGGCAAGGGCAGGCAAACAAAGATTGTCAAAAGTAATCAACTGATTTAGAATGACTTGTTTCTTGTGTTTATGATGTAGGTCACATCCCAGCTTCTGAGGATGGATACTCAGCTATCCTTGCTAATCAAGTTAGCAAAATCAGCTATCACTTTTAAAAAGCTTGGTCATAATGTACATATTTATATATTTATGTGAGACCTTCCCTTAACTGAATCCACTTGCTCTCCTGGCTTTTATGAAGATTGCTAAGTTGGTATCAGAAATCATCAAACTAGTTGGGGTAAGGCAAAGGGAAATGTCAAACAATTTACATGGCTACACTTTCTGTGGCTCCTCAGCATTTCAAAATCTGGAGTTTGGGCTTTGTTTAAATTGAATGATTGACAGAGTAAGATTAAATTTCTATGCTTTTAGAATTTATTAAAAAAAAAAGAATGTAAGTTGGAACATTTTTGGCTTTATCACGAGGTAGCTAGATCATTCCATTAAAATGGATATATTTTGCCAGATATTACACAGTTTCAAAATGATAACTTTTTAATGTACCCATTACTGTCTTTTAGGCAACTGTTAAATCATTCAGTAGCTTTACCTGGAAGGACAAAAAAACCAAGCTGTAGTTCCAGATACTGTGTCTAAAGCAAAAAAGATTTGGCTCTTCCCAGCTTTATTCAAAACTAGGGTGTCCATCAAGAAGGGAGATGATTGAATAGGAAATGTGAGATACGTGTTTGTGATAGATGTTTCTTGTATGATATTTAAGCTACCCTGTTATCAATAGGCCAACATCTCAACCTTCAGAACAGAGGTAATAAAAGCACATCTGATTTAATTTACGATTATCACATAAGGAGCTCCTAAACCCTCCTGCTGATTTCCATCCTATTCACGTGAAGCACAGACTATTCAGTCTATTTGCATTTCTGTGAGACTTGCACTTTGGGCATCTTGTAGGTTCAACTTAATTGCTTTTTTCTACCCAATCCTACCTTTTGCAATAGCATTTAGCATCAGTAACCCTACACACACAGTACAGTATTATAGTGCCTAATTTATTTTACATGATACAGTGGTACAAGATAAATGTTTTAATCAATTATCTATATAAACACATTCTTCAGCAGAGCCCCAGCTATTTCGGAATTGTTTAGCCAGTTGCCATTAACAAATTCAATATCAAAATTAGCATCCAAGGACTCCAGAGATCATACCAAGAAAGACAAAAATGAGAGAAAACCCCAGTGAAACCTCATTCTGCTTAATTAATAATATCTTGCAGTTTAATTGCAGAGCTAGCTTACAGAGAAGCAATAATGCAAGCAGCACTTTTCCACTTCACACATCAGACATCCACATTCAAAGTAACAAAATGCAGGACTCATGGCATTAGTATTTGTTAACTTCCAGATACCTTCCAACCAAGTGTGCAGTAAGCACACAGCCAACAACTTTCAGGCTACAAACTAGACTGATTATCTTTTTCCACCAATACCACTGTTTCTACTGAGATGTATTTGGTGGCTTGCCTGGACTATAATTTGAGCATGTTCCAGAGAAGTCTCCTTTAGAATCTCTACTGCAAGATCTGTTCACTTTTAAGTTTTACTTTCTTTGGGAGTAATTGCTATGCCATAAGATACACAAAAAAAGCAAAAAAAGCATTTCTGGGTGCTTATAAAGCACCCTTTTAAGTCCTTCCATACTTTTCTACTGCAAGCTATCAGAGATAACAAATGACACATTTAGAGGATGATTGAACACTCTACAAATGTTAATAGTGGAGGAGCATATAGTTGCTCAGCACAGCTGGCATTGTAATTGAGATGTATTTGAAAGTTTCTTGGTATTCAGCAGTCCCGACTTTCACAGGAGGACAGCATTTAGCAAATGCTGTTGTACCAAACACCCATGCAAGAGCAAGGTTAACAGAAGGCTTTGTTCAGTACTCTCTCCCCTGTAACTATGGCATAACAATAAAATCATAGAGCAAGATAGTTCTCTCCCACCCTCCAAATCACTCATACTGCTGTAACGCCTGGAAGCCCTAACATGAGGATCAGGACTTACTGAGAATGGAGAAATACCAAAGACCTGCTGCCTAAAAGTCAGTCTCATTTTCTCTCCTCCCTACCAGTTTCTACTAGAACCCAAGGCTGACAAATTTTGCCCAAAGTACCTAGAGGTGCCAAGAAAAGTTGGTTAAACCTCTTGGAGGAGCAGCCAGTTGAGACATTAGAGAGAAACACTTTCCCACTACCCCCCATCCTTCCCTTTCTTTTCAGCTACCTCTTGAGTAAATTAAAATACCTCTCGCACTGGCAGGTTACATCTGACCCTGCTTTCTTTAAGGGCCAATCAGGTAAAGTAGAACTCAGCAGGCTAGAAAGTGGGAGGAGAGAGCTTTGGGATCTTAATTTACACTGGGCCTGTAATCCCCAACATGCCACATATGACAGAGAAGGGAAGGATGGCAGATGTTCTTCTAAACCACAGGCTGAAGTAGCAGCTGCTGAGGGGTTCTGCTACACCCAGGGGGCAAAGATTTTTCTCCAAGCCCATTCCCTGCTTGCTTTCATGCCCTACTCTAGGGAAAAATGCAAGCAGCAGTGGAAGGGAAGCTTCTACAGCTTGTGAGGAAGCAAAAGAATCATGAACTTCCCATACTGCACCTGTAACAAAGTCAGGGTGAAAATGCCCACTTTGTAATTTGTCCTTCCATAATTCTTTATAATTCAGTAAATTGATTAAGCTATAATTCAGTAAGCAGTGTGACTGAAAATGCACCAGTACTGCTTTTAAGTGCTCAGCTCCTCTTTAAGGATTCAGATTGGAAACATCACAATTTGCTTTAAAGAGCAAAAAATCTGAGTTCCCCTCTCTAGCATGTCACAAATCTTCATCTGTAATAATTTGTGTTATTTGCCAAAGATCAGTTTTCAGTCATTCATTTTGACAGTAGACAAACTGGAGAGAGGGCAGTGAATTAATATAAATGAATGGATCACATTCTGTGTGCCTAAAGGACTGAGCTCCTAAAAACAAATTAATTTTCATCTAACGAAGCTTATGTATGAGGTTTTTTCCCCTCAACACCATGTCCCCTCCAATTTCTACCACTTTAAGCTTTACCTTCTCATACAAGATCTCTTACAAGTTTTTTATCAACTCTCTGGTGCACATTTATACAGAATAATGAATATACCATGTTAAATACAAGTGCCTCAACAAACAGAAGCTCTTGTCAACTAAAGGTGCATCTATACGTAAATATATCCACAAAGGAATAGTGTAGCATCTGGGAACCTAGATTAAAAATAAAGAGATCAAAAAAAATGGGCCCCATTGAATTGCGAGAGTGAAAATGCAGTTGGGCCCTACCTCAGGCATAGCTGGCTTCCAAGAGAGTTCGGTGTGAGCCTAGGTACAATTTCAGAACAGAGACCTGGGCTGGTGTAGGTTTTTGTACACACCCAGGAAGTTCCAGGAAGCAGAATGCCAATACACAGAATTGTCAGCACATCAAAGGCATTATATTTATCAAACCCTGCCACAGCACATTTACTAGCTGTATGATGGATGTTGTTGTAGCAAGCAAGGAACACTTTGATGTACGTGGCCTTCTTTGATTAATGAGGGCCCTTGCTGAGAAGCTGCAGATGGAGTAAATTACTCTTTTCGAAAATGGCTGATTTGCACTATTGTACTAATTATGTCACAAGCTCAGAGTCGGTTCCAGACTCCGTCATCCCAAACGAAAGAAATAAAAAGTCACGTATACAAGTCATGCTTTTGTCACACACATGCATCAGCTCACGATCCTAATTAAATTAAGAGTTTCTTTCTGTCTGCAGAGAGCACTGACAAGTATTTCCTCCCTCCACTGGAATTTTCCAAAAATCCAGTGTTTAGCAACAAATTTGTTTCTCTGAAATGAATGCAATATTTTTGATAAATCCTGTTGTATTTTTTTAAGAACAGTATAAGAGCTCTGAAAATATTTTAATTCTTCACACACAAAAAAAAGGCAGACAGAATCACAAAGCACAAAGTGTGCCTCTTAAAAGCATTTTCTAGATTAATTCTAACAGCTAGGAAAACACTACAAAAGTGAAGTTATTCCATTAGCTTCAATTCTCTAAGTATGTGGTGCCTTAAGCAATTTATCCACTTAGTTTTAACAACAACAAAAGTGTTTCTTTTACAGCATTAAAGCAGTTACTTTCTTAAAATTTTGAACAGTAAATATTTTATCATGTTAATTAAGTATGTCTGCAGACTCCAACTTGTTACTGCAGATGGCAGAACCAGCACTTTCCCTAGGATCATACTGAGTGCACAGATCCAACTCTGATTTTTACCACTGGACATATAAGCAAAATGAAAGACAACAGAAAACCTGTGCTCCTTCCCGTGGGTGACCCTCCACCGAGGACAAAATGATTTCTTAAGTGCACTTTCTGTTAGGAAGTTCAGATTTAATCCAACTTCGGTTTCATAATTCAATACTTGTACACAACACCGTCTGCTGTAGTTGCATGACAGCATATGAATTCCAAAAGAGAAAAAGCACTAGCCCACATTAACCCTATGGCTTAGGCGATGAAACATCACTAGACACCCTGCCATCACAAATCAAGCTAAAGCTTGAAAAGCCTTCTCAAATTTGCATGTGAAACATTCAGGTGAGTGAATCACACAGTCATAGAATCAACTGGAAGAGACCTTTAAGACCATCAAGTCCAACCATTATACCAGCACTGCCAAGGCCACCACTAAACCATGTCACTGAGGGCCACATCTACACAGTTTCTGAACACTTCAGGGATGGTGATTCCACCACTGCCTTGGGCAGTCTGTTCCAATGCCTGACCACCTTTTGGTGAAAAAAGTGTTCCTAATATCCAGTCTAAACCTACCCTGGTGCAGCTTGAGGCTTTTTCCTCTGTCACTTGTTACGTGGGAGAAGAGACCAACACCCACCTCACTACAACCTCCCCCCTCTGAGCCTTCTCTTCTCCACACTAAACACCCCCAGTTCCCTCAGCTGTTCCTCATCAGACTTGTGCTCCAGGATGCTGGAAGAGCCTTCAAGAAGGTCTCTTCAGACAGCAAAACCAAGGCTTCTGCAACCCTCCCCATTCTGCCTGTAGAGCCAGTAATTCTTGCAGGGACCAAGACTCTGTAGCTCAATGTTTTGTGTTAACTAAACAAAGAGGCTTGCACCTGACACAGATTTGGTTTTACCTCTATAGCACCTACGAGGCTTCCACTGACTAGGCCAGTTCACAGAGGTCTGAACCACAACTGAGGGGTGCAATGTGTTTAAATAGAAAGATATTCCTGGGCAATGTCCAGTGTTTAGGAAATGACAGATTTCAAGTACATTGTGCATATGCTTATTCTGAGAGAAATCAGCCACAATACCATTCTTCTCTAGAGATTTCTACAGAGATTTCTGAATTGCTGCAAGGAAGAGAAAGAAAACAGATTCTGTGACAGGTACAGTTCCCAGATCAATAACATGCCTTTCCATTTTTTTTCCCACCGCAGCCTTTTATTGAAAGCAAGTTCTCCAGGTATATAAAATGCTAGTAACTTTCCTGAAAACATAATCGTGAATACCTGCACTGTCAATAAGACATCCAAAGTTAGGCATTTCCAAACTACTAAGAAAGTAGCAAGTTACAACTTAGAGAGCTTCTCTGAAAAGTCATTTCTCTTGCCAGAGAACAAGCTAGAAAAGCTTTTTCTGTCATAGCAAAACTGGATGTGATAGTAATATCCATAAGGGAAAATTACAGGGGGAAGGAGTTGAGGAGAAAGACATTCAGATCTTTGACAAGTCTCCCTGGACATGCTTTAGAAAGGGTAGGAGCTCGCTCTGGGAAACTGGCACTCACACTGCAATATAGTGCTGTCACTGGACGGCCCACAAGGACTGCCATGAACTTGCTCAAAAGTTCTGTGAAATGTCACCTATCAGCACCAAAATAATTCTAGACCTATTTACAAACAGACTGAGCAGGTGGAGCCCTACCGCTCTGTCTAGAATTGCTAGCTGAACAGCCAGCTGTATAAACATCTTTGGTGCTATTAGTACAGAAGTAAAACAGTAAAACCAGTTACTATGTACTAAGCAAGACTGTTCTTGGCTCTCCTTTGCTGCAGTTTCACTATCTGCTTCTTCGAGACATCCTGAATCTCTTTACATTTAGAAGACTTTATTTAAAACATTAGCAATTAACTAATCCATACAGGACATATTACCTACCAACATTAAAACAAAATACTAACTGTGAGTAAGCTGAAGTCTTTCAAGCTTCTTTGGAACACCCTGAAGTTGACTCAATTTCTACTCCATGAGTTACGTACAGCTCCCCAGAACAGCTGGGACTACTCAAGCTCCTGCTTCTAAGATTGCTCAGTACAGAGCCTGACTGTTGCAAGTTCCCCGAGATGAAGAACCGACTAATTAAAAAGAGCCACGTTGTAATGTGTTTTTAGGTCTAGTTTAGAGACAGACTGGGAAAGATTAGAGGTTTGGTTTGAATCCAGAAACTGAACTAAAAGTAATGCAGGTACTCTCAAATACAAGTATTACAAGACTTTTAACTTCTGGTCAGTCATACTGAGAATTTCTGTATCAAGTTGTTCAAGCTAAAAAGCAGATTAAAAGGTTTTATTAAAATCTTGCATAAAGTTCAAAAGAAGATGAGAATGCTTCTTATTCATTACAACCGATACAAGGAGGCTATGAGCAATGTAGACCATGTTGCCTGCTGTAGATGATAATTTTTTCCCTGAGAATTTTCCAGACAAAATGTTCTTGTTCAGAATCCTGCCAAAGTCAATATTTCATCTGCTTCTAATTCCTAGGCGAAAAATGTCTGACCATGAAAACTTTCCTATTACTTTATATAATGAAAATACAGGGTGCCAATCCTTTTTTTTTTTTGCTTCCCTAGAATTTCTCCCATCAACTTACTACATTACATTAGGTTATAAACAAGAGAATTAGTTTCCAAAGCAAAATTGAAAATACTATAGAGGTATGTTCTCAGACTACAATATTCTCTGTAGAGGAATGCCTCATTTCCAACCTTATTCTTGTATTACCAACATTTTAAAATAAAATAAATGCAACCACGAGGACCGCAAATTCTGTTAGAAGACAGCTCCAACTTGCGCTGAGCCCACAATACCAAGGAAATACAAAATGTAATAGACAAAAGGAGCCAATGCTGACCTCACATTAGATGCAAACTGCTGGATCAGCCTGCTCCCTCCAAAGTCACTCCTTTGGCTTCAGGGCATTTTAAATAAGCCTTTGATGTTGAATTGCTACTGTATAGCTGGAGAATAGCAAATGTTGAATTTAAGAGGCAAAAATCTAAAGGCAAGACGGGTAACTGCAAGTTCTGAAAGGAGAAAAAGTAATGGTAACAGTTGAGAGGATGCTCCCTGAACATAGCAGGACAAGAAAAGAGTAAATACTGAGAAGCAAAATATTGACACCTGAAAGCACATAGAGCAGGACAAGTAGGTATAAATCAGCTACAGGTTTACGGCAGTGATTAGAAAGGGTTTGACCAATTAGAGTTGCAACAGCCTAAAATAGCTTTACAATTAACAAAAAAAACCCATGAACGAACACGCCAAGCAACAACAACAAAAAAGCACTATCAAAACCTATTCAAGTGCTGTTAAGATGGCTGAAGAGCAATTCTGGGACTGCACCAGCTACAACAGCAGAGGACCAGACTCAAGGCATCGTCCAGTCCCAAGGTCCAAATTATCACCTGTATTTTAACTCAGAAACATACGATTCATGGTTGTGGCTGCCTACCTGGCAACCAAGAATAAAATTCTGACTCCCATAAGAAGTGCAATTAGTTTTAAGGACAGAATGCTGTTTTGTACTTGTCATACATATTCATAGCAGGTCTGGTGAGTAACAAATATGACATAAGGCATAGATGATAACATTATGGTTAGTAAGACAGAACTGTTAGAAGTCATAATCGGTATTTACAGGCACCTGGACTGAAGAAAAGAATAATGGCAAGGTAGGTGGAAAATAAGCATCTTAACCAACGGCCTTTTGATGTACTAGAGCCAAACTGCTGAGTCCCAGCACCTAACTCAGAAAGGATTCTAACCATTACTTATTTCCTTCTGGACCTCCTAATGAAGGTGTGCTAATGCTTGTGGCTGCAGAACCAGAATACAAACCAACAGGCAAGGAGCTCAGTAGCCAAAAGCAGGATCAAGTGCAAGCCTTCCCTTTGCATTATCACACTGATAGTGAGTGTGGCCAAGCACATCGCTTTATCCATACTGCAACCACCTGGTTTTACCAGGAAAACAGACAGTCGTCCAGCTCTGACTATGAAGTCTGAATAAGCAAAAGGGTGAACTCTGATTAATTAACATACATCTCCAAATATTCCCATCTTCCGTCACATCAGGAGAGTCTCAGCAGCACCATTCATCTCCCATAGAGTTTAATTTGCTATGATGAGAAGTGTAAGGGGGCTCCTGCTTCAGCTCTTGAGACTCAGCCTAGGAAAGACTTGGGCTTCATTCCAGTACTGTAAGGAAGTTAATAAGGCCATTTACAGTTTACAAACTACTTCCACTTGCATTGACCATTGTAAGCCTCAAGCAAAGCTGTCATGACGCTTTTGTAGGGGAAACCTTATGGGCTTTGGTTAAGGCTTGCTGTCAAAAAACTGCTTGAAATGAATTCAAATCACCAGGCTCCCTCACTGAAGGTCAAACACAACATTTGCAGCTGGAATTGCCAGCACAATAGCAACACAAGGGGAAAAATAAAGACCCATCTGATAGGAAGACACTGGCGGCTTTGTTAGTGTTTTACCCACAGCTGGGAAGAAGGGGAGCAAAAAGGCAGGCATAGCTCTGGGAAGGCACAAGCAGAGCCATGGGCTGCCTGTCAGAAAGGCAAAACTATGAAACCTTCTACCTTCAGAACAGCAGTCAGCCCAATGTCTGAATTTACTTTATAGGCTGAGAGCCAGCCTGCGCCAATGCTGCAAGAAGAAGTACACCTGACCATCTCTTCCCTGCTTTCTGTGCCCTACCATTTGCAGGTTGTCTTCTAGTGGAGAAATTTCCGCATCCAGCAGTTCAAAAGACAGCCCTGACAGCTTCTGGAAGGCACCCACCAGGCCATCCATAGCCACCATCTCACAGAATCATAGAATAATAAGGGTTGGAAAGGACCTTAAGATCATCCAGTTCCAACCCTCCTGCCATGGGCAGGGACACCTCACCCTAGACCATGACACCCAATGCCCTGTCCAGCCGGGCCTTGAGCGCTGAGAGGGATGGAGCATTCACAACTTCCTTGGGCAACCCATTCCAGTGCCTCACCACCCTAACAGTAAAGAACTTCCTTATATCTAACCTGAACTTCCCTGGCTAAAGTTTGAACCCATTACCCCTTGTCCTGTCCTATCACTACAGTCCCTAATAAAGAGTCCCTTCCCAGCATACATCATCAGCCATCTAACAGCCCCCACCATGACTTCACACAGCAGAAACAGTGAAAATCCCATGTTGCTCTGTTGCCCTACAGCATGGGTCTATGGGCATCCCATAGCTCATGTGGGCTCCTGATGAGCCAAGGTGTCCTACGCTGTATGGCACAAATGCCTGTGCTCATGGCCAGAACTGAGACAATGGATTAATATCCTCCTTCCTGACTTATCCCATGACATGCTGCTTGAGCACTGGAGCAGCTTCCAGAATATTCCCGCTCAGTTATGTAATTTCTTGTCTTCTTTCACCCATTCACACTGTTGCTGGCAGAGGTAAGAAACCTTCAGCACTCAGGAGAAGTTTACTATGAGGAGGTTTCTCTAAGCAAACTCCAGCTGGCAGAGGGGGTGTCAGGGAGCTGGGAGTGGAGGGTGACGCCAGCACCTGCCCTTCCACACAGGCTGCAGCCCCACAGGCTTTGACCGCTGCAGGCAGAACTGATGCCTGCCCCTCACAGGGACACCAACAGCCACAGCCAAGGTGGGGAACCCAGCCTGTCCATGGAGGGACCCTGTCAGGAGCAGTGAGAAGGTGAGCACAGCAAAGGAGCTGCAGTGTGGGGCTCCTGGCAACAGGGCTGGGCACCCAGAGCCCAAGCACTGGGGCTCAGCACCACTGGCTCCAAGGTGGTGGAGGGAGGTTAGGGACATGTGAGGCTGGTCAGGGCCATTCAGACCCACCAGTGCCTGCAAGGCAGGCAGCTCATAGCTCTGACAGAATTCTTCAGCTTCAGTATGGTAGCTCATTAAAACAAAAAGATTATCTGCCACATTTACTGGAACCTATCATCCTACTTTGTTTCTTATATAATTCATCTTTTGGGTTCAGCTCTGGCCAAAGGCCCAGATTCAGGACATATTTCCCTTTCCCTACTCCAAATAATACAGTTATAAAGAAAAGCATTAAGAAAGATGTGACCAATTTTGTCCACTCAGAAGTTCAGCCCTAGTGAATGTACTTTTGGACATCTTTCCAGAAGAGATTTATCTGAATTTGTATTAAAAAGCAAGATTCTCATTTGCAGTGAACCAAGCTACAAATCTTAGCAAATCCCAAGAGTGTCAGAGGAGTAGCAGAAAGCCCAGACCCTGTCGGTGCTGAGCATGCTGACTCAGAAAGCTGTTAAGCTCCCTCCCCCTGCCCCCCAAATGAACAATACTAATAAGATTGGCCCCTGGGACCAGAATCAATCTATTAACCAATAAGATCTGGAGACCTTGGCTTCTCTCCCATATTTTCTACAAACTGTACTGTTTCTTGTAAAGCAAAATCCTTATGGTATAACTCTCTCGGGATTACAGCAGTGTTTCCCATATTGTATTGCTGCATGATAAGGAGCTAAACATATTAATATGAAAACAGACACTAGCTCAGAGGGGGGAAAGTAAAAAAAAAGATCATTAATGTAAAAAATAAGAAGAAATATATTTTGGCAGAAAATTTTCTAGTAGTGAAAAAGCCCCTAGAATCTTATGAGATTACATTAAAATGATAAAGGAAAAGTTGTTTAGGCATTAGTAGTTATATTGAACTCCATGCGCTACAGAGAAGGTATAGGGTATGCATACATGTGGAAGGATGAAAGCTAGCTAGAAGCCAGCTCGTAAATTTGTTAACCCTTTAAGATGAAATAACTGCTTAGAAATACCCAACTGCAGCAACACACTTGACCAGGAACCTGGAAGCATGTTTGAGGTCATGCACAATGTTCGAGGTCATGAAGAATGTTTGAGGTCATGCATAATCCCCTTTATCCACTTCAAATGTGCCTACCATTATAATACTGTGACAGCAGTAATATTAAAAAAGTAACACTAGTTTTTCCATAACAGTTTCAAACACCCTGTTATTTTACTGCATTTTTGCTTTTTTCACAGGGCTGGGGGGACTGAGTCTCACGTCCACGGAAATCACGTCAGGTGGGAATTCTGAAAGATTATAGTTTAAGCAGATGGAAGATTAGGCCTACCCTATTCCCAAGGTAGAACATACGTGCAGCTTCAAAGAGTTGTTCAGAATTTGTTATGGCACTAACAAGAACAGAATTAGTTATCATTATTCCTGGGAATAAGAACGCTTGATCCAGTGAACACAAACCTAGGGTTCTGAGAGAAAAAAAAAAAAAAAAAAAAGGACAATAATTCTATTTGAACCTGGCAGCCACTTTCACTGTCCAGCAGTCATTGGCATTTATTGTTGATGTCTAGTGACTGCAAGATTATCCAGGAAAATGGTTACTTTCATCTTTTCTCTCTATAGCTCCTCTCCAATACTGTCACACATAAAGTCTGAAATCCAGGAAAGAACCTTTACATTCTTAGACTTGCCTTGAAACAGTGGAGCCTTCCTACAGCACTGCATTTATTTTCTTTTAATAGGAACCAGAGCCCAAATATCACATTTGGCTATGCTGCCCTTTTGCAAATAAACCCTGAAGGAATATGAGGAACAGATACTGTAGTTAAGGGCTCACCAATGCCTGCAGTAACACCAATCTATGCATCTCACTGAACTGTGCCATTTAGGAAAGGGCAGAGAGAAGACTGGGCAAGAAAAAAAAAATCATGCTACATCCAAGCTTACTTAATTTAAAAACAATAAAAGCCTAAGACACAGAAGTGGCTGTTTGCTGTTTTCTACTTCTTGCTGCTTTATTTTTAGTACCCTTGTAGCCATTGCGTGGTCTTTGTCAGCTTAGTTGCTCAACTCAATTTTTAAATCTCATGAATAAAATACAAATCATGTTCAATGAGCATTTTAGGAAATAAAAACCAGACTTAATCTATTGAATTCCATAATCCTTTTCCCCTTACAGGTGGTCTGCAGCTTCAAAGCATCTCTGCCTATTTCACCAGACTTGCTCCTCCTCAGATCACAGGCTATAGTTTCTTACTGGTTCGTCCCACTGGAGACAATTCATTCTAGGAAGTATACCAGGGCTGTCTCCCATACCTTCAGCTGTTCTAGAGAGCACATCACACCATCAGCACCCTTACTGAAGAAAATGAACTAAAACAGATTCCAACTAGATGATGTGAAGAGCAGCCCAGCTTGAGCAGAGTGCTGAGCTGTGTCTCAGCATTCAACAGCTGTTAGCAAATGATGCCCTTCCTATCATTTTAGAGAGCAACAGATTTGCAAGAACAGAAAAGCCTGGAGAGCAAAGAAAAACTTCTTTCTTGGTTTGCTCATCCTGCAACACTAAACACCCAAATTGTGTAATAAATACTTCTAATAGCGTCTGAGAAAATAAAACAGTAACTAGTTACATTAAAAATTATTTTAATATAAAGAAATATATAGTCTTGGGTTTAGAAATAGAGCCTGAAAGTAGAAGTCTCCTACCTCCCTTTGTGGTGACATGCACACGCTCTGCTCAACCCCTCTCTTAAGCAAATCTCAGCCTTTAACAGCCACATAATAAGCCCAATTATTAAACTTCTCATTTCAGACTGAACTTCCCAGAGAGTTCTGTTTTATTTTTATAGCCAATAATGTAAAATAGTTTAACTTCAGGATATCATTTTCCTAGGGTTTTGTAGAATCCTGGTATCATTGTGGCACTGATTCCATGGCCCAGTTTCCATTTTCAGGAGGGAAAAAACCCCTTTTGGAGCTTCAGCCAGGCTCAGATGCATGACTTGAAAGATGCAGTACCATCACTGCAATGGCACAACTCCTGTTTTACACCTGGGTAAATCATTTCAACTATCACCTGTAATCCAGTTCTAATCCCCCACCTAACTGAGGAAATGAAAACACCCAGTGTGAAGCCTGAGGACTGTGTGACCCTGGTTTACCTGTCCCCCTGTCTCCATACACAGCACAGAGTGAAAGGAGCTCATTAGCTCCCTTCTGCAGAGGCTGTTGCCAAGAGCATATTCCTATCTTTGAGGTTTCAGTGTCTGATGTGGGGCGGACAGCCCTAAACTGTGCCATCCCGTGCAACCACCTCCTGCTTCCCAAGGGAGAGGCAATTTTAAACACCTTTTGCCTTGTTCTCCCAGACTGCAGATGGGTCAGTGCGGTGACAATAAAATGATCATACTAGGAGTGATCATGAGCTTTTTCCCAACTAAAGCCTCTGTCATCTATTTTAGGAGGTCTCACATGTCTCTTAGCTGTCACTTCTTATAAGTGTACAACTGTTCTGAGGACATTGTACTGTTGTATCTCCCTCCATGAGATCTGGCTCAGCTGTTTTTTCCCCTCCTCCTTTGCAGGAGTTACCTTAGGTGCCAGGAGAGTTCCCTCACAGAATTTATTGTAGCGATCTTAATTAAATTAATATTCCCGAGTGCAAGGCCACTGGGATCTGAGGCTGATATGAGGTTCATCGACTTTCACTTAGAGGGTAAAGTTTCCAGTTTTCACTCTCATGAGGCAATATGAAAAATTTATGACAGAAGCAGGAGAACTCTTGCTAGAGGCAATGACATCCCTGTGCAATTAAAACACTTTCAAGTGTCTTTTTTCCCCTCCCTTCTCTTTCCACTCATCTCAGAAAACAATAGACAGAGCAACTTTATTCTGCACCGCACATCTTTAACTTAGACTTATAAGCAGTTGACAAATTATAACCTGATCATAAGAAATTCCTTGCAGTTTGAAATGTAACACATCGTACAAGGTTGTGGCCAGATGGTAAGGAGCTTTTATTTTTAAAGAAAAACAGTTTTAAAGCTTTCAAGCAGAGAAGAAACTCCCTCCAAAACCAGCAAGGGAGACCCTCTCCTGTACTCCTGAGGAGATCACAGCAGTTCTATTGACCCCCTCCATGAGCAGTTGCAGGAAAGGGCAAGGCTGAATACAAGGGCTCCCAAGTTTTATCTGTGCTCTGTAGTTCTGGTGGGAGGTGCCTCCTGGAACCATCCCAAGAGCCAGGCTGTGGTAAGTAACCACATCAGATAGTGTCATCCTGCTGCAGTCCGGACAGAAGCAATTGCGCTTTTAGAGAACCAAACACTGAAAGCAGAAGTGACACCCTGTGACTGCCCCATGCTCTTGGGCCAGCCACACTGCTCATGGAGAGCTGTGCTGGCAGTTCTGAGATCCAGGATGGGAAGAAAACCTCTTTATTCTTTCTCATTTTGCACAGCTGTGTAAGAGAGAGCTTTGGGGCAGTCAGCCATTTCATAAACTTATGCTGAAGTATGGTTGTAGCTGCAAACTATGGGAATAAAGAAACAATAAATACTCAATAGGCACGACAATGCCATGGTCCTTTCTTACCTAACCGGAGGATATTATTTGTTGCAAAATGCATCACAGAGCACACTGCAGCAACCAGAGCTAACTGTAACTTGCAAATAGGAGACTTCTTTCAATGACCATGTATAATTGCTCTTAACAGCATGTGCCCTGAGAGAAAAATTTACTTTAATAGCCCATGCTTAATTCTGAGTATGCTCATCTTTCTTATCTCTGCATAGTTAAAACTGCTGCAACACAGTAGTCTTTAAAAGAAGATACTATTTATTATTCCCCAAATCAGTAAATAATGAAAAAGGGAAGCTATAATTTCTTAAAATTCACTTCAGAATTTAGGCCTGAGTAGCTTCAAGGATGTAAATATTATAGATACCCACCAGCTGATCCAAGCAGAGCTATATCGTGCTAAATACTTTCTTACTCTGATCATAATGGCAGTAACATAAACACACCTTGAATTACAGGTACACAATGTTGCACATGGTGAAACATTATGAGTCTAAATTCACTTTGATCCTAAGGTGGATCTGTTGTTTTGTCTTTGGGAAGCTTTAAAGAAACCTTCTATCCTCATGTCTCTGCCCTGCCTCTGCCCTCTCACTGCAAGTCCAGCCCCTCTTTTGGCAGTGTTTCAGAAGTGGGACAGTGCATACAGCCACCTCAGAAAGCCAACACAAAAAACAACCCCCACCTCCATCCTCAGTCACAAGCCCTGTGCACCTGTCCTGTGACAACGCAAAGCTCATCTGGTCCCAAAAGACAGCTCAGCAATAGAGAGGTTCTGCTGTGTAAAGCAGCAAGAGTGACAGTATGTTGCCTGCACCCAAGCCTATGGCTCTTGCCAACACACTCTTTACCAAGAACACCAGTCAACTCTCAAGGGACCATTACTGACTGTTCCCAGTGACATGAGAAACAGAGTTTGTGCACCTCCTGAAATTAGACAGCAAAACTTCTTTGGTACATCCTAGATCAACAACACTACAAAGGCAAGATACTGTTTATCACACTAAACAGAAACATGCCTCTGTTTCCTTTTGCTGCTGCAAATGACTAGCATCCCTGGTATCTCTCACCGTACATTTTGCTCATTCGCTCTTGTAGCAGTGAAGACCTTTTATAATTTTTATTACCATACAGGCCTTTTTTTCATTCCATTCATGACCTAGTCTTAAAGCTCAACTGCTGTGTCAACAATAAAGCACACCAGAATTGCATACCTTGGAGGCACTTTCTCAGCATTGGTAGCAAGGATACATGAGAAGCCCAGAGCCAGTGCTACCACCTATCACTTCCTATGCCAAAAGCACCTCCTTCAAGAAACATTCTGCTTGATTTTCCACAGCTGCATTGACTGACTAGTGTGATGCTTCAGGTGCGTAAGATGTTCAAGTGCTATGTAGGACTTCTTCATATAAGAAAGGGCAGGAGCTCTTAAGTGAGACATATAAGAGGACATACAGATCCTTCAAGCCAAAGCTAGAGGGAGACAAGGTGTAACTGCCAATCAGTAGAGATATCCTGTAAAAGAAATGCAGGCTCGTCTCCAGGACAGGACCCAAGAGCACACAGGAACCGGATCCCCTCTTTGGAGGTGGGCATCTTTGAGTCGGTGCTTCAGGCAGGAAAAGGGTGACCTCAGACAGATAACCCAGCTTCTGGGAGAGAGGCAATGAAGCACAGCCTTTTAGATGTGATTTTAACAGCTGAACAAGCACAAAACGTCACTCAACCACCAAATGTGTGAAAAAGAGAGAAGCAAGCAAGGTACTACCACAGGACCAACCTCCAAGTATGACTGATCCCACCTCATTTTCTCACATCATGTATGATGATCAAGTCAGAGCTTTAGTTTAAACATATGCACAATGACGTTTGGTACACTGATCTGATCTTTCATGGTACATGGTGTAACTATCACATTGCTGTATGCACAACTGTGCTGAACTCTTCAGTTGGTACAAAAAGCCTATGCAAAGTACAATTTCTGAAACTCTGTAAGGGTAAAATTTCTGAAACACATAAAGAAAGGGTGGGGAAAGAGGCTGCATTGATGATGGTTAGTGTCACAAGTAAGTGGAAATGTCAGTCCACCAGACAAGAAAGAGAAGACTGGGATACTGCCTTTTTTGAATGCACCAATGTATTAAACTTACCATCTAAGGTAACCTTTAACCATTCCTGCCGTCAAGAGACTCCCACGCTAAAGACACACAAAGATAAATAGATATCAGCTTAAAGCCGAATTTGGAAGAAAAGTATAACCACTGGATAAAGTAACTCATTAAGGTATAGATGGCGATGACAACATAAAGCATGAAAAAGCAGGAACTCTTGCTGTCTTCAAAACATCCCTGCTAATACCTCATGTTTCTATGCAGTGGGAACTGCTCTGCTTATCACAAATTCAGGAAGATTTTCTGTATCTTTTCCCCCCATCAACTAGAGTTCATATAAACAAACTCTGGATGTTTCAATATCTCCTACATTTTGAAGATAAAGAGGGGGTTTCAAGCACACAATCACCCCACCTTCTCAATACAACCCCCTCACCTGGAAGTCATAATTCCCACATCTTGAGAAAATTCAGCCTACCACCTTCATTAAGTGGGCAAATTAAAAAGCCCTATTCAACAAGCTCTGTGATAACCCCAGCTGAACATGCAAAGCAGGAATGTCCTGAAGTATTTCAGCTGCTTTCAAAGTGAATGTGTAGTTCTGTCCCAAATTGGGAAAATCTGAGGTGAGAGCACCAGATTGGTCAAAAAGTCTGGATTCACAGGCCTCTGTCATGGATGTCTCAGAAAATCTGGCAAATCATGCAACATCAGCATGCTTCACTGTTTGTATGTAAATGATACATACAGTACTACCTTACATTGTGAGGGATTTTTGAGGATAACTGCTGTAAAGCACGCAAGGACCTCAGATAACCCCGCAGTCAAGAACTACACCAAATACATAAAGGGTAAATTGGACAAAACCTGAGACAGGCACCTTCACTTTTTCTGTCGTTCTTACCCCAGCCAGTGGACAGATCAACAGCTGCTGCAGCCTAGTTAACGAAAGCAGGAATTTGGGGCACCAAGGGCAATTGATACTGCATTATATATTTTGCCAATTTAGCCTCAGTGAAGAAATCTATATTCCCCATCTGCACAGTGTTTTGCTAACACAGCATAAGACAAATAGTAACCACTGGCTGTAATATGAGAAGCGAGGGATGAAGGAATTCATGAAGTTCAGAATAGTTTCCCAAAGGTCAGAAGCTCACATCACCAAAACAGCACTTGGGGAGATCTGGGACTTCACTGTGAGAGCAAATACAAGCCCAAATGGAAAAATTCTGTGTGAGAGATTGTATCATAATTGGTGTCATGGAAAAACCTTCTCTTCTTAAGGCAGAAGAAATAGATGGGATAATGAAGGTTATAAAAGGCATCTTGCACTGTAACTGACCTTGAAACCCTCCTTTTCTCTTGGCCTGATTAAGGGAAAAATACTTCGTTAGAAACTCTCTTTGTCCTCCACATGGATAAGCACAGTAAATAAAAAAAAAAGGGAGAAGGAGAAAAAAATCAATACAAGCCGGCTTCAGTTTAACCAGCGTGTTACAATGAATAGGCTTATGTAAGTTCACTCAAAATCTTTTCCTACAGTAAGGAGGAGCACAATTGTTCCCACACCACCAGAAGTTGCTAAATTTTAGTGTAGCATTATTTTCGTAGGTGTCATACAACAAAAAGAAAATGCAGGTGTTCTTACTGTCCAAGGACAGTACTTGTATTAGAGTGCAAAAATTACTAACCTGGAATAAACTCATCGGCTCTAATATGGTGGTTGTGACAGCAATCACTACTACACAGTACAAGAAAACGCAAAACCTGCCACACACATAGAACAAGAATAAGTAGGGATAATAGAAGTACCTCTTCCCGTCTCCCTCAGCAAGAAGATTTATGCTCTGGAAGAAGAGCTAACATCCCATCAACCCTCTTTGGTTAAAGTAAACGGGTTTAAACCTACACAAAATCATAAATGTGTACGTTTTCTTGATAAATAGCCCAATCAGCTTAATGAGCACTGGTGAATTCCTGTTCTTGCTGGTATCTTGTAGCCGTCAGTTCTGCAAGGAAATGCCATGTTGTATGAAAACACAGTCCAGCTCCCAATTTCTCTCTTTTCTCTCTTCCTTACATAGAATCATATATATTCTCACTGAAACAGCTGCGTGATCCTGCCTGACAAAAACGAGATGGATACTAAGAAACAGAAATAGGGGGTAGGAAAATAAGCAGATGGTCTTGCTTTACTATGCAGGTGTTCAGCAATTTTTCCCACCAGTGAAGCTGCTGTATTTTGCACAATGTTTTCCCAATTCACTAGACAATCAGGAACAGAATAACGTGAATGCTCTGTTCTGCTACGATGTGCTGAGACAGCAGGTTATCGCTGGTGACTCTGAAGCTTGCTGACATCTGACATGAATTCCTGGCATGCTGACTTTTGAAAAATCGATGGGGACAGACCTCAGAGAAACAGAAATAGCTGTGAAGTTTAACACTGCTGAAACTGTTCAGGCTTGATTGGCTGGTGAACATGGAAGGTCAGAAAGAGGAGCACTGGATCCTCATCAGTAGGAACAGAAGCAGATTATTATAGAAAAAATCACTCTGAAGTTTCATAGCTTACTGTTCCTGTGAAATAGCCGAGATCAGGAGATGCATAATGTGCAGCAGACCTCTTCTTTATTAATACAACCTTAAGCTAAGGATGAAAAATGTATACTGGCACACAGAAGGGCTCAATGGAGTGCTACAAAGCCATTGCTTGACCTCCATTTTAGATTATTTTGGAGCGCTTCCTAAAGACTTTTGTTAAAGGAAATAGTTTAGTCATAGACACACTGTTGATACTAGATTTCACTCTTCAGAGTGGAAGTGGGAGGGAACTGTTAAGCTCCAGGATAAGAGTACCTGGAATTTTATGGTTTACTTAAAACATGGATGTAGCATTATTACTTGCCTTGTGTCCTGGGTTCAGCAGTAGCAGTCATGTTTTTTTCCTTTGTGGTAGCTGGTGCAGTGCTGTGCTTTGACTTCCAGCCTGAGAACAGTGTTGGTGATACCGATGTTTTCAGTTGTTGCTAAGTGATGTTTACCCTGACCAAGGACTTTGTGAGGCTCATGCTCTGCCAGGGAGGAGGGGAAGCTGTGAGGAAGCAGAGACAGGACACCTGACCCGGGCTAGCCAAGGAGGCATTCCATACCACAGCACGTCATGCCCAGGGTGGGGGGTAACTGGGAGTTACCCGGAAGGACACGGGCTTCCGGGTGGAACTCGTTTTCTTGGCCGGTGGTATCGTATTCTCTTCCCTTGTTATTTTCCCTTATCACTGTTGTAGTTGATAGTAGTGGTGGTGATTTGTGTACATTGGTTGCTGGACTGTTCTTGTCTCAACCCGTAGGAGTTGCACTCTTTCGATCCTCCTCCCCGTTCCTCCGGGAGCAGGGAAGGGGAGAGCCCCGGTGGGGGTGGGACACGGACCTCGATTGTTGTCAGCTCAGCACCACTCACTGGGAGTGAGTGAACAAGTTACCTGACTGGGTTTAAACCACGACAGTTCTTTTTGGCGCCCAACGTGGGGCAACTCCGCCGGGACTCGAACCCGGAACCTTTGAATTAGAAATTAAAATGAATTAGCCTGACAGAGACGGAATGATTAAATGGAGTGCAGGTAAAACCTGGGTTGCTTTTGGCAGAGAAACAAGCACAGGGTGAAAAATGGGGCTGTCCCCTTCCTTCTCTCACAGTTGTGTGGCTGTAAAGAGAAAAGAGAGGAAAGCGCAGGGAAGTGCCTGCACTTCCTTTGCACACATCATTGTTGGCAGCCAGCAGCATTTCTGCAGCCTGTGGCCTGGAAAAGTTCAAATGGGCTGGAATGCAACAATCTGTGTTTGAGAATCTGGTCTCTTATGGTGTGGAGTTGCTCATGTTGACTGAAATACTTTGTTATCCTCAGCATCCCGTTTGCTCATTCATTGTTACCCATCACAGAGTGAATGGAAAGGCTTTTCCATTCATATTTTTCTGCCTTGCACAACCTGCTGCAGTGCCTTGCTTCATAGCTGTCGATGTCCACGAGCAGACATGTATGAAAGCTTTTCCCAGAAATAACTTGTAAAAGCAGATGTGGAAAATAGTATTTTTGAACTGGCCTGTGCATGTCTGAAAACCTGTGTGGCAATCATGATTAAAACTCTGTGCAAAATAACCTGTACTTCAAAACTGGTTGGTAGACTTGAAGTGGTAGCAGAATACTTGTTTTAAGAGTTTGTCAAGCCAACTTCTTCCTTCTCTCTCATTTTCTCACAGACCTTATGCAAACAGACAGCGCAGTTACCCCAGCTCCAAGCACAGCAGCTACACCACCCCCAGCAACAAGTACAGCTGCTACTCAAACCACAGTGATAATCACTGCAGCCAAACCAGAGGACCAATTCGTACCAATATCGGTTGCCCCTGTACGCAAGAGAACAAGCAAAAAGGAGGCAAAAAGGGTGAAGCGAGATGAAGAACCAATGAATTCACCACCCGGTCCAGAATCTGATCAGTAGTCATCATCACATGACGAAGAAGAAGAAGAAGAGGTAACTTCTCGACCTCGGACCTCAACCGAGCTGCAGAATATGCGAAAAGATTTTACCCGTCAACCAGGGGAGCACATCATCACCTGGTTACTCCGATGCTGGGACAATGGGGCCGATGGTCACGAACTAGAAGGTACAGAAGCCAAGCAGCTGGGATCACTTGCTAGAGAAGGGGGAATTGACAAAGCAATTGCAAGAGAGAAAAAGTCCCTCAGCCTTTGGAGGCGGCTCTTGGCAGCTGTGAAAGAAAGGTTTCCGTACAAGGATGATGTTACGAGTAGTTCGGCCAAGTGGACTACTATAGACAAAGGCATCCAGTCTCTGAGGGAATTGGCCATCGTAGAGATGATCTATCACATCAAGCCGAATAACAAAGAATAATCCCTTTCAACACGACTTAAGTGTCCAATGCTGTGACAACCATTAGAGGGGCCCTGCCTCCAGCCAGGTGGAGGTAGGGGACAATCGGATTTACTGGACTGTGTGGATCAGATGGCCTGGCACATCAGTCCCACAGAAGTATAAGGCTCTAGTAGATACCGGTGCACAGTGTACCCTGACGCCATCAAGCTGTCAAGGGGTGGAACCCATCTATATTTCCGGAGTAACAGGAGGATCCCAAGAGTTGACTGTGCTGGAGGCTGAAATCAGCCTGACTGGGAGGGAATGGCAAAAGCACCCTATTGTGACTGGTCCAGAGGCTCCATGCATCCTCGGCATAGACTACCTCAAGAGAGGGTACTTCAAAGACCCAAAAGGGTACCGGTGGGCTTTTGGTATTGCTGCTTTGGAGACTGAGGAAATTGAGCAGCTGTCCACCTTGCCTGGTCTCTCAGAAGATCCCTCTGCTGTGGGGTTGCTGAAAGCTGAAGAACAACAAGTGCCAATTGCGACCACAACAGTGCACCGGTGGCAATATCACACCAACCGAGACTCCCTGATTCCCATCCGTCAGCTGATCCGTAGACTGGAGAGTCAGGGGGTGATCAGCAGGACCCGCTCACCCTTTAATAGCCCCATATGGCCAGTGCGAAAGTCTAATGGAGAATGAAGACTAACAGTAGACTATCGTGGCCTGAATGAAGTCACACCACCATTGAGTGCTGCCATACCGGACATGCTAGAACTTCAGTATTAACTAGAGTCAAAGGCAGCCAAGTGATATGCCACGATTGATATTGCCAATGCATTTTTCTCCATTCCTTTGGCAGCAGAGTGCAGGCCACAGTTTGCTTTTACTTGGAGGGGTGTCCAGTTCACTTGGAACCGACTGCCCCAGGAGTGGAAACACAGCCCTGCCATTTGCCATGGACTGATCCAGACTGCACTGGAACAGGGGCAAGCTCCAGAACACCTGCAATACATTGATGACATTATTGTGTGGGGTGAAGAAGTCTTTGAGAAAGGGAGGAAAATAATCCAAATCCTGCTGAAAGCTGGTTTTGCCATAAAACGGAGTAAGGTCAAGGGACCTGCACAGGAGATTCAATTTTGGGGAATAAAATGGCAAGATGGACGTAGACAGATCCCCACAGATGTGATCAACAAGATAACAGCAATGTCTCCACCAACTAATAAGAAAGAAATGCAAGCTTTCTTGAGTGCTATGGGGTTCTGGAGAATGCACATCCCAAATTACAGTTCGATTGTAAGCCCTCTCTGTCATGTGACCCGGAAGAAGAATGATTTTAAATGGGGCCCTGAGCAGCAACAAGCCTTTGAGCAAATTAAACGCGAGATAGTTCATGCAGTGGCCCTTGGACCAGTCCGGACCGGGCCAGATGTAAAAAATGTACTGTACACTGCAGCTGGGGAGAACGGTCCTACCTGGAGCCTCTGGCAGAAAGCTCCAGGGGAGACTCGAGGTCAACCCCTCGGCTTTTGGAGTCGGGGATATAAAGGATCTGAGGCCAGCTATACCCCAACTGAGAAAGAGATACTGGCAGCCTATGAAGGGGTTCGAGCTGCTTCGGAAGTGATTGGCACTGAAGCACAGCTCCTCCTGGCACCCCGGTTGCCTGTGCTGGGCTGGATGTTCAAAGGCAGGGTCTCCTCTACACATCATGCAACTGATGCTACATGGAGTAAATGGACTGCACTAATTACACAACAAACTCGAATAGGAAATCTCAGTCCTCCAGGCATTCTAGAAGTCATCATGGACTGGCCAGAGGGCAAAGATTTTGGAATGTCACCAAAGGAGGAGGCGGTGTGCGCTGAAGAGGCCTCACCATATAATAAACTGTCAGAAAGTGAAAAGCAGTATGCCTTGTTTACTGATGGCTCTTGCCGTATTGTGGGAAAGCATCGGAGATGGAAGGCAGCTGTATGGAGTCCTGGATGACAAGTTGCAGAACTGCTGAAGGAGAGGGTGAATCGGGTCAGTTTGCCAAGGTGAAAGCCATCCAGCTGGCCCTGGACATTGCTGAATGAGAAAAGTGGCCAGTACTTTATCTCTATACTGACTCATGGATGGTGGCAAATGCCCTGTGGGGGTGGTTGAAGCAATGGAAGCAGAGCAACTGGCAACACAGAGGTAAACCCATCTGGGCTGCTGCACTGTGGAAAGATATTGCTGCCCGGGTGCAGAACCTGGTGGTGAAGGTATGTCATGTAGATGCCCGTGTACCCAGGAGTCGGGCCACTGAGGAACACCAGAACAACCAACAAGTGGATAAAGCGGCTAAGATTGAAGTGGCTCAGATGGACTTAGATTGGCAACATAAAGGTGAATTATTTTTGGCCCGGTGGGCCCATGACACTTCAGGCCATCAGGGCAGAGATGCAACATATAGATGGGCCCGTGATCGAGGGGTGGACTTAACAATGGACACTATTGCCCAGGTTATTCATGAGTGTGAAACGTGCTGCAATTAAACAAGCCAAGCGGTTAAAGCCTCTTTGGTATGGAGGACGATGGTTGAAGTATAAATATGGGGAGGCCTGGCAGATTGATTATATCACACTGCCACCAACCCGCCAAGGCAAGCGCCATGTGCTTACCATGGTGGAAGCAACCACCGGGTGGCTGGAGACATACGCTGTGCCCCATGCCACTGCCCGGAACACTATCCTGGGCCTTGAGAAACAGATTTTGTGGCGACACAGCACCCCAGAGAGAATTGAGTCAGACAATGGGACTCATTTCTGGAATAACCTTATAGATATTTGGGCCAAAGAGCATGGCATTGAGTGGGTATATCACATCCCCTACCATGCACCAGCCTCTGGGAAAATCGAACGGTACAATGGGCTGTTAAAAACTACACTGAGAGCAATGGGTGGGGGAACTTTCAAGCATTGGGATACACACTTACCAAAGGCCACCTGGCTGGTCAACACCAGAGGATCTGCCAACAGGGCTCACCCAGCCCAGTCAGAACTGTTACATATTGTAGAGGGGGACAAAGTTCCTGTGGTGCATATGAAGAATTTGCTGGGGAAGACAGTCTGGGTTATTCCTGCTTCAGGTAAAGGCAAACCCACTCATGGGATAGCTTTTGCTCAGGGACCCGGATATACTTGGTGGGTAATGCGGGAAGATGGGGAAGTCCGATGTATACCTCAAGGGGATTTGATTTTAGGGGAAAACAGCCAGTGAACTCAATTGTATGCTGTTGCCTGCTGTGTAATGCTTTTATAGCCCATCAACTAGATGTCTCCAGGTCACCAGCGACTGGCCCTGACTTCCCTCCAGCCATCATCCCAAGAGAGAATGAACTTTGAACATCATGGGCCGAATGGACTCGGCAGCATTATAGGGATTGGTCCATGCACTAAGAAAATGATCTTTTCCTCTTGGTCTGTATGTATATGGATGTATATATGTGGGAGAGCGATGGTGTATTGAAAATGTGGGATCTGAGCACGACGTGAATGGTATGGAATAAGGGGTGGATAATGTCCTGGGTTCAGCAGTAGCAGTCATGTTTTTTTTCCTTTGTGGTAGCTGGTGCAGTGCTGTGTTTTGACTTCCAGCCTGAGAACAGTGTTGGTGAAGCCGATGTTTTCAATTGTTGCTAAGTGATGTTTACCCTGACCAAGGACTCTGTGAGGCTCATGCTCTGCCAGGGAGGAGGGGAAGCTGTGAGGAAGCAGAGATGGGGTGCCTGACCCAGGCGAGCCAAAGAGGTATTCCATACCACAGCACGTCATGCCCGGGGTGGGGGGTAACTGGGAGTTACCTGGAAGGACACGGGCTTCCGGGTGGGACTCATTTTCTTGGCCGGTGGTATTGTATTCTCTTCCCTTGTTATTTTCCCTTATCATTGTTGTAGTTGATAGTAGCGGTGGTGATTTGTGTACATTGTTTGCTGGACTGTTCTTGTCTCAACCCGTAGGAGTTGCACTCTTTCGATCCTCCTCCCCGTTCCTCCGGGAGCGGGGAAGGGGAAAGCCCCGGTGGGGGTGGGACACTGACCTCGATTGTTGTCAGCTCAGCACCACTCACTGGGAGTGAGTGAACAAGTTACCTGACTGGGTTTAAACCACGACACCTTGTTGCAAACAAACTGATACAATGCGCATCACTTCAATATAGACCAAATCACACAAAAACTGCAAACCACCTTCCTACAGAATTAATTAAGCACGATTTCTTATTCGTCCTGATTGTCTATGTGTGTTAAGGGTTCACATAGAGGGAAACATCAAGTCAGTGGACATTTAAAGGGAGGCCAGCAAACCTGTTTGAAAAGCTTTGAGAAAATACAAAAAAAAATTGCATTGTAGCTTTCCTTTCTAAATAGAACTGGAAATAAATCATAACAATATAAGGGAAATAGAATGTTTTTGTAATTGTAACATGTAGTTAAAAGTCGGCTTGTTAAATGAGCAGTTACGGCTGCATAGATTATCTCCCTAGTACCTTCCATCTAAGTGATCCAAAAGTACTTCAAAAGTTTAATGAGATTTACTTGGTGTACAAATTAGGTTATGTTGCCTAAAAGTAAATTGAAATGAGATGAAATCTTCTAACTAAACTATAAGATGGGTTAGCAATATGAGGTCCCACCACTGATGGGGGCTTCCAGGGCAGTATTCGATACAGTGATCTTGGTGCTATTAAATTGTATTAGTTCAACCTCATGACAATATTCCCTTTTTGAGTATGCAAAGATATGCACTGCTGAAAATTATTAGACATGAAGAGGCAAAGAAGGTAGATGCTTAACACAGTCAGCCCCTCTCTCCCACTGATGTTTGGGACAGCCAGCTGTGGTGGATGTGTCCCCTGGCTGCAGCAGTATTTGCAGTACCCTCTACAATGGCAGCACAGCACCCAGACTTTCTGCCCAGGCCCCCAGCAGCCCTACAGAGCTTTTTGCCCTTTCCCAACATCTTTCCTCTCCTCAAGGCAAACATAAACCAGATGAGGCACACGGCATCACTCTCAGCAGTCACAAAACAACAGCAAGATGAATAAAGCCTACTCCTGGGAACTTCTTTGCTAGGATGTGAGGGCAGACCATATACAGCAGCAGAGAGTGAGTTAATACTCTGGTAGATGGGGAAGACAAAAAATGAATAAATTATTATGTACTCATAATCCCCTGGTGCAACTCACTGACTCTTCCAAAAATCAACCAAGAAAAACCCACCACTTCTAACCCACATCTGTCTTCTTGTCCATTCTCCCCCTAAAGCTTTTTCAGATTTTGCTCCTGGACTTCTCATCAACAGTTTCTAGCTCCCTAATAAAAACCCTGTAACACCTTTCAGCCTCCAGTGAACTCATTCCCCCCACCAAAGCCAGTGTTCTCACCCAGTCTTGGTCTCATCTCTGAAATCTATTCATCACCATAGGATCCTGTGCTGCCAACTCAACAGTGAAGGCAAATGAGCTCATTTTTGTCTTCATCTTTGGGGCAATAAAATTCAGTGCTGCCTACACGGCTGAGAAGACTTGACTTGATTCTGCTGCTGAATGTTCTGACAAAGGGACAATCAATAAGGGAAGTATGAATTGCTCTACCTTGTTTCATAAAACATCTGCGCATCAGTGGCATGGCCAGATATAAAAACGTCAGTATCCCACAAAGATACTCATATTTGGAGGTAGATGGAAACTGGACAAGCAGACACTGTGAACACAGGAGAGGGGTGAAAGCTTTTTCACCTGTATTTTTCAGTAAGACCTTTCTCTTACAGATTAAATAATGGCATCATGCTTTAGAATGCAAGTAATATAAAAATCTTATTAATACACCTTACTGAAACCAAGTAAAAGGACATTGTCAAGTGCTCTTATACAGTTTCTAACGTAGGCATTTCACTCTCCACTGATTGTACAATAAACTCTCAAGAGTTTGAAAATAACATCTCTTTCTCTACTTGCTCGCTCTTACACTAGTTGGTAAACACAGTTTCTGCACTTATGGACACAAGACAAGATGGTAATGGACTTCTGAATTCAGTAGCAGTCAAGTAGTGTATCAATGGGAGCAACCAAGGTCACAGATCATTAACCCTGCTGCCTCTTTTATTTCACTTCTCCCCTCAGCTATCTTTTTAATTTTTCTGAAAAGGAAAAATGAAAGAAATAAAGAAACATTTTTCCATATAATGCATAATGTGCCATGCATGTAACCCGAATTGTGTTGATTTCTGGTAGCACAGCAAGTAAAATGCTTATTCTAGCAGGGCAGTATGAGTTCAGGATGCAATGACCCAACTCTTCCTTATGTATAAGTAGCCAAGAGAAGGAAAGGAGTCTCCCAGAAATGCATGCTTAGCAGAGTTTTCTAGCAGTTCTTTCATAAGAACAGACCTTTTGCAAGCCGTCAGGAACTCTTTTTACTCCCCTCATAAGACAGGGATTTCCTCTCTTTATGGACACTCTCTTCACCTGTTTCACTATCTTCAACTCCAGAAGGGTTCTGTTCTTCAGAAGCTGAACTGAAAGTGCATCAGAAAATAAGGCACTACATACATCCCAGAGAGAGGAGAGGCATTCTAGAGAGGGCTTACTGATCTCTTTGCAGAGTTAGGCCCCTTATTATGGGGCCATTATTATGGTCAAGGAGACAAATATGATGCTCATGCTTTGAGTACAGTATCTGTAAACTCCCTGCCATGTAAAACTGCACAGCCACAATGAAATACCTCCGTAATAAAACTGCCAAGTGCGTCTGCAGTGGTTATTCGGCTCTCCTAGTAAATTCTCTTCATCCATTCCATGTATTTGATATTTAAATATCTGATGACTACAGATGCATTGTGGTCAAATTACCTCATCTAAAAATATGCCTACAAGGGAAGTGCCTCATTTATTCACTCCTAAAGATTTTTCTTTTGAACATTATTTTGTTCACAACTATTAAGCCAAAGCATTCTAAAGGGAAACCAGCATAAGCATATAAAAACCGAATGAGAATTATTTGCCACATAGAAGATAGGTTTTTGAGTTATTTTCAGACTCAAAGTATAACAAGCTAACTCTATCCTGTTTAGGTTTGTAGTTAAGTCCTGTTGCAGTACATTTCTTACTCATCTACATTCTGAGCTTAGTCCTGTACTTCCCCCAGAGCTGTGGAGCAAAGGGAGGGAAGTTTCCTGCAGGTTCTAAACTTAGAGATTTCAAAAGATCGAAGCTGTTTCATGGACACAGTAATAATCTTCAAGTGATCACTCAGAGATAATTATTTTGTAATGTATCTGTGCATGATTGTCTTAATTCAGGGTTTATTTTTAGACTATCATATTTTAGAAGATTCTGGATAAAATATACCAAGAATCTAAAATCAATCCAAGATATTGGGGGGGGGGGGGGGGAAATCAAAGCAAATCTGACTTACTAAGCACAGTAATAGTAATCATTATATACTCCAAGGTGATTGGCCAGAACACAACACCCTAAGCAATATCCTCCTATTTATTTATAAAACCAGCCATCCTTTTTGAATGCTGAACTCAATGCATTCACTGCAAAATCTGTGGAATGTGTACATCTCCTGCATCTCTGTCCTGTGTTCAGCAGTAGCAGTCATTTTTCTCATTCCTAGTAGCTGGTGCAGTGCTGTGTTTTTGACTTTCAGCCTGGGAACAGCACTGACAACACCAGTTTTTTTAGTTGTTGCTCAGTAATGTTTACTCTGACCAAGGACTTTCTGAGTGTCAAGCTCTGCCAGGGAGGAGGGGAAACTGGGAGGAAGCAGAGACAGGACACCTGACCCAAACTGACCAAAGAGGTATTCCATACCACAGCACGTCATGCCCAGGATGTAAACTGGGGTCAGTTACCCAGAAGGGCTAGATTGCTGCTCAGGTCGGGCTGGGTATAGGTCAGCAGATGGTGAGCGGTTGTATTCTCTCCCCTTGTTATTTCCCATATCATTATTATTATTGGTGGTAGCAGCAGTGATCTGTGTTATACCTTAGTTACTGGACTGTTCTTATCTCAACCCGTGGGAGTTACATTCTTTCCATTCTCCTCCCCATCCCTCTGGGAGCCGGGGGAGGAAGGGAGGGAGTGAGCGAGAGGCTGCGTGGTTCTGGGTTGCCAGCTGGGCTTAAACTGCGACAATCTCCAATGTCCCTGCAGAGCCTCCTGATTCCTCCTTGGCCATTTTTTATGGTTGAATCCCTAATGTCAGACACTTTAACTAATCAGAGTGTTACTTCTTACCATGCTTATTTCTGGAAATCGGAACACTCTGCTGCCTCTGAAATACAGAGCTCTTCTCTCAGATGTTATGCCTTGTACTAAAACAAAAGTTTTATGGCAGGAGTCACTGAAATATAGCACAACAGAAAAAGAACGATCTAAACACTATTTAAAAATTTGGGAAGACAAAACCACACCATTTAAATGGCCTTTTCTTATTTCTGCTTTGGTAAGACAGTGGATGCCGTGTATAATACAGACTTTTGGCTCTGAGCTGTTGACAGCATTCAAGAAAACACAAATTCCAGGAAATCAAGAAACTCTTACAATTTGAAATTCTAGGAAACCCACCAGATGGACTCCCTTAGTGTGAGACAAAGAATGTGACCATAAATACTATCATTTGAAGCTTTACCTCAAATTGAAAGTTTAGAAGCAATTGAACTCCTCTGTTTCTCTGTTCGGATCTGTCTACACTTCTAAGTTATAAACAAAAAGGATGCCTCAGTCCCCATGATTTCAAGGACGGTGGGTTATTTCAAGAGCAGTGAATTCTAAATGCTTAGAGGCACAAATGCTTTTACTGTCAAATGATGATTTATAACAAACACATGGGCAATGAATAAACCCAGTGAAGATCTGGAGTGAGGAAGAACACATCCACAACAAGATAAAGACCCATGTTCACTGAAAATGTGAAACAGTGACAAAGTTTCTCAGCTAGCAGTAATGAAATTGAAAGCAAGAGAACTGCAGCAGCAGTCCCAAGTCCAGAGTCATGTGCATGGCTTTGTTCCTGTGTAGCCTTAGGCTATTGTTTTGGAAATGTACATTACAAAGTGTGCAATATTCTTAGCCCTGCCAAAAGTGCAAAGCTTCAAGTTCTTCAGATCCACCCCTAGAAGTTGTCCCCAGGAGGCCCAGTCAGAGCAGCCAGTGCACAGGCTTCAGGGAGGACAGGATCCTGACAGTAGCTCCAGAGGTACTGTATGGTGCATCAAATGCCCAGGCATGCTATGCGCCTCAAACAGAACATCATGAACATCCAAGACAGTGCTTGAGGCCTCCCCCAGTCCTGAGCATTTTACAATCAGAGTGAGACCAGGTCATTTAAAGATGCATTGTCTTCTCTTCCACGTCGCTCTAAGTCCTTAAAGCATATTACAAAGTCAGTCCTTTTAATCTCTCAATTCAGTGTTTAATTCATATCTTCCCTCCAGACCAACAGAGACTTCAGTAAGTCATTTTTGCAACTTTCTAAGCAGATTTAAAGGAACCTAGACCAAAAAGGCTTAAAATTAATGTGGTAAAATAACTTTTTTCAGTAGTTAAAGCTCAACAAGAAGGTAAATTTACATGTGCTCCAGATATTTTTTAAACTTCATTGGCCCACTGTACTGAAATGTAACTTGTTTTCTTTGACTTGGTTACTTAATATTATCATTTCACTATTACCTAATTCAAATAGGTTATGAGTGCATCTTTATAATGAAGATCCTTTCTACAGTATATTCTGTATAATGAACAGCCACACAGCAGCTCAGGGCACAATAAGACCCTTTATTTTCGTTTCAGAAAGTCAAAGCTCTATATTTGAGTTCAAGAGTTGTTAACTATTGCAGACAGCATTCTGGGAAATTTTGAGATTTGAGTAGCTGTTTCACAATCATGAGTTAATTTACTTTAATATGCAACAAAACTCAGTTACGCAGAAAGTGATGGCTGAGGGGGCCGATGCATAGCCCCAGCTATCACAGTATTACAGCACACTGATACCACTGTCAACCAGGACCCCACTACCCAGGCTGTGTGAGAGGGCAGGATCAGAGCCTGACACTTAGCTCCCACTCTCAATTTTCTAAAGGGTACCTGTAATGCGGGGCTCTCTGTACTTCAGTTCCCCATCTCTTAAACAGGGATAACAGTGACAAGATCTCGGGAGTTCAGTTTCTGCACAAAATGTGAGAACAGAAACATCTTTGACACCGAGGACAACCTCTGATCTCATAAATCCAAGGACCTGCTGTCCACAAGCAGTGAACAGCACGTTAAGAGAAACCACTCTCTAAGAGAAAGCAAGAAAGCATTGTCCTTTACTGGCCCCTTTGATTTTATCACCTGTCACAGGATCAAGTGGTCCTTTCAAAATCTGTGAGAGTTGAAATATTACGGCTCCACAACAGCAGACAAGAAAAATGACCCTATTTTTTATTTTTTGCAAGGTAAGCAGGATTCAAGAATTAAAAAAAAAATCATATTTGTAAAATGCTTCTTATCAAAATTAATTCTGAGGACAGAGTTACTACAGGTGAAAAGTATTTGTCTCTACTGATTTGTTTGGCTTGTGACATTGCTTCATTCTCTTTGAAGCTGGCTTTAGGTATTAAAAACATCAAATGTCAGCCTGCTATCTTTTTCTGACTCTAATTCTGCTACTGACTCATAAAAGAAAATATCCTGATTATGTAGTTACCATTAGTTTCTATTAAGAGCCCTGACAGGAAGGAACAAACACTGAGAATTAAAGCAATGACAGTATTAGGTTTTGCTTTATGCTTTTTCACTTATAAGCACTAGGATTTTCATGAGACTGTTCAAGGGTATGTAAGAGCAATCTTTTTTCTTTTTAGGTTGGTCTAATGCAATATCTATACAGAATTGTAATGCGAATTATGTGGAAATGTCACTAAAGCTGGGGCAGTAGTCAGCCTTCTTCAGGATTTTGAAAAGCAGTGACATTCCTTTATAGAGTGGGGTTTTTTAACACTGTTCATTTGTATTATTGTATTGCAGAGAAAATGTGCCTGTGGATCGGAACTCTGCAATGCTAGGCACAGAACAAAAGACAGTCACCATCCTGCAACCCAAAAGACTGGCTACGTTCCCCTTGGACTTGAACTTTTTGTCCTGAAACACATATTTAAAATAGAGGACTGGATATTTAGAACTTCATGAATGGAAAACAGAAGACGCAGATGCAATTTAGAAAGGCAGCAGAGAAAGCCAAGATGCAGATCAAGCCTTTCTTTCGAGAATATGAAAGAAAGGTACATGACAGCGGTTTTGGATAAGCCACTGCCTGGAAAGGTGCTCAGCTCTTGATGTAGTCAAGACATAAACCTCTGAGAAGTTTTCATCCACATACAAGCAAGTTTGCCAATGACACCAAGCTGTGTAGTTCGGTTGATGAGCTGGAGGGAAGGAATGGCATCCAGAGGGACCTTGACACGCTTGTGAGGTGTGCTGATGCCAACCTCATGAAGTTTAACCATGCCAAGTGCAAGGTCCTACACCTGGGTCGGAGCAATCCCAGGCACAGCTACAGGTTGGGCAGAGAAGAGATTCAGAGCAGCCCTGTGGAGAAAGACTTGGGGGTATTGGTTGATGAGAAAATGAACATGGGCCGGCTCCAGTGTGCACTTGCAGCTCAGAAAGCCAACCATATCCTGGGCTGCATCGAAAGGAGCGTGACCAACAGGTTGAAGGAGGTGATCCTGCCCTCTACTCTGCTCTTGTGAGACCTCACCTGGAGTATTGTGTGCAGTTCTGGTGTCCTCAACATAAAAAGGACATGGAACTGTTGGAACAAGTCCAGAGGAGGGCCACGAGGATGATCAGGGGACTGGAGCACCTCCCATATGAAGACAGGCTGAGAAAGTTGGGGCTGTTGAGCGTGGAGATGAGAAGGCTGCATGGAGACCTCATAGCAGCCTTCCAGTACCTGAAGAGGGCCTATAGGGATGCTGGGGAGGGACTCTTCATTAGGGACTGTAGTGATAGGACAAGGGGTAACGGGTTCAAACTTAAACAGGGGAAGTTTAGATTGGATATAAGGGGGAAATTCTTTCCTGTTAAGGTGGTGAGGCACTGGAATGGGTTGCCCAGGGAGGTTGTGAATGCTCCATCCCTGGCAGTGTTCAAGACCAGGTTGGTCAAGGCCTTGGGTGATATGGTTTAGTGTGAGGTGTCCCTGCCCATGGCAGAGGGGCTGGAACTAGATGATCTTAAGGTCCTTTCCAACCCTAGCTATTCTATGATTTTATGATTCTATACATCCTATCCAATAAGCACGTTAGACGCACCCTGTATCTTGTTCAGGTTTACCATGTAGTAAAAAGAACTCACAAGACCTCATATTTTATCTTAAACCCAAAGACAAAAGGTTTGTTGACAGAACAAATCTTATCAGAACAGAACCACACTTACTCCATCTCAAGAGCTGCATAAAATCAAACCATTCTCTTCCAGAGGAGCTCTTTCACATTTTATATACACACAGAAATACATTATAATGGAAAAAGAAAGACTCCCATCCAAAGTGGAAGAATAGCATTCCGTAAGTGTATGATTTCAATTGCAAATATATAGATTTTTTTTTGGGGGGGGTTGGTGCTGGGGAGAGTTTCTTTGTGGTCAGTGGTTGTTATATTCCAGAAGACACAGAAAAAAATTAAGGAAGGATGCTGCTTCCAAGGAGCTGGTCTCCACAAGTGCAAGGCAGGGTGACCTTACCTTATTAACATTTTGAAGATTTAAAGGCATACCACAAGACTATATACTCACACTAGAAAGATATTTGTGTTTCTAACTTAAAATTGAATGATTCATCTGATAAATCACCAAGCTTTTTTACAACAATGAAATTCAGTTCTCTTAATGAGGACCAGTAACTGTAGATTCAAAGACTGCCCAAACCAGTCAGCAGGATATAATATGCAATATGTAACCACAGGAAAAGCAAACTGGAAAAAGAAAGACCACTGGCTTTCATAAATCATTTTTTGACAGGAAGGTTATTTATCATGGGAAATAAGCTTAATCAATAATAGAATGAAACAACCTTAATAAAAAAGGGAATCAAGCTCTGTTTTGTTAAGAGCATTATAATTAATGTGGGTAGGGGGAGAGAGAAGAGGCAGAAAGAATTGTTACAGAGAATTGTTATTATCCTGACAAATGAATTCTGGATTGTTTCTAAAAGTTCATTTTCACCCAGCAGCTTTGAATGAGGAAGGACCAAAAATCACATTCTGTTTTCTAAGAAGTAATGAGAACTTTAGAGGGAGGTGTCCAATTAAGGAAGAGTTCCTCATATGATCAATATATTTCTATTTGATCTCAAGTGAATGACACAATCAATCATGACTACATTACAAATCAGCTTCCTTAAAAGACGTGGCAGGCGGAGGTTTTTGCAACTTATTGTTACATACAAAGCAAGCGTTAGCTCTTCCAAAAGTCACAACTTTGGTCCGGGTTGATTAATTTTACAAATCTGAGAGGAAAGTAAAAGCACCCAAGAGAAATTTTGGAAGTGTGATGAAATGTTTTCATCAACATTACTACATGAATTGTTGTGTATTTATAGTAATTGTTTGGTTCAGTTACTTTTCACTTATCTTTACAACTACTTTTATAGGCAGATGAGAACTCCATCAGGTTATAAAAAGGTTCAGCAAATTTTTTAAGAACACTACACAACTTCATCTGCAAAAGGAAAAACCTCCATATACCTACAATACGAGTATGCATCCCAATCAAAGGGAATATGTATCCCAATCACATGCATTTTTTTTCAATCCACTTGGCCACACCACCAACAGACAATATAAAGAATGGAATTATGAATGTTTGATTAATTCAAGACAAAATTCCTACCTGAAGCAAAATTCAAAAAAAAAAAAAAAGAAAAAGAAAGAAAAAAAAATAGCAGCCCCTAAAGGAAGTTCACAAAGGATTTTGTTGTAAATTTTTATGGAGAACATACAGTTGCTATAGTACTCCAGAATACATCCATGGGGAGAAAGAAAGGAAGGAAGGGAGGGAGGAAGGGGGGAAGGGAGGAAGGGAGGAAGGGAGGGAGGGAAGGAGGGAGGGAGGGAGGGAGGGGGAAGGGAGGAAGGGAGGAAGGGAGCAAGGGAGGAAGGGAGGGAGAGAGAGAGGGAGGAAGGAAGGAAGGGAAAAAATATGCATAAAGGTAAAATGACAAAAATGAGAATGGAAAAATAAACAAAAAATTTTCTGGACTGACTTAGATTTGGTATTTCAGTAAAGAAATCCAAAATTCAAGAAACTCAGAGTTTATCCTAAACCATGAAGGTAACTTTCTACAAGAAACCCACCCCAAAGGTCCCATTCATTTAGTAATATAATAATCAATTTAATAATTAGCAACTCTAGCTTAGACTTCTGAATTTCAGAAGAGTGGCTCTTTTGCCAAGCCTCTGCTCTACAGAAGACATTTTGCTCCCGTTCCCAAAGCTCTTCCAAGCTCTGCTCAGTATTCCCCTGAGTATTCACACACAAGCTATAGGTCAGCAAAAGCAGAGCAGCAAAGTAATTCTTCTCCCAGATATCATTTAAAAGGCTCTTAAACTGTTCCCAGACAATTTGTGAAAGGGAAGAATAAGATTATTAAGTATCTTACCTACTAAAATTATTCAGCAGCTGAAAGATCTGGAAAGCCAATTGGTTTTATAAGGCAGTTGGTGAAAAGAACAGAATTTTTTATGCTTTAATGTGAAATTATTCATTTTTCATTTTATCTAAGGATCAAAAAATGTTTTCAGGTAACTTTTTATATAATCCCTACCATATGTTAATCTGAGATTTTACTCTGCTTGATCCTACCAGGATTAACCCTAACTATTCTATGATTCTATGTTTCTACGATTAAACTGGCGATGTCCCTGTTTACTTCAGAGAAGCAGGATCAGGATCTCTGGTCTTCAGGAACTAGTGATTTTCCACTCACAATTTACATCAATACTGTGTCCTCAAACTGGTGGAGTAACACAGACATAAAGCGGCACGTAAGTAGTATAAACACTAGGTTTTCAAAAGGTTGTAGCCTAGTCATCTTCAGGTTTCACTGGGAATAGTTTCAATTGTACAGAACACCTCCAGAATTCAGACTGCTCTTCCTTCTCCATCTAGCATTGTCACCTAGACATAGCTTCTTGCCTGAAATTAAATGCTCAGCATTTCTTCCTTCATATTCTGTTTTACTGCATAACATCAGTGATGTAAAGCTGGGTTAGTGTTAATTTCATTACATGGTAGGATGGAGAACAGAACATGTTATTCCAGTGTTATTGATAGTAGCGGCACCTACTGATACCCTCATACATTCCCTCTGGAGAATGTACTGCTTTAATCATGCATTCTGCTGCAGTGCAAATGTGCTTTCTACTCTTTTACGGCATTGCTTTTAGGTATTTTCTATTTATATCCTCTAGAAATGCATGGACTGTGCTACAGACTGTAAATGTGTGAGTGTCACAAAAATGGAACCCAGTTCTGTATCTGTGTGTACATTTTTGCAGAAGTCATTAGAGCTGCAGAAGAATCTTTATTCTGCTGGGAAAGACACGGCAATAGTGACTGACCGTTTCTTTTCCCAGCTTGCTTCCAATAAAACATTTATTCATAATACATGTTTAGTGCTGCAGGTGCATTGTTACTGTTCAAAGAACCCTACTCAGCGTATAATGTGGTCTTCACTTCATCTTCTTGAAAATGAATCTTGAAAACTTCTTGAATTATAGATCTCCTCCTGCTTTTCAGTGGATCCGTAATTTTCTTCAGAAGATGAATTGCAGACAGCAGCACTGATGAGAATTAAACTAGCAAGGTTCATGTTAAGAACATAGTCAGTAAATCAAAAGCTGAAAGTAATGTCAGAGATACAAAATCACAGACTGACAATATCCTGCGATACGAGGTATGATGGAGTCTGGTAATGAAGTCATGAGGTTAAACAGCAGCCTTTCACAGATACCCACCTGCTAAGGTACCATAAAACTGCATCAGTGGAAGAAAAGGAAACCTCAGACAACTTATTCTAGAAGGAAGAGCCTACATGCATCAAAACCCAGAGAGCTAATCTTTTTAAATGCTAATAAACAATGCCAATAACCACAAAGAGCTTTCTGAAGTTACCACTGGGTATACACCACAGTTGGAGGACCAGAAACCTGTGTGTTCAACAGCAAGGGAAAGAAAATTTAGCTCTAAAAAAAATAATTCGTCTTTAAAAAACATAGAAAAATTACCCAAAAAACGTGTTAAAATCTCTCAGTCTAAACCCATCACATTCACCTTTAGGAGCAATTGTATTGATCCTGTTTAACTGAAATAATTCCCTAGTAATACATGGTACATATATCAATTTATTGTATAAACATTTTAATAACACCTGTTTCCCTGATGAATAATCCTGCCAAAATAATTTGTAGAGCAATCGCATCACCCACGTGAAGCACATATCTGCTCCAGCAGCTCTTTCCTTATCCATCTGTAGGATAGTGAAGACCTCCAAGAAAGGCAGAAAAGAGGATTCTTATCCTATATGTTTTATATTTCTGCCTTTAATAACATGCACATTCATCTCCTTGTGTCCTACACATTTCTGTTTCTATGTTGACAAATAATTTGCTGAGGAGAAACACACACACAACAAATACTTAATACAATGTGCAGAGATTTAGCTGTGTGCTTCTGTTAAAGCTAAGGATAGTCATGCAGCTATGTCTCTGTGCATGCATGGACACTTCACCTCTACACAGAGAGGGCTTTAGGCTTCCCGGAGTGTCAGGCTTGAAGAAATTGATGGGCTATATTCTCATCTCAATGCATATAACTCTCTCTGCATGGGATTTATGTACAGAAACCTACATGTGGTAAGATAACCTTACTTTATAGTGGCAACCATATTAAATCAAAATGCTCAGCACTGGAAAACTCACACCTACATGCAGGAAGTAATCTTCCTCTTTTTAAATGAGATCTCTGAATTCTGTGCATGAATTTAATCCTTGTGAAAACAGACTGCCAGCTCTCAACATCACATTTCTCATTTAGCTCCAGAACTGATTCAGGTCAAATGGAAGCACCATGCCTGTCCTCCACAGAGTTCAACAAAACCTCTCAACCCTGGCCAGGATACGAGGGTAATTCAAACTTCATGTCAATAAAATCTCCACGTTTCCTCAAATTTCCAAGTGCAATAGTGAATTCAGGGGTATGTCAAACAGGGGCTAAACCAGATCCAGCAATTTTCCACTGCCCTGATACATGCTTCCAAAAGAGGAAGAATTTAACAAGCCAGAGCTTCAGCTGATATAAATCAGCACCATTCCACAGAAGCTAATACAGCTGCATTGATTCACTGCCACTGAAGTCTTGAACTCTAGTCTCGCAAATATGATAGAAAGTTCCATTTGCTAATGTAAATATATATTGATATATATCATGTAAATTCAGTGAGCAAAATGCATGATTCAGTCCTCTTTTTTAGTAATAAATCGCTATAACAGGTAGGAATAAGCTCAGGGCTTTTAGAGAGCCCGATAATACACATGCTTCAGTGACACAGTAAACCTGCAAGTACTCCGCTGCCTTTTAAAACACCTTTTTTCTTAGTGCCCCTCTCCTGGTGCAAGACCAGAAATTGCACAACCCCTCCTATGACTCCAGACAGCAAATTTAAAATACCCTTAATTGGAAGCTGAAAAAAACTAAGCATGCTGCACAATGGCTGAGACACAAGACTTATGGTTGTTTACTGTAACACTAAGACAGTCCCATTAACAAGAATGATGGGAAACTGCATCCTGGCATTATTCTTAGCAAAAGACTTGACAAATATGTTTTGTAAATGAAGGAGCTACAACAGAGAAAACATATAATACACTTTTCCCCTCTTTTTCCCAGTGAAATGGTTGCATGTTTAATGCTTTATACATTATTCAAGGCTCCATTTTCCAGGGTTCATCAATACCCCAGTCCACAGCAGCTAGAAGCTTGTAACAACTGACAAATGTAGACAAAACACGCTGATTAACCCAAGAACAGTGGGTCAGAGAACAAACAGGAAAATTTATTGTCTTTGCTATATTACTGTTGGAATGGAGAAGTAAATGAATACCATATGTTATAGCTTATCACTTACAGTATGAGTGTATCATGAACAGCCCAGCATGTCCTACTTAAATAATACTGATGGATAACATGCAGGCAGCTTTTGTTCACTGCTGAGGTTTTGTCTTGTCTACATGTTGTTTATACTTACTTAGGGCGAGAGGAAGAGACAAAAGAATAGCAAGAGTCATGCTAGGAGCCCACACAATCCCCTTCCTCTACATGTCCATAATGAATCTAGACTGTGCCTACTACGGAAGGTATTGCAAAGAAATAAAAAAGTCTTCTTGGGATAAAAAGTAGATTATACAATATATTCTTAGACCAGATATATTATTTCCCAGCTGTATTTGTAAGCAGCTCTGCAGAGGACAAAGGAGAAACAGGGGAAAAAAAAGGCAGGGGCGGGGGGGGAGAGGTATAGCAACCTGAGTTTTATTGCCTCTGCCTGCTGGAGAACTGTATGGAGATGAGCAATAATTTTTCTGTTCAGTACAGTACCTCTGAAGGTGACTCAGGAACCTGTGTGAACTATATTCTAGCAGAGTATAAGCAAAGCTCCATGTGGTGCTATTTCTCTATTGCCCTCAGTACCCTGTATAAGCAGACCATTACACCTATGCAAAGCAGGCCAAAATGCACCTCTCGATTGCTATTGGAGGGGCATTAGCATCTTCAGCACGATTCCTCAGGTCTCTAGTGTGAGGAGATCAGATTGCCTGGGGATCTCATCCCACACTGTCATCACACTATTTCAGACTTTATGCCGGTGCTGTGTGAATGGCAAATGGGTGGGAAAAGGCACCGTGTTCTTAAATATGGAATTCAGAGTCATTCCACGTTCACCCTGCGAGTGCACCACAAAAGCTGCAAAGGAGTGTAGAATCAAGACCCACACAAAGGAAATAATTTAACAACATGTGAGATGCTTTTCAATTGTTATTAAGGTTTTTGCTATTCAATGGAAAAACAGAAAACAAAAGACACACCCCCAAAAAGTAGTTTTTCCCTAAATAACTGAAGGTAGCTGCGACTGAAGGGTCAGATTTATAATTTTTGGTAATTCAATTAAACCACTAATATTTATGACAGAAATAAATTTGGTCTGACACCTTTACAAGCAGGTTTTTACCAACAAAAAGAAGACATTCCCACCCCAACATGAATTAAAGAGAGCCTGTCTACTCAAAACACTGTATCATTTTAATTAAGATTTTGCAGTCACCACTTATTAATTTAAATCTGACCTATATCTCAGTAAAGGAATCTAAGCTAACAAGTCAGGCTGGAATAGATTGGAGTTCCTTTCACAAATCACAGTGATTTTAATGAAGCAGCTCAATATTCCAGCTGTATTTACTCTAGCATGATTTTGTGATGTATGACAAGCCTCCAGTGAGAAGTATTTCAAAAAGGAACTCGGCTGCAAAAAGGAAACAAGATAGGAGGAGTTCAAAATTGGACTTAGGTGTCCAGTTCTCAGGGGTCCAAATCTCATATGGGTCAAGATGACCATAATCAGCAAAATATCACATGGCAGTGATTTCTATGCATACGTGAATTGGTTCTTTAATACATCCTGTTCATTATTACTGGTAAATTTATACTTGGTATAAATGAAGGATACATATATTTACTGAGGTACAAAAAAAAACAAAGCAAAAACCAACAAACCCTGAATTCAGCCCTTGGAGCTTCTTTACCCAGTAAAGAATTTCTTCTTTCGCACTGTGCTTTTCAGCACCCATTTTCCTCCCAGAGCCTCAGAGATCTGTAGTTCCTGAAGGCTTCCAGTCACTTAACGCAGACCACAGCACGACTCAGAAGCTTTTCTAGGATTTGTAAACTTTGCCATCCTCTCTAGCACTCCAGAAGATCACACAGAGAAGCTAAGCACAAATATGGATCTCCAAAGCACCAAGGGCCCAAAATAACCTAGTGATAAACCCTCACACCAAGGCTGACCTGCCCAAGACATCATACATGACCATTGTCCCTGGCTTTGTCTTCTGGTATTGCCACAAGGAGGAAGAGTTTGGCTCTACCATGTTTGTTGCTACCTTCAGTTAGAGGCAGCCATCAGATGCATTCTCATCTCTGCTGTACTAAACATGCACAGCTCCCTCAACTTGCATACAGTTATGCATGCTAGGCCCCAACCATCTTGACAGCCCTCCTCAGGGTTTACCCTGTCTAGTTTCTCAGCATCCCTCCAGAACTGTGGGTCTCAAATCAAGACTCATGCTCTGGGTAGCAAGAGCAACACCACAGGGAGGGTTGTAACAACTTTCCTGAACCTGTTTGCCATGCTGTAGGTGTGGCAGATCTGTGGATGGTGGTGTTTGTGAGGAGAGCACACTGTTTGTCCTGCTCTGAACTGCAGCTCCTTTAAAGCAGGGCTCTTTTCAGCTGACCAGCTCCCAGCCTGTATCAGCACCATGGGCTTACTTTGCCCTAAGGTGACAAGAAGCCAGATACTAATCTTCTGGTGTCACCATAAAACTTTACAGGTCTACATGAATACATCATGATGTATTAAGTAACATTCATGTTTCCCCCATGAGGTGCAACCAGTATATGTGTCAGTGCATGTTAACTGTTTGCAAGTTCCACCTAACTCAGTACTAACAATAGCAAAATAAACCAGTATCAAATTGATCAAAACAAGTGGCAAACTTGACAGTGACCCAGGTATGTTCCCTTCTTCCTTTATGACATTCTGATGTTAGCTCTAGTTTCTGCATTCATTTCCTCCTGCTCTGAAGCATTTACTGAGAAATACCCTTGAACTTGACTTGTCACCATTCCCCAGGCAAACTATTATGTCTTCTTTAGATTCCTTCACCCTCTGGTATTTAACAATTTTGGTTTCTTGTCTGGGTTCATCCAGAGCTTCAAAGTGCAAAATAAAAAGCCAACAGAAATGTGCAAGTAATGCAATAATTTTTCAAAGACATTCTGTGTGGAACATAGCTAGAATAGGGCACAGGAGAGAAAACTGCTAGCAACAAAAACCTGCAAAGCTAAATGTGAAATAATAGTAAGGGTTCCACTTCAGACAATAATTTCTGGTCATTAACATCATCACCATCTGAAAAACACTGATTACCTTACAGGGTTAAACACATATTCAACTTAGACATTCTGAGGATCAGAAACATCTGCCGCACATAACCTTGCACAAGGAAAATACCAAGAGACTGAAAGCACAGTGAAGTTCTGCTTCCTTGCTGGAATTTCCTTTTAAAAGAAAGCTGATCAGGATTGGAAGTCTGGTCTGTATAGTATTAGTGACAGACAAGAGCCATTCCATTGGTCCACTAGATATTCAAAACAGAGACAGCAAACCTTTTCACTGTATCACACACACTGGGTAGAAGGAAATCTCAAAAGATTTATATTAAAAGTATCAGGGGCAGGGGAATGACAGATGGATGATGGACAGCAGAACTCCACAGAATAGATGCTTAACAGCCAAGAGCAAGGATATAGTCAGTCTCCTGAAAAACTGTAACCTTTCCTTTACTACCATTTAGCAAAAGCTGATGTCAGACAATGGATATAGAAAGTGTGTGGGGGGGGGGGGGGAAGAGTCCTTGAAAAGAAACTGCTTCTTGGCTGAAAAGAACAGTCAGATTCAGGCAGTCACTGCTACGGAGATATTTAGCAAAACACCTTTTTTGCACTAATCGCTGTTTTAAAGTAAAGTTTTTTTTGCTCCTAGTAATTTACCTACTATGGTGTAAATTTGACCAGTTTCTGAAGCATGACAAAAACAGAAGAATAACCTTAAGATGCCTGGAAGTTATGAGTCAACATGTTTTTTGCCTCACTTTTTTTATCGCACATGAGCATGGCCCTATTGTTGCTTATAAACAGATGTGAATCTGTCCCTGCAATCCCACTTCACTGCGCAAGAGAAAGTAACAGAACTATTTTAACAGCAACTGCAGTGACACACGATGTTCGGCATTTTTTCATCTGCCTGGTCTAAACTGAGTGCATTAAAAGGACGTTGTGAACAAATCTAAACCCATTGACTTCTGATTCACAGAATTCACTAGCCAGATAACAACTTGGATCCATGCTGAATCCCTGCCCCCTTTTATATATCAACAAAAGTGACAGTTATTTAGTCATTGTTTCAAAAAGCAGCAGTGTCTTCTAGTTGCTTTTACATCCTCTGAAAGCCCACCAGAAGATGTTCTGCCTCTGTTTCCTCTGACTCTCCAGTACAAAAAATCTCTCAGCTCTAATGCTTTCAACAGTCCCTCAGAAAATCTCCTATGGACTTGCAGCTTGTTCCCCCATTCACCTGTTAGCAAAATCTGGCAACTTAATAAAATCTTATTGTACCTAATACCTGGATCCTCCTAAGACGTAACATACACCAAAAAGTTGCAGTGCACATGAAAAATTATGAGAAAGCATACAACACCACCTTGTTTTTCAATAAAGGACATTCCTCTGTGTCTTCAAATCACATGAAATTCATAGAAATATAAAACTACAGCCTAATTTTACCACGTTTCGTTACCCTACATACACCTCTCCAGGCAGCACCCAGCTGGATGAGTCCAATAGGAAAATACCTGTTTTATTTTTCTCCATGATGAACTTCAGGCTGCATGCTGTCTTCAGCACTTGCACAGAGCTCAAATGGAAATCAAAAGGATAAGTGGTTTAGATCAACGGCATTATTTGGCCATCTATAAACAGAGGGGTTTTTTTCTGCAGGTTGAAAAATGGTCATTATCTTTTTGGTCATGAGACTCAGCCAGTTTGATATCTGAAACTAATTCTTCTAGAACTTAATTATACCTTTCACAGGGCTCCAAGATATTACAGAATCATAGAATACAGAACAGTTAGAGTTGGAAAGGACCTTAAGATAATCTAGTTCCAACCCCTCTGCCATGGGCAGGGACACCTGACACTAAATCATGTCAAACAAGGCTCTGGCCAACCTGGCCTTGAACACTGCCAGGGATGGAGCATTCACAACCTCCCCGGGCAACCCATTCCAGTGCCTCACCACCCTAACAGGAAAGAACTTCTCCTTATATCCAATCTAAACTTCCCCTGTTTACATATTACTCCTTGTCCTATCAATACAGTCCCTAATGAAGAGTCCCTCACCAGCATCCCTATAGGCCCCCTTCAGATACTTGAAGGCTGCTATGAGGTCTCCAGGCAGCCTTCTCTTCTCCAGGCTCAACAGCCCCAACTTTCTCAGCCTGTCTTCATACGGGAGGTGCTCCAGTCCCCTGATCATCCTCGTGGCCCTTCTCTGAACTTGTTCCAACAGTTCCATGCCCTTTTTATGTTGAGGACACCAGAACTGCACACAATACTCCAGGTGAGGTCTCACAAGAGCAGAGTAGAGGGGCAGGATCACCTCCTTCGACCTGCTGGTCACGCTCCTTTTGATGCAGCCCAGGATACGGTTGGCTTTCTGGGCTGCAAGTGCACACTGAAGCTGGCTCATGTTCGGTTTCTCATCAACCAACACCACCAAGTCCTTCTCTGCAGGGCTGCTCTGAATCTCTTCTCTGCCCAACCTGTAGCTGTGCCTGGGATTGCTCTGACCCAGGTGTAGGACCTTGCACTTGGCATGGTTAAACTTCATGAGGTTGGCATCAGCCCACCTCACAAGTGTGTCAAGGTCCCTCTGGATGGCATTCCTTCCCTCCAGGGTATCAACCGAACCACACAGCTTGGTGTCATCGGCAAACTTGCTGAGGGCGCACTCAATCCCACTGTCCATGTCAGACACAAAGATGTTGAACAAGACCGGTCCCAACACCGATCCCTGAGGGACACCACTCGTTACTGGTCTCCAGACGGACATTGAGCCATTGACCACAACTCTTTGTGTGCGGCCGTCCAGCCAGTTCTTTATCCACCGAGTGGTCCATCCATCAAATTGATGTCTCTCCAATTTAGAGACAAGGATGTCGTGTGGGACAGTGTCGAATGCTTTGCACAAGTCCAGGTAGATGACATCAACTGCTCTACCCCTGTCCGTCAGTTCTGTAGCCCCATCATAGAAGGCCACCAAATTGGTCACGCAGGATTTCCCCTTAGTGAAGCCATGCTGGCTGTCACCAAGCACCTTGTTGTTTTTCATGTGCCTTAGCATGCCTTCCAGGAGAATCTGCTCCAAGATTTTCACAGACACAGAGGTGAGACTGACTAGGCTGTAATTCCCTGGGTCATGCATTTTCCCCTTTGACAATGAGGGTTATATTTCCCTTTTTCCAGTCATTGGGAACTTCACCTGACTGCCATGATTTCTCAAATATGATGGCCAGTGGCTTCGCAACTTCATTTGCCCGCAGAAGGATTTCATCAGGTCCCAGGGACTTGTGCACATTCAGGTTCTTAAGACGGTCTGGAACCAGATTCTCTCCTACAGTGGGCCCAAGGTCTTCATTCTCACAATCCCTGTGTCTGCCTTCCAAGGCTTGGGTGGTGTGGTCAGAGCATTTGCCAGTGAAGACTGAAGCGAAGAAGTCATTCAGAACTTCAGCCTCCTCCAAATCCAGGGTAGCCAATTCTCCTGATAGCTTCCAGAGACGGCCCACATTGTCCCACGCCTGTCTTTTATTCGCAATGTACCTGTGGAATCCCTTCCTGTTATCTTTCACATCCCTACCCAGGTTTAATTCTAACTGGACCTTAGCTTTCCTAACCTGGTCCCTAACTTCCCAGACAACATTCCTGTACTCTTCCCAGCTGCCTGTCCTTGCTTCTAGCTTTTATAAGCCTCTTTTTTTTTTTTCCCTCTAAGTTTCCTCAGCAGCTCATTATGCACTGATAAATTTACTTTACTTTCTTTAAGCATGTCAGAAGCAACACTGTGTCTTTGGCTGCACATATGGAGTGGTTGGCATTCAGGAAGTAAATTGGTAAGTAATATAACAACCTGATACTAAGTCACTTTTCTGGTCCTGAAGCAGCGACCCTCATTTCTGACTACCCCGTGCTGTGTGTGTGCCTGCACACATGTGCCTGAGGAGTCTGGCAAACTGGGTTAGACCTCTATTTCAGTGACAACAGGTTAAATGAAAAGGCAACTCCATGGAACTACTAGACAATCTGCACTGCCTCTTCAGGGTTAGTCTAACTAACTGTTTCTAGAACTATTCAGTGCAACATTGGTTTATTACATACAAAAGATCCCATAGAAAAGGGTTTTACTGGATATTTTTACTTATAAAATTTGCAGAGGTAGTTATTGTCTCAGCACTGTATACACACAGAATATATAAGATGTTTACCTTCATTAAAGAGAATATTATTGATGGCTTTGATTAGTTTTGTTATTCTCTAAGTGAAACATTCATTTTCCAAATTAATCCTCCGCAAAGAGAAGGGGCAGAACAGAGGCATTATTGGTGTAAGAGCTTCACTAAAGGCTGTATGAAGGAACAGGCTGATGGATATTTTATTGGGGAACAAAAAGTATAAGAAAATGAAATGGAATCTGAGGGGAAAAAGACAACACACCAAACAAACAAATAACAACCAACACCAAACCACAAAAACCACAAGATGAACTCCTTATATGAAAAGTTAAAATTCTCCACTTGCTTTTGATGGCTGCTGGTTTTATTATTAAAGGTTTTGCTGAGAGTCTGCATTTTGATGTGAACACATGAAAATAAGTTGACTGGCACAGAAAAACAAACTCATAAATTTCAACTTTAAGTATCTGTTTTAATATATTATTGTACTTTATTGGCAATACTCCACCAGAAAATGTCTTTTTATTACTGTATCCCCTCTTTGCAATAAAGAGGAATGCTGTTGACTGGCTTCCACTTCGGGAAATATGAAAACATTGTTTCTTGCTAGCTGTGGGCAAGAAATAGTTTTCAAACCATGCTAAAGTTACAAAAGCGTACTCACAAAAAGTATATAGCAAGAAATACGTTAGTACCTTTCATAAATTTTCAATACATGGAGACAGCAAGATAATTTCCAAGCATAAACAGGCCCAGCAAATAAAATATTTTATCTTAGATAGGTATCATTCCCCTGTACGACAAAGGATGGGTTGTTCAATAGCACAAAACAAGTAGACTTCAGCCTAGTACAGGCTGATACTTGAATCAGAACAAGAAACTTAGTATTTTACATAAGTAGTCTACCACCTCTGGCTAAATCCTTCATCCCTAACTGAAGCAAAACTCACACTGGCTTCAGAGAACTCTTTGCCTCTCTAGAGGGGTATTGCTGACTTAATTCAAAACTGTGGAGCATTTCAGTAGCTGAAAAGCAAATGAAAAGGAGAACTGAGGCATTTCTCCTTAACCATATAAACAGGAAACAGTTGTGGAAACTACAGTCTTTGCGAGAGAAAGGAAGCACTAAGCCATAGACATTGTCCCAGATGCTCATGTCACCATGCACCAGCAAAGCTTGTAACATCTGACAGGAGCTCTACCAACAGGCAAGTGCAACTCCTGATGCCCTACCTTAAATTTTCTGTCTTCTCTCCAGTTAGGAATCCACAAACCCCCTTGTATTCCATCAAGTGAATGATCAAATGAAAAAGCTCTTAAAAGAAGTTTTGTATTTCTGGGTAATAACTTCAGTAGCACAAACTTGCTCTCACTGGACAAAACTCACTGTCACACTCCTTTTTACACATCAGCTCCCACTTCACATGCTGCCTCGCCTCTGGCATGCCTGTCCTGTACACTGCTGCCTTCTCCCTCGGAACCAAAAATCTACTAAACCCAACATTTTAGCCAAGAAAGCTCAAGGAAAGGCTGAGAATCAGCCTTTAAGCAAAAGAATAATCTAGGGCCACCTGATAAATGACGGTTTTCCAGGTGAGGTGTAGTCCTGCACTGGCACTTGGCCTGCATACATGTCCTTGAACCTAGGCAGTTTTCTTGGAAGCTGAAAAATGCAATATCAGGCTGGGATCCATTTGTTAACAGCCCTATGGGTATGGTTACTCAGATGGTTGAACAGATGGTTGAAAAACGGCAATTTGAGATTATTTTTGCATTCTTATTGAAGTTTATTTATGATGAGCTAGTAAGGTCCATTATAGAATGACTCATTTTATTAATACTTGATAAACAGGTCTAAGATAAAACCAGAATCCTTTATAGACAATAGTTCCATCATTTTTAGGGCAAGCTATTAGCATTTTATATTTCTCACACACAGCTGTTGGTATGAATATTACATCAAAGGATCCACTATAAGCCCCAATCATTTATTGACATATTGCAAGTTGATTGTAGAAGAAGGCACTATCCCACCCTAAGCAACAGTTGACAGCTTCATTCTTGTTCCCAGTGGGTATGCATCAACAATGCTGTAGAAACCTTTGGTGCTCATCAGTGATGCTCCAGATTCACTTACTGGCACTGACCTAAGAGGAAATTTCTTTTGCTTTTGTTTCTGTTATTCTTTGGAAAGATAAAAAAATACAGTTTGGGGGCTTGTGAATATAAGATGTTTCACAAGCAGTAAATTAAAAGACAACTAAACAGATCCTTAAATTCACAGAATCATAGAATAATTAGGGTTGGAAACGACCTTAAGATCATCCAGTTCCAACCCCACTGCCATAAGCAGGGACAGCTTACGCTAAATCGTATCACCCAAGGCTCTGTCCAACCTGATCTTGAACACTGCCAGGGATGGAGCATTCACAACCTCCCCGGGCAACCCATTCCAGTGCCTCACCACCGTAACAGGAAAGAATTACCTTCTTATATCCAATCTAAACTTCCCCTGTTTAAGTTTTAACCTGTTACCCCTTGTCCTACCACTACAGTCTCTAACGAAGAGACCCTCACCAGCATCCATATAGACCCCCTATAGACCCCTTTCAGATACTGGAAGGCTGCTATGAGGTCTCCAGGCAGCCTTCTCTTCTCCAGGCTCAACAGTCCCAACTTTCTCAGCCTGTCTTCATATGGGAGGTGCTCCAGTCCCCTGATCATCCTCATGGCCCTTCTCTGAAATTGTTCCAACAGTTCCATGCCCTTTTTATGTTGAGGACACCAGAACTGCACACAATACTCCAGGTGAGGTCTCACAAGAGCAGAGTAGAGGGGCAGGATCACCTCCTTCGACCTGCTGGTCATGCTCCTTTTGATGCAGCCCAGGATACGGTTGGCTTTCTGGGCTGCAAGCGCACACTGCCTGCTCATGTTCATTTTCTCATCAACCAACACCCCCAAGTCCTTCTCCACAGGGCTGCTCTGAATCTCTTCTCTGCCCAACCTGTAGCTGTGCCTGGGATTGCTCTGACCCAGGTGTAGGACCTTGCACTTGTCATGGTTAAACTTCATGAGGTTGGCATCAGCCCACCTCACAAGCGTGTCAAGGTCCCTCTGGATGGCATTCCTTCCCTCCAGCGTATCAACCGAACCACACTGCTTGGTGTCATCGGCAAACTTGCTGAGGGTGCACTCAATCCCACTGTCCATGTCACCAACAAAGATGTTGAACAAGACCGGTCCCAACACCGATCCCTGAGGGACACCACTCGTTACTGGTCTCCAGACGGACATTGAGCCATTGACCACAACTCTTTGTGTGCGGCCATCCAGCCAGTTCTTTATCCACCGAGTGGTCCATCCATCAAATTGATGTCTCTCCAATTTAGAGACAAGGATGTCGTGTGGGACAGTGTCGAATGCTTTGCACAAGTCCAGTAGGTGATGTCAGCTGCTCTGCCCCTGTCCATCAGTTCCGTAGCCCCATCATAGAAGGCCACCAAACTGGTCAGGCAGGATTTCCCCTTAGTGAAGCCATGCTGGTTGTTACCAAGCACCTTGTTGATTTTCATGTGCCTTACCATGCCTTCCAGGAGAATCTGCTCCAAGATTTTTGCAGACACAGAGGTGAGACTGACCGGGCTGTAATTCCCTGGGTCATCCGTTTTCCCCTTCTTGAAAATGGGGGTTATATTTCCCTTTTTCCAGTCATTGGGAACTTCACCTGACTGCCATGATTTCTCAAATATGATGGCCAGTGGCTTCGCAACGTCATCTGCCAGCTCCTTCAGGACCCGTGGATGGATCTCATCAGGACCCAGGGACTTGTGCACATTCAGATTTTTAAGATGGTCTCGAACCAGATCCTCTCCTACAGTGGGCCCAAGGTCTTCATTCTCACAGTCCCTGCGTCTGCCTTCCAAGGCTTGGGTGGTGTGGTCAGAGCATTTGCCAGTGAAGACCAAAGCAAAGAAGTCATTAAGAACCTCAGCCTTCTCCAAATTCAGGGTAGACAATTCTCCCGATAGCTTCCAGAGAGGGCCCCACATTGTCCCTTGTCTGTCTTTTATTTGCAATGTACCTATAGAATCCCTACCTGTTGTCTTTCGCTAGCCAAGTTTAATTCTAACTGGGCCTTAGCTTTCCTAACCTGGTCCCTAGCTTCCCGGACAACATCTCTATACTCTTCCCAGGCTGCCTGTCCTTGCTTCCACCTTTTATAAGCCTCTTTTTTCCCTTGAAGTTCCCTCAGCAGCTCCTTATCCATCCAAGGAGGTCTCCTGACCCTCCTGCTGCACTTCCTTCTGGTTGGGATGCAACAGTCCTGAGCTTGTAGCAGGTGATCCTTGAATATCAGCCAACAGTCTTGGCTCCCCCCTGCCCTCTAAGGCTATATCCCATGGAACCTTACTAAGCAGGTTCCTGAAGAGGCAGAAGTCTGCTCTTTTGAAGTCCAGGGCAGTGAGCTTGCTGCATGCTCTTCTCCCTGACCTGAGGATCTTGAATTCGACCATCTCGTGATCGCTGCATCCAAGGCTGCCCTGGAGCATCATATTTCCAGTGAGCCCTTCCCTGTTGGTGAGCACAAGGTCAAGCATGGCACCTCTCCCTGTCAGTTCCTCCGTTACTTGCAGAAGGAAGTTGTCTTCTACACAATCGAGGAACCTCCTGGATTGCTTGTGCCGGGCCGTACCGTTGCTCCAACAGATACCAGGGTGGTTGAAGTCACCCATGAGAACAAGGGCCTGTGAGCGTGAGGGTTTTCCTATCTGTCTATAGAGTGCTTCACCCACAGAGTCCTCTTGGTCAGGCGGTCTGCAACAGATCCCCACAGTAATGTCCCACATCATTGTTCTCCCTTTGACCCTTACCCACAAACTCTCTGTGCACTGCTCACCTGTCCCCAGACAGAGTTCCATACTCTCCAGCCTATCCCTAACATAAATAGCAACTCCCCCTCCCCGTCTGTCGGGCCTGTCCTTCCTAAAGAGCCTGTAACCCTCCATTCCAACACTCCACTCATAGGAGCCATCCCACCATGTTTCTGTGATGCCTATTATATCATACCCCCGTAGATGTGCACACATCTCTAATTCCTCTTGTTCGTTCCTCATGCTACGGGCATTTGTATAGAGGCATCTGAGCCGAGCTCCATCTGAATCCAACTCATTGGCTGGAGCGGCTGGGATATCTCTACATTGCTTCAAACATTTATTATAGGTTCTGGCAACTGACTGGGTGAAATTCGGATATAAATTAACTTGATTGTAGAAATTAATTCATTCTCATTAGCTGTATTTACTTCATAGAATACCAGGTTGAAAGGGACTTTTCATTGACTCAGAACCATGCAGCTGCTCGCTCACTCCTCCCTGTTCTTCCCCCTGCCAACTTCCAGAGGGATGGGGAGGAGAATCAAAAGAATGTAAATCCCACAGTTTGAGATAAGAACAGTCCAGTAACTAAGGTATAACACAAATCACTGCTGCTGCCAGCAATAACAGTAACGATAAGGGAAATAGCAAGGGGAAAGAATACAATTGCTCACCACCAGCCAACTGATACCCAGCCCAACACGAGCAGCGATGTGGGCCCTTCATGTAACAACCCACATTTTCTATACTGGGCATGATGTGTTGTGGTATTGAATACTCTTTTGGCTAGTTTGGTCATGTGTCCTGTCTCTGCGTCCCCCCTGCTTCCCGTGCCCCTCCTCACTGTCAGAGCATGAAACAGAAAAGTCCTTGATCAGAGTAAACATTACTGAGCAACAATTCAAATCATCAGTGTGTTATCAGCGCTGTTCTCAGGCTAAAGTCAAAACCACAGCACTGCACCAGCTACTAAGAAGGAGGAAAATGACTGCTATGGCTGAACCCAGGACATCTGCAATCTCAGTAACAACTCTCTGTATGTCAGATGAAATTAAAAGAGAACACTGGTGAGCTCTCACAGTGGTCATTTATTACCTGGTTTACACACACATCTTATCTGAGACTCCTGTGGTCTGGGATTTCTAACAAGCAATGTGACAGCAGGTACACGAGATGCAGTATTTGACAAATTGGTAAAATTATAATTACAATGTTGTCTCAGGGAGTAGATGAAGAGAAATCTAAAATTTTTGCTTCTTGCAACAACTGCCATGCATAAAGGAAGAAAGACAATCAAAGGAAAAGACAATCACACATGAAAGCATCATGGAACTGTTTGAGCAAGTCCAGAAGAGGCCATGATCAGGGGCTGGAGCACCTCCTTTCTGAAGACAGGCTGATAAATTTGGGACTGTTCAGCCTGGAGAAGTTGTGTGGTGAGCTCACAGCAGCCTTCCAGTATCTTCCAGGGCCTACAAGGATGCTGGAGAGGGACTCTTCATCAGGGACTGTGGTGACAGAACATGGCAATGGCTTCAGATGTAAACAGGGAAGCTTTAGATTAGATATAAGGAAGAAATTATTTACTGTGAGGGTGGTGAGGTACTGGAACAGGCTGCCCAGAGAAGGGGTAAATGGTGCATCCCTGGCAGTGTACAAAGGCCAGGTTGGACAGAGACTGGGGCAACCTGGTGCAGTGTGAGGTGTACCTGCCCGTAACAGGGGTGTTGGAACTAGATGATCTTAAGGTCCTTTCCAATCCAAACCATTCTATGATTCTATGAGTCTACCTAGGACTAAGCAAGAGGATTTGTTTAGGCACTGGGCAAATATGCTGAGCGCTCCACTCCATCTGCCTTTTCCAATAGGGGGCAAATAGCATGCATGGGCCTTTCCTATCCCAGGTTATAATCCTGAAAAAAAACCAGCAGTAACTTCCAGTCTATAGTCAATCTCCTCTCTCCAGTCTAATACCTCAAAATATAGCAGGTAACAATTAATAAATCCACATAATGTTTTTATGCAGGTCCTTTCTTACTGACTTTCTTACTGACTTACTGACTTACTAAGCAGTATACCTCTAGTCTATGTTAGCAATATGTGTTATTCATCATGAAGAAATAAAAAACCCCTCTTGTTACTCTTTCATTTGCATTCAATGTGAACATCAATATTACTGCTCAGAGTCACCATGATTTTTTTTTTTTCTCTCTGAAATAAAACCTAATTATAGTACTACCATGCAAACACAAAAAAAACCTTGCATGGTCCTTCTCCCCTAAAACCTCACAGTCTAAATATGTGAATGTTATGAAGCATAAGTAACAAACTATTGATCAAAAGCAGTTCTGAACTACAGCTTCAGTGGGAATATACAATAATGGACACATTGGCAGTACCACAAGAAAATTTACATCTCCACTAAATATTAGCATAAGGGCACAGATGAAATGACATGGCTAAACCCATGACGGCTTTTTGTCTTCATTTGTTTGTAAATCTGGAATGTAAAAAAACCCAGATTTGCCCTGATTTCTGAAGCACTCTTCCTTTCTCCATGAAAGGCCCCATCAGCTAACAGCATATCCCAAAGACATCAAAACTCCTGCTTCCCAGTCCCTCTAAGTTACACACATTACTCCCACCAGTGTCAGAAGTTATCTGAACCCAGATGCAATACTGATGACTTCAGGTCAAGTTCAATGAATGTTATGCCTTGTCATTCATTTTCCCAGCATTCCAAACATTCACCAACAGTCATCATGTGACCTCTAGGCAACAAGAAGCTACTTACCAAGTAGCAACTAGACTTCTTCCAGATGTGCTTATACATATCTGCACATCTGCACATAACCAGCACACAACTTGCCTAGCAGTACTTCTAATGGCAGGTCTCTCTGCTTCGCACCAATGCAACTCAAGGAGTTTTTTCACTCTTCTTATTTCTTCTTATCTGAAAAGTGCCAGATGTAACACGTGTCACAAACAAATAGGTGGGAAGTGATCTTTGAGATGTTCTCCATGTGATTCATGTAATTTTCTTCTCCCCATTTAGTGATACTGCATACCCGTATTTCAATGTGGGCACCTCAGAAGCATAATTTGGTTCAGTGCAAGGAAGATAAAAGAAAACTGGACAAAGACCAATTGAAGCATGAGTTTGATGAGTGCAGCATCTGTTTAGCAGGTTCCAAATACATCTTGTAGACATAAAAATAGTCTAAAAAAACCCAGCCAGAATTCATGTCTTCAACGGACATGTACTCCAGATGCCACTTATGTTCTGCAGAACATGATCTAAGAATTGCAGCAAATTCACTCGGGCCACCTCTGGTCTTTCCAAGATGCATTTGGAAATGCAATTTTATGTAACAGTAAGAAGTGATCCACTCATTATAGCTTGGAATTCTGGGCAGGATAGTTTGTCTGGCTGTCTGCTTTTGCTGGCATTAATGGGGGAATCCTGCAGGCAATCCTTTTCTACCCACAAGTGAAGCAAAATACCCTGTCCTTCTTGGCTAGAATTTGTTATTTTCTGGAGCTGAGGGCTGAATGCAAAATGACCTGCCTACTTCGAATGTAAGTTCAGGTAAGTTTGCTTAAGTCTGTCAGTCAAAGAGATTCACCTTGAACTGAGATTGTTCACAGGAATTACGATTAGATATAACTGTTTTCCTTTTTATGTGCTTGTTACAAAGGAGGATGAGGAGGTCAAATTAAAAAATAAATAAGCAAAATAACAAACCAACCTGCATTTGGTTTGCAAAGAGCCAAAGTTGCAAGCGGACAGTTGCTGAAAGAACAACCTCAGCTTTTCCACTGGAAACTTTTACTTTCATTAAAATTACCTTAACAATAAGGACTTGAGCTGGCGGCAAAAACCTAAAACCTGAAGAAAACACAGCCTGCTTCCTTTCTGCCCTGGCACACTGCACTGACAAACAGAAAAAGGGGCTTTTAAAATGCAACTTTCAGTATGGTTAGATTCTGTGTTTCTCTGTTCTCTCCAATATTTTGTTTTTAACAGACAGATGAATGTGATGACTTTACTTGATTCATTGGCAGTGCTGAAGTACTGACTTCTTTAACAGCAATCATAAATGGTTTCAAGATACGAAACAAGTGTTCCAGCATGGTCCATTGAGCAGAATGGAGAACAGTGCCTTCCCTGGTGTCACTGCACATGATATATTTAATGATTGCTACCGTACATTCCAATCAAAAGTGCTTTTAGTCATTTACTATGTGGGACTCCATCTTGTTTATATTCTCTGAAAAGGCTGCATAGGCAGCAGTAGTTCGATTCTCTGGATTCAAAACTCTGAACTGCTCTTTTAGACATCAGATCTTCCCAGCTCCTTTTATTTCCTTTAATTATTACCATATATTTATACAAATACATTAAAGTAAAACACTTAAGGATTAGAAACTGTTAATTATTGGCTGGAAAAGAACATCAAGTCTGCAACAATTTAAGATTACTATAGCCATAAATGTATTACACCCACATTCCCCTTGCAGCTGTTCATCTAAGCCACAACACACTGCTGCCATTCTCAATATCTTGAAACATTTTTCAACAAGCAACATTTAGAGCTGAGAGAGAAAAATGAACTTTCGTTTGGCAGAACATTTCCAAATTCTGGTTTCATTTGTTCACATGAAAGCTAGTGTTTTAAAAACTCAAAAAAAAAAAAAATTCTAATAAATTTTGATTCTCTGAGTGTTGTATTTGAGTAAATGGCAATATTTTTAAAGAAAATAATCAATCTCAAAAATGCTAAATACTTCAAAATACCATCTCAAGCAGGTATTTATGTAAATGGTGAAGTTCATTTGTAGAGATAAAGTGCTATGACATCCTGATCTTTTCCCTGAGCAAATTATTACATATTTTTGCTTTCTTTATATCTTTATTGGGCTAACATGGCTGATCAAAAACAAAAATAAAATTAAAAATAGGGGTGAGAGCTTAAACATAATCCACATCCAGTCAGGAATATTAGCACAATTTCTTATTGCAGGAAATAGCATTTTGCTCAATATTCAGCTGCTGAAGGTTTCTCTCAAGAAATTCAATAGATAAGTGATAGGACAAGAGGAAATGGCCTCAAGCTGCACCAGGGGAAGTTTATATTCAATAACAGGAAAAATTTCTTCACCAAAGGGGTTGTCAAGCATTGGAACAGGCTGCCCAGGGAAATGGACACCATACCTGAAGAGATTTAAAAGATGTGCAGATGTGACACTTAGGGACGTGGTTCAGCGGGGGGCTCGGCAGTGCTGGGTTAATGGTTGGAGCTGATGAGCTTAAAGGCATATCATGATTCTGTGTTTCTGTTCTACAATTGAAAACTGACCCATAGACAACAGTGTGGAATAAAGAGGTCTCACAGTGACTAAGAACAACTGACCTACAGGCACTGCCTATATAGACCATCTGCTAGCATCCTGTCCCTAAACCTTGCCAAGTATTACCTGCTTATTTCTCCTTCCGACTTGAGGCACAACCCCAGAACATACTTCAGATCATCTCCCTCCACTGTCTGCATGCTCCCGGACTGTACCTTGCAGGGAGAAGTTCAAAGCAGTCAGAGTCAAATTTAGGTCAACTACCAGCCAAAACTTAGATTCCAAAGGATAAACACAACAAACGCAACCTCACCACTGGTCCACAGAAGGTGCCTCGCTGTACCTCTGTAGATATATTAAAATCAGATGAACTTTCAAACTGTTCACAAAAATAAGGAACAATTTTAACTCAGCTACTTTGCACCAGGGACCATGTGGGTTCTATGTCAAGCACCCTTCCCCAAGTGCTATGTGCAGTACAGTATGTAATCTATTCTTCTGAAATGTGCACTGATTCAGGTAAAGCCCACTCCTCTGAGCAGCCATTCTGCAGACTATCTCATGACTTTGAGAAAAAACTTTCATTCCATGCAAAGCAGGTCGCTTATTTCTGAATGATGGTTTCTGTCCCCCAGATTATGTACTGTACCTTAATTGTGCAGTTTGATAAAGGTACTTGATATCCTCAGGATTTCTCTAACCTTTATTTTAGCACACTCTGGGATAGTAACACTGTAATCAATTAAAACATGCTGATGGCACATGGGGAGCTCTAAATCTCCTATTGACAGCTCATCAGGGAAGTCAGCACTTTTTTGTAATTTTCCATTTAAATGATTCCTTAGTACAAAGCAATCTCAAAGACTCCACACTGTTTGTTCACTGTCCCATGATCCTGAAATGGCATTTACAGAATTTTATATATTTTTATGCACCTTTTCTATATCTTCAGCTTTCTTGGTTTAGAGTATTTGGTTTTTTGTTGGCTTCACAGAGATACACAGGCCCATCTCCAGACTAGAAAAATATTTGACAAACCATAAAGCTGAGTAGTACTCATACTTTCTAATTCCGCTCTTAGCTTTTGTACTATATTCTCCCTGTTCAGAGAACTGATGGAAAACACAGTTCATTAAAAGAATTTAATTTCATTCAATGCAACCTACAGCAGTAATTCATACACAGATGTTATTACATGAATCCAGCCACCAATCCATTTCAATGACAAGATTAATTATATTTAAGCTCCCTAAATTGTTAAGATCTACATTTTCAGGTTAGATAATACCTAAAAGTAGTTACGTATTTTTTCCGTAAGTACCATGTGACTTCCTCTTGATCAATGGTAAGTTATAGCAAATGTCAGAAGAATTCATTACAAAAATATCAGCAAAAGCTAAATTATCAATATCAAAAGCAAGGCAGATTAATATTAGAAAAAAAAAAGCTGTAAAAGTTATTTCCAAATGCTGAAGAGCATTGTACAGAACAGACTTTCTCTACAAGGAAACCTTATCACTGTATATCAGAAACACTTGAAAACAACAAATGCTGGTTTATTTGATATTTATTATAAAGTCCTGTATTGAGAGAGAAAATAAAGGTGAAGCCTTTTATTAGCTGACTCACTTTCCATGCAACTGCAGTGCTTTGACATTTGCAACAAAGCATAAGAACACAGTAAATGTGTTACAGTGAGAGAGTCTTCCAACATACCTTTTCTATCCTTGAACTCTAAACAAGGACTCCTGCCTCCCTCTGCCATTATAGACACCCTCTAAGTATTCAAATACAGTAATTTCAGATGGATTTAGTTCACTGTGCAACAATGGAAATAGCTACGCCTACTTCAAAATGAGGAATGTGAACTATCAGTCTAGAGGATTCACTGAGCCTTATGTAAATCCTCAGTTTCTGCTGTAAATGCAAACATTCTACATGGTGCCTGAATTCCATTTTCACTACTGAAAATAACGCTTTGCGTAGATAAGCAGTTTTAATTAAGCAAGAACTATAACAAAGTCAAGAGCAGATATAGTAAGTGCTCTTAAGACAGAAAAAGTAATAAAATTTAAAACAAAAAACCTGAACAAATGCTGAATCCTTATTGCTTGTCTCATTATCTCTAATGAAGTCTTTAAATCCCCAAACCAGTCAAACTAGGTTTTTAAGTCAATATGGTATCTTCTTACTTAAAATAGCTCCTCTACACATTTGGCTTTTTATATAGAAAGACTTGCAGAGAATAAAATCTTTATCTCAGAATACCCAACAACTAAGAATGAAAAAACTGCACCATAGATTGTACCAAGAGAAACCAAAGAGAAACTTGCTTGACTTCCCTAAGACCTACTACTCAGTTGAAGGTTTAGGGAATGATTGGCTTTGATTGTCAGTCTAAAGCTATAAAAAACTGTTATGTGTAAAACAAACCTAACCAGGACTGAAAATTGTAAGGAACTCCAAAATCTGGTGAGTTGAATAAGCTGCAATCTTACTGGATAAAAGATTACTTCCATATGATACATTTCCCACAGCACGTCTAGGTGTTCGCATCATACATGGACCTATATGCTTACAATGAGACTTCATGTGAGTAGAGAGCCATTTAGCAATACCTGAGCTCTTCATGCTTGTCATGGTTTAAGCCCAGCCAGTAACTCAAAACCACATAGGCACTCGCTCACTCCCCGCCTTTCCTTCCCCCCTCTCCTGGAGGGATGGGGAGCAGAATCAAAAGAATGTAACTGCCACAGGCTTGAGATAAGAACAGTCCAGTAACTAAGGTATAACACAAATCACTACTGCTACCGCCAATAATAATAAAGATAAGGGGAATAACAAGGGAAGAGAATACAACCACTCACCACCCAGTGACCGATAACCCAGCCCGACCCCAGCAATGATATAGCCCTTCCGGGTAACTGACCCCAGTTTATATGGTGGGCATGATGTGCTGTGGTATGGAATACCTCTTTGACTAGTTTGGGTCAGGTGTCCTGTCTCTGCTTCCTCCAGGCTTCCCCTCCTCCCTGGCAGAGCATGAGACTCACAGAGTCCTTGGTCAGAGTAAACATTACTGAGCAGCAAATAAAAACATCGGTGTTATCAGCGCTGCTCCCACGCTGAAAGTCAAAACCACAGCACTGCACCAGCTACTAAGAAGGAGGAAAATGACTGCTACTGCTGAACCCCGGACAGTGCTTCATCGCATAGCGGGAGGACAGAAGGTCTAATGGACATGGTTTTGAAGGAGAATGGCTTTCTACTTCTTGTTTCAACACTGCTTTTTTTCCACACATAATTATGTAAAGGAAGTAAAAGGATCATTATAGTAGAATTTGCATTTGAACATTTGATCAGAATGTATGAGAGGAGATCATCTGTTATTGGCAGACTTTTTGAAAGAGTTTCCTGTCTTTAGTGAGCATGTTGTACCACAGCTAAAATAACAGTCAGGCTAGGTCATCAAATATCTATTAAAATTACAATTTAAAACAATACCAACTCCATGAAAATCCCAGACTGAAGACACAAACAATATTTTTCCTATGCAATGAAGCCAGAAATCCAACCTAAAAATCTAAAAAGACAGAATTTACTTACATAAACAAACATACACAACCAAGACTCCCTGTCACTTCTTATGCTCGTTCTTGAAACCACCTATTTTACAGAAAAATAGAACCAAAGGCAGATTTTCTAATTACTGTAGAATATATTATCAGGGTCAAGCACACATAAAATCATATTGCTGATTAAAAGATGGGTTACATTTTCCAGGTGTGTTTCCTATTGTTACTCTAGTTAGACTTAATAACCTTAGAGCTGCTTAAAGCCAGAGTCATAAGATTTATCAATCTATCCATGATTTTTTCTGCTTACTTTGATTTCTGGATTTTTCCCCAGGAGAGGATTTTGCGATGTCACCTTGCTTTACTGCAATGATTTCACATGAAGATGAGGTCACCAGAGTGAAGTGTGAGGATGTGCTGCCAGCCTTACAAGGAAGTATGATATTTATTGTAAGCTTTAAATGTAACTCCCAAATAAAAGCTCATACTGGTAAGACCAAGCCTAGCAAAATTCTAGTATGTAGGTTCATGTGTGACTTCAGTCACAATCCATGACTGCTGAACAGGTCTGTGTTTTTGGAGATATGTAACAGAGATAAGATTAAAAAGAAAAGAAAGGATATTATAGACTATCAATAAGCTGAACCAACTTTATTGTTTCTGATAGAAAACTCTCTCAGGGTTTACAGAACCTTAATAACTATGACCAATGCAATCTTCATGGTACAACACAAAATGTGTAACGGTACCAGAAGATTTCCCAGAGCACAATTCCTGCATGAACATGAATTCTCAGGGAAGTAATTAAGTGGTTAAACTTTGTTGGTCTTGATGAAATGGTCCCACAAGGATACTCTAATGAGCAACAAATAGGAAGAAACGTGTCCCGGTTCTCTTCCCTTTTCCACTGGTATATTTGTTGTGCTTTTAACTGCTTCTGATGTACAAAAAGGTAAAAGCAGTAATCAGACAGTTGCAGACTGTGGATAGCTCAGTGCATGCATCTCATGAATTCACTGTTGTTCTGAATTCTGATTAGTGAGGACATATGTAAAACTTTAATTCTGGGCAATATCATTCACACCAGCCTTCCTGAATTATTATGTCTATCTGCATTTCTTACTTGATGACTGTTATAGGTAATATAGTTACTTTGAGAAAGATCAATCGGTCCCAGTGATCCTATAGACTCGGGATGTAACTAACGCCTGTAGATACAAACCAACACATTAGCACTGACACAATAAAGATGATTAGTGCCAATATTAGTCCACAGACTTTATTTTAAATTTTTAAAATATTCCAAAAATGTTTCAAATATCCTTGCTACTTAAACATCAACTCATACCTTTTCTGGGAGTTCTAAACATTATTTTAAGAGTTTGCTCAACTCTGAATCTTAAACAAGGTCTTCTACCTGTTTTAATGGCCATGTAGTATTTTCTACTTCAAAATAGCTTATTTAACTGGCTGTGTCAAATCTCTTCATCAAAACACACAAAATGTTACTAAATTCTCTAGTATCAGGGATTTATGTTTTACTTTATACACATTACCTATGATTACACGGCACTATCTGACGCAAACAAGATATTATCTGTGAAGCATATATTTTTCCATGTAAAAATCCATTAAAGCAATTTCTCAGATAACAGTTTAAATATACTGTTCCCAAGGCAAACTTCTTTGCTATAACATAAATATGAATTTGCAAAAGCTCCTAAGCAATAATTTGCCACCTTGCAAGGCTGGCTTGGTATCCAATTGTGCAATAGTTCTAGCTGTAACACATCTGATTTCCAACCTACAAGATGACATCCTCAATAAACTTTGTCCTTAACTCTCATTCTGAGAGTCACCAAATTCCTGCTACATATTCAGCTGACTGGAAGGAAAAAACACACAAAAAAATAAATATCTGGGCATAGGTCTCAACAAGACACTAACTAGAGGCAACACCAGTTCTTTGGGGTTCTGAACAACTGAGTGATCTGGAAATAGTTCAACCGTCATGACCAGGAGAAGAGCTGTGAGAAATCTTTTAATGCCCTGTGAACCAAGCCCAATGTAGTGGGAATTCTCTAAAGTTCCCACCACAGAAAAGCATCACACCTGGATAATCTCAGCAAGCTTTCATACCAGTATTGACCATTCCAATGATTCCACTGAAAATCTCCATCAACTTTTGGTGTTATTTTGGAAAACAAGTGGGGAGGGAAGTGACATAAGGAAGTGCATATTAAGAAGCAGGAAAGCAAATAGAGATCATATTCTAAAATGCAGTGGAATTTAACTCAGTACTTCTGAAGTTCTAATGCTCAACAGTAAGGGCCATAGTGCTGTGGGAGGGAGTAGGAACAGAACAGATCTCTCTCTCACATGGTGTTATCACTGGCTAGTGGGTAACATGCAGACACAGCCCATCTGAGCACACAGCTAACTTGTTCAGCAAACAGCTCTACCTGCTCCTTGACTTTACTGCCCAGCCTCTCTCCTGAAATCCATCCAGGGTCTCTCTGCAATCCTCAGTGGTTGCTGAGCCCTCCTTTGTATGAATCAAGTTCATTTCCCCATATTTTGTAAATAAAAAAACTGTTCACATAGATCTCTATTCCAGATTAGTGTAATAAAGAAGAATAAAAGTTTGTTTCCTTTTTTCTGGTCTGAGGGAAGCTGAAGTGATAGAATACACCTGGAGAGTTTCTCTGCAGAAACCCTAACATAAAACTGCAATCACCTTTGATGATGGAAGCGGTAAATAACAAAGAATTCTCAGTCTCCTAATTAACATGAGAAATGTTTGCATTTCTTCAAATATGCTATTGCAACGTGACTAGCAAAATCAGGAGAGGAAGACTGAAGAGTTGAATATTCTGACAGTTTAATAGGAATTTATTAGTAGAAAGTACTGCTGTATCATTCAGAGAATTCATCACAGACTGACAACATAAAAGTGCCTAAGTTCTAAGTGTATCCTGAGAGTCAGTTCATTTCTTTATTCTTTCTCCCTGCAAATTAAAGTAATATTTATAGCATGTACTTTCTGCACAGGTTAACCTGTCTATTTGTCTATCAGTTTTGCATCACTATGCTCATTCACGTACTACTACTTGTGCAGCCATCGAGTAAGTTATAGTATACCATCTTTGTGGGAATATATACACTTAGAGGAAGACTAGAGACTTACCCATGTAGGTAACTAAAAGCTTCACAACACTAAAGAAAATCTGTATTATCTATTTAATAATGTAACCTCATGGGGATAGAGAAATTTTATCTTGAGACCAAAACATACAATTTTAATTTTTTTTAGTTATAAGAAATGCTGTTCCAAGACTGATTGTGAGATTAAAACATGTAATCTTTCTGACCACTGAAAGTAACCATCTTTGTAACAACATCAGATGAACAGAAAAAAACCCAACTTTCACAACATTCTGATATGCAGATTATTTTTTTTTTAGATTCTAAACTCCTGCCATGAACACCGTGGAGCCACGGCAGTCCATGCTGCAATGCCTCCTTCTATTTTTGCTGCTGTACTAAAATCTTAACTGAACAAAGCAATTCTCCTGGAACACACCTTAAAACCTCACTACAATAAGCAGGTAGGAAAGATGACAGTTAGAGGAATATTACTAAAGCAAGCAGAGAAGCCCTTCAGGTCTCCAGGATGTTGAGCCTGGACACCAGATTCAAATCAAGCTCAGGCCACAATCCCTTTTAGATCTTTCCATGTCTTTTAAAGCCTCCTCATCAACACACACAAACAGCCCAAGACAAAACTGTTCTTTTTTATACCTAACATATGTCTTGCCTCTGTATGATTCTTTTAATCTACCCAGTAAATTTTTATTTTTTTTGAGGGGTGGAAGACTTCTCCTCTCCTGACTTGCGCACAGTAATGTTTTCCACAGGCAGAACTGAGAGTGAAGCACATTTTAAAGTCTGAAGAATATTAGGGATGTCCAAAGAGGGTCAGCGGACTCATCGGTCACTCAAGCTCAAACAGCATAACAGCAGTGTATTCTGTTAATTTTGTTAAGTAGCTAGAGGTGCAGGATACAAAAGTCACACTATTGAGCCAGTGGCAGTAATGTGATAAAAGATTTAAGAGCTGGCATGGCGGGGAGAGGGAAGGCAAAGCTTTTAAACCTCATTTAATGGATAAAAGAAAACCATCTTTAACATTCCAGTTGTCTTTGCTTTATTGTACTGAATACAAAAATTTTTACTTGATGTCTCCAATGATGTAAGTCAATGTTGAGCTCTCAAAAAATGTTTCGAAAAGCTTCTATGAGAGAGGGGGGTAAAACACCCTGTTTGACCATAGTTTTATAATCCCATCTGAATAGGCTGCCTCTTTTTTTTACCAACTGATTTACTGTGAGGATTAAATGCCAGGCTAACCCCTAACAAAGTTGTAAATCATTAAATACATCAGGAAAACAAGCCTTTTTTTTTTTTTTCTGGGTTATTTAGATATTCCCATATTTCTTTAAATTTCATTAAGATTATAGACATAATTGCTGAGGTGAGTAGCTCGAGAGAGGACGCCTTCAACACCGGAGCGAGGGGGAGATCAGCGTCCAGGAGCCTCAACTCAGAGCAGCAAGTGCCACCGAGGGAGCCTCAAGCCCTCGACAGGACCTGCCCAGGAGCCGGCAGCTCAGCTGACGAGGGCGAGCAGCTGACTCACAGGGGGCGGAGCCAGGAGGAACGGCGGCACCGGCGCTGACTGGGTAAAAACCTGCCCCAGGGAGCGCGAGCAGCCGGCAGTGCGGCGGGGCAGTTTGTGCGGGCGGGCGGAATGGTGAGCACTCGCAGCATGGCCAGGGCTCGGTCCGGGAGCTCTGCTCTCGCTGCCCCGGCGGTGGCCGGCGTAGGCACCCAGACAGAGCCGACGAGAGGGGAGGCTGCAGTGCAGAGCTCGGGGTGCAGAGAGTGCCTGCACTGGTCGGGTGAGGGGAGGGTGCACAATGGGCAGGGCTGCGCTCGGTGCTCCCTGGTGGAGGTCCTCCTGCAGCAGGGGCTGAGCTGCGGGATGCTGTTAATAGACTGCGAGATGTCAGGGAAGCTGAGAGGAAGCAGGAGTGCTTGCTCTAGGCCCGAACTGTGCAGGGGCCTCAAGCGTCCATCGTAGCTCATGGAGGGAAGAAGGAGGCTGCTAACCCAGGGCGCTGGAAAATGGTCACAAAAAAAAAAAAACAACAAAAACTAAAACCAAAACCAAACCAAATCAAATCAAAACAAAAAACCGCCCCCCCCCCCCCCCCCCAATACCAAAAAACAACAAAAAGGAGGAAGAGGACAATTAAAAGCAAAGGGTTTCCCCCTAAATCTGGTGTCCCCACCCAAAACCTCGTTGCAGTTCTGCAGGGGGCTAACGAGGAAACACACCTCACCTTGTGAACAACCAGCTAATGCACCAGTAAAGAGTATCACTACTGGTGCAGTCAGGAAAAAGTGGCTGGTCGTAGTGCTACTTTGAAAGACACAGAGGCACCCATCTCTCAGCCTGACCCAGTCTTAATGTGTTGCCTACCAGGGACTCAGATCAGGGATGTTGCAGAGAGGCTGCCTGGTTTAGTAGGTCCCACTGACTATTACCCAATTCTAGTGGCCCAGGTGGGTGCTAGCAGTATAGCTAGCAGTAGCCCAGAGAACATAAAGAAGGACTACAGAGCCCTGGGAGAGGTGGTTAGGGGCTCTGGAGCTCAGATAAGTCTTTTCATCAATTGGGATAAAGGGGAGGACCTTAAAAAGGCTAGGAGGATTGGCCAGGTTAATAAATGGTTAGAAGGGTGGTGCCATAGTCAGGGGTTTGGGTATCTAGAACACGGGACTCAATCTGGGAGGCCAGGTCTGCTGAAGGCTGGTGGGCCTGGTCTGATGAAGGGGAAGAGCGGTTTTGATAGGAGGCTTGCCAGGCTGGTCAAGAAAGCTTTAAACTAGATGTGTTGAGGGAGGGGGGCATCATTCCATCCCAACACGACCACTCGCCAGCACCTATAATAAATGTTCAGAGCAATGTAGAGATATCCCAGCCGCTCCAGCCAATGAGTTGGATTCAGATGGAGCTCGGCTCAGATGCCTCTATACAAATGCCCGTAGCATGAGGAACGAACAAGAGGAATTAGAGATGTGTGCACATCTACGGGGGTATGATATAATAGGCATCACAGAAACATGGTGGGATGGCTCCTATGAGTGGAGTGTTGGAATGGAGGGTTACAGGCTCTTTAGGAAGGACAGGCCCGACAGACGGGGAGGGGGAGTTGCTATTTATGTTAGGGATAGGCTGGAGAGTATGGAACTCTGTCTGGGGACAGGTGAGCAGTGCACAGAGAGTTTGTGGGTAAGGGTCAAAGGGAGAACAATGATGTGGGACATTACTGTGGGGATCTGTTGCAGACCGCCTGACCAAGAGGACTCTGTGGGTGAAGCACTCTATAGACAGATAGGAAAACCCTCACGCTCACAGGCCCTTGTTCTCATGGGTGACTTCAACCACCCTGGTATCTGTTGGAGCAACGGTACGGCCCGGCACAAGCAATCCAGGAGGTTCCTCGATTGTGTAGAAGACAACTTCCTTCTGCAAGTAACAGAGGAACTGACAAGGAGAGGTGCCATGCTTGACCTTGTGCTCACCAACAGGGAAGGGCTCATTGGAAATATGATGCTCCAGGGCAGCCTTGGATGCAGCGATCACGAGATGGTCGAATTCAAGATCCTCAGGTCAGGTAGAAGAGCATGCAGCAAGCTCACTGCCCTGGACTTCAAAAGAGCAGACTTCTGCCTCTTCAGGAACCTGCTTAGTAAGGTTCCATGGGATATAGCCCTAGAGAGCAAGGGGGGGCCAAGACTGTTGGCTGATATTCAAGGATCACCTGCTACAAGTTCAGGACTGTTGAATCCCAACTAGAAGGAAGTACAGCAGGAGGGCCAGGAAACCTCCTTGGATGGATAAAGAGCTGCTGAGGAAAATTCAAAGGAAAAAAGAGGCTTATAAAAAGTGAAAGCAAGGACAAGCAGACTGGGAAGAATACAGGGATGTTGTCCGGGAAGCTAGGGACCAGGTTAGGAAAGCTAAGGCCCAGTTAGAATTAAACTTGGCTAGCGAAAGACAACAGGTAGGGATTCTATAGGTACATTGCAAATAAAAGACAGACAAGGGACAATGTGGGGCCCTCTCTGGAAGCTATCGGGAGAATTGTCTACCCTGAATTTGGAGAAGGCTGAGGTTCTTAATGACGACTTCTCTTCAGTCTTCACTGGCAAAGGCTCTGACCACACCACCCAAGCCTTGGAAGGCAGACACAGGGTCTGTGAGAATGAAGACCTTGGGCCCACTGTAGGAGAGGATCTGGTTCAACCATCTTAACAACCTGAATGTGCACAAGTCCCTGGGACCTGATGAAATCCATCCGTGGGACCTGATGGAGCTGGCAAATGAAGTTGCTAAGCCACTGGCCATCATATTTGAGAAATCATGGCAGTCAGATGAAGTTCCCAATGACTGGAAAAGGAAATATAACCCCCATTTTCAAGAAGGGGAAAATGGATGACCCAGGGAATTACGGCCCAGTCAGTCTCACCTCTGTGCCTGGCAAAATCTTGGAGCAGATTCTCCTGGAAGGCATGCTAAGGCACATGAAAATCAACAAGGTGCTTGGTGACAACCAGCATGGCTTCACTAAGGGGAAATCCTGCCTGACCAATTTGGTGGCTTTCTATGATGGGGCTACGGAACTGATGTACAGGGGCAGAGCAGCTGACGTCATCTACCTGGACTTGTGTAAAGCGTTCAACACTGTCCCACGCCACATTCTTGTCTCTAAATTGGAGAGACATCAGTTTGATGGATGGACCACTCGGTGGATAAAGAACTGGCTGGATGGCCGCACACAAAGAGTTGTGGTCAATGGCTCAATGTCCGTCTGGAGACCAGTAACGAGTGGTGTCCCTCAGGGATCGGTGTTGGGACCGGTGTTGTTCAACATCTTTGTTGGTGACATGGACAGTGGGATTGAGTGCGCCCTCAGCAAGTTTGCCGATGACACCAAGCAGTGTGGTTCGGTTGATACGCTGGAGGGAAGGAATGCCATCCAGAGGGACCTTGACATGCTTGTGAGGTGGGCTGATGCCGACCTCATGAAGTTTAACCATGCCAAGTGCAAGGTCCTACACCTGGGTCAGAGCAATCCCAGGCACAGCTACAGGTTGGGCAGAGAAGAGATTCAGAGCTGCCCTGCAGAGAAGGACTTGGGGGTATTGGTCGATGAGAAAATGAACATGAGCCAGCTTCAGTGTGCGCTCACAGCCCAGAAAGCCAACCGTATCCTGGGCTGCATCAAAAGGAGCGTGACCAGCAGGTCGAAGGAGGTGATCCTGCCCCTCTACTCTGCTCTTGTGAGACCTCACCTGGAGTATTGTGTGCAGTTCTGGTGTCCTCAACATAAAAAGGACATGGAACTGTTGGAACAAGTCCAGAGGAGGGCCATGAGGATGATCAGGGGACTGGAGCACCTCCCATATGAAGACAGGCTGAGAAAGTTGGGGCTGTTGAGCCTGGAGATGAGAAGGCTGCATGGAAACCTCACAGCAGCCTTCCAGTATCTGAAGGGGGGCTATAGGGATGCTAGGGATGGACTATTCATTAGGGACTGCAGTGGTAGGACAAGGGGTAATGTGTTCAGTCTTAAATGGGATGTTTAGACTGGGTATAAGGAAGAAAGTCTTTCTTGTGAGGGTGGTGAGGCACTGGAATGGGTTGCCCAGGGAGGTTGTGAATGCTCCATCCCTGGCGGTGTTCAAGGCCAGGTTGGACAATGCCTTGGGTGACATGGTTTAGCGTGAGGTATCCCTGCCCACGGCGGGGTGGGGGTTGGAACTAGATGATCTTAAGGTCCTTTCCAACCCTAACTATTCTATGATTCTGTAATTTACAGCTAAATGACAGTTACAGCTCTCTGTTTCACAGCAACCACAGAGCTGATGATCACTGCTGCCACATTACTTCCTTTGTATTACAATTCTGATATAAAATTCTTTTTATTACAATTCTTATGTAATATTTTAAATTCTTTTTTTCCCTCTTTTCTCTCACATACAGACATACTCACATCCCATTAAAACAAATGGAGTTAGGAAGTTCAGCCACCAAAGTCAGCGACACCAGGCTTCTGTGGGGTCAGGAGTTTTTGTCAAAATTTTACCCAGTGTGCTTGTTCAGTGAATTTCCAAACATGGATGGACTGATGCAAGTTAAGTTAAATGACTATTTAAGCATTTTGCTGAAAAAAGGACCATGAAACAGGAAAGGAAGGAGCAAACAGTATAGTAAGTTTTCAAAAATTTAGTCTATTGAGGTCCCTAATCCTAATAATATGTATAACATTATACGTCACAAACACGTAAGTTTAACTCACCCTTGACTATATAATGGTATCAGGTATTTAAGGATGAGTTTGCAAGTCACTGTCCAGGTCTGAGAGCTTATTGCTGATGACCATTATCAGCTTTCAGACTGTTCCCAACTGTGTTCAAGGATGGGATATCCAAACTTGCCTACATGAATCTTCCTTTAAAAATTAAAGTATCAAACTTACCTAGTTTAAACTTCTTCCCTAAGTAAGAGCTATCTTCCTAATTCATAAAACAGGCTTAGTAAACAGAACGTATTTTCCCTGGTCAGAAAGGCAAGGTGTTCTCCATTTCTCAGTTTCCCAAGCTTGCCTTGCTACATTTCCACACTGCATTGCTATGTAATGTTCTTCTAAAAGGAAATGTTCAGACTGCTTACAGGCTTTGAACTTAGCACACTTTCTTCCCTCTTTAGTTATAAATAAATACATATCAGGGTGGCAGCTGTTAAAGGAGGTGCCAGGTGCATAAATCAAACAGACAGAGCCTAGAGGGGAAAAGGCCTCAACTGATAAATAATTACCAATGCTACAGAGCTTGATTACTGCAGAAGTAAAGTCTGATTAAAACAAGACCAGGATTAAGACAGAGACCTAAGCCAATTAAGAAAAAAAAGAAAAAAGGAAGGGGGGGGGGGCAAAAAAAGGCTACTTTGGCTTCAGCACTGAGCGGAGTCCCAGGGATCCACCTGAGGCTCTGGGATCCATCCTTCTGCCCAGGAGGAGATGAGTCCTGGACACCCTTTGCTCATCTGCAGCCTGGGTTTTAATAGCCTGCAAGGCTCTGTAAAGGGCCAGCGTGTTGGTTATTTCACAGATTTTTTTCATACCACGTTTACTGCTCTAGTACCCAAACTCTCCAGTAATGCACTAAAAGGCCCAACACAGAATCATGGAATGCTTTGTGTTGGAAGGGACCTTAAAGCTCACCCACTTCCAACCCCCTGCCAGAGACAGGGACACCTCACATTACACCAGGTTGCTCCAAGTCCCGTTCAACCTGGCCTTGAACAGTGCCAGGGATGGGGCAGCCACAGCTTCTCTGGGCTTCCTGTGCCAGGGCCTCAGCACCCTCACAGGGAAGAGCTTCTTCATAATGTTTAATTAGGAAATCTCCCCTCTATCATCTTAAAGCTATTCCTTCTTGTCCTGTCACTACGTGCTCTTATAAAAAGCTCCACTTTAACACCTAAACATAATCACAGATCAGTCTCTATTGGAGTAAAGTAACTCTTACAGCTTGCTTTTCTGAGACAGGACAGTTATTTTGTAGGGGGTTATTAACTCCCACCTCCTTTTTATTCCCTGTTAAAGAATTTCACAATAAATACTGACACAGATAAAATTGTTTTCTACTCCATGATTTAATGGGAACACATTTTGTAGTAAGTTCTTTAGCATTTTATTCTCCCAGTGATAATTTATTGTAATTGCTTAGAGTTGAATCAGAACACATCTTTTCAAACGCAATGTTTTTATACACTGTCAGAAGTTTAATATTATAGTTTTAAAGGAATTAATCTGAAGCATTCAACTTCATTTGGCTTTTCTAATACTGAACCAATAAAGTAAAATTACGGCACTATGAATATTTTTGGTCAAGAAAGGCTCTGAATAACCCAGATGTATCTTAGGACAACAAATAGTTAGCTAAAGGGATGAACGGAATTGCTGATCTTAGAAAGACAGAGAGATACCAGAATTCGAGAACATGACTCTGGAAACTCTGGCTACAAAAAAAAACAACATGGTTTAACAGGCTTTTCAAAAGCAAGTGATATTAAAAAGCAGTTAACGAAAAACTGCTCTGTGATCAGCTTTTTCATTTCAGACTGCTCTTTTGGATTCTTTAACCCAACCTGCAGATATTATGCTCTTGACCAAATTCTAGAGATAGAGAGGGACAGCTGATAAAGCCTGACATATCAGCTCACATAAGGATGCATCATTAGCCCAATTTAATGTTATTGCAGATAATCATACAGTCAGTGGATCATGAACTTTATGTCAAAGCACTGATTTTCATGCATGTTGTAGAAGCAAGACATGATCACATCCTTTGAACTTGACAGTCATACAACACCTCCCAGGCCCACAGATAAATTTGAACTGTGTTTGAGCAAACAAGTGATTAAAGCTCAGGACCATATTTCAGAGAGACAACAGGGAAAAATATCCCCCAAAGTCGTGAAATACAGAAAGGCTCAGGAGCTGCCCAGAGCAAAAGAACGAACTGCTACAACGAGAGCTAGATCCACAAGCCTGATACCCAAAATGTACAGACCTCAATTTTCTCTCATGAAAGAAAGGCGATTCTACAGAAGGAAAAGAAAAATGCTGAAAGACAAATAAATTTTGCATTGATTTGTAGAGGAACCTACCTCTACATGCTGAAATTCTCACCACATCTAGGTGCAGAGCTCCCTAGCCTTATGAGACCTCGAATCAGTGTTATCAGGGAAGCCTTGTAACAGCCTGGTTGCAAACATTTGGATCTCTAACTGGCACCAGAATATATCCATTTGCTGGAACATCTTGGTTGCATTTCTCTACTATTAAATCCACATCCAATACCAATACAGGGACATTACAGACATCCCAGCAGCCCTTTTTGCGTTAAGCTGTAAATGTAGACTTCTTTACTAGTGTCTTTATAGATATTTGAGTATCCAACATAAAATATTCCATTACAAAGGGGAAAGCTAATAAGAAGCTGTAACACAGCACAGCAAGGGCAATGATCAGGGAAAATTATGAAAGATATATAAATAAATTTGCTTTTTCACTCTGAAAGGTTACAGCACCTACAAGCACATGATCTGTAATTCTCCCATTTGCAGCACTGACTGCAACATTTACTGATCTATGTTACTACCGTGCTCAGTTTAGGAAAGATGAGCTAAACTCATGTCTATTGCAAATAAAGCATAGTCTGTGTGACAAAGACCCGGACACTTATCAGATATTTTGATACTTTTTTGTTAATGCTGGACTGGCAGAGTCTTTACTTCAAAGGAACAGGTTCCACTGAAGATACTTCCTGTGATGTTTTGCCTGGAGTCTCAGCCGAATGGAAATCTTTATAACCACATAAGGATTTTATGACAGATGCCTACAGAAATATGCACACATATACAGTCAAAGGAGAGCTAAAGCAAAGCAGCCTCATGGTACTCCAGAATCTTGACGATGTTTAAATACTAACAAGTCCATGTACATTAAAAAGGCAGCTGGAAAAGGTACCTCCCAAAAATTAGCTGAAACGTTTCTAAATTAAAACAAAACAAAACCGAAACAGAAAACACCAACCAAAAATGAGCTCAACCATGCTTTGCCAGTACTCTGCTCCATGGAAGAAAACGCAATGCCCAGCATCAATATAAAATCACAGAATTATGTTATCATTTAGGTTGGAAAAGACCTTTCAGATCTTGGTGGTAACTTTAACCCTTACAGTACAGAAGCTTTGCAATAACATGTGCCATGGATCAATCCTTGCAACCCCTGCTTCCACCATACTCCCTTATGCTGAAATTTATAATGGGTGGGAACATTATGGGATTGGTAATGCTATCTCCACTTTAGTGGGGTAGTAAACGCAATTTATCTCCAGCTCCTCTCTACATTTTTATCCCACATGCACCTGGATTGACTAGCATACAAGTACACAGTAGGACAAACCTCCTGTACTCTAACAGATTAACAGCTGTAATTGTTGCATACAACAAAGCAGCAAAACAACTGTGAAGAGAGCACCGGATTTTCCAGAAGTACCAAGTCAGAGTTACACCTAAAGGTAACTTGGTCAGAATGAATACTCTGAAGTTCAGTAGTAATTCCCACTATATTTTTAGTTGAAAGGAAACCCAAGCAAGCACAATCTGTGAGTGTGAAGTGAAATGTATTAATTTACAACACAACTAAACTGAGTAGCCATATTATCCCGAAGGCAGCCTGCTGGCTCAGGAAGTGTCGGAAGTAAATAAATCATATATGACTGTGATAAATGATCAGCGCATGATGTGTCAGAGTGCAGGCCTGATCAGCCATCATGCTGAAATGCACTCAACTACCATGGGAGGTTTGGGGGCCTGCAAATATATAATAGACTCTTGTTAGTGTCAGAACTGGGCAGATTATATGCCATGAATTAATACAGAAGCAGAGCTTAGCCCACTTCATGTTTCTGAATGATGAAAAGGCAGGTAGTGCTTTTTTCTAATGTGCTTGATAGTGTTCCACTTTTTTTTTTCCCCAGGATTGTAAATTCCAGTAATTTTTCCTGTGGTTACCTATTAACAATAGGTCATGAATAGTTTAACTCCAGACACATCATTTATTTTATCCTCACAGTCCCAATGCTTCCTGCTGGTGTTACAAAAATTCATACTAAGAACACTTTCAATCCAAAAAAAAGCCATCATTAAGACAGCCTATGTGTCAGAAAGATCTATTTACTAGGGGAATGGACCCCTCTCCTTTTACATTCCCAAACTTGGTAATGTTTGTGTCACACTTCGGATCTTTGTCACACATTGAATATCCCTGACAGGTGCAGAGACATATGACTCTCCGTTCCATGCAGGAAGGCATGTGCACAAGTACAGCTTTTTTCTTTTTTTTTTTTTAATTAAAAAGAGATTTACAAGAAAAACTGTCAAACCAGAAAAAAAGCCCCACTTATCATCAGAATGAACACTGAGAAAACCCAAACCAGGTGACATTTCACAAAATTCACATAAACATCCATAACAAAAGTAGATTATAAACTGCATTTACCTAAATAAATCACAGGTCACATTAACAAAACAGCAGCTCTACCATACTTGAGCTGGGGCACAACCCCCCATCCTGAGGGCTGTGTGAGCTGTAGTGTACAGCCACTGATGTGTGTGCTGCAGACTCTGGTCTGTACCACCAGTTCAGGTATGCTGTGGTGCCAAATAAGACACGACCATGCTTCAGAGCACTTGCAGCAGGAAACATGAGATTGAGGCAGGAGGGACAGGATGGACAGACAAGGGGACTCAGCTTCTCAGTTCTCAACATCAGATTTACCAAATTTGCCAGATACGCTAGACAGAGACTAATACCATGGGACCGTGACTGCTCAGTGGATAATTCCGGTAGGAGACCCCAGCTGACATTTGCAATCTCTTCTCAGCCCCAGTCTTCCTAGAGGTCTACTAGTTCTCCTTCTCAGTAGCCTAGCCTTAACTGTGAGCCAAGACTAGTGCCACAGGCTGCACACAGAATGTATCTAATAGCAGCTCTTATCTGACCTTGGCAAAGTCACTCTCTCTATAAGGCTCTCATTTTCCTTCTCTGAACACCTAAGTGTGAGCCAAGTCTAACAGCAATCCTAGAGACAAAAGCCTACACTAGGTGTAACTGTTCTGTTTACACTGATCCTTTTAAGAACACCCATTCTGAGTAACATCATGTGTTCTGGAAGAAGAAAATAAACCAAATCCTCTAACGGAGGTCAAAATCATTACAGTTTGTGACGCTTTTCAGCTGCAGTTAGGCAGTCAGGTGATGTTCAAAGCTAAGACTGTACAGGCAATTTGTCTAAGAGTAATTCATACTTGACTGAAACATCTCTGAGCCCCCTTCTTTCTGCAGACCTCCTGCCTCCTCCGAACCTCTGTCTACAGGCTGAACTAAAGCCACACAACACTCCGGTGCTCTCTGTGAAGGAGCACACAGGCTGGTTGCCAGATATGCTCTCCCTTGTATAACTCAGTTTTCTCCTCCTCAAACCCCAAATCTTACTGTAGGCTGAGACAACAGCCATGGGACTCCCCAGTCCCCACACATAATTGTTTCCTAGAGTGGTCTAGTTGCACTCTTGCTTTGCTGCAGTGACATCTTTTTTTCCCTGCTCTAGGTATGTATCTGAGATTTATTGTTCTCAGAAGCCTCACTCTAGTCTCATCCCTAAGCACAGCCAGAGCCCCAGGCCAGCAACTCAACCTGTTTAATCAGCGCTGAGTGCACAGTTCCACTAAGAGCTGTCAGGTTACCTTGGCAGCCCGCTGAGCCCCACTGTTACCCTGTGTCCTGATCACTGTTTTTTCAGCATGTTACTCCACTGGCTGCTGTCGTTCATTTTACCCCACATAATCTCAAAAGGAAGGCACTAAGCCCTTCCTCTTCTAAACACTGTGATGCTGGGCAGGTTATTGGCACGTGCACTGTGGCTGCCTGCCTCTGGCATCCTTGCCAAGTGCAAGAAAAGTAATTCACAAAGACTGAGGTGTGACTCAATAAAATTCTCAGAAGAGTGCACCTCTTTGGGACCTTGGAAGAACCAGCTCTTGTTCAGCATTTGAACACGTTCACAATATCTTACTTCAGGATAACAACTGAATGATGTGGTTTTATTCTTAATCACATGAAAATATACATTAAGGCTGTTAAAGTTCCACTTTCAATCAACCTTTACCAGGGTACCAGACAAAGAACCACAAACAGATCTGTACACCTGTCATGGTGTCTTCTTGATTAATAATGCTTTAGAGTAAATTTTCTTTACAGTTTGTCAAACTTACTATTATCATTTGATTGCAAATTTCTCCCTTCACTTTGATATTATTGGCAGAATGAAAAAGTTAGGGCCCTAAAATTAATTAAAATCTTAATTATGTGGATTCTTCCTTCCATTCCACAATTAGATAAAGCAGTAAGTTATCATCATTCCCATTAAAAAAAAAAAAAAAAAGGCAAGAAGTAAGAGAGAACTACCTAGCAAGTGATGGGAAAAGATAAAGGATTTGATTTTTATGGTAGATATGTGGGCACATAGAGCTGTATATCTTGTAGAAACAGCTAATGTGAACACATTACCAATTTGACAAGACATGGCATAAAACAAAGGTATGAATCCATTTGTCTTAGATGCCATCACCACTACTGGGCTTGGTTTATATTCCATATATCCCTGAAGTTCCAAATTATTTAGACCTGGGGTACTGACGTACATAAAATGTATCAGAGAAAACAACATCCCAACCTTTTCCTTCTAAGTTAATATGAAAGAGGGTGTTTTAATCCTTTAGGGAACAAAGCAGAGAGTCAAAACTCATCAGAATATATTTTCTATTTCTCACCTGGACTAAAAGCTGGAAATGCTACAATGAATAGTTTTACTACCTCTTGTGACCAAACTGAAAGCCTCTGAGAGCCATTAGTCTTGATGCTGGCTAAAACTATCATTTCCAGATGCCAGCGATAAACCCAGAACCTGAGGTTTTTTTATTAGAAAATAAAAATGTGTCTAAGCTGTCGTGTTGAGTACAGATCATGATAACATGATCAATGGCAAACAAAATAATGAGAAAAATCATTACTTGAAATTGTGACTTTGATGAAGAATATTAATATTAAACAGATATTAAACACTGCTAAAGGAACTGGACTGAATGCTCAAATGCAGTATCCCGATATTCAACAAGTAACAACAGAATATAGAAATCATACGATGCCACAGACTGGGTGGAGGTAGGAGCAAAGCTATGACCAGAGATTTAGTTTCCTGCAGTAGCAGGGTATTTGGTAGGCAAAATTTCCAGATCATCTCCAACTGCACCCTTTTTCTGCAGAAGAGCAGAAAAAACCTGCAACAGCATAAGGTTATGTGCAAGGCATAACAGCACAGCACATCATCCACTTGATCCTTATTTGTCTTTCCCTGCAGTCAGTGTTTGGTGTTTCCAAGTTAGACAGAGGAGGACAGTCAACCCAAAGACTACAAGATGTGAAATAGTTTGTTGCTCCTTTTTCAAGTATATGTTGCAAACCTCAAAAGCTTAATACAATATTATAGGGTGCAGACAAATGGAATTTTAGTCTCTTATTAAACCCCACTGTTGATACCAACATGCTAAGTGCCTGAGGAGTCATATCCCACTCTCAATTTTCTCTTTGTAAAAGCATACATTTTGTGTCACATAATCCTCTCTATGCAAGATGATGGCAAGAGGAAATACCACTGTACATTGGCAAGACGATGGCAAGCTGAAATGCTGTAAGTCACGGTTTTCTGTTGCATCAAATTGGCAAGGAAAAGAAACAAGTGATGAAACGGAAATTAAAGTGAACAATTTACTAGAAATTAAGGTGTTCAGTTGTAGTTTCAAACAACGTTCAGTACACACACAGACAGATCTCAGTGACTGGAAGGAAGCACTAAACTTACAGGACTAACCACCCCCCAACAATTCCCCCTGCTCTGAACCTTTTTGGGTTCACAGGCCAATAACTAATAGTCAGCTAAGAGGCTTTAGAAATGTAGATTAATGTTTCACGCCCTAGGGAACAAGCTCATCACCAGCTGTGCTGAGAGACTCTTTTCCCCTCTAGGGAACAGAATTACAGAATCACTCAAGTACGTTTCTCAGCTATAAGCCCCTGGTACAGGCACCCAGCAATAACTTGCTGGAGTAGGTGGACAACGGGTCTTCATTACAGTGCCAATTACCCACCAGTATAGTACAAAATAAACATGTTACCAGCATTCCAGCCATGCTACTCTTATTCCTTTTAACTTTATCAGTTAAAAAATAGCACTTATTTTCTAGATGTGTTCCTTGGCAATTGTGAAATGACCATGAAACAGACCATGCTTGCAATCACACACCCCAGTGCTCCCCAAAACAAACCACACCCCCAAGAGCAAACAGCCTGTTTCAGGACTCTGACCAGCACCCTTCTTTTGTCATACAGGAATGGAAAACAGAATTAAGTTCCAAAGCTACATTCATTATTATGGTCATAGCTACTGCAGCCAATTTTTGCTGCAACTTAAACTGAACATGCCCCCATGTGATGAGAGATATAATGAGATTTTTAACAGAGGGCTGCATCTGAGTGCTTGACAAAAAAAAACAAAACATTCAGCTGGGGTACAATGAACTGTCATTTATTTCCATTTGAGTTTAGCAAAGGTTGTCCTACGCAACTGTGAAACAATTTTACACTTTTTAAACGTATTAGCTTTGAGCTGAAACAATAAATAAACTATTTATTTGCCTTTTTCTTTTAGTATCTCAAAATGGATTAACAAGGGTGTGGAGATGTGTAGAGTATTCCATCACAGAGAACAATTTTTTGATGGCTGGCTAATGGGATTGCAAAGGGTTATTTTGCTGGAGAGGAGATTTTTCAGATGCATTCTCTCTAATGAAGGTTTTGTTCCTCACTTACAAAGTGTTTTCTGCCTTTCCTTTTCACCCGTTTTTAAATTTCATCTTTTAAACAAGTCAGGGAAAGGTGAATTGCCTTGGAGAACCATGTTGTCACTGGACTAAATTAAACCTTAAAAGATCAAAGCTTACAAAATCATGCTGAGATCAAACTGGGATCTTTGGAAGACTTAGGGGGAAGGAAAAACACTGATCTTTATGGTTTGTGTGTGAACATGTTGCTCTTCAGCTCCTACAAATATGCAGGACTACACTGTGTAAAAAACCGTCTTCAGTGACAACAGAGCAGCTTTTTGAGAAATCCATCTTTCCTGAGAATGAGGGAAATTCACCTCTGTTCCAAGAGGCCACAGGTCATGTCCTGGTCACGTGAGCTGCTCATTTCATTCTCTAATGGCTCAATGGCTGTGCTATAAATTTTATCATCCCATGTGACCTTCTAAGTCTCATCCCCCATCAAAGATTGCTAAGAATGAAAGAATGTTAAGATTAATAAATAAATTCTTCCACAGCAGTGGAAAAAACTGTTATTAAGCCAAATACCTGTTTATCTTCAGGTACTCAAAAGCATTCTTGATTCTAATGGATTTTAATGGTCCATGGGGCCTAAAATTACTTTTCTGAGGTTTGATAATTGTCTACCTATACCTTACTCCTTTCCTAGTAGCAATGCATCACCCAGCCAGCTAAGATAAGTCCTGATCTTCCGGACCAAACAGAAGGGCCAGGTGTCCTTTCAGTTAATTTTTCATGCAGCAACTTTAGCAAGGTCAAGTCATAATGACTATGTTTTACTACATGAAAGGTCCAGTTGTGCAAGAACAATGGCTGCCTGTCCATAAAGGTAAAACAACAAAAATTATAACAATTTTAATCATCATCATACCTGGAAACTCACACCCCCAAACTAAAGAGGTATGTGTTCTTAGGCAGGTACAGGAGACAGAGGAAGCTTCCATGCCTCTGACTTCAAGCCTTTCCTACCAACACCTGCCCACAGCAGTGTTAAACTGCTTCTTGACCTGATGGCCTGGCCTTTGTGTGTCTGCCGGCAGCCAGACCTCATCTTGTGCTGTTGAGCTACTGATGACACATCAGCTGAGATCCCTCCAGGTTCCCAGCCCCTTATTGCCATTCCACCCATCACATTTCTGAAACCAGTGTGGGTACTGCATCCAACGATACCACCACAGCAGCCCCTCTCACACTACAGATTTTACTGGCTTTCAGGAATCTCGGGATATCTTTCCAAGCACCGTCCCTGGCACCAGCAGGTTCACTACCTAAAAGTGCAAGGTCAACCAGAAGCAGGATTTCTCTGCCAGTCCGCTATTACGCAGAGAGTGCTCGGGTGCAAGGGAGGGTCCCCACAGCCCCCACACCTGCTGTACAGGACTCTGAAAAAGAGGCAATTGCAAAGGTCACCTGTTTGGTTTTTTCCACAGCACTATTTTGGGGTTCTCTTCTCTTTGGGTTCTCTTCTCCCTGGTGCCAGAGGAGAGCACTGACACAGTGTTAGAAATCTGGCCTCATCCTCCCTAAGAGGTAATTTCACCTGTAGCAATTTCCTTCATGCCTGACAGGCTAAATGGAACTGCTATGTCCATTTCCAGGCAGTAGCTGTGATGATTAAACCCTCCTTATAAAGCCCGTTGCCTCTCAGCAAGGTACTGAGGATGCCACCTGGCAAATGTTTTTTTTCAACTTGCAGACTGGTAGGAGATCCAAACAAAATCCCCAGCCACCTAACCTAGCATTTATTCCTACTTTGAATGGGCAGCAGCAATAGTTATAAGAAACCTGTGACCACAGGGATCACTGCTGTTTGGACAGCCTCATGTACTTTTGCGTACATATGTGAGAAAATTGGTAGGAAAACTGCTGCAAATATAAAAGCACTAGATGTACATAAGGGCAAAAGATTTAGATTTCTAAATGACAGTGCCAAATGAATCACATTTCAGTGCTGTACAGATGCACAAACACCATCAAGCCACATGTCTGTCTTCACCATATCCATAAGCCTTTTCCCTCAAAACCTTTATTCTTAGAATTTGTTTTCCAGCGTGAATATTTAAACATAGGTTTTCTCTGGGATGTCCTTTAAAGAATCGGGATGGCAAACATTACTAGATTAAGCTAATTCTTTACAATATTGAGGGAAAAGAAGCGCAAAGCAAAACATCCATTAAAGCCCTCAACTTTTGATTATCTAGTACTCACAATCAACTTAAACCATTTACAAATAATTATTTAGACTTTAAGATAACAAAGATCAGATGATTTGTATCAAGAAAAAAGATTATCTTCATCAAGATATTTCAGCAAGATCCTCAGTGCATTTAAATTACCATGAAATTCAGTACAGTATATGGAGTGATCACATTTCACAACATTGTAGCAGATGTTCTAAAGGGCATTCAGAGATCTAGCAATGTCAATAAAGAATTAAAAGCACATAGGTATTTTAAGGAGTAACTCACCTATGTTAAGAATAGGGCAGCAGTCACCAAATTCACAGATTTTTCACAAAGCCATAAACTGTAATATTGACCAGATTTAACCACAACTTTACTCAAAATAACTGTATCACTGTTCTGGTTTGGGGGAGATAAGAGTTAAATTTGTTTCAATTAAACTGTTCTTACCTCAGCCCACGAATTTTCTTACTTTTACCCTTCCCAAACTCTCCCCCTTCCCGCCAGCGGATGAGCGAGCAGCTCCCTGGTGTCTAGGTGCTGTCTGGGTTAAACCACAACAGTCACACTGAATGTGTTTCAATTCTAAAATGTTTTAATGTCACTTGAAGAACAACATCTAAATGCAGTACCCTCCATAGGCAAAATGGAAATCCACAGTATCTGTAGCAGAATATTGGGGATGCAGAGGGGGGAACAAGTGGGTCAGCTCAGTATTTCTCAGACTTCAGCAGCTGTATTTTCTGCATCCAAAAGCACCAAAATTGTATTATGTTTTATTACAATGAGTTCACAAATGAGTCCAACAGAATGATAAATCCAAGTATCATTCATGCATGAATGCTACTGCAAAGCAGAATGAGAAATTATTTGACATACAAAATATAATAGATGGAGCATATAAAAAGGCAGGATTAGTCTGGGATTTACTCACAGTCCACCTGAACTATGGTGCAGGTAGCAAGACAAAAAGGAAGAAATAAAACTGACCTAGACGTTGCTAAAAAATAATAGGCACATTTTTATGTATACACATGGAAGCACTGTTGTTAATAGCAAAGAAAACAGAGTTTACACTCCCAAATGATGATTTATCAAACTAGAAAAGTAGAAAAGACTAATTTTCTTCATTCTGAGTTTCAAAAAAGATTTGCTTTGCTCCAAAATACACGCCTCATTCAGAATTTCCATCAAATTCCTGAAGTATCCAACAGATCATGTCTCTCTTCTTCCCACACCTTTCCAAAGTGGCCCGATTTTTTCAACAAAACCTTTAACAGTGTTCTCTTTGCAGCACCACCTCTGAATAGAAATAATTAACATTTCTAGGAAGTACCGTCAAATCCAAATCACAAATAAAAATCATGCTGTAGTTTACCCCAACCACGTTTCTGAATTGTCTGAGAAGCTTTCACTGATGTTAAGAATAGTCTTACTTGAAACACTTGCACAGGACTTCAGCAACCCCTTTTGGGAAAAATCCAGCTAAGCCTTTAACACATGCATAATAGGTTTTATGTGAACATGAAGATCTCCACGAATGTCACCAACTCTCCAGCAGCCTTAAAATTAAAACTGGGCTTAAAGCATTTTCTGGATTAGGCCCTCTCTCCTTTCTTTATTAAAATGGAGCAGTGGCTATAAGCCAGCAGAAACTCTAGTGATAAAGTAGAAAGCATAAAGTTGGAGAGAGAAGTGATAAAATTCACTTCTATGCATGAGGAAGTGACTTCCATAACTCATTCCAGGCTTTACTTCTTGTAAATAGCCTAGCACTGTAAAAAGCATACTCTATACCGTTTCTAGACGCACACTACATTGATTGCCTACCAGTTTTAATTTGACTAAGCATTCTGAAAGGGTTTTCCCCTTTCATTATCTTAATTGTTTTTTGGTTTGTTTTTTCCTATGGATTAAAGAAAGGACTATAGAAAAGCAAAAAAAAAAAAAAATAGTTTCAGAAGTAAGACCGATCTACTGAAGAGGCAAAACTCACATTGCAATTTTTCTTCTCTTCAGTGGGCTGGATGGATGATCTACCACTTTCTTTCAACTTGCTTTTGCTGGAGGCAAGAACAGTGACAGTGTATTATAGGACTAGCCAGGGTTCAGATCAGATGGATTCCCAGCCTTCTATAAGAAGCCCAAGAGGATGAATTTTGTTAAGGTCTTAAACTATCAATTACCTTTACACAGCCCTTGCAACACTGACTGCTGAGATATATGATCCAGAGAAAGTTCTGCTGGCCAAATACACATTCTCCATTTCACTGTATCGTGTAGCTGTCAAAGAAGTATCTATCCAGATCTTTGAAACACAGAGCTGTGAACAGATTTTTATGGGATGCACAGAATCCCAAGGCCACAGTGACTTGTGTTAGTTGGGGGTCATTAATTATTTGTCATACCCTTCTATTGGGCACTGCTAAAACAGAAAAAACAGACTCCCACCTTAAGGGATCAAGCCTTCATTGACAATAAAGGCACAGGAGACAGCTTAAACAAATTTATTTCTGCTGTAAAAGAAGCTAGAGACCTTATTACATTGAAAAGTGGGGGGCTCTGAAAATAGAGCTTTACAAAATTTAGGAAAAAAAAACAAAGTTATGTATTTCCAGAAAAGGTCATCTCCTGACGAGCACACTGTGCATTGTTGAACAGTAGGAATACACAGGGTATTGTGCCCAGAACGGTACCAAAATATCATTTGAGTCTTGGTCATTTGTTAGGTGTATAAAATTTATACTCCCTGTGCTGAAATAGAGAAGAAAGGTAAGCAAACGCTACGTAACATTTGGCTCTTGCAATCAAAGACAAGTAACTCTGAGCATTAGACCTCCAACATCACCATTCATTGCTACTCAGCAGAAATTCTGTCAACCTATTATAAGGCTCTCCCATAAAGATTCAAAGGGATAACAGGATTTTGGTGTGCATCCAGCTTCACAGAGAAAACAGGAAGATGTGGTGAGATATAAAAATCCTCAGGTGTCCTTAGGGGAGCTTATAAATGTCCCAGAGCCTGAGGAGACCCCTCTGCATTTCCCCTGGAGGGCAAGTATGAGAGACTTACTGTTTAGTGCTCACGGCTAGATGTGCCTGCACCATGAAGTACAGTGCGGTGGAACACACAACCATAACCTGTAGCTACAGATATCTGTTAAACCAGAAGCCAACTCTCAATTCTCAGGATTCAAAATAAATTAAAATCATGTGAATTCTCTGCTAGTCTGCGTGCAAGTTCTTGATTTATGCTTTAGCCAGATCTTCCACAGCAAGCACCATCTGAACAAGGCGAGACAGAAATTACAACCTAGATCTGCAGGAGCAGCATTATCTTTTACATATCAACAGAGTCTCACAAGCTATTTGGGTATGGCCCTGGTCAAATTCACCCAAATTTACAACAGGGCTGCATTTACAATAACTCAGGTATAGATTTATTCCTATTTTAATGTTAATATAGGATTCTAGATGGAAAGCGCCTTGATTTTTTCTTTTTTTTTTTTTTTAATACTGTAGTCCATGTACAGAGTTGGGGTTAATGGAACAAAACATGATCCAGGAAGATTCTAGGTGTTTATATAAAGCCTATTGAATTTCTGAAGCATACTGATGTATAAGAAGAATTACCACATTTTAAACATCAAAATTCACTGGAAATTATTCAAAGAGAGATATTTCCATAAAATCCCAACTCCCTTCCTTCTCATAGGCATCATAGGCACCATTATTAAACTAAAAGAGAGAAAAAAGATGAGCAAGAATAGTCATCTTCATAAATTAATCATCTACATGAGAAGTTTTCTATTTTTAGGCTATTACTCAATGGAATATACTAACATGAATTCAAGTAATTGTTTTGCTGGTTTTATTTTTAAATGTAATTAGGATTTTTTTAAACTATCTTGTCCCATTTTCACATATGAGAGGCTGCTCTTGCATTTAGCTGAAACATCGAATCACAAACAGGTTTGGGTTGGAAGAGACTTAAAGCTCATCCAGTTCCACCTCTCTGCCATGGGCAGGGACACCTTCCACTAGACCAGGTTGTTCCAAGCCCCATCCAACCTGCATTTACAATAAATGAGGTATAGATGGTGAGTTCAATATATGCTTCTCTTATCCTGAGAAAACAAACCACAGAATCATAGAATCATTTCAGTTGGAAAAGACCTCTAAGTTCTTCGAGTCCAACCATTAACCCAGCACTGCCAAGGCCACCACTAAACCATGTCCCTAAGTGCCACATCTGCACATCTTTTAAACTCCTCCAAGGATGGTGATTCCAGCACTTCCCTGGGCAGCCTGTTCCAACGCTTGACAACCCTTTTGGTGAAGGATAAATAATCTGTTCCAGGAAGAAGATTTAATGAAACACTACAATTTATGCTTCAACATAAATTTCTACTTATTTATTTATATAATTCTAAATAAATTATTTAATGTGTTTGATTCGGAAAGGTGCTAAGACTTGGCAGTCTCCTGGAGTCATCTGTGGTTTCTAATGGTTGAACCATGGATGCCCCTGCAGCATTACACATCATGTTCTGTATTTTTGAAGAGAAATTAAGCGAATGGTCAAGTTTGATGGATAAATGCAAGGAAAGGTTTGCTAACCCCAATGTGGATTAAGCTTCTACTATAAAATTTTCCTAGCAGTCTTCCTGAGATATCCTAGGAATACGCAAAAACCTGTAGAATAATAAGGGTAACATTAGAAGCAGAGGTAGCACTGGGGATACCAGGGATTGCTACTGCTCAAGGACTCAAAAGGAAAAATACCCACATGGAGAAGTACAAACTCAGAAGGAAAAAGCCAGGGGGGCTGTTTGGGTAATCAGGTCGAATTGTCAGCGTTACCATGCTGATGGGACTCAATGGGAGACAGCAACTCAGCCACACTGAAGATTCAGCCTAGGAAGCCAAACTCTCTTCTCATAACTGGTTGCTCCTGTGACAGCATGTAGTCTTTGGGTGCCTTATGAGAGCCAGTGAGGATACCTAGGCAAACTCCTAGATGATCTCTGTGCGCATTACCCAGTAAGTAACTGCTTTAAACGTTTTAGCTGTATTATACTTGCATAGCCTCTTTGTGCCTGGCTGAAGGCGACTAAACAAACTAATCCAGTTGAGGAATGGTAAAAGCCATCAATTTCAGTTACTGTTTGTAAGAAATAGCAGAGGAGAAATTTATGTCATAGATAGTGAAATTGTTCCTTGATAGCAAAATTTCACCTTGAAAATAGATGGACCATGCTCAGTACCAATGAACAACCCTTTGCCAAATAGCTGAAGTTACAGCCTGATCAAGTGGCGGCACCTCTGCCTCAGCAGTAATGGGAAAAGATTATGAATAATGTGAAATGTATGAGAGGAGAGAGATGAATACATATTGTATACATTTTGTATTATTAACAGTACTGGGCAAAAAATTCCGTATCAGTCTCTAGCCTAGCACAGCCTACTAGGCAATGACACTGCAGAGACAAACACAACTTTCTCTATTCCAGACCAAAACACAGCTGGAAGTTAAGACACACAGCAGCCTTGCTGCTACCCATCCTATGCCTTGCCAATAACAAGTCAGGGAACAGAAGTCCGTCATGGATGCACAGCAAATCATCAAAAGCACACATTATTGAAAATAAAATCTAGACCTAACAACCTCTTTTCTGTTAATGAAAAATTAATGTATAATTACTTGCATGATCAAAATCCCATTGGTTTTAATGGGAGTATCTAAATATGTAAATGTCCTCCAAGCACTTTAAAGGCATGCATGTATGGATAAGAAAACACATATTATCAGAATTCCGTATTTAATGTGGGAATAAAGACAATATTCAACATAAGTTGATTTTCTGTTTAGTTGGCAATCAGATAGAATCATCATCACCCATACAAAATTTCCCCACAGCTATGTTAATAAAACATCTTTCTTCATGTCACCCATGAAAGTGAGGATTTGAATCAATGTACATGAGAAGAATTGGCTGCTTGAAACCTGTGCCCTATTTGTAAGAACTAGGAAGTTGATGTTCATTAAAGTCTCTTTTAAATGAACCTATCCTATAAGAATTTGTTTTTGAAAACATCTTTTCAGTCTTGTCCTTCATATTGCGTTATATCCTGTATCAGTTCTGACAAGAGTGTGATTTTATCTTTTTAAATTAATCTTCCTTACATCATCTGACATATTCTTTAACATTCATTTTTTAAAACTCCTTTCAAATCTGGTAGAGCCAATTGTAGCTGCCAAAGCTTTTTAATTCAACAGTAAAAGCAGGTGCTATGGCAGTGAATTGACAACTGGTAATTTTCATTTCTTGGTCTTGATTTCTGCATTCTTAAATTGTTCTGAAATTAGTATTATTGCAACTCAGAAGTAGGTTCTGGCTACCTCACCTGCAGATGTTAGAAACAACTTCCCATTGAAATATTAACCAAAACAAGTTTAACTGTGACAGTGTTTGCCTGGACTGAAACAACAGCTCCTCAGACCACACCACACCAATTCATTCCCTTCCATCTCCAGCACCAGCTGGAGAGTTTAGGCCCAGACTAGAGACTGCCAATGGGAAAAGGTAAGCCCTCATGAAACTGCTTCCTGAAAAAGTAACCAAGAAAAGATATACCATATAAAAGAAGCTTCATACAGACCAAAAACTTACTGTTAAAAATGACTGAGCCTCCAGCATACACAACTAAGTTATCACATTCATCCTAAGTTATACAATATTGCATTAATAAAACAGTCTGCAGAATGCACAACTGCTGGTATAAACTATGGTGAAATGGTATCTTCCCTGCTGTATTCCATGCGATTTCATTGCCTTTTCTCAGTCTACCATCCCAAACCAATTTCTTTTCTCAGTCTACCATCCCAAACTAGATTCCCAATCCCTGTTCCCATTCTCTCCCAGGAACAGGAGCTGAGGTGAGCTGCTGGTTCTCTAGAACAGGGTAGGCACTTTCAGAACTGTTCCTGTACTCAGGTTTGGCTCTCTATCAGCATAAATAACTACCAGAATGAGTAACTACTTTATTCATGTATCTTGAAGTTACAACTTGACCTGCCTGTTTGTTATCAGTACAACTTTCACAGTTACAGAAAAGAACTGGCCTAAATAATGAGATAAAAGACTGCCAAGCAAAGATAATGCACAGCGAAATTTCTATTTAAATTACAGGGCCAGGGAATAAGAGGAACATTTGCAGCTTCTCTTTTAACTCCCAGAAAGCAAGAAATGAAGCCGTCAACTTATGGGATACAAAGGAGCCAGAAATTGCTTTCCTGACAATAAATACCTGCATTGCCTTGTAGTCCTACCACATTCTATATTGATTTTTGGACATCTCTTATCTGTACTTAAAAAAGTCTGAATTTGAGTCAATTTACATCCTCCCTAATACATCACAGATGTGCATAATTTCACTAAATGTAAGTGTGGCAGTCCTCAATCTTCCTCTGCCATTCTCAGTTATTCTTCATTTCTTCCATGCACCACAAGCATGATACGTGTCATCTAAATGTTACTACATTTGTAGAAGTTGATTCAGCAGGGGTTTTGGTTTGGGGATTGTTTCTTTCTTTTTTTATTGGAAATAAATTAAGCTGAGTACTAAGGAAAAGATGAGGTTTGCTTTAAAATAATAAAAATACTCAACCCTTAAAGCAGATGCCCTTTTCAGGGCCATGGGATATTTCACAGTTGTAAGTACCTCAATAAAATCAAACAAATAACATCACTACTACATAAATCCACCCCTTTCATCAATGTCCTATCCTACCTATCCTGTGCTACCACCTGAACAGGGAGTCCAATCCTGAAAATTTTTAAATCCTAATACAGAGTGTGCCTTCAGACCAATGGGTCTGCAAAAAGGGTAGCAGAATCTGTGCCAAGCAGGACTTCATTTACAGAGGACCACATAAAAAGTGTCTTTCATAGGCACAGTGAAGTGGGCTAAATGCCAGCACAGACCCAAACAGCAGCCACCAGCAATGCCCAAACTGCCACCCAACACACATCACAACCCTTACCTGCTTAGGAAATGTACCTAACTTTCATCCATAGTAAAAGCAAAATCCTACATCAAAGACTTCATAGAGTCTGTCAGTATCTTCTCATAATATGGGATTATGCACCATCACCTTTCCTTTTGGGATTGCAGTTCCTGCCACTCCTTTCAGATTTCTTAACCGGTGAGTCAAACAGCAACAATTCAATTGAATGATCAGAAGATACCTGAAACAAGTCCCAGAACACTCACTCTCAATAACCTGAGGACATCAGAGCCTCATTAAAGTACTAATGATAACTGTGGAGCAGCACAGGGGAAGTTATCACTGATCACCAGAGTGGACTTGGCCGTTCTGGCTGGCAAGATGAAGTTTCTGTCTCTCCTCACATCTTTCTGCAAACCTCACAGAGGTGCTCACTGAGAAAAGAGCCCCATACTCTGCATCAGACACAGTAGTGTCTCCTTCTTGATCCCCCATACAAGATTAAAATCCACTTGTAGAATGCAGAGCAGCCAACCCTTAAGTCTTGAGACACGTCCAAACAAAGGTCTCTGTGCTGCATTTTACCTTTCATTGATAGAATCAATTGGTTCCCCTGTTTTTTTTTGTATTCTTCCTCTACTTAGAGAGCTCTCATGTTTGTTTGGATGGGCAACATATAAAACTCAAGAGAAACCAGTAGAACAGATAGTCTGCCAATAAGATCAAGGCTAACCAAGCCTTCATACAGTGACAAAACCCCCTCAGGTCTGAAGGCCGAATCTGCTGATTCTCTAGTTAAAGAAATGTGCTCACTGCCCATGGCAAGCGTAACAGCAATGTTTTCTCATTCCATTTTCTCAACTGTCCAATTTGCCTTCTGAATGCTACCATATCTTTTTAGTCAGATAAACAAAGTAAAGATTTACCCTTTCCATGCAAGTCTGCCATGTGACTACACATGGGAATGCTGAGAACTTCAGGTTATCAATATATGCAATGAAACGGTCTCCTACCCCTCTAGTTTCACCCTATTTCTTATTGCCTGCATGACAATTTGGGAAGCTTTTCAACTTTCATGTGGGGTGGGTTTTCCTTCCCATTTATGATTAATAACTAAATGCTTCTACTAACATGACTAAATCCAAACCAGAAGTTAGACCATGGTAATCCCTGGAATCAGGCAGGAGCTCTGTAGTATCATGCATACACTTTTTCAACAGAAATTAAGAGCATGGAAACCAGGTGAACGTTTCATGCGAAATACTTCAATAAGGGAAACTATTACTTTCATGTCTGCCTCTTTGCTGAGACTTCAAAATACTGAGAAACTAATAACCAGCTTTGGACCATAAGGGAGATTCACAGATAATTCAGTGAAAAGTGTTGTTAATCCAGAAGAAAGCTTGACAGTTCTGTAGATCTGACATTCATTATTAGTTTATTAATATTTGATTAATCTCACAACATTAGTGCAGGAGCATATGTCCAGAGCAGTGCAGGCAAATTCCATTTTGGAAATATTTGAGCTGGTTTTTTGCACAAAAAAAAGGTCAGAGAATGTTAACTTCTGACAGACGTTGCATGGCTTATAAGCTGCAATGCCTCAGCAGGAGGAAAAAGTGCTAACCCCACTCAGAGAATCTGTGAGATCAATTTTAGCATTCACTAGCATGGGACAATGTGTGTGTACTTTTATCACATCAAGTACCCACAGTGTTGACAGCAATCCTCAGACTGATTTTTGGCTTTTTAAAAGCAGTAATTCAGCCCACACTTTTCTAATTATTGTCATCAATATAATCTACATGAAAAGCAAAAACTGAAATGCCAAAAGAAAGAATAATTTGTGACTTCAAACTACCTAAACCAAAATACCACGTTATGAAATTTGAATCTTGCCCTGACTTAGAGGTCCAGGCCTTCCTCATAAGCCTTTGATAAGCAGTTTGCAATATTTAGCTGCCTAGAGATGGAGCTCCAGAAACCTTTCTGATGCTTGCAAACCACTAATAGTAGAACCACAAGTATATTAGAAACCACACAGAAACCTACTACCTAACTTCTACACCAGGCTGATTGTTTACTACAATGTTTTATTACAAAGGCTTGCGTTCCCTTTCAAGGCATTTACAGGGGGCACTGCAGGGGAGGAAAAAAAATGAAACCCTAGAATACCATGGAATATTAATTTGAAAGTTAAATAATTAAAAATATGACCAAATTGTAACAAACTAATGCTGTGCCTGAAACTATCAACACAACAAGCTATATCAGCATCTGTTACAGCAGCAGGGTTTAGATAAAAAGCGAGGGGAAATGGGAGCATAAGAACGAGAAGAAAAAGCTTCTCTTTAAAGTTCTGTCTTTTCAATTTATTATGAAGCATACAAAGGGCAAATAGAGCCTTTTAGGAGAGATGCTATCTTGGAAATTACACATTCATAGATTTTCAGGGCTGAGCAAGGCCACCGTGACCATAACTTCCTGCACAACAAGCCAAAACTCACCCTCCACATTCACACAGTCCACAAATCTTTTGGCATTCCTGGAAATTCTTCAGTCTTCCCATCTACTGTCACATAACTTCTTCCCTATTCCTTCCAATAAAATCTTAGAAATACAGTCATAAATACATGAGCCAGTTCTGCCACCTATATCTGAACCCTCTGAGTTTCTAATATATTTCTTGACAATCTGTGTGAGAGTACCAGTTGTTTGTGCCTTAATTCCTTTCAGGGGCTCCATACCCATACCATGTGTCACCCATTTCCCCTGGGTTTCCTCGCTTGTCTTTTCTGCACATTCTGTCACCAATTCTTGTATCATTGAACCAACCTATTATATTCCCCTTATGCAAGTTAGGAACCTATATCCAAATTTTAAAAATCCCTCAAATTAGAACAGTCCCACTTAAGCTCCATACCTCTATTAGCATTCGTCTATAGTCAAAGTCAGTCAAAAGGTGACTGGTGACAGCCAACATGGCTTCACTATGGGTAAATCATACCTGACAAATTCTGCAATCTACGATGGGATAGATTTATATTAGACACTATAAAGAAGTTCTTCCCTGTGAGGGTGCTGAGGCGCTGGCACAGGGTGCCCAGAGAAGCTGTGTCTGCCCCATCCCTGGCAGTGTTCAAGGCCAGGTTGGATGGGGCTTGGAGCAGCTTGGTCTAGTGGAAGGTGTCCCTGCCTGTGGCAGGGGGGTTGGAACTGGATGAGCTTTAAGGTCCCTTCCAACCCAAACCAGTCTGTTTATTCCATGACACCTCCCTAAGTACATTTTTTAAGCCTGTGCCTGCTTGTTATTATATGGATTTCTGTGCTTTCTTTTCCAGGTCTCTGATCTTTTTTATTGCTCTGCTCCAGTCTTTCAACAGGAACTCAGGTCTTCCCTCAACTTGATCATACCAGGAGAGCCTGGTGAAGTTCAGAGAATGCATAAGCTCTCTTTAACACTAGATCCAGTGTTGCATGATGCCGATCTTTCACCACTGTAAATTATTAGTGAAGACGCCATGCCACAGAAATCAAATCCATAGATAGATTGTTGTGGTTTAAGCCCTGTCAGCAAGCCAGCCACACAGTTTCTCTCTCCCCCCAGGTCTTTCTTCCCTCCCCCCCACCCCCCCACCCCGCTCCCAGAGGGATGGGGAGAAGAATCGAAAGAATGTAACTCCCATGGGTTGAGATAAGAGCAGTCCAGTAACTAAGGTATAACACAGATCACTGCTGCTGCCACCAATAATAATAATGATAAGGGAAATAACTAAGGAAGAGAATACGATGCCACCCACCGAAACGAGCCCGACTGAGCAGTGAGTGCCCTGCCGGGTAACTCCCAGTTACATCCTGGGCATGATGTGCTGTGGTATGGAATACCTCTTTGGTCAGTTTGGGTCAGGTGTCCTGTCTCTGCTTCCTCCCAGCTTCCCCTCCTCCCTGGCAGAGCATGAGCCTCACAAAGTCCGTGGCCGGACCAAACATTTGAGCAGTAACTAAAACCATCGCTGTTATCAGCGCTATTCCCAGGCCAAAAGTCAACAACACAGCACTGCATCAGCTACTAAGAAAGAGAAAAAATGACTGGTACTGCTAAACCCAGGACAAGACTTACATCAGTGATACCAGTCTTGATCAATGACATTTAAAATTTCTTCAAAAGCTCATCATGAGTCTGACGTGATCTATTTTTCCTAAAGCTGCACGGATCTGTATTACTACCTTTAATTCCACACCTATCAGACCTGGTATAATTCACACTATTATTAACTTTGGGACCAATGTTAATGAGAACAATGTGTGTCTGGCTATAATGCCTGTGAAGTCATGCTGGGACAGCCCAGGAAAGACCAGCTCCAATACAAAGACATTCACTGCAGCTGAGCAAAGGGCAAACAATGACATGCCCAGGGACAGACCCAGAGCATGATCTGAAATACCACAAGTGAGAAGGGGACAGTAGACAGGGACATACACTGTGCTCTCTGAGCATCCACCCAGAGTTCACTGCAGAGAACTACATGACAAACAAAGGCCTCTGAATTACTAGCCTTGTATTACCTTGAACAGCATCTCCTAAATCCTTAAATAAGCAACTTATTTTGCCATGCTGTTCATGGATATTTTTTATTAAATTTTTGCATATATCTTTATATTATTATATATTATATATATCTTTATATTATTTAGATTTTTATATTATTTAACATTTTATACTATTTTAAAGTATCATGAGATGCTTGAATTTGAGATCCTCAGGACAGTGAGAAGAGCGTGCAGCAAGCTCACTGCCCTGGACTTCAAAAGAGCAGACTTTGGCCTCTTCAGGAACCTGCTTCGGAAGGTTCCATGGGATACAGCCCTAGAGGGCAGAGGGGCTCAAGACTGTTGGTTGATATTCAAGGATCACCGGCTGCAAGCTCAGGACTGTTGCATCCCAACCAGAAGGAAGTGCAGCAGGAGGGCCAGGAGACCTCCTTGGATGGATAAGGAGCTCCTGAAGAAAATTCAGTTGAAAAAAAGAGGTTTATAATAAGTGGAAGCAAGGATAGGCGGCCTGGGAAGAGTATAGGGATGTTGTCCAGGAAGCTAGGGACCAGGTTAGGAAAGCTAAGGTCCAGTTAGAATTAAACTTAGCTAGAGGTATTAAAGATAACAGGAAAGGATTCTACAGGTACATAGCAAATAAAAAACAGACTAGGGAGAATGTAGGCCCCCTCAGGAAGCTCTCAGGAGAACTGGCTACCCTGGATTTGGAGAAGGCTGAGGTTCTGAATGACTTCTTCGCTTCGGTCTTCACTGGCAAAGGCTCTGACCAAACCACCCAAGTCTTGGAAGGCAGACGCAGGGACTGTGAGAATGAAGACCTTAGGCCCACTGTAGGAGAGGATCTGGTTCAAGACCATCTCAAAAATCTGAACGTGCACAAGTCCATGGGTCCTGATGAAATCCATCCACAGGTCCTGAAGGAGCTGGTGAATGAAGTTGCGAAGCTGCTGGCCATCATATTTGAGAAATCATGACAGTCAGGTGAAGTTCCCGATGACTGTAGAAAGGGAAATATAACCCCCGGTTTCAAGAAGGGGAAAATGAATGACCCAGGGAGTTACAGCCCAGCCAGTCTCACCTCTGTGCCTGGCAAAATCTTGGAGCAGATTCTCCTGGAAGGCATGCTAAGGCACATGAAAATCAACAAGGTGCTTGGTGAAGAGCCAGCATGGCTTCACTAAGGGGAAATCCTGCCTGACCAATCTGGTGGCCTTCTATGATGGAGGCTACAGAACTGATGGACAGGGGTAGAGCACTTGATGTCATCTACCTGGACTTGTGCAAAGCTTTCGACACTGTCCCACACGACACCACGCTGGAGGGAAGGAATGGCATCCAGAGGGACCTTGACACACTTGTGAGGTGGGCTGATGCCAACCTCATGAAGTTTAACCATGCCAAGTGCAAGGTCCTGCACCTGGGTCAGAGCAATCCCAGGCACAGCTACAGGTTGGGCAGAGAAGAGATTCAGAGCAGCCCTGCAGAGAAGGACTTGGGGGTGTTGGTCGATGAGAAAATGAACATGGGCCGGCTTCAGTGTGCGCTTGCAGCCCAGAAAGCCAACCGTATCCTGGGCTGCATCAAAAGGAGCGTGACCAGCATGTCGAAGGAGGTGATCCTGCCCCTCTACTCTGTTCTTGTGAGACCTCACCTGGAGTATTGTGTGCAGTTCTGGTGTCCTCAACATAAAAAGGACATGGAACTGTTGGAACAAGTCCAGAGGAGGGCCACAAGGATGATCAGGGGACTGGAGCTCCTCCCATATGAAGACAGGCTGAGAAAGTTGGGGCTGTTGAGCCTGGAGATGAGAAGGCTGCATGGAAACCTCACAGCAGCCTTGCAGTATCCGAAGGGGGGCTATAGGGATGCTGGTGAGGGACTCTTTATTAGAGGCTGTAGTGACAGGACAAGGGGTAACAGGTTAAAACTTAAACAGGGGAAGTTCAGGTTGGATATAAGAAGGAAATTCTTTCCTGTGAGGGTGGTGAGGCACTGGAATGGGTTGCCCGGGGAGGTTGTGAATGCTCCATCCCTGGCAGTGTTCAAGACCAGGTTGGATGAGGCCTTGGGTGATATGATATAGCATAAGGTGTCCCTGCCCATGGCAGGGGGGTTGGAACTAGATGATCTTAAGGTCCTTTCCAACCCTAACTATTCTATGATTCTAAATAAAATTTTAGCCTTCTTACTTGCAGAACAAAATTAAAACCCTAGCTGAAGCTACCTCTGGTTTCCACAGCAATTTCTTAATGCACAGATGCAAACTTTCTGAGAACAGTGGCATATTGACTGTTCTCTATTATTTTGCCAATGAGCGTGACTATACCCCCACAGAATTCTTTCATAGCCAACTAGAGAGTGCCTTTTCATGCAGCAATAAGAATGGAAAGTTTATAAAGCTGGACATGCAAAAAGCTCTTTCTGTCATGTTGGCAATCTGCATTTCAATTCAAAGAAAGAATTCCTTGTGAGCTGTGGGGCTTGTGTGTTTTGGGACCTCCCCCCTCACCCCCCAGAAACTGTACTAGAAGATACAACACTAAATTCCACTGATTCATTCTTCTTATTAAAACAAACAATAAGCTCAAATTGCTTAGCAAACCAAACAATTGCAAACAGCAAATTTAAACAGCAAAACAGGGAGCACGTTGGGTAAATGTTATTTCCCTGAACAAGGAAAGCTTTCGGCAAAGTGCTTAACTTGAATACAACAAAAGGCAATTTAATTTAGTAATACAGCTGGATGAAAAATGGAGACCTCAGGTTTAATAAGAAGGGGGAAAAAGACAAGCATATATCATCCAAAAGGATAATTATGAGAAACTATTTTGTATGATCCAGCTAAATCAAAGCTTTTAATGCTTTCTTACTCCTGTCAAAGGAGGGAGATTTAGTGCTTTAAAAATGGGGATTTTGCAGACTCCACTGCCAAGAAAAAATGATTTGTCCCTTGATAAATTACTATTGGGTTTTCTACTTGAAAAAAAAAAATACACTTACATTGAAATAAATGCCAAGGAATGGCTAGAGAATTTATATTATTCACTCCTATCTGTCACTGGATTGGTTGAAAAGCAGCAGCACTATTAAAAATGTCTTCTTGCTTCTAGACATAATGGCACAAAGGGGCCATGTGAGCCTTTCGTGAATGGGAAGGATATGTATACAAAAATAAGAGTAAGCAAATCTTTATTCGCCTCCACCATCCTGACATACTAGGCTCTAAAGAGAGACTCTGTGTGTGTGTACATGTTGTATTTTGTGTTTGGATGCTTTCAATTGCAATGAAAACTCCCCTCCCACTGGGATGAAATCGTCCATTTTTCTGAGGATTTTTTAGCTCTCTTAATTAAACTCCAATAATTTTTTCTCTCTTTTGAAGGAGAGGAAAAACATAAATGCATACATGTATATATGAAATACCTACAGGGATGTTAGTTTGAGAGCTGCAATGCAGTAAAAGCAATTTTATCCCAAGGAAACTCCTCTAAAGGTCTGTTTTGTACTTTTGTGCTGGAGAAGCTCACTGGTTTTTATCCCAGCCCTTGGACAAGAACCATGAGTCATCAAGAAGCAGAATAACTAGGCAGTCATAGGCACTGGGAAGAGTGAGAAACCCTCACTGGGAGCAGTCCTCTCCAATGGCAGCTTGTCTAGGAGTTGTGTGGGGACCAGAGGGATATCACTGCACAGGCCCAGTTCCTTTCAGACCTGCAGGTAATGATGCCTGCTAGTCACCCAAGTTGCTAAGGCAGAAATGCCTGCGTGCACTGTAGCTTGCCTGGAGACAGGCATGTTCCCAGCAGAGCGCAGCCCTGTGCTGTGTGTGCTGGTTGCTGCTGACAAGCTGCTCCCCCATGGGTACTGAAAGCCACAGGAGCTCTTACCTGTCAAGCTTCAAGCTCATCAAAAACTAAGGTCCCAGTGGCCAAGAGGCTGGACTTTTGCTTGCTGCCAAAGCAAAGGCAGAATTTACAGAGAGCGCAGATGGCAAACCAACCAACCCAGCTATTAATGAAGTTGAGATGCCAGCGTGCAAGGCCAGTAGAGCCACAACGGCTTGCAGGTCTGGGGTATTACCTTTCTTAGTATTTAAACTATTTTTGATTATTGCTTATTTTGTACATACTTTTCATTAGGGTCTAAGAGGCTACTAAAAATGTCTTCATTCATTTCCAAGTTTGAGGTCATCTTGATATACTTTTTGTTATTCTGTTCCATCCATTTCTTCTGTTTTGCTAAACTGTAACACCGAGTTTCTGCCAACATAAAGAGAACTTTTGCTTCTCTAATTGCTGATTGACACAGATATTACCTATCTCCTGAGAGCAGTACCAGTTACACATGCTCATGGAAACCCAGAAAAATGTTTGTCCGGGCACTGAACAACTTTTATGCCTACTAATTAAACTAGTATCAGTGAGAGAACTCTGAATGCATAGTTAACAATCAAAAAGCAAGAGTAAGATTTTCTCCTACACGTTCACAAAGCTGTATTTTGTGGCACTCATTCAACATATGAAATGCAGAGTATAGAGCTAGCTGGACAGAAATAAGTCTGAGAGGAGTTTGGCTTAAATGCAATATTTTTTCAATGCAGAATGCTTAGTCTGTAAAATCTTTGCAACAGAAACAAACTTCCCCCTCCTTGATCCACAAGAACCTATCATCAGTGGACACAATTCATGAGCCATGCATTTGGAAACTGCCAGAATATCAAGACAGCAGCAAAAAGGAATTTCCAGCATTACAAAACAAATTAGAAAAACCCCAACTGAAAAAGGAAATCGGTATCTCTAGAAACCATCACTACAAATTAGCCAAAGTTAGAGGGATTTTTACGCAGGAATTTCAAACCCATCTGGCTGACAGAGTTTTAAAGTGCTTACTGTTTAAAACCATACGTGGCATGCCACCAAACCTGACCTCCACATCTTTAAGTGTGTTTTACGTAGTTGCATATTATTATGCCAGGTACTAGACTACTAGAAATTTCAGTTTTGCTCTTTCTTGCATCAAAGCCCCAAGGTGAATTCACTAGAAAGCTGCTGTTTGCTCCAGGGCTTGGCTCACTTTTAAATGAAGGAAACAATGTTTTATTTTAGTTTTGTTTTCACTTCAGAAAATGCAGTTCAGTTTATGCAGCATTCCTTCAAATCTACTGACTTACAAATACTATCCAAGCCTCTCTGGGTTATAAACCAAACAAATAAAAAATTAGTAGAAGTCACAAGAGGTGTGAATGATTGTCCTTCTGATGTCTCAATTCTTTTTTCATATGGGTTATGCTAACAAAAGACAAAAATTCAATCTATATCTTTCTTGAGACAAGGGCTTCTCACAGAATTCATAATTATATCATCTTTAGCCATTTATCAGTCAATAATCCCATGGCCCTTCTAAAACTGGCATTTTGCAAATAAACCACAGAAGCTACTTGAGGCAGTAATTTATTTTCAAATAACATCTTTATGTTATCCTTTGGCATGTAGGCTTAAGCGGATTGTTTATCTCTGAAAAATGAATATAGTAGGAAGTTTACCTCTCAAACTAAGTTTTATTAGAAAAACAAGTTTCTTCCTAGAAAATTCAGTTCTAATCACTAATTAGCATGCAAATACTAATATTACACAGAGAAATAAAAGAATAAATGGGGATTATAGCAGAATAATTCTGCCACAGATTTTTTTCTATTGTATTGTTTTCATGATCCTAAATCTTGGAAGAATTAAAGAACAAGGCAAGTCATTGTTTCTGTCTTTTGCAGGTGTTTACTCGCAACAGTTATTCCTTAGAACTACTTCCAAAGAAACATCCATCACTACTAGACTCAACAATTCCTTTCAACCAGTAGAAGGCACTTTAACAGGATGCATTATTATGCCATTTAGTTGTTTGATTCTGATGAGGAAAAAATGTATTATTTTAGTTGTTAGGGTAATTAACCTCTAGAATTTCTCTAAGATGAGGTAACAGTCTCCATCCCTCAGCACTTTTAACAACTGAAGATAAAAGAGCAGAGAATATGGCCTCAATTATGAAATTATGAGGCACAGTCCTTTTGTCCATACCACTGTGTCTCATTCCCATACTCTCCTGGCTGCAGCCATGAGCATAAAGCCACTTCCTTGCACCCCTTTATCTAACAGTAGTGACAAACTTCGTCTTGCCATAAGGCCTCTGCAATTATAGCAGCTCTGTATCACTGAGAAGCTCTCAACAAGCCACAGACATTCAACTGGGTGAGCCCCATTTGTGCACAGTTAGAGGAGGAGACCAGGGCCTCAGTAATGCTGCTTCCATTGATGGGACTGATGATCAGAGAACGGGCCTGCATGGGTTCCCTGACAGTGCACCCTCATGACTGCTTTTAGTGTGCGTAGAGAGCTCACACACAGCACCTCCAAGACAGCTTTCGATCCACACATCATTAAAACATATCAGCTGATGATTGCTGATGATCACTTAGTGATCTCTGTTGGAATTTATGGGGCTGCAGGACATTTTCAGTTCAAAGACATTTAATCTTCAAATCTCTACCCCCTTTGATCTTAAACTGCTATGGCTACTGACAGTCAGGACAAAGGATAAAGCCACAAAATCAAAATGGTTTTCTAACACTACCTTTGTCAAAGGAATTAAAAACAGGACACTGCCAGAATTTCTCTCTTATGATCCAAGATCAATTCTCCAGGCCAAATCCTCGGCCAACATAAATCAGAGCAACTTCAGTCAGATAAAGTTGACAAGATTTTATACTACCTGTGGAATGGGCCTATCTATCTGCGAGTTCCACAGAGCCTTTGTAAGGCTCTTTAATGTCTGCAAAGGCCCTTAATGAAAAATAGCCAATAAACAAACAAAACGCACCTCCTCATAAATCTTTCTTTAAAAATGCTAATAATTTAGCCTGTTCCACATGCAAACAAAATAATCAGTTAAAGCAGGCTAGAGATATCATTTTACAAGATATGGTAAGCTCAAGAAGAGGTAGAAGATGTAGAATGCATTCACAGGTCTACCATTTACCTTGTTTTTTAAAAAAAATATAGCCCTGTAAATTTTGCTGGACTGTTTATACAACATGCAAAAAAGGCAGCCTGTGCATGAAGTAGCCATTGTGCATTTCCTCATTTCTATACCCATTAGCTGAGAGTATACAGCCAATTCTCAGCCCTGTATTTTAGGTCATAAATCTGCTCCCTCTGTTCCCTGAGCAAATTAAAAGCTATATATCTTTTGTCAAAGTCTTTCTGACACAGAGCTCCCACCTTCACAGCCTAAGGCTAGCTCTGTGTCTAGGAAAATTATATACAATAGGCAGTGACAGCCATGGAGTCTTGCATTTAGGCACTAGTCAACATATTTTTGTATGTGTAAAAATCATTCTACCTTATAAGTTGAGCACAATTTATACATATTTAAAAGGATTACAGGAGTATGAAATAAGAAAATGCTTTGAACAGGACAGGAAGGTAGCCCAAATTTGATATCCTAGCAATCTTCAAAACTATGCTGCATTAAGCATACACATTAACCTCTGCATTACAGTAATACAAGCTACACTATCAGAACCGTAACCTATTTTCTTGTGCTGTAACAGTTCCTGTGTTTCAGTTTCTGATGAACGTGTGGTCACCACTTTTGATTTCAGCTGAATATGCAAACAGTATATGTGTTTTAATTAAATGCATACAAAATTACGCTGTTTAGGAATGCCACCTTTGTCATGTATCACAGGAATGGCTTGTCTAGTTACAGTGGAGTTTTACGGCCTTGAAATGAGGCATTGCAAAATGTCAATATTTAAGATGCCCCACATGAATTGCCGCACTGTGGAAAATTTTCAAAGCAATGGGCTCCTGCACATCTTTTAAAAGCTGCAAGAAGCTTGTAAAGAGGTAATTTCAGCTATAAGACATAGAGAAATATTTAGAAAAACCAGAGGGTTTCACCTAATTATTTGTTCAACGGCTATGCCATGCTGCCCAAGCTGCAGCTTTAAACTGTGTATGCATCTTGTCCTCCTTACACTCCAAGGAACCCTTGTTTGTTGCTTTTTCTCAAACACCACTTGCCCTCCTTAGACTTCTTTGGTCTGTAGCTACTATTTTCATGAGGTTTTATTTCTTATACTGATCAGAGGTGTTCATCTTTTTCCTTTCCTAAAGTGATACTGTTGTCATATAATTTACTTTCTCAGCTGTTGTGACTGGAGAACCTGGAAGGCCTGTCTTCTTTACATTTAATGCGCAGGCACAATCTGAACAAAGCTTGTGGATTTGATCTGCAGTTTCCATTTAGCATTCATTTTGAAATAAATATAAAGTAGCACTACTATCCAAATATCCCTCTCATTCCTATGCTGGAATACATGGTTTATCCTCCTGAAGAGAGTGGTTTACTTTCAAAATGCCATCTTTTCTCCTGTCTCAGCAGCTTTAGGATGCTGTTATGGGTCATTCAATTTTTATTTCTCAATGTTGATAACAGTAGTCAAATTTAAGGATGTGACACTTGTGTCATCTCATTTAAAGCAGCAGTACAGGAGGGGAAGCCATATCTCATTTAAGAACAGAAGTTATTTACAGAATAAGAAGTGACAGAAAACAGCATGAGAACTGTTTGCAGGGAGTCCTGTAGTGGGGCACAGTTACAGGACAGGAAGGAAACCACAAGTTCCTTTGACTTTCTGTGGTAGTTAAGTACATGTCTAGGCCTTGCCAGTCTTAAAACTGCTTATAGCCTCTTATTGTGTATTTTGCACCAACTCAGTCTCAAATCCTCAAGTCTGATTTAATCAGAAAGGCAGCAAAATCCAGGAAAGCAACCAGGCATCTGAAACTGCTACACTGCACAACTGAAGTAGATGATGTTTACTGTGCTCTCAGAACATATAAACCACTAGCATGGCTAGCACTTCTGAACTGACAGCAGCTTCCCTAATGAATTAAATAGCACACTTTTAATAATGAAAGTCTCAAACAAATGAGGCTTCAGTGAGCTCAATCCACAGCTGGCACAGCTGTAACAGGGTCACTACCACACCTGCAGGGACATGCATGCTCCTGCCAACACCCACATCAGCATAACAGCTATTAAACAAACATGTATGTAGAGCAAGGATGTGCAAGTCTGCACGCAAAACATCCTCTACGTACCGTGAAGGCTTCACACTGAAATACACTGAAATTTGGTTTCCTTTACCAAAACAAAGTGATTTCTACTGTTGCACCCTGTGCTACACTGGTAAAATTTCTGCATTACTTGTGGAGGCAGCACTTTGCAGTAAACCCATTTCTGTTTGCACTGTTTTGTAACCTCACATTACTAACAAGCCTTCATTACTTGTTAGTGGACCGCCCTTGTGACTTTGCTTCTCTGACCCATGCTTCGTTTCTTCAGTAAACTTACTGATCTTGGTAGGAACATTTAAGTAATAAAGTATTGCTCCGTGTGAGAAGGACTATTAGGCTGCAATCCCAAGCAAACAGAATTTGTTCTTTTTAAGTTGCTTGAAATTAAAAACACTACACCACCAGCATATCTGCTTGCATTGTTATTTTAAATTATATACACACAGCATCTTAATAGAAGAAATTATATGCTCCCTAGCTGACATATTTCACAGTTAGAAATAGATGTTAAAACTGCTTTCAAATAATTGACAATCTTACTCCTGCCTTCCACGTGTGCACACGCCTTAAAAGCACAACCAGGAGGGGGAAGTACAAAATTTCATTATAATCCACCGCTTAGAGAATTTGTAATAGATTTTCTTTCTTTAATCATTCAATAGCAATATTTTCTTCCAATTTCCTTTTCAACTTCTACTAGAGGTCACAAAAATGAAGAAGGAAGCTACAGCAAATGCAGAGAAAACATTTAGGCATTTAAACTGCATTTAAAACAAACATTTGTGCTTCTAAATAGCTTCCCAATTACTAATGTTTCTTTTTTCTGAAAGATTGCAGTCCATGTTCACATGCAGAAAGAACAGGTGTCTGCAGTGTAAGTCTGCTAACTTTAAAATCTCCACAATAGCAAAGCTGTCAGATACAGCAGTATAAACAACGAGGGCAGCAGCTATCTTTGTGGAACTATTTCAGCTTCAGAATACTGCTAACAAGGAAAGTTTAGAAGAAATACAGTTTACTGAGCAGCTTTCAGAGGGAGTTGAACCTGTTTCTCAAACAGTGAGGTGAAGTGGCTGTGGATCCCTGCAATTACACAAGTTCTCATGTAGCATAGTTTAGTGGTCCAAAACTCTACCAGAAGTCTGACAGATACAAACAAAATGTGATGACAGTTGTCTTTGAACTTACTGCAGCCTGGACTACCCAAACCCAGGACTGAAGCTGAAACTGCTGTCACAGCTACCGACAAACCTCTGAAGTGGACCTCTTTTTTTCCCCCTCTCTCAAGAATGGAAAGTACTTTTGCATAAGTTTGTTCTTTAGTGTATTGCTTTTAAGACATTAGCTTTCTCCATTTTCAACCAAAAAGCAAGACTTTCTTTCCTTAAACCTTGAAAACATAGTCCTCATAACATCCCTAGAACAATGATTAAATGGAAGGGCCATTTTCCAGGAAATTAGTATGTCAAGATAAAAAAACAAGGAGCATAAGGAACATGCCTAAAAAAACAGGGCGGGTGGCTTATTTATTTACTTGTCAGCAAGGTTTTCAAAAATGCAACACTTTTTCATTAAAACTGTGTGCTTTCCTTGCATTTAGAAAGAAGTGTCAAAAATAAGTCTCAAATATTTAGATATGGAAAACCAGCAGTCATATCTCTTGGGAATAATCATTTTATAGCTCACACTGAGATGCATCTAAACATTTTCTTCTATGAATGGAAAACTCACAACATGGAGTCCCTCTCCTATTATGTGCTCCCATGAATTGTTCCCATGACAGAGAAGTCTTTGGCCCTCAGAGACTTTGGAGCCTCATGAGATTTATACCCTGACCAGGGAGCCTGCTTCATGCAGCAGAATATCAGCATGAAGCAAATTAAAACAAGAACATACATTTTGGGTTGACATTAGACTAAAAACTGTTGGTTTTGGAAACATGTTCAGAAATTAGGTATTCCAAATCAGTATTTCTGATTAAATAGTCCCAGAAGGGGACATGATTCCAGTCAGTGCTACTACTGACAGCATATCTTCTGCAGTGTTTTACAGGCAAGCAGCACCAACATGATTCATCTCTCAGAAGCTGGAGCACACAAGAGCATAGGGACCAAGTGCTGCAACAGCCAATAAGCATAACAAATTAATTTATTATGTGGATTGAACACCAAAGAGACAGTCCTTTCCTCAGAGAAGCTGGAAATGAGAGTAAGAAGACTGTATAAACTCAATCTTGCCGATTAAAACCTCAAGGAATACAAGGGAGGGGGGAAAACCACAAGCATTTTCATCCACACTAGCACAGGAAGCCTGTAGCAGAGACAAGAATTGAGTAGAGAGCTCACCCATCACACTCTCACAACTAAGCACCACTACCACCTTGCTTTCCTATTGCATAAAACAGCACCTTTTGTTGTCTTAATTTTACCTGCCATTGCTTAAGTAAGTCAGATTTTAAATGGTAATATAAAAGATGTTACTTTCAGATTTCAAACAGATTTTATTTTTTAGTATTCTTTCTTCTCAAGCAGTCAAAAGGAGACATTTGAGCCAGTTTGGGCTTCAAACATTTTTATATAATGGTAGAAACAGTTCCTCAGAATATCACACTACTGCCACTTAAGAAGAGGCCAACTCCTCTTTCTCCTAGCCCTGCTTTTCTCCACCTTCCGTATTTTAACTTGCATGGGATGGGCTCAGACAAAGCAAGGGAAAGCAAATCCTCACACAATCAACAAGTTAGTACTTAAGCATTCTAAAACTAGTAGAGCACAACTGAAATGAAAGACAGAAATTGTCTTAAGTCAAGTGCAGCAGAGTCTTAAGAGGATATGTTCTTGCCTTCCTTGCAGATGAAAATTAAAAGGCATTTATATGTTTCTGATAAATTAAGAAAAGATATTCGCAGAATCACAGAATCATTACGGTTGGAAGGGACCTCTGGTGATCATCTGGTCCAACCCCCCTGCCAAGACAGGGCCACCCACAGCAGGTTACACAGGCATCACGTCCAGGCATTAATATTAATGAATTCATTCACCACTGCCAATAGAACTCACTGTAAATACGCAGAGATGCTACTAAATGGACTCAATAAAAGGATTTTCAGAATCTTACAAGAGCTAAACCTGGTCAAAAACTTTTTAGCATTTGTTTTCCTGTGGAAATATACCAATTTATTTTAGAACTTTGCACACAATTAAATGTAGTTTGGGATTTACCTTCAAATACTAAGTAGTTATATTTAAGCGATCTTGGAAGACAGACTTGCATCACCCTTTCGTATGGCGAAATATATAACTCTATTTTCTGACACCAGCGGTTTACATGACACCCTGACATTCAGTATTATTACTAATTTTATTCATATTTAATAGCTATCAATATACCTCAACCAATGAGTAGCTCATGCTTGGATCAAATCATGCTAGCTGCTTACTAAATCACTTTATCGTATAGCTGAATTAAAAAGAAGAGCTTTGTTAAAACAACATAAATCTTCACTTCTTTGTGATTCAAAGATCAACTTAGTTGAAATACTGAATAGTTATTAATCTGTAAGGAAAAAAAAGATTTAGGTTCCATAACATTAGCAATAGCAATGCAGTACTTCCACATGAACTCACAGGCATTATCCATTACTCCTGTTACTCATATTTATTCATAATACGACAACACATAGTGGATTTTCAAATCACTATTTCCTCCATAAAATCTGCATAAAAATACTTCAGAATGAAAGCAACAATGCACTTAAATCATAATTCTTGTTGCAAGAAAGAAGGAAAACAGAGGACTTGGGTACCTCCTCTCATTTCCAGTCTGAGAGACTATTCTAAGAACAATAGTAAGCTTTCCTCTGTCTTGCAGAAGTCCAGAAAAGAACACCACAAAAGGCAATTAGTTTTGGGAGCAATTATCTTCCCTGAGTGTCTTTACAGGAGGGAACTGTGAAACAAGACTTGGAAAAAATCAGACTTTGATAAAGGTCAGTGACATATAACCTATTTTGGCAATTACTTGTCAAATATAAAAAGGGCTTAAAATACACTGAAACAACTCAGCAAATGCGACAGGTCTGTTTTAAGCAATATGCTCACTTATTCTTCCAAGATAACACTGAATTTAACACTGGTAATGCTGACATCAAGTTGAGTGTGGGAGAACAAGGGAAGAAGCAATATGCCTTCCTCTGAAGTTCAAGGCGTTACTGGCACAGATGTGTTCTGCAGTCTCTATGCCCTTGGAGCTTTTGTGCAGCCGTCACCCAGCCCAGGCTCTGCTCTTCCCTTTTCTCTAGTCTTAATAAAGATATGATGCAAGCACATCAGTGACCCATTTGTACATGAAGGGAACTGACTCCTCACATGCACCATGGCGGCTGGAAAGCTTTCAGAAAGAGTTCTGCAAGCACCAAACAGCCTGCTATCAAGGATCCTTGTTTTGTTTTGTGTTGAATTACAATTTTCTTCCCTGGAGAATCTCTCTTCAAGATCCCCATGTAAAGATATTTGCTGTTTGGGGTCAGATGTGAAATGTTTGACCCACCCGCTGTTCAGAAGGTACACAGACTGCATTCCCCCCACCAGTTCTGCCATTGTATGATTTTATCTGTGGCAGTGGTGGAGGCTGATTGAACACCAGGAGGGAGAGAGAACATTCTATAAAACTGCAGGCGGAAAAGGTTTGCAAATTATTTTTCTTCTCATGACTTTTAGGATGCACAGTTTCCTTTTGGCAGTTCCTCTTGTTTTGTGCCCATAAAATAAGTTTAATGGCTGAATTTCCTTTAAGATAATCAGAGGCTGTATAATTTATGCATTTGAATAGCATTGTAGCCAGATGTAATTTTGCTTGAAGTTTCAGCATTACAGTTAGTAATGACTCTGCTGGCTGTGTTTTGTAGAATTTGCAATTTATTTAACAGTTGACTGAGCACTGACCCCATATAATATCACCATAATCAAAATGTGGTAAAAATTAAAAATTAAAGAAGAGGAAGAAATCTGTGCCTTCTGGGGAACTCGCAGACTTCAAGTGGACAGGGTATTGAAGCAATCCTGGGAAATGGCAGGTAACTAACGCTGTCTTGAAAGTTTATAGCACAGACAAAACAGCCAATCAAAGATTTAGCTGGATTAAAGTTTGAAACAATCTCTTAGCAATAGCTGTGGCTCAAGGCATTTGTTTTGTCAGTCTTCATTGCCATTCAGCTCAAGTCCCTTTCCTGATTTGCAAGAGTTGATTATTCTCTGATCAGAGAAGAGAAATATCAAAGGGTATCCTGTGCTTCCAAAGAGCAGGGGGACTTTAGGGGGAAGAAGTTAAACTTTAATTCCTGTATATTTCTACCATGGCTTCACAAAGAGTAATAGAGCAAATCCAAGTTGGAAAATCTGTCTTCTTGAAGCACATCATGATACACACACATGAAGATAATGGCCTTATTTTTCAGAACAACTCCTCTCCACCCTGCCATGATGCCCCAGCCTTCCCTAGGCCCTTTACTGTCCTCAAGCCACTGCTCACGGAAGAATCACCACCTCTTCCAGCAGGTCTCGCACCAGAGCTATAGGTCTCTCTTTAGGCCATTAATTCACTTTCTCTCTGTTTATAATAAGGTTTGCAGTTAATCCAACTTTTTAGCCCACCCACCGGGTGATGTTTAATAAATTGTATTCTTCATTAACATTTCCTTCTCAAGCATTATGAATGATTAATGGTGATACAGAAATACAGTGTCATCAGCATAAGATAATGATTTATGATGATAAAGAAAACACCTTCATCAGCATAAAAAAATATGAAGTTATTTGAAGAACTAAAGTTAACAAGGGAAGGAGCAGATCCAGAATTTTCTGCCGGTTCAGTTTTACCTCTGCTGCATGCATGTACACCCCTTTTTTGTCCTGTTCATGTAACAGTGTGACTGGGACTTACAGATTTCTGTGTCCCTGACAGGTATAATAAAACCTATTTGAGACACTGCACTGCAACAGCAGCATTACAAAATATACAGGAAACATGGTTTTCTCTCAAACTCCTCTATGCTATTAGTGAATCCTAACTGTATTCTTAAGCCAATTTAGATCAGAGACCAGTATTACACAGAACTTGCAGCAGGCTGCACTACATTTTGTGTGCCATGTGGGATACAAGGAGCCATGAAAGATTTCCTTTTGGTGCACTCAAAAGGCTGCAGTGATTTCTCAGCTGGTTGCCATTTACAGTAGTAATCTAATCTGAGTAAGAGTGTTTCTGACAAAGTTTAAAAACGGCAACACAATTGAAGAGAGTGTCCTGAGACAGAAACACAGCATCCTAAAAAAACCCGTAAAAATCTGTGAAAAAGTTTTGCATCATAGCACATAGTCACAATACACTTGATGCAGTGTGGAACATGCGTTTGATCCTACAAAGGTTTAAGATCTGTGCAACTTCATGAAGCTTCTCAGATGACTGAAGCGTTTTTTCTTTTACACAGAAAAAAAATATTCTAATGACAGCAAAAGACAAGACAAAAAAGTCTTATTAACTCCACAGTCCATTAGAAATGGGCATCTGACACTCAGGATTCTCTAGAACAGTGATGGGCTACGCAGCATCATAGCTGGTGTACATCTAAGTCACAAAGAAAACCTAACAACCATTTTGATTACAAAATATGAAGACTTTGCATTCTTCTGTAAGCAAGTCACTCATAACATAATAATATAATTAACATCATCATAATAATAACAAAACTAAAACCCAACAACTTTCAATGAAGTCTTGTAATTTAGAGGTAGATCCCAAAATGAAGGCTCCTTCTCTCTCAATAAAGAGTTGTAAAGTTATTTAATGCTTCATTCAAATTATTCTTCTGGGTTTGTAGGGGAAGAAGTTTCTAGGAGGTTTAAACAGTTTCAATCCAACAGCTTACTTCAGGCAATCAAGGTTTAACAACTACGCTAATGTAGTAACACATATCCCTCACAAAGTGACAATGGCAGTAGCTGGGTAAAGATTATCTGGAGGTTTAGCAGGTCAGTGACAGAAAATTGCCCTTTACCAGGTAGCAATGTATTTGGAGAGTTTCTATCTTTCAACCCCCACAGTGGTAGCACAGGGCATTCAAGGTTATTTCAAACCCTCTAGCACTTTCTCTGTAATTCACTAAGCAGCAAAATGAAATGTTTCCTTTCTGACTACCATGTAACACAACGGATTTTCTAAGCACCACCAGCTAAATTCTGGACTTGCATGCTCAGAAGTTCAGGTTAAGCCCAGATACAAAAGTTCAAATCACAGCTAGATATTTAACAGGCTTGTTGGAAGATTCCACAAGCTGACACTATTCATCTTTGATGCTGTCCACACTCTTGGATTTCTTCCCCCTCCTCCCTCCCCATGCAATTTACTTCTCCTTCCCCCCCCATCTACTCAGGCACAAATGCCCAATCTAGAAGCGCTCAGCTCTGTCAATCAGTGGAAGAAACACAGATCATTCCCATCAGCTGTCAGTCACTGACCAGAAGCAGGCTCTCCTGCCTCCGACATGCACCCTCAGAGCTATGCCTAAGGAGCCAGACAGCGATTCTTGCCCCTGCCTTGGCACCCTTTAAACATCCTATGCCAGAGCTACCTACATTCAGAGACTACTTTTGCCCCTGTTACAGTGGCTTTCTTAGAAAGTTCCTCTGCAGCCATCATGCTTACAGAGCTTACTACCTTTCCTACCACTTCCACTGGAGAAAAAGCACTTGAAGGCAGAAAGTCCACCAAGCAGATTTCAAGGAGCTCTAACTTGATGTAAGTGGCAGTGCACAGGTAGCACTGGAACTGCAACAGCATAAACCAGCTAAGGATCTGGCCCATATGCTCCATGAAATGCAGCTGCACAGCCACATCCTGTAAGCCTGTGTGTTTTGAGATGTTGAATATGGTATCTGAAGCATCTCATGGCCTGGTGTTCTGCATGCTGGAGAACTACACCTGGTGGTATATGACAGCATCCTCCAACTCAATACATTGCTCTTCATCTGCTCAATTCTATGGTTTCTTTGTACAAGTAATTTGTACTTGGAGCTTAACTTTGAGGAAAAATAAAGAGATATCTTTCAGTTCTCAACTACAATAAATTGAATTAATATCTATATGACTCTTAGTATCACCATATCATTCTAATAGATGGGGGGGGAGGGAAGGGAGGGATGGAAAGGCAATCTACTCCTATGTTCTATATTCATATTCACTGTAGTTATGGAATCAAGTATGCCAGTAGTAAAAGCAGAGTACTTACCTACACAATAGCATTGTTCTTAATTATTTGCTGTTCCTTCCCATTAATTTTCAAACTTGACTATCTTGATTTCAACACTACTAAAAGAATCATTTAGAGAAATAATGGGAAAGAACGGCTCCTGTGCCAATTCACAGTGTTCCATAAATCTCTCTTCAACTTTAAGCACTTCAATTTAGAGCTACAGTATTTTTGACCTTCATGCTGTTTCTAAGCCTCTTTCAACTATCATCAGCAGATTGACTACTGTGAGACTTTCATCCTGCATAGATACAATAGCCACTTCAATGGGAAAAATAAATCTAAAACAAGCTCTCCCCTCCTACAAAGTAAAAACATCATCATGTCTTCAGCATTAACATTGCATTTTTAAAGCTACGAAGTAAAGATGTGGTACCGTGCACTGATGCAAATGCATGCAAAGAAACAGGGATTCTTATTTCCCCTCTGCTCAGATACTAGCGCACAGGTAAGAGCCTCTCCTAAAAGAGGATGAGTACATTGAAAGCAATGACCACATCACACTAGCAAGGAGCACACATATCCATTCCCTGTGTGCAGATGCACCTCTACATAATGTCAGCAAACACAAGAAAAAAAAAAAAAACAAACAAACCATAAATAAAAAGTCTTTTAAAGGTTTCATATATGCAGGTTTGATTTCACACAAACACAGGGCACCAGCTTTGCTCTACTGATAAAAATTTCAGAACTGTCCATTCAAGCAAAGCAGAAGCTGGGGTCTTTCTATGAAGGTGAAGAAATTCTCCCTGAACCACTGAGTGGTTTGGGTTGGAAGGGACATTAAAGCTCATATAATTCCAACCCACCTTCCACTAGACCAGTTTGCTCCAAGCCCCATTCAGCCTGGCCTTGAACACTGCCAGGAATGGGCCAACCACAGCTTCTTTGGGCAACCTGTGCCAGCACCTCAGTAAGATTTTTTTGTCCCTGAACATCTAATCTAATATCCAGAATCTCTCCTCTTTCATCTTAAAGCCATTTCCCCTTGTCATTCACTACAGGTCTTGTAAAAAGTCCCTCTCCATATTTTTTGTAGCACCTCTAGTTATTGCAAGACTGTTTTAAGGTCTCCCTAGAGTCTTCTCCAGGCTCAACAAGCCCAGCTCTCTCAGCCTGTCTCCAAAGCACAGCTGCTACAGCCCTTGCAGTATGTCCATGGCCTCCTCTGGACTCACTCTAACAGGCTCCACATTCTTTTTATGTTGGGGGCTAGGTGAGCTTAAGACATACATCAAATTACATGAGTGGAGGGGTTGTAAGAAGTGCCAACTGTTTTCTATACATTAGTATTTAAATACTTGAAATCACTTCTTTGACCACATCCATAGTGTTTTAAATCTGAATTTTAATGAGAACAGAGAATTCTAAATGAATAATGGAAAATGTGTGCACACAAAATCATTCATTCACTCCAAAAGTACACAATTGCACAGCATATACAGACTCAGCGAAAAGCAATATACCAGGTTGCTTCTGCATACAACAAAATGAACCAGGTTTACAAACCATGAACTGATTTGTAGAAATCACTTTGTGAACTGCTTTGAACAACAAATTAAGCTCCATTCTCTGTCCCACTGTTGCATGGACTGTCTGGGGTGATCCAGTGTTTTTAAAACTATTTTCTCGTAAGCCCTACTGCCCTGAAAATACTGCTTTCACAGGTGAAGTTGAAAGGAAAAAGACTAGAGGCTGAATCTACTTATTTCTTGTTCAGCTGGGAAAGGCAGAATTGTTTTACTCTGCCTACTGCACTTACTGGCTGTTTTCTCTTTCAACTGTGAAAGCAGTTTCTGTAACAGCAATTCAGTTCTTATTCCTCAAACTATGTAGAGATTTGTTTAGGCTTGGATAAATGCCCAAAACATACTCCCAACTATTCCAGTTCTATTGAGTCTCTGCAAAGACGCTACATGTATCTTTTCAGAATTTAGGTCTTTTTATTTCCGTCTCAGACGAAAGCACACAAAGCTAAACAAGAAGAAAAGGAGGAAAGTGAACTTACACAAAGAGAAAGGATGGCTCATTTACTGTTTGGCTGGAGTTCTGGATGAATGACCATCTTAACTTTTGCCTTATTCCAACAACTCGTCCAACAGTATTCTTCCACCTTGGGTATCCATAATTCTGACTTCTGTGAAGTAAAAGTGTATTATGATGATGTGCAGAAACTGTGTTTAAAGAAAGAAGAGGTGTACGCAAAACTTACTTTTGCACTGAAAGTCAATGGCAACATATTAGCAGTATGGTCAACAGTCAAGTATTAGCTATGTAAGAGATGGGAGCAGTCCCACATCAAATAAAAAGGTTTCACCTTAAATTTGGTGTGGAACTTAAGTGACAAAAATAAACTTTTTAAAGTAAAAAATATATTAACAGCATTCAAAAATACTAGGAAGACCTTTTATTTTCCTTCATGGGGCAATTCTCACTACAGACATACAGCATATAACCTGGCTACCCCCCATTGCTAAGTTATGTATGAACACCATGCAAATAGCCCGCAAGTCAGCAGCAAGCTGGCAAGCAGAGCAGCGTATGCCAATCACAAGTGATCACTCCAATATCAACCATTCTTCAAACACAAAGAAGAAACACCTTGTTCTCATTAATAAACATAAGCTTGTTTTCAGATTAAATCCCCCCTTACTACCTCAGAGTGGCCTTTAATGAGATCTGGATTGCTGTTTATGTTAGTAGGCATGTCCTCCTTTGCAAAACAGAGAAGTCTTTGCATTGTGATTACTTACTTTTAAAACAGCTGAACAGCAGAAGAGAACAAGCTTCCAGAAATATTCACTCCTTGGTAACATTCATTCATTCTTAATAGAAGTTCAGTTCATTCTTGTACATCTTTCAGGTTGTTTTTTTACAAAATATCAGAATGGTCATTTTTCTGAATTTTAAATTATCTACTGCTGTGCAGGAGGCTAATAAACCCCTGCTCTTCATTTACATACCTCTGCAATAGTACTTAAGAGGAGGAGAGAGGCCTGTCTCCCCAGGATATGTGTTCAAGGATACGTGTATGGGAATGGAATAAAATACTCTGCTATAGCAGAGATTGGGATTAAAAAACAAATCTCTTTTAATAACCACCTTGGCTTGAAGCAATTAAAACAAGCCAAGCATAGGTTCCACTGCACTGTTTTCAAGAAGTAGCAACTCAAAACTTGAATAGTCCTGTATGACACTATAAATCAGCAAATACAGTAATTCATGTTATACACCTCATGCACTGTTCAAGGCAGTCCAGAACTTGGAAGCTTTCAAAAAGTATTTCTGAGCAACTAAGCCCAACGTGCGCCCCCACTCTGTGCAGCTATGCTGAGTGTAGTCACTACACATAGGATCTTATTTGATGATGCTGAGACTGTTTGCTTACACTTGCCTTAGAGGCTGTTTACACCATGATGTAAAACAGGGACAGGGAACACATTTGAGCATGGACTTGCAATAGACCACCCCACTTAACTGTTGTTGGTGTTCCATTTTGGACAGACGGAATCTATCTCCAGCCCAAGCTGTCAGCACCAGGGGCATGAGCCAGAGGAGCCTCAAGGCCCTCTTCTGGCTCTCAGAATGCACAGCCTAGCTTTTGTGAAAATCGGTAATTTAGGCTTATGAGACCACACACATTCACCTTTTTCCCCTCCATTCCATTCCCTTCTTCCAGCTGGGAGCATCAAGTGATAAGACCACAAGGCTACATTCACCTCTGCAGTCCAAAACCAACCTGTTGTAACTCAGGTACCCTCAGGTGTTTTCTCTGTGCTTGGGTAACTACTGTACATGCAAAAACACCAGCAAAGCAGCCCAGGCCAAGAAAAGAGTATAATCTCACTATAACCTCATGTAACCTCACTGATTGCATAGCAATCTGCTAGTGGTGTTTTAGTCTGGGACGCCTTAAGCTCAGGGCTTTGTAAACTCTCCAGTCAATTTTGTCATATGACCTTCCCTGCTCAATAGCACTCTCTTAGAATCATATAATGGTTAGAGTTGAAAGGGACCTTAAAGCTCATCCAGTTCCAAACCACTGCCATGGGCATGGACACCTTCCACTAGACCAGGTTGCTCCAAGCCCCATCCAACCTGGCCTTGAGCACTGCCGGGGATGGCACAGCCACAGCTTCTCTGAGCAACCTGTGCCAGTGCCTCACCACCCTCACAGGGAAGAGCTTCTTCCTAACGTCTAATCTAAACCTACTCTCATTCAGTTTCAGACCATTCTCCCTTGTCCTGTCACCCTGTGCATTGTAAAAATTCCCTCTCCAGATTTCTTGTAGGCCCCTTTAGATTAGAAGACTGGCAGGAAGATTGTTATAAGGTCCCATGCTACGCTCTTTTACACAACCTCACAAAGGGTTTGGATAAGCAATGATTATTTGCTTTATGTAAGGAACACACCACATCTTCAATTAATGCAGAGAATCAAGAATTGTCTCAGCTTCATTGGTAAGAGAACTCAGTATGAAACAATCAATTGTACAAGCAGAAGGAAAAAACCCAGCCTAGATCTTAAAGTTTTTATATTCCTAATAGTTGGTAAACTCAAATGCAACACAATCTTCTGGATAGCATTTCTTAACTGGTATTAATAAATATTAAAGTGGTATTTATTAACTGCTGATTGTGAATCAGGAAATCCCAACAGTGTTAGGTATTTGGTTCATTTGGAAAACTACATTAAAAACTCAGGTGGTTTGAAGGATTTAATTATTAGAAGAAAAGAGGATTAAATCAAATGCAACAGGAAGCAAGAGCAATGACAGATATTGGAAAGGAGCAAGGAAAAGTAGATGCAGTAGTTCAAAATCACACAAAAAGGGAAAAAGGGACAGAAGGATTCCAGTAAAGCATAGAAAAATCTGTTTTATTTTCATTCGAAGCTAATGGAAGAAAGAAGTCCTAAAGGTACTGGAACAGTTTAATTTTCATAGCTGGTCTGGTTGACATTTTCATTTGAACACAAGATTAAATTAACACAATTCAGTTAACAGCATCTTTGCTACAAATGCTATGGTGCTAAAGACCAGATAAACAACAGCATTTAAAGGCTTTTCCCTATGCAAGTAAGTGCTAGTAAATACTATCAAAATATGCATATTTTGAGCAGGACGAAAATACAAAGTTTGTTGGCTGCTCAACTCTGTTTTTCAACTTCATAATCCTGACACCAATGCCTAATACACATCAGCCTGAGGCTTACATATGAGACAACAATTCCAAAGTTGTCTTAAAAGAGAAAAATAGGAAACCCTAAATATATTTAACCAAGTGTCATTGCTTATTTGGATTTCTGAGAGTCAGGATCCCTTATGAAACATGAACAGATTGACATGAGCATTAAGGTTAATACAACTTTCTTGTCTGAAGCTCCCACTCTCAAAGGCAACAAATTCACGGGAACAGAAGCTTCTGTTTTAAGGTTAGACTATGGCTCTCAGAGTTATGACAAAAAACTGGAAACTAAGACTTCAGAAAGGACTCCAAAGTTCAAGGATCATCAAATCTTCCCAAAGAAGCATCAAATACTCAAAATTCATACGTGTATTTCATGTGTATGTTATGTAAGATAGAAGAAATTTTTCCACTGCTTAAGGCTTCATTAGTTTAACTTTTGATGTCTGTAGTAATATGAAAGTGCAGTGAGCAGTATTTTCTGCTTTATTAAAAAACAAAGAAGTGATTTTGGGAACATCAAGATGTCACAGCAGCACTGAAGTCGCACCTTTGGGTGTGCCTGTGCTATACACTTGAAGACTAGGCCCAGCACCCCTATATCCGGTACCACATCAGGTATATGCTCGACATATGCCTGGACACTGTGAAGCCCTGAAGAAGTTGGTGGATATTCCCTTGGGAAAATGTATCCACAAAGAGGCCATTCCATGAAAAAGGACCTAAGTTTTATTACCATTTTTGAATCCAGACAAGTTTTATACTCTAATATAACTGCTGTAATGTCTGATATATCTGCTTAAAGGACAGAATTGTAATGAAGTTAGTAGCGTACAAAATTGCAGAAAGGACAATTTAAACTGAAGCTCTCAACATTAACATCCAGGTTTGGAGCATTCAAAAGTGAGCTATGAAACACCAGAAAAATTGAGGCCTTTGGTAAATGTCAACCAGGGGAAATGTGACTTAGATTATTAAAGAGAGTCAAAGAATATAATCCACAGTAGATCACTTCAGCCCTGGCTAATTACTAAAGGCATCAGTTCATTACACTGCTGTAACTGTATCCAATTCAGTTTGCTCTGCAGTTCATCTATTATGTCTTTTTTATGCACTACTGTACTGGCTGTTGCAGCGTACAATCTGCTGTAAAGGTGCTTCTCAACACCTGCAGTTTCCACTAAGCAAGTCCAGAAACTGTAATTGAGGTTTGCTCAGTCTAAGCTAACTACTAATCAGCAAAAACAAGAAGGAAAGAAAGAAAAAGGGGGGACATGGAGGGGAGAGGGAGTAGGGATAAAAATATACTTGTATTTAAAAATCAAAACCATGGTTGAGACATTTTCTATAATAAGAGCAAAGCAACTGAAGCTGGTTAATAGGAAACCATTGGCAGATGCAAATCTGAAATTCAAAAGAACAAAGCTATTTAACCTATGATCGGACCATTTAAAAGATACATTTCATTATAAACAGCTATTGAAATTTATTCTCAGGGGATTCTGTTGGTGTTGAAATTTAACATGGATTCAATGCTTAAGTATATTCAGACATTCGTGTGTGTGTGTGTGTGTGTGTGTGTGTAAACTCATCCAGGGTTAACAAGTATCCAGAAATTTGTAAGTCACGGATAATTGGGAAGTACCCTAAAAGGTCTTTTTTAGTGCTTGGCTTTTCCTTGTTCTCTGCACTGGACACCTTTTATTGACCACTGCTGGTCAGATGAACCATTCATATGGCTTAGTACTAACATTCAGGCAACCCACTCTCCCCTGATACACCTGGTAAATGTTCTGAACATGACAGCGAGAACTATTTGTGTTTTTCCAGGAGTAAGTGTAAGGAAACCATACCTATACACATCTCACAAACCTGCAGAGCAATTAAGAATGCTTCAAGCACTTCAGAAGCAGCAGCAAACCACTTACTAACAGGAACAAAAAATTTAAGTTGTACAGTATGAAGTGTCAGCTCATGAAAATCCATACTACATATCAAAGAATATTTACTAGCCACATCTGACTTTCCAGTAGTTAATAATAATGAAAAACAATTTTTTAAGTGACCATAACAAATTTCTTTTACACAGTGCATGCCACCCCTGTCACTTTTATGGCTTGGAAATAGAGCAATGTAACGGACATTAAAACTGACATAGTCCCATATTTTAAATAGTTGTCATTTGCTCATATTTTTTGTTTAACAGGGTTCTCAAAAGTCATTCACGGCTAACTGGTATTAGTTTAAATTGAGTTTTGCACAGGTGTTAGAAGGAAAAGCGAAAAACCAACTTGCAGTGATTTCTTGTACAATGAATGGAAAAAATGCAGTATCTTTGAAGATAGAAGAAATTTGTTCCTGTATAAATCAAAAATGATTGAAAGGCATAAGAAACTGTCAGGCCACTCAATGTTCAGACAAATATGATCTGTGAGTGAAATAAGTCCCATTTTCTGCTGTTTGTATGGTGGGGTAGACAGTCCCACTACCTCTGGCACAGATGAACAAGACAGTCAAGTGGCTTAAACAGTCACACTGGGCACACTTCAAGAGAGCAGCCTCTGATGACACCTGTAGAAACTTGACTAAAAAGTTGCCTGCAGCTGCATGATCATATTTTGGGCCCACCACTACTTTATTTTAACTTCCAGCAGTAAGCTACTAAAAATAGTTTTCTAAATTCACCAGTAGGACTGTACCCTAAAAGCTCCTGCAGGGCCCAATAACATAGCAACTTCTAAGAACTTCAGTGCAGGAAAACATGGGCAGATGCCAGTGCATTCAGCCCAAGAGAAACAGCACACTCATTTGAGACAGAGCTGGACCTCTGCCCTAGCTACACCTTCAAGTGTGGCTTTGTATACAACAAATTTACATACGTAAGACAATTTGTTACCCAAAAGCACTCTCATCACCTCAGCTGAAAACATGATCACAGTTCTTGATAACGTTTTTTTAATGCTGTGAATTGAGGGCAGCAGTCAGAGCCCTTCACCTAGATGAATGCTGGACAGAACCTTCCTTCCAAAGGCAGCTCTGTTTCCTTGGTTTGACTTCAAAAGGAGACCTGTGGAGGCATGTTTCCAAGACATGTTTGTTTCCAAGACATGTTTCCAAGACTTAGAGGATCTGGTCTAAGAGGTTGTGATCACTCCTGGACCTTGCACTCAGAAGATGTGCACATTGTCTGTTGCCTTTGATGAGTCTAGATAGCATTTTCAGGAATGTGATGTCAAACTTGCGAGATATGAGTGAGCAAGCTTTAACTTGTACAAGGGCTTTAACAGATCCCCAAGGTGATTGCAAGCCATAGGTATTTAGGCAGCTGAGGAGCCTGCTTGGGGTTTCCCTGCTTTTTAACCTGTATCAGTTAAAGGAGAGCAAACTGAAGTATTCCTACCGACTCTTCAATTGCTCCTTTACCCAACAAAGCATAGGCACATCACTACCTTTATACAGAAAATACCTCAAGTCTTCTTGTGCCTCAGAGCCTCTTAATCCAAAGAAGAGCTACTAAACCCGAAAACCCAACACCACACAGAGCAATAAATTAGGGAATTGGGTGTTATCACCTCCTCACTCACTAGAGCTGGCTTTCATGTCTGTGCTTTCTTGTCCTCCTCTTAAGCCCCAAACTTTCACATCAGAGAAGATAAGGAAACAAGGAACATAAATAAGAGCATTTTATAGACTTGAGACCTGCATGCACTGCTAGGAAGCCAAATGCTGGTTTGACTTCCAGCCTACCTGTCAGTGACCTCCATTCCCTACCAGGAAAACCATGACTCACAGTTGCACCCACTTGGGTGCCATCAGCACGGAGGTTAGGCCTCCAACAGCCCTCTTTCATGTCCCAAATTCAGTGCAGAAGTCGCCAGTGTGCACATATTCCGGCATGAAGATGACAACCCTGGGAATGACCTCTCCAGATCAAGTCTGGAAAAAAGCTGTATGGCTCAGCTTGCAACCCTCCACACTTAGTTCCAAAACACAAAGAACAAATTAATTTATCTTCATTCATACTCTCACAACATTATAAAAAAATAACAAAGACTTAATCACATGTTGATGTTTGTTTTCCCTTTCTAAGATTTTCCATGTATGAAGCAAGTCTGCCAGTAACTCATGGAGTTATTGATTACTGTATACTAAATCAAGCAGGATCACTTGTCCTCCAGGCTCCCTCTTCAACACAGTAGGCAAAACTCTGTTTTCTAAGGACAAAACAGTTCAGATGATGAAATAAAGACTTTTTCTTAGGGCAAGATACAGAAAACACACTGACAGCTGAGGGCTGTGATGCAAAAATAAAGCAGAAAGCTCAAACCCAGGTGTTTTCATCAGATAGCTCTTTTGCCTATGATCTCAGCTCAGATACCACACATTAGAGAAAGTAATTAGTTCACTGGAGTAATTTCTGCTAAAATACTTTAAGGCTTATCCATTACCATGTAACATTTAAAAAAAAAAAATCCATTTCACAGCGTAAAGAAACTATCTTGCAAATGCACTGAAACACAAACAAAAAAAGAACTGTTCAGCGTAGGTCTTGCATACCGGCAAGGGAAGGCAAAAGCTTAATGGAGATTAAAATAATTTGTAAGGACTGTTTCACAGTGCAGCATCATCAGCAACGCTCCATGACCTGTGATGCATTAAAGTGACAGAGAAACATTTGGTAGTGTGAGGTTTGAGGTGGTTTTGATCTTTGTGCAAAAAGTTATACTACACACAGTTCATCAGGCTACCAACAGGTCTAATCATAACATATTTGAAATATACCTGCTTTTCATTTGAACTCTTATTGTGAACAAAAATTACTCTTTCAACACTTTTTTTTTTGTTTCTAATTACATGGGCAGAAATGTTCCTAGTCTTTTTTTCACCATGCCACTGCTGCAGTCTGCTCCCATTTGTCTTCCCTACAACAGAATGTTTGTGCCCCCATCATTACCGTGAGGTCAAAAACTGGTTTTCAAATTAACTTCTTGAACAGAAAGATATATATTCTCCCTAAACTATAGTTTTCAAGGCTTTAGGGAGAATACATATCTTTCTATTCAAGTAAGAACAGTGGCTTTGTCTTAATATTTCTGCCTATTTTAATGTCCTATTTCATCTAGATATTTTTACTTCTGAAATGAATGTGCCATTTCCTTTCAAAATGGAAAACCCTAATACTTGCCTTCTACAGCATTCCACTTCTGTTTCAAAATTAGCACAATTCTGTAAGCAGGTTTAGTGAGTACACGACTGTATTTTGGGGTGTATAAGTTAGTGTTGTTATTTTTTGCCCAGTTATAATTGCAGTTGCTAGTGGATTTCTGCTTCATACAGATTTGCATGTGCTAAGTTGCTTAAGGAACAGAGGGCTAACGAGCTTGTGCATGTCCCTCTAACAGTCAAATAGTAGCTACCTGCTAAAATACTGAGGAATACTGCCTCTACCCACTTTGAAAGCTACTCAAATTTTACAAATCCTTACTTACACAAGAAATATTTTCCCACACATTTTTCTCATATCCTTAGCTGCAACAGAGCTGCAGCTTGCTTCTACATTACAGTGGGATAAAGAAAACTCACCTGGAAAGCATTAAGCTGAAAATTACTGCAATTACAGGTCAGAACTAGAAACCTACCAAATACAGGTTGCCCTGGAGCCTGGGGGACCTGGATTTGGTACAGTTTTTGCCTGATGTCACCGTTCAGCAACAATATTTACTGCTCCAAGGTAAAAAGTGAAGAAAAGACATTGCTCTTCCATATGCCGTTTTAGCAGATCTAGGTAAAGAGCCTGTTGACACACAGTCCCTTACAAATAAATTGAATGAAAGCGTAGTCTGCTAGAGGTATGTTATCAGGCACTACAACTTGCAAAGGATATTTTTGTTTCTCTTCTGATTCATGTGCTTGAATGAATGATCTCTCACTGCAGAGAAATTTTATCAGAACTGTAAAACTGTAAAGCCAGTGGCATTTACTTGGCAATGTAGCCCTCACTTCAGAGCCCAAATGCAACTACGGGGCTCATGACAAACAGCACACAAATGTCTTCCAGCAGCTTCTCCTCATGCCTCATGCCTAAAAATGTTGCCACCACAACCAGTCACAGGTAAACAAACTCAAACAAATGCAGCTAGCAGAGCAGGTGAAAGGAAAGAATGCAAACATGACTTCTGCACACTGAATTACATAGGTGGGAAGGGAAAGAATGGAGAAGGCAGAGCAACACAGGCACACATCCAGATGCTCAGCAGTGCAGGGCAGTTCCCAGGCTCTCAGCCTTTGATGCTAAGGCTGCTGCATGACCTCGCGTCTCGTTTGCATGCTTTCACATACGAGTGGGCTGATGATACCATAAAGACCAAATCCAAGAAAAGAAACATAAAGCAGCTCTGAAATAACATTTCCCAAAACATAAAAAACTTCTAACAAGTACTTCCTTCCTTCCACTTTCAGGAACCAGAAAGACAGATAACAGAGACAGAAACAAGGGAGGCAGGAAATGAGGGAATTTTGAAATCAAATTCACACTAAAGAAACTGCGCAGTCACCAAATAATTCAGCATCTCATACTGTGACTCTCTCCCCATTAAGTTCCACATAGCAAGCTGGACACTAATCAACCTGGAAAGGTGGGGAAAACTTTTTAATGCACAATGAAAAAAGCTTATTCAACACACAACTTGCCTGATATCACCCAATCTCTAAACATTCCCATTTTCAGCTGCAAACTTATCTGTATACCAGCCATCTCCTTCCTCTTCAAGAAAGTTTTCTAATTACAGATACATGCCAGGAGACAATATTTGAATTTAGTTAAATTTATAAATTACCTTGAAGCAGGTTTGTCCCTGGTGAATTTAAAACATTATCTAAAATTTCATGTTTTAGCCACAGCTGTCAAGTGAGCAATTTCCCTACCTTGAAATATATATAATGTGAAGTGATAACCCTGTAGAGAAGGGGAAAAATTAATCAAAATCTCTATCCTCAAGAAGAAATCTGGTGATACTCCTTTCCTTTCCACAAAATTACAATGAATTACTGATCCAAACTGCACCCAGCATTGAGCATATGGGGTGGTAACACTGATTTAACCACTCTGGAATCTGGATAACACTGTGCATGGCATTGTACAATGTACAGAGAAAAACAGCTTCTCTTGGAAAAAGCTTAGCCTCCTCACAGACAATACCAGACAAGGGTGAGCGGAGAGGAACTTTATTATCTCAGATTTGCAGAGGCACCCTGAGCACAGAGCGTATGAACTGACTGCACTCCTGAAGCCTTTGCCAAAGGATGAACCTGTGTATCTCAATCCTAGTTTAACAATTTACCCAGGAATCAAGCCTCTCTCATCCTGTTGACTCTTGTCTGCAAATCCAGGCTGAGCCCACCTGTAGGGTCTTTATTTCTCCTCCTCCTCTTCTCTGCATCCTTCAGACAGTTTCTAGTTTTTCCTTTTATTTTTAGGATTTTAAAATCAAATGTCTGAAACCTTTTCAGGAGAACAGACAACGGGACGGGCCCCTGCACCCTTCACTAGTCTCCATGACAAGGGCAGGCTGACAACAGCATGGCAGGCTGATCAGTAGCTGCTTTGCACCAGGTTTCCCCAGGCTGTTCTGACTGCAAATCTGTGTAACAACTGCTTGGAGAACACATGGTTCAGTCCTCCCTCTCTGCTGCTACTTCTGTTAATCCTACTGACAGTAATTTATGCCAATAGAGACAGACCAGTAAAAAATCCCCAAAGCAATCAATACAAAAATTACAGTAGAACTGCTTTAAGACTGACTTTAGCTCTACGTGCAGCTGTGTTATATTAACATAAGGGTTGATACAAATGATTTAGTGGCTGACCATGGATGAGACAAGCTGCCTTATCACCACAAAAGACATGAGAGTTTGGGGTTTAATGAAACCTTGAGAAGTAAATAAATATTTCCTATGGGGGCATCATGAAATATTTACTTCTAATATAAACTAACTTTTTGGTTAAAAGAAGTAAAATTCCTTGAGGGGAGAAAAAAAAAATAAAAAATAGAAAGCACCTGATGCACTTCAAGAGCTAGAAAAATTTTGTGCCACAAATTCTCTGTAGTAGAGGGAGGCTTGCCTGTGCACTGGTGTCGTGGTTTAAACCCAGTCAGGTAATTCGTTCGCTCACTTCCCCCCCTTTCTTGCCCTCCCCCTGCTCTCGGAGGGACGGAGAGGAGAATCGAAAAGAATGCAACTCCCAAGGGTTGAGATAAGAACAGTTTAGTAACTAAGGTATAACACAAATCACTACTGCTACCACCAATTATAATAATGATAAAGGAAATAACAAGGGAAGAGAATACATCATCTCACCACCAGCCGACCGATAACTCGCCCCCCAAGCCCGACCAAGCTCCGACCGATACCTCCTCCAACCCTGCAGTCTCCCAGCCCTTCCGGCTAACTCCCAGTTACCTCCTGGGCATGACGTGCTGTGGTATGGAACACCTCTTTGGTCAGTTTGGGTCAGGTGTCCTGTCTCTGCTTCCTCCTGGCCTCCCTTCCTCCCTGGCAGAGCATGAGGCTCACAAAGTCCTTGGCCAAACCAAAACATCCTTGTTATCAGCTCTGTTCCTGAGCTGAAAGTCAAAACACTGCACTGCACCAGCTACCAAGAAGGAGAAACGTGACTGCTACTGCTGAACCCAGGACAACTGGACAGCATGATGGCTGAGGAACAAAGGAATCAACTGCAACTTTTCTAAGGTTATCATTTAAGTACTGTTGTACTAAAAAATAGCCAGTGCACACAAACTCATTGCAAATGATGCAAACCATACAGATCAAATACAAACAAATATTCTATTCAGTCAATGCCCATTCAAATTTCAGATTAGGGAAACTCTCATGTATTCCAAGATCAGTCTGGCCTCAAAAATGAGTTATTGAGACCAAGGGAGTCCCACCTCAGGGACCAGAAGCATTCCCTCTAATACAAGCTTTCCCTGAATGCCAGAAGATGGCTTCTATTATGCACAGTCATGTCAGAAAAAAAATTAATAGGGCAGAAGATGGAATAACTCAAGTATTATAAACTTAATCCACTCTAAAGCTATTGGATAGACCCTGGGACAACCAAGAAGAGCAAGATTTTGTTCTTGGCACTGACAAAAAAAACATCCCTTCATAAATCTTGGCACCCATTGCTACTGATGCTTTTCACTCATGCTGACTCATCATTTCTACATGTAAGAGCAGTGCTGACAGGCTTCTAGCTGTAGGCTGCCTTCCTGTCTCTATAACTCAGCTGCAAGGGCTTCTGTATCCAAGATGCTCCTCCATGCTGTGATGGTCTCTACATTGACATTTAGAATTGCCCTAAGCAGCTGTTTGTCCCATTTTCCAAAACTCGGCTAAAATAAAACCAGGAACTCCTCTTCTATACTTTCCTATGCTAGCTGTACCACTACTACACAGATCTTGCATGACCAGTTGTCACTGCAGTAAAATTGAAGAGGGCAATGATGCATTGCATGGATAATCACACCAACTACTCCTTTCTGACCTTAACAGATTTTAAAAAAGTGGCTTATTTCTCCCCTTATTATCAGTTCTTCAAACAAATTTACAAAATATCCCAAAAGCCATTGCAGCAATGAATGCTGCTGTCCTCAGTACAGCCATGCAACTTTGGGGGGTATTTTTCCCTCCAGTCTAAAGGCAAAAGCAACAAATGGTAAGAGAAAATAAATAAATGAATATAATGTCTCCCACAGACATGAGTGGCAGGGGAAGATTTCTGAATAATTTGGCCTGTTTGCTCCTTGGTATTCTCTCATTACTCCACTGTCTAAATTTCTTTTAAATTAGTATTTTGATTAAATAAAAATTCCTAGCACACAATCTTAACACTGCTGATTTTAGATGTGAGTGCTGATGCTTCAATATGTTAGGCCCATAAATGCAAATTGAAGCAATCACACAAACATGGGAGCTGAGTGAAAATAGAGCTGAAAGGTTTTTAATCCAAACAAACCGAGTCACTTGATTAAAGTTCTTCAGTAATTTGCCCTTTGTGATGTTTTGGGGAAATCTACTGATACACAGGATATAAATTCTCTTTTCTTTTGGGTACCATCTATTTTCATACTTGCAATACAGTGGAAATATATCCAAGCTCCCTGTAGCCTTGCTGGCTGTACTCAAGCTAACTTCATTTGGGGAGCAATATAGCCAGATTAGCATAGTGCTATGCCCAGCCTATTTCTGCTTGCTTCACAGCAGCCTGCTACTAAGTGTGCTGTTAGAGAAGTTTCACTGACGTTCTGGCACAGTTTCCTCAGTAGTCAAAGCAGCTGCCAATTCAGCTTCAAACTCTGAATTCAAAGCAAAACACACCCTGTGTGTGTCAGTGTACGTACAACACATAAGCTACCGTTCTGTATGTCTGCATAATTATGTATGCACATCCCATGATCCATAGACAATTTGAGCAGAAAGAGCATTCCTACTGCTATCCATCCCCTGGCTTTTGCTAAAGCCGTATGTCTTAAGTAACCGCTCTCATAATTTCTATCCTGAGAATCTTGGATCTCACTCGCTTCCCATAAGCTAAAAGCAGCTCCTATTGATTAGTACATCTTGACATTCCAAAACACTCAACCTCTAGAAGAAAATGCAATAAATTCTTCCTAGTTATCATTCAGTGCAAGGTATCATTAACTCTAAATGTATCTTGCAGACATAATGTGGTCATGTAATTATCATATAAACATGTCACACAATGCAGTAGGATCCTAAATCACTTTGAGTATGGAAGTGAAGCTGTGGGGCTTTGGGGTTTTTTCCCCTTTAAGCAAGCATGCCAAGAAACACCACAGGCTTATCACACCTCAGGGCAGGCTTTGCAAGACCACAAATTACTGACTTAGAATAAGTCAGTAAGAACTTAGAATACAGAGAGCTCAGATTTACTAGGGGAAACAGATTAAAAGAAACTGCAAACTGAAACCACAAGTGCCCACATATCCCTGCAGAGCCAGTCATTTTCTTCAATCTTGCTTTCAGTGTGGGGACTTCCAGCAGCCTCTCCAGTTAAAAACAAATGCTGCATGGACCTTGCCCATGCCAAGAGAAATCTTATTTCCACCTTCAAGCGCACAATACAGGTTTCTCTTCTGCTCTGTTCCACCCTGCCTACTGCAGGATCTCTGCTAACTCTGTTTTCCCATCTCACCCCATCCTCTCCTGCAGAAATCCACCCTGTTGCCAGGTAAGGACACTTTGAGAAAACATCATTTCTACCTCATTCCACACCTGCTAACAGCAGTAAGCTTACAACCAGCATCTCAGGGAACAATTCATTCTCAACATGTTCAAGTCCGGATGTAAGAAATCTGGGGTGGTTGGTTTTTTTTTTTGGCAGAGCTGTCAAGTTGCAATAAAAGCAGGAGTCCTTAAGGTTGTTTGCAGAACATACTGCTTACCTTCTGTCAAAAGAAGGTTAGGGGGGACCCCTTGCTAAAATCAAACAACCCAGGAGAATATAAACCAATGACTTAAAGGAATAGTCCCATAGGTTTCTGAACTAGTAATGTGCACTTTTTGGCTTCTTTGGCGCTTTGGGTTTTTGATTTTTTTTTTCCTTTTCTAAAATATCAGACCAAGGAAATACTAGAAGATTCAAGAATTATCACTGTAGGTTTTGTTTTGTTTTGTTTTTTTTTTTTTTTTTTTTTTTTTTTTTTTAATTTTTATTAGTATTATTAAATATTACCTGGAGAGTTATACACCATTTCCCTCTCTGGTTAGTTGTAGAAAAAGCTTTTAAATATTACATCTGGGACACTACCAGTAATGAAAAGCAGCCACCCAGCAATGCTTTTATAGAATGCAAGTGCTGTTACCAAACTATTATTTTATTAGTTTGCTTATTTAAGCAATTACGGGCCAGTTATAGAGGCAGCTATGTCAAGATCATGTACCTTCTCTTTAGCTTTGAATAGGAACTCTGACTGTACAATGCAAACAAGATATACCAACAAAATGGTTGACTGAGTGACTTCAAGATGTAGGTGTTACTAAGAAAGAACCAGAGAGCTGATGCCCTTCCATTCTTAGGTCAGAGACAGAGCTTGGCCCCACATTGTTGCAGACTTTGGTAAACAGTAAAACCATGTTACCAATTTTTTTTTCTGCTACAGTTTCTCGTTGCTACAAATCTTTTCCAAGCAGTAAACAGCAAAGGCAGGTTACTGTTACAGTGAGATCTGAATCCCCTGCGGCCTAAAAAAAAAACCAACAAACAACATTTTAATACAGCCAAATGGAACACAATGCATATGGGAACAGAGTAAGTCTACTAAATATACAAACAAATCTGCAAAGTAAATCTACAGACTGAAAAACTTGGAAAGCAGCAACACAAGAAGATTTAAGGGTCACTGTACAGAAAGTTCCGCATTTTTTGTGATGAGTAGTTTGATGAAAAATGTGCTTCATGTGTAGTTCAGGAAGGGCAAAATTTGTTAAGTAATACAGGCAAAATTCAGGTGAAAATTCAGATTTTCTGTCGGCCTAATACCACATTTCTGTAGTTTAATCATCAAAGGCATGCATGCCATTCATATGGTGACACGCATACACTGAACAATACCTATGTGCTAAACTGAGTATAGAGTTAGCAGCTCACATTTTGCATTCGTGGGACCAAGGTCTGAAGGGCACTACGCTTTCTGCCATAAGAAGACTTACCATGACAGTCAACTTTCTGACGTGCTCTGGAAATGGATTCACTACTTCTCACAGAACTTCTCCCATTACTTTGAAAGGAATTTCATGGGCATTCACGTGCCAGGTTTTCTTCAGTGGCCTTAAATGATTTGTTCATTCACGTCAGAGTTCACTCATACCATCCTCATATGGCCCCACAAAATTAACTGAGTGCAAAATTCACTGCCACATTCAGTGCCCCTTAAAAAGAGGCACTATTTCCTACCCGCCTCACAGCTCCACAACAGTCAGGAATTACTAGTGTTTGATGATCATTTGTTCCAAGACCTCAATCTCTTGTACTTCAAAATTGAAATTCCTTAGCCTGCAAGGGCCCCAGAATCTTGCAGCTGACTTCTTGAACTTTCCTAAACTGCAACAGTAAAGAAAGTAAATCTATCAGGTCTGCCTCTTACTGTAATAGCATTTTCTGGGAGGAAAAAGAAAAAAATAAGAGAAGCCAGCAGCACTGGCAGTGTCCACAGGAACTACTGTCCTCATTTTTTTTTGTTATTCCTCCATTATTTGAACTAAATCTTACATATTTACACACTCTGTTGAACAAATCTGTTGAAGAACTGGTATGTATTTCTTGGATTCAGCAGTTTCAGATGTCAGAAAGATTAGAGAAGCAGAAGCACTTCAGCAGCTGCACTGCCATCATCTTACAAATTGGGGGGCTTCTTCTCCAACCCCCATGCCCGAGAAAGAAAGAGCTGGCATTGTTCTGCTTTCTCTGCTTCACACCTTCTCTACTGAGCCCAAGCTGTCCTCATCCACTCTCAGAGGGAGGTAAAAACTGAATAATTTTTAGAACCACAGAATGCTGATGCAATAAAGAGCTGTACACGAGAGATCATTTCCTTCCTAGATTCATAGAATAGTTAGGGTTGGAAAGGACCTTAAGATCATCTCATTCCAACCGCCCTGCCATGGGCAGGGACACCTCACACTAAACCATGTCACCCAAGGCTTTGTTCAACCTGGCCTTGAACACCGCCAGGGATGGAGCATTTACGACCACTCTGGGCAACTCATTCCAGTGCCTCACCCCCTTTTGCAGTCAAAACTCATCCACCCATTTCCACTGCTGACACAGAATAAAACCAGGTACTCATGGACCCCAAATACTTTAACAATGCCAAATCTCTCAGCTCCTGACATGCTTTGGTCCTTGGTGAACCAAAAGAGCAGCTCTTCCTTAACAATCATAACTGTACTGGTTGAAGAATAAAGGTAGTAGTATTTACACAGGTCCTAATGACAAACAGTGGTATATTTCTGTGGCCACATACTGTCTGATCGACAGTAGCTCCTTTTTTTTCCCATTAATGTTTCCCCTTGAGTTGCAGCATTGCATTCTGATACAAATAACCCCTCAGAGAAGCCTGTACCCTTATAAGCCAGGAGCAATCAAACCTCCCTCCACAGAACAAAATAAGAGTAATAAGGAAATTGCAATTTTTCAGCTAGAGGAAGCAGTAGCTCAAGAGAATATCCCAAGTAACATAGACCATGAGATTCTGTGGTGATTTTTTTTCCCCTAAAGGTCTCAGTAGTAGTTTTAATTCTTAAGTCACTTGTAACAAAGAAAAAATTTCCAGTAACTTCTAGCTCAGCAATTAGACACCTTTTGAAATATTTACCTTCAATTAAATGTAAATACATATGTATGTAAGGTTAATGTTAGCAGTCATTAAAGGAGGATTCATGCACTCGGAGGATTTAGGATTTGATGGAAGAAGATTTTAATGTTCACAGAAGCAGTTACTGAGTTTTAAAGACTAGGAAGTTTAAGACACAATTAGAAATACATCTTGAAATCCAGAGGAAAAGCTGGGAAGCCCAGAAACACAAAGCATCAAGGCACAATAAACAGAAAAAGACAAGATCTTATAGAAGCCACGGATTTCCATTATAAGCTCAATTTCAACCATCCTGTCTCATTCCCACGGTATCTCTGAGAAGAGTTACATTTAGGAATAGAGAGGAAAGAGGCACTCTGAAGTCTAAAGCCTACTAGACACCAACCTTCTTACAGCACAGAGAATACTAATACCTGAAACACCACCAGTAAAGTGCAGTTCTGTATTTTGGAAACAAGGATGATATAATGATTGCTTTTACATAAGACAACAGGCCAAAGTTTCAAGTACAGACAGTTTGTAAAATATCGGTAGTTTTTTCTCTTTCAGAACCGAACATCATTGCTTTGAGTTAGTCCAAGCATAGTGAAAAATATCCTTAACACTGTCCTTAAGATGCACTTCCCTAGTGCAGTCAGAGTGCCAGGCCATGCAGAGGCTGAACGGAACATTTAAAGCTCAGAGCTGATGAACACCCCTTACAGCTAAGAGCAACTGCTTGGCTCTTGCATGCTTCTGTCCCTACCCCAAGCCTTCACTCAAAAGGATTTGCATTGATACAAATGTTTAGGATGTGTCATTTTTGCATGTAGGCTCAAATTCACTTGGGAACCCTTCCACAGTTTATTTTGTATGACAGAGAGCTAGATAGCTTCCAGTCTGACTCAACAACTGGATGAAGCTGCAGAGACATATATCAGATCTATTCCTGTACCTGTCACTTACTCTTCTGTTTAGCAAATTCAGGGAGAAGATAAGGCTGTGTAACAGACAGCAACAATACAGACACTTCTTTTAGATGGGACTTGAGGCCCACCTATTTCAGTAAGATGGCTCTTACAGCCCTCAGCACTAAACACTTTAAGAGAAGCAGCAAAATCTGTATTAGGCAGATAGCAGATAATCCTCCCTCGGAGTGGATCCCCTCTAAATTCTTAGTAGAGCTGGAGAAAAATCCTCAAACAGTGGAGCTGAAAATCCACAGGGTTAAAAACCACTGTTTTCAAGAAACTCATAGGCTGAAAATAAATCTAAATTATTTACCAAATAAAAATTATTAAAAAACATTTAATGACATTGTTTGGTGGTGGTGAAGGGAAAGGGGAAATACATTTTCTCTCTACCTGGTCCATGAAATCTACTGCTGATTTCCTTATTGTACTAAGAATGAGGCAGAAAAGATTACGGACATTCCTTTCATTTAGCAATAATATTTCTGTGCGCACTGCATTGCTGTATTAAGTCTTAACATATCAAAGGTGGCTGAATCATTAAAATCATATTCTAAGCCACAAAGAACTGTTGCATGCCAAGCACAGAAGCAGAACTAGCCAACTCATCAATAAGCAGAAAGATTTTCTTCCTCTTGCCCAGATGCAATCAAAAAAAGCAAGACAGATAATTGTAACCTAATCTTGTCAATTCTATGTGCGAAAGCAATTTTAGGTATGATTGGAAAATGTGCAGAGGGAATAACAACAGGGTATCTCTGGCACCCTCTGGGATTTAAAAACCAGATTCAGTGGTATTAAATAAAGTAGCAGAGCTACATTTGCTGGATCAAATAATACTGGACTAATAAGGACATCTGGAAACAGTGAGTATAAAGCAACACTGGATTTGTGTTTCCTTCGTGACCGCTCTGCATGGTTAAAGTAGGTGTGCTGTTCTTTGCAGCAGAGGTGTCAAGTGCCAGACACTTATGGTGACCCTGGGGAGTGGCAGCTGTGGATAAAATTGGCAAATGTATCTGGGCATACATAACACTGATTTAATGTCATGATGTTATTTAATGAGAGTGTTTTGACCTTATTAACCTATTAAGAATTACACTTAACCATATTCTCATATTAGACTTGATAAACATCTACTAAAAGTACAGAAAAAAGCATGAACTTCCAAAAAGAAAGAATGTTAAATGAGGCTCTATGTCACTGCACACCTTTTGGATAAAAACAGCAAATGATGTCTCCATTTAAACCTAGGGCCAAGTCTTACTCTGTACCTAAAGGAAGCTAATCTAACATAAAGTAAAGATTTGGGAGATTCAAGGCTTTGATGTTTCGTCAGGTACTATACCTTATAAAAATTAACATATTCTTAGCATCTTACTGGAATTTAAGACCAATAAAATGTAAACAAGACAAACCAACAAAAAGGTTGACTGACTTCAAGATGTAGGCGTTACAAAGAAGAAACCAGAGAGCTGGTCCCCTTCCAGCCTTTCAATTTGATTCCACAACTGGATGAAGCTGCAGTGAGATATACCAGATCTCTTCCTGTACCTGTCACTTACTGGTCTGTGGTCACTTACTGGGTTTTGAGTAAATTCAAGATAATGCACCCTGCAGTGGCAGAGTGGTTTGAACTAGCTGATCTTTAAGGTCCCTTCCAACCCAACCCAGTCTGTGATTCTATGAAACAGGCATGCTAAGGATGAACTTAAGATATCCTAAATACATAAAAAATTATGCCTCAATGTGCCATAAAGTTAGCTTAATGACTCTGACAACTCCACTTTCAGCAAACAGTACCTATAACCATTTCAAGTACAAGCAGCTTGGTCTCAATGAATAAATGTGCCAGAATTACTCAACAACTAGAAGGGAGCCAAGTGGGTGAAATGGGAAATTAAACTCCCCATGAAACTTCACATCATCTAGTAGAACTTGGACAGACAGTGCTATTCACTGCTAGGAGTATCCCTAAGAGACTAAGCTGGAAGACGTTTTTCAGTTGAAAATTTTGCCTATGTTATGAAACTCTGTATGTTATTATGATTGTTTGTTCCAAATGTTTTAATAACAACAAAAAACCACAGTTATTTAGGGGACTGGAAGAATCAAAAACCAACAACTCAAAACTGTTGAGTACAGTTTTTCAAGTGTAGAGTTTTGAGTTGTCCCTTCAAAAGGAAAATTTGCACAGTTTACACAAAAAAAAAAATTCTACAGCTTCTGATTTTAATTCATTTGTCTAAGCACATCACATGCAGACAGGATAGTCCCTCTTTGGAAGAATCCACAACAGGGGCAGTCTAAGGAGCATGAAGTAAACATGCAAAAGAGAAACAAGTTTCTTGGAGTTACACCAAGCAGATGTGGTGTCTAAAGTCTAAGATAAAAGGTGTCAATTTTCCCACTGCTGCTTTAACCTTTGGACCATGCTTCCAACTCCCAACTGATCGCATTATTGACCCTCTAATTCTGGTATACCAGTTCAAACACTTTTGAAGACCTCATTACATACATTGTATTATTCCTAATTATTTCATCTGGAGGACTGATAATTTTGAGTAGTCTGGAGCACGTTGTCTGGAATTTAACTGCTGAGCAATCTACAGCATCATCAACTGTAAGATCACTCTAACAGTACTCGGATACCCAGTTATCATAGTGGTTATACTACTTTGGCTAATTTGGCTCTATTATTGATGTGTGCAAAGACCTGTACTGCTATAATAAAGATACTTCTCACCTCAAAACCAGTTATCCTAGTAGGAAGTTCAATTGCATTGCTATCAGGGTTTTGTAAGCACTGCTAACACACTGAGGAACTAAAAGTCATACACAGTGTATGCAACAAATACAGCTCTTCTAAGTCTGGAGGGTAAGAGACAACTATGTTTGTTACAGTACCAAGATTAAAGTGAAGTTTTCTTTGCTGAGTCAGAAGACTACTCATTTCTGCAAGCACACATACTCCCACATGGTATATACAAATCAGTGAGTCAAAAATTGCACTAGCAAAAGCAGAAAGCATTCTTACACTTGCAGCATTTGCCGTGCTCACATCTCTCAGCAAACTGTATTCTTGATAAAAATGATAAACGGCAGCCACTCATTAGGTATGTCTTTAAGCTCATCCTCTACCAAGGAAGAATCAGTACAGAAATACCTGGGCAGCAGTATGGACCCTTGGCATTTTTCCACACCCTCCACGGATTCAGTGTAGGTTCTTTACATTTTCCATATCTGTTCTCTAAGGGACAATCTGGATCATGAGGCAGTATAACAATCATTTGGATGGCAGAAGTGATAGCTTTTTAATTTCTCTGTCCAATGAAAATAAGAATCCAATCCAATCCTACAATGCCAATCCTTTCAAATTCACAACCTGTATTAAAACATACTTGCTACATTTTCTCTATTTTCCCTTCTCTATTTTTCCTGTTCCACTTCTACATTTTTCCCCATCTTCAAAAACAGCCAGAGATGAAAAGCTACAGAAGACCACAGTTTTCCCCACCAGTGTGACTCTTTCATTAGCTTAGCAAAGGAAACAGAAACTATGTTCATTAGAGGAGTTAGTCTGCTCCCCAAATTGTAACAGACTGCACCTAACAGCTGTACAATTCCTACATGGGCTGGACCCTTATAAATCTACTTGTCACCACACACTTAAAGAGAGCCCTCCTGTTGTATAGGGGTAAACCTGATAACTGAGTAAGCAAGCCTATCACAAAGCAAGGTACTATTTAAAGGGCTTATCTACCTAAAATTAAGCCAAACTTGTATGCAAAAAGTTCTGTCTCTTCTATTAATGGCACTGACATAAGTAGTGAAATCTCAACAAATTCAAGTTATTGCAAGATTAACCATTGTACTCTTAAACAAAGACTCAAAAGACATGTGGCTTAGTGCACAGATTTATTAATCGTGACTAAAAAAGCCAGATATGTAACAACTGTATTCCTCCATCATGTAGTATGTAAGAGGCTACTAATAAGTCTGTGGAGCTCATTTTTGAGGGCCTTTAAGTAGGAAATGGAATTACCATGAAAGTAATATTAGCAGAAGTCAGCTGAGCTAATAATAGAACTGGTGTTTATGCAAAGGGATCTAAAGAAGAAATAGATAAACTTTAAAAACAACTAAATCTAAGACAAGTAATTTAGTATGCTTTGTTGCTCCTATATTGAAGTTTATAATCTGAATTTTATCGCTCTTCCTCACAACATAAAACATAAGCGTCTGTTAATAGCCTGGAATCTCGTAAGTTTCACTGCCCTTGTAGTACTAGTGTGCTCCTTGACAACTTCTTTACTAGCATTCATAATATTCTACCCTTTTCTGCACAGAAGGAATCTGATCTTCAGGTATGAGACCAGATTTGTTTTCTGAGAGAGCTACACTCCTACAGATCAATTAATCCTGTCAGTGGTAACACTTGAAAGCATAGAGAGAACTATTCTGCTTGTTGTTTTTACATGATCTCTCCTAACAACAAAACTAGGTCTGTGCAAAGAGGGAAAAAATGCAAATCCACAGGCAAAAAGAGAAGTCATGTTCTGCAATACACTTAGTTCAAGCACTACTTGATGACTCATTTACTTTGAATTTTGACTTTACATTGTTTAGAGTCATCAAAGAGACCGCAGCGTACATCAAGTCTCACTTCAAAAATTCAACAGCTGCTTAAAATGCTTAAGAAAAAAAAAGCCCAAACAAAAAAAAAAAAATTAAAAAAATGCATCGCATTCCTGTTAGGAGAGAAGATAACAGTCTTTCATAAGATTGCTTTATCCCATATGACCAGCCTTGTCAGATTCATAATCCTCTCTTTGTTAGGTACAGGATAACATCTGCTTACATTGCCAAATTCCAAGGCAGCTCCACGAGGCTGGAGCTCTGCTCCTGCAGTCTTCAAAGACTGATTACTGGCAAGCGCAGGTGCAACTCCTACAGGCTTCACTAGATGACTTTCCCTCTCCCATAACTCTCCTTCCACTTTTTCCCCAGATACTTGTATTAAAAAGCTCCAGTATCAACACATCTGAGGCAACTGACTTTTATATCAAATGTACTTTCTGTTCTCAGCTTTGCTCGATTATTTCAGTTTTGTCTTCATGTGCTGGCATCCTGCTTACAAGCATGCCATGCACTTTGATGACACCCCGGGGTCTACAGGACTGAAATAAAAAAGCAAGCAAAGCCTAGCATTTTCCATGTCCCAACAATTGCAGTCTCAGGGACACTGCCAGTGGCCATGCACAGTAACCTTTGCTGTGGTCCTGACACCACAATAAAGTACAGAAGGCAATGATTACCAATCAGGCATGAAACATGCAGCCTTCATTGACAAGGCATGTCCATGAAAGAATTTAAGAGATTTAACAACTTTCATATAACACAAAACACACCAAATTCACCTTTGCACAGGGGAACACCGTAACGGTACAGCCCACAGACACAGGCTGGATCAAATCTCAATGTCAGTGAACATAGTATTGCTCAAGTAAAATTTCATGATAACTATGAGCTTTAAGCTAAACAGAAGAACCTGTTATATCTGATATAAAAAGAATATTAGGAGTTAAACTGAGGTAGAAATTTTCTGGTTATTGCTCTAAATGTAACAGAAGACAAAGAAATGCACAGTATCAAATTGCAAGAATAGAGGAAGGAATCAAGAAAAAAAATCATTGAACTGCTTTCTTATGGGAAAAAAAAAACAAAACAAACCCACACACCAAAACCAACCAAACAAGCAAACAAAATACAAACTTTTCAGTGAAGTGTTGCATGATGAAACCTTGGGGAGCAGTCTTTCATTTGCACTTTGTAAGTACACGACTGCAATCTAGAGAGTTGACTCCATTACCAATTTTTCCCCAAAACTGAGCAGCCTCAAAACCCCATCATTTTTGTCTGCTTAAGAGGACTAATGATAACAAAAGTGAGGTGCCAGAATAAAACAACAAAACGAGCCAATGTAGGAATGAAAAGGTTGAAAAGGCAAATATTATTACACTAATGAGACAAAAATGAATTAACTAGAGATAGTATCAGCTGTTTTGCTGGCTTATATGTGATTCTAGCCCCTTTGACCATACACATTAAGTTCAACAGGACATTCATCTCCGCAGATGTAGTATTCTGGCAATAAAGACTGCAATTCAGAGTCCTGGAGTTCTGATGACTTCAATAACTTACATATTAAGTTTAGGAGTGGTGTAATTCTTTGAAGGATTGGGACCCAATATTAAAATCTCTTCAGGAAAGAGACAGCTCCCTCCTGTGTTTTTATACCAGAGCCCCAGTCTTTACTGCAGTTTTTACGAGATGCTATAATTCAAAACTCCACTTCCCTAGATTGCTGCATTTCTTTTCTTCTCACCTTTGCATTTCTCTTCACATGCCCTGCACAATCTACAATGAATACGAAAGACCATGTTTGACAAAATAAAGGAAAATGAAAAAACACCCTTTGCAGTTTCTGCCTGTATTGCCATTGATCCAATGATATTTTTTCGCATCCATCCCTCCAGATTTATTCTTGAAAAAATGATAACCAGTCAGAAGAGTTATCACCTTGTCTCCTTGTGGAAACGCATTGCCGCCTGTGCCACAATTCATAAAGTGAATACCAAGGCCAGCAGCGGAGTATCTGTGAAACCAAGAGGTAGGAGTACTTCACCTAATGATGAAACAAAATACACAATAAAATCCCATGATGTGTTTCTTGCCAAGATAGTTGTTTGGGGTTCTTTTTTCTAGTAATATTGTTCCAAAAGTAATTAGAGTCCACATTGTTCACACATGCATAATAAATCAGACAAAAACCACTCTTTCCTATTGCTGTTGTTCATCCTCAACCGGCATTATATATCAACGTGTTTCAGCAACGTGCTATATGTTGAACATTTGTTTCAGATAGAAATAGCTAAACCGAAATCAAAGAGAAGTGTTGTGTCTTTGATGTAGTTCCATACATTTGTTATGCTGCAAGGGCTAAGGCTGCTAGACCCAGCTGATGTCTACAGATTGGTTAAATCCTCTTTTAGACTTTGTGGGAGGAACAATTAAATCCCTGTAGAAATGCTTTAGAGATGCTATATATTTTGAGCTATTTAGTTGCCTGTTCCTTTTGTGCTTTTGGTAGGTAGAAGGCCTAAAGATATAGCTGACGCCAAGATCCAGAAATGAGACAAAGTGAGATCAGACAAAGCTACATAGTTGATATCTGTGTCAAACTGAGGTACCCAAGCAAGAAGACTTCCCGATCCTCCTTTCATTCTGTGACGAAAAGAACAGCGTGTGCTGTCTTTGAGAGAACTGTCACTGCCTCTCAGGTGTTCAGGTATTAATAAATACCTGATTTTAGAGATTATTTTAGACAAACTAGGTTTTCAAATATACTAAACTTGTAACTACATCATGGCTGACCTAAGACTGTTACAGAATACGACCAAAATATTTGCCAGCTCGTTTCTGTCATAGCACACATGAACATTTTCCTCGGCAGAAGAAATCTGAAGCTTGAGAACCTGTAATCTTTTCAAAGGCAGACAAGCTCCTGTCACATGTCATTATGAGGTGTAAAAAAACCCACCCAACCAAAATAAAACCCAAAAGCAAACAAAAAACCCACAAATCAACAAAACTCCCCAGCAATCTGTGTAGGCTTTCCTAGAGGAAAAAATAACAGTTCGCACAAGTGGCCCAATTGTATATAATATATAGCCACAGGAAATAACTACTTTACCACGTTTAACCATTCAGAAAGGAGAAAATGGAAGTCACTCAAGCTAATCCTTTTTAGACTTGCACAGACTGCCTCCTGATACAGTGGCTCTGGTTTTGTACTCCCAGCTGTGAGAGCTGCTAAACTACCTCCTTGAAAGCTGGTTTTAATTTGGACACATGGAGCCTGTGCACACTATTACAAATGGGAAATGCCCTTCCCACACAGTGCTATGTTCAGCTTTCACATGGCTGATAGTATTTTGCTCCAGTGTGAGAACCACTTGTGTTTCCTTAGAAAGGAACACCATAGGGGTATGTAAGATAATGAATGGCTTAGTTCAAGTTGATTAGGCTCCCCTGTTCATCCTGAAAAATAACACCAGAAAAATGGGGAAACTCAAGCAGATAAGCTACACAGCAAAACAGAAAGAAAAGTAAAAATAGATGAAAAACAAGTACGTGCTGTGGAGCTATTAGGCAATTCACAACAGACTTGAATAATTTGAGGGGGTTGCTACATAAAACCATGATTTAACTTTTAGTGTAATTTGTTTGGAATTGGAGTAACAAGACTACTCAAGACTCCTTCCATAACAGAATTAGATGTAACAAAATCACAGGGTGTTTGAAGGCACAGGTTTTAAGAAAGAGCAGGTCATAATGAACAGTATTTGCATTACCATAATTAGTTTTATTGATGTCAACAGGGCTAGCAAGGAGCTTTCACTAGTAATGGCAGCAAGCTTAGATGTGTAAAGTAAATAAAAATTAAAAGTAAATAAAGCAAGTGGAGACGTGAAAGCTCATTGGGGTTTAACTTCCCAGTACTCAACTCCCATGGAAAGTCACCCATTAGCTAAACTAGTGCTGGATACAGGGCGCTACAGACACCATTTGCTTTGCTAGGCAGCCCTTTGTACAGCGTAACATCCCACATTAGAGAGCAGAGAAAGATAACAGGTTTTGACTACTCAGAGGTGAAATCCTGGCCCTGGTAACATTTACCCAAAAACCATCTCCTGCCAACACCTACCTTAAACTGCCCCTTCAAAATGTCTCCAGACAAGCTGTCTAGCCAAACTTCGCTTAAACCATATTGTAACACAACACCACGTTCTTTCAAAATCAAAGCATTAAGTGAATTTCCCGAAATACCTGAGTGAAAAGACAAAGGCATATCGAGAAAGTCCAAAGCACCTTGTTTTGACCTAACAGAAGGAAGTATTTCTGCTATTCTTTCTGAAGACTTTGTATCGAGGGTAACACACAGTAAAACCTTAAAAGTAAAAATTAAAACATTTAAATTCACTGAAATCTATTAAATGATCCTTGGGAGAGGTGGAGGACAACTGCAGGGTATAGAAGTGGGATTTTCTGTTATTTTAGGTTTTTCCTGAATGGGGAACAGCACATCATAATACTTCATAGTTTGGGATCTTACAAAAGTATGTGGCAAATGGATTAAATGGATCCATCAAATGGAGCTGGTTTTGGTGCTTCAGAATCTTATCTAGACAATCAACACACACTTGCTTCTGACAGCTATTTTGTTAGAGATCGCAAATGCTTTTGCACCAGGGCAATATTACCTACAAATGCGTTAATCATTGAAGCATTTCTACTACTCAGGCATAGCTTGTTAGGAGCATGTGGATTCTGGCCCCCAGTCCACAGAAAATTCTGCCAGTAGTTGTATCTTTCTCCATGAATTTCATACATTCAAAGCCAGAAATCACTGAGCAACACTGCCAGGAACTCAGTCGGTATCAGCTTGAAGCTCTAGATTGCCAAGAGTTTTTATTTTTTTTATATTGTAGTTTTAAAAGGGAAATTTATTATCTCCTATTTTTAAGCCAGGATTATTTTTTTCCATTTTTTTTTAAAGAGCCTTTTTTAAAAAAAAAAATGAAACAAAAAAACACACTCAACCAACTATTGTGGAGGAAGGTAATTTTTGCAAAAGAAGTTAAACAAGAATCTGAGTGTATGTGGTACAATGATTTATAATAAAATAAAAAAGTGATCTTGAATGGGAATGGTTGATCATAACAGCCACATGCTTTCTCAGTAGTGACAGGCCTGGTCTGTTAAAAAAATCTCTACACACAGAAAGAATGAACTCAGAAAAGCAGCTAAGACAAAAAAAAACAAACAACCTTTAAGTTATGTTCCCACAGGAGAACTAAGGAAGGGAAAAAAAGCCACTTACTCACAAAGACAGTTCAGAAAAAATGATGTGATTATACTGCAGATCATTTATGACATTTAAAAGAAAGGATCATTTAGGCAACAGCTATGTTACTTGATTGAAAGAGTTAAGAAAGCCAAAGAATCCTGGGTATTGCACAGCTCTCCATTTGAAACTCCATCTGAAAAAGTTCACTGATAGCTGTGCACACCTAACACATCATCAAAATCCTATTCAGCAGATCAAGGCATCATTGCAACTTTAAACTTAAAGCACTTGAAACTTTAAACTTAAAGCAGCAGGGAAGGCAACTGCAACATCAAATAGCATGCAGGAGAAGATCAACCTCCCTCCCTTAAGAGACTTTATTTGGGTGATGTGGGGGGAGCATCCCTTTAGAGGTTAATACATGCTTCAGTGCATTTATCACTTTGAAGAAATTTTCACTTTTAATTTTCTAACTCTAGAGATGCACCTTTCTAAAAGCTGTGGATGTTCTTGCTTAGCTATCTGCTCTGCTACATATTTCACATAGAAATTTTGACCCTGCTACAACTTCAAACCTTTTAAACCCTATGAAACTCAAGTACTAATTCATACTGCATGATCTGGAAGCAAAATGGAAGCAAAACTGGTTCACAGATGGTGAGGAAGATCCACCAGAATCTGGATTCCTATGTCTCTACTAACTAATGCACACTAAGATTACTGTTCTTCTTGTTTGTGGAAAGAACAACACAGCCTCAATATGTGTATGTACAACAGAGAGCAACTTTTAGCAGTGAGCAGCCCCATGTACTAAAACAGCCACAACCATCACCCACCTACTGCTTCCTATAAAGAAGCAGTAAAATTTCTGTCTCTCTTTCCTATGCCTATGTCTTTTCCCCATTGCCACTTCAAAGAACAAGGCAGCACTTTAAGCATCACCTCGCACAAAGAATGTCTTTTCAAATATGGAGCAATCCCATTATGAGTATTTACAAGCTAGAGCTTCTTGTGGTTATTATAACACATTCTACTTGGCCAATGGGCTGCCTCAGGACCACCTGATCACAAGTCATTGATACCTGTTTCCCTCAAGTCCAAATTCAGATATCATCATCTTGAATTAAGAGGATACTAAACTTAACCCTAGCATCATATTATAACTCAGGCTGAGGGGACCCTCAAGAAGTCTCCTCCCAAAACCAGGGCTAGCTTCACTGTTGGATGAAATTGCTCAGGTTTGTTCCAGTTAAGTTTTGAACTTCTCTGAGAATGAAGAAGATAATATGTATGTTTACAGCAGACCCTAATAAAATACAAAACAGCGTAGAAACAACTGAGGGATTTTAATCAAAATTTATAGCTCAGACTGTCTTTTTTATGTAGTAGTTTTGACTGTAAGACCTGACTATCCCATACATTTAGGTGTCTCCATTTGCCCTTTCAGTGATTGTGTGAAGTTTTCCAGCTTTGATGTCTACTGTTTTGAAACAGTATACAAAAAGTGAAAAGGAAAATTTCATTCTGTCTTGAGCCTCCAAAGCTGCATACATCTGTAATAATCTTATTTTGAGAAATTTTCTCTATTTAGTTTTTTCCAAAATTAAAGATTTACTACTATTGCATGTATCAAAGGTTTCTCTTTTACAACTAATCATGAACTGGGCAAATCTGGTAAGAGTTGGTTTCTGTTATGATCGCTCTTTGCAGCATTATTTTGTAGCCAAAGAAAGACAAAACGCCTGCCATGCCACAAGTCTGTTTTCCAGAAAATGGAAGAACGTTCTATTGAAGCTGCATAGAAATGATCCTATTATATGTGAACCGTTTAGAGCACACTGGCTTCCTAACAATTAGAAAGCTTTATGTGTTTCATTCACAGCTTATATAAAAATTCTCAATAGACTATTTGCCCTCTCCTTCCCCCACAGAAAGTTTGAAAAGACATCAGTAAAGATCCTTTATGGCATCTAATTTATTCTCTTGAAATTACCTGCAATTCCTTAGTAAAAGAGACGTTTTAACATGAATTATCTCTCTCCAGTTACAACCTCTTTCATCGTGTGCTGGCTCTGCAAGAGCACCAACACAACTTTTCCTCCTTAGGAAAAAAGGCAATGCATTTTTTTTTTCTCATGGCAGTTTGATTCTGTTTTTAAATCCACAAGTCAGCCTTGTGAACTGTATTCAGAATTCAGGTATTAGTGCTTTGGTTTACAGTCTATGTGTAATAATGCCTTTGAAGACTACAGAAGTGTGGAAAGAGGGAGATAGTGGTGATCTCTCTCCCATAAAGCAGCTAATTACATGATCATCTTGAACTCTCTGAAGTCAATTACTGTCATTACTGCAACTATTGTGTTGTCATATTTCATTTGGAACAAAATGGTAGCATGAGAGGAAACTGCCAAATATGGTGTTCCAGACTTCTTCCACTTTCTAGGAATGTGTTTAAAATGAAAGCTTCTGTCAACCCCAATGAAGTGTTCGTTAACTCAGGAGGCACAGTTACCTGTTACAATACTCTGTTAACATAAAGCACTGTAAAATGCAGCAAGATTAAATAGAGGGAGTATTTAAAACACAGCTCCAGCAGGACAGAGAATATACAAAAGGTGTCAGAATTGTTCACGAGGACTGAGGACCCATTTCATTTTCCTCCTAAACTCCACCATGCTAAGTAGAACAGCTATTCACAGTGTCATCTTGCAAGTTCTGCTTCACATGCTTTTGGAGAAGCCCTGTGTAAACTCACCCATCACTTCATGTAACTGATGATCCCCAAAACAGAACATGGCAACTGGATAAAAACTTTTCCATCCTCAAGATGCTTTCAGGAGTTTGCTTGGCTCAAACCATAGCTTGAATACAAAAACATTATAATACAAGGTTAACCTGAACTTCATCCTGATGGAACTATTTATCTGCCACACAAAGATAAGTATATTTTCTGTGGATTGCTCTTTTTAAGGGCACATACACAACCTATTTTCTCACTACAGTGAAAGATGGCTAAATAAATCTCTTACAGGCAAGTAATAGGAAATATATCCAGGTGACTACACCAAACTATTTCCCAACCTTCACAGGCTTGCCAAGGAAAGCCAGTGAATACCTAGAAGTATTAGTACTTCTAAAATAACTAAATAGGTTTACAAAACACAGTGGTAAGAACCTCAGCATTAGCCCTCAGTTCTAACTTCATGGAATACAAACCCTTCTCATACTTCTTACCACACAAAATTTGGCACACTGTACTGTGATCCTTAGTTTTGCTTCCTCTAACAGGCAATAATTTTTCCTTGCTTTAAGGTGACATAAATATTTAAGCCTCTCTCCTATAACTCCCTGTCTCTGGAAAGGCTGAGCAGGTTCTCCAAGGACCAATACAGAAACAGATACTGAACTGTGAGCCATGCTTAGGGGTCCGTGAGCTGCATTTTGTTTTTAATACCACTGTGGCCACTACAAGTTTGCTGGGTCTATATACACGAGGCCTAGCAAAAACTCATTGAAAAACTGTTGTCAAGAGAATCTTTTATGCCCCATCAAGCCTTTCATGCACCAGAGCTCATTCAAGTACAATGCAACATCCTAGCTTTTGAGGAAAACAAGAATAACTGTGCTTCAGACTGGAATACTCACTGCTAAGGCAGAGCCTTGGATTTGGAGTGACTCACCTTCAGCATGTCAGGCACTCAATACAGGAGTCCAAGCAAAGAGAGCAAAGGGCTAAACGTCTTCTGGCACAATTCACTTCCTAGCCCCTCTCCTCATGACGCCAGTGTGCAGCAAGTATGTCAGACAGGAATGATGAGGCAATAGATACTGGCATAGCTTCAGTAACAGATGTTATTATCCAAAACTAGCTGAGAATGTTATTTTGTAAGGAATTACAGAGAAACCTCAAAATTGATAAGAATTTCTTTCCTGTTGGCTTCAAGCAATTCAGGATTTCATCCTTAAGGTCTGAAAGAAAACAAAATATTTAAAAAAAAAAAAAAGCAGAACCATTGCAAATTAACAAATACTGTCTGAAATCTCAAAAGAGATTATACGAACTACCACATCCTTGCCTTGACTGCAAACAGTCAATCCTCCCTCTATATGTAAAAGGCTTAAACTGCAAACTTCTGTCACAGATATTTTAACTGTAACAGTACTTGCACTATTTTCCTGTGTAGGAAGCATTACTACTTTTTCCAAGGAAACACAGGAATTTTGTCTGTATGTTCCTTTTTTGTGCTACTTCCTGAAGACACTGGTAGTAGAAGGGCTACTTTTTGGTGATGTTTTTTGTCCTTTTCCATATCAATTTATTTTGAGATTAACTGACTCAACTGTTAAAGACAGTTTGTGAACAGATGAAGGACAATGCAGCACTTTCACACTGTAATGGATGATAAACAGTTTTCATTCCACAGTGTTAACTGTATTCCATGTTTTCACAATGCCTACTTAATAGTTTGGGGACTCTGTGTGTGCTTCCCTTAGAAGAGAACAGTAGAATGCACTTCAACTTTTTTTTTTTCTCCTCCTGGATCTAATTATCCTCTACTTTAAATGCAAAGGGCAACCCAGGTTGCTCCTGAGACACTGTGGGACTCTATTAGGATCTTTTACATTAAGACTTTTTATAATAATGATTATATGATAAAGAGCATCTGGAGTCTAACACAATATTAACACTATTTCTTAAAGGTGCAACCCAATTTCCCCCAATTTAGCATTCAACTTCTCTGTGCTTACACAGCCTAACTTAAGGGAAGAGGATAATTTCTTCCAAATAGTCTATACCAGTTATGACAGTATCAAAAAAGCCTAGTGTGGGGACATTTAGTTTTTAATATCTAATTTTAACATCCATCAGAGAGGATGTTCTGCATCTTCAGGCTCCCTTTAGTTAAGTCCACACTGTCCCATTATCTCCTACAGAGAATTACATATTTCACTTATGTAAGTCAAAAAACAACAACATTAAAGGTTTGAAGACAGCTCCAAACAGAGTATTTTGCCCCACATGCTGTAATACGGTATTACATTACACCCTTTCACAAAACCTCCACACTAACAAGTGAGACATTTTCTGGAATTGTATTAATTTTTTTGTAGATCTTTGTCTAGACAAAATCTTTGTTGAGATCTTCTACCTGTTCTGATGTCTAATGAAAATTAAACACATCCACTAATTCAGGAATCAGGTACTCAGGCAGAACATACAGAAGGTGAGGGGTTTTTTTTATAAATCATATTCCCTGGACTCTAAAACTTACCTCAAGGATCACACTTTGTATTTCACTAACACAATTTGGGCTTTCACTCTACTGTACTGTATCTCAATTCAATGGAAGCAGATTCTGCTAGAGCAAGAACAATCTGGCATAATTTTTACTTATTTATTTGGTAAGTAGAAGAAACAAGTAGAATTATGATAATTTTATGATCACCTTTTGACATGAATACTTACAGATAAAGAAATAAAACATTACAAGTAGTCAACAAGAGGTAAACCAGGGATTTTCATCTGCATTGTTTAAAGTCCAAAAGGTTCATTGATTTATCCACAATTTGCTTCTTCCTACAATTCTCTTATATACTGCATGCTACCGCACATGTGTCTATCTACACACCTACCCAATTAACAGAGACTAGCACTCCCAAGATTAGACTTTGAAAGATCCAACTTCAAAAAAGGCATGAAGTACACAGTTTTTACTCTGTAGACAGATGAAAAGGGCTAACTCTATTCCTTACTCTTTTTTCCATGTATAGTGCAAACTTTTTGTTACTCTTTTTGATGAAATATTAAACATATATAAGAAGTAAAGTATCAGGAATATGAATTTTTTTTTCCTCATGCTTAAATTATACAACTCCAATAAACTTATTATACTACCTGACTAATGCAACTGCACTGTATCTGTAAGGAAAGAAGCAGGCTGAAAGAACAACAAAGCCAGCTTGCATTTTCACCTGAGCTGAGCTACTTTTTCTCAACGTTTCATTTGTGGTCTTTTTGCTTTACTGGTGAGCTAGTAGTCTTCACACCTCTACACTGTTATAGCATCATAAACCTAGCAAAACCAGAAAAATTCCACTAATTACTAAGTACAGTATCCATGTCAGAAAGTAAAGTGTTTTTCTGCTCTACTGCAACTCTGAGATGAGCTCAATAGCCCACAAGCTATATTACAGGAAGAAAGACACTTTCCAATCTGAGATATAGTTTCAATCTATAATTAATGAACACACAAATGCCTCATTATTTCTGTTCAGACCTGCAGAAGGAACATTTTAACTGCACATTTTTAACCAAATAGGACCTATTAGTTAGCTGAATCACAATACAAGAATCTTCTGTCCCCAGTGCTCTTGAACTGAAAAACTTATTGGAGCTTCCCCAACAAAGAAACCAGTAAGTTGAGTACTCTATGCCACAAAAAGAGTGTCAGTTGGCCCATTGTGCATTTTCTTGATTCTCTCTGTGTAAGACTAGCTAATTCACATTGTCTCAGATTCATGTCCCATGTTTGCACATGTTCTGTCCAGTAAATAAAACCAGTAACATCCAATTGGATTAATTTTCTAATGCTACTTCATGAGGCAGCTTATACACTTCCTGGGTGTATGACCTCCTTCACATAAGTGAGGAGGAGCAAGAAAAGTGATCTCTTAAGAATGCTTTCAAAGGAAAAGAGGGGTAGTACATGACACCAAGGACTACAATTAATTACCAAAAAAAAAAAAAAAAGAAAAGAAAAAACATTAAGGTCTGTACTAAACACTTGATACAAAAAAAAAAAAAAACAAAACAAAACCAAAACCTAATGTCCTGACAATATCTGACCACTATCTAGATGCACCCATTCTCTGGAGAAATTAATATAGCCTCAAGGCAAACAAGCATGCTCTAACTCATATTGTAGGTATTCTTTTGCTTTCCAAAGGTGGAGCAGGCAGTTAAATGTGACTATACAAAACCAATGTCCAAACTTGAACTGCTTTTTAAAGAACAAGGGTAGAATGATCCTCTGGAAAACACCCACCTTTTCCATAGCTTTCCAATCCAATTCTTCATGCCACTAGATGTCAAAATGAAGATAACAGTTTTTCAGAAATTGTTCTTAACATATAACTAAACTGATGTTTTGGGATTGTAAGTAGCACATGGAACTGTTGGAGCAAGTCAGAAGAGAGCCACACAGATGATCGGGGCACGTCCCATACAAAGACAGGCTAAGAAAGCTGGAGCCGTTCAGCCTGGAGAAGAGAAGCTGCGGAGAGACGTCAGAGCAGCCTTCCAATAACTGCAGGGGGCCTACAAGGATGCCAGAGAACAGCTCCTCATCAGGGACTGTGGTGATAAGACAAGTGGTAATGGGTTCAGATGTAAACAGGGGATATTTAGGTTAGATATAAGGAAAAAATTCTTTACTGTGAGGATGGTGAAGCACTGGAACAGGCTGCCCAAGGAAGCTGTGGCTGCCCCATCCCTGGAAGTATTCAAGGCTGGGTTATACAGGGATTTGAGCAACCTGGTCTAGTAGAAGGGGTCCTTCCCATGGTAGGGGGGTTGGAACTAGACGATCTTAAGGCCCTTTCCAGCCCTAACCATTCTATGATTCTATTTTTAGTTAAATCACTTTCTTGATAGTACTCCATAACACTGGAATTTGGTTTCTCAGATGTGCTTTAAATGTGACTGTTTTTTTCACTAGGATATTTACATAAGCCAAATAATGTTTTCTTTTAGAGGGAAGACACTAGAAAAAACAATTGACTTATACTGTACTATTAGAAAAGCTATTAGACTTTAGGAAAATACACAAGTCCATTGTCCTCAATATGCCCATTATAATCCAACATGTGATCAAGGAGTTATTATTTCATTACCACCTACAATGATAGGGAATCTGCTTCCCTGTATTGTCCAAAAAGTAACTGATACTACTTGACAGAATTCCAACTCTTAGGTAATGCCAGGAAGTCAGTCTGGACGAATAAAACATTTGAAAGAGGCAAAACTGATCTACTCAATAGAAACAAGAGGGTTTATTTCTTGCCTTTTACATTTGTTGTAGTTTTCATACTTACAGGAATGTGGAGTTTCATGAAACAAGACACCTGATGCTCATGTGTGATTTCAGCTCAGGGGTTTTAAGCAGAGTTAAAATGAAGAAGTCAGTATGTCAGCTATGTCATTCCGGATGCAAACTTTACACTGCAACGCCTCTGAAGTTCTTTATCCCTTATGATGAATCTCAGGTAGTTAAATCTCAGAGAATTTCAGGTATTCTTCTATTTGGAATGCTCATTATTTTGAACTGTATCTTTTTCAACAGTTGGTTGAAACTACAAGGTCTTCTAATTTGAAAATCAAATGTCAATGTTTCTGAAAAACTTTAAGGAGCTTTTTTGTGTCTTCGCTTTAGACCTGGCTGTGATTACAACTATGTATGGCAAATGAGAAAACAAGTTTAACCTATCTGCATAGCCCTTACATACCAAAGCATGGCTTCTGCTTGTAGAGACCATAATTTGATAAAGGCTTAAGCATTATTTATGCTATGGTACATTTCCAAACCTAGTGGAAGCCACTTCGTTATTCAGACCAATTCCGATTGCCTCATAAGACTACCAGAACTACTCTACCTTTTAATGATGCTACAGTAAGCCATGTTGTTGTTTGGTCTCTTATGTTAGACCCTAAAGTACAAGTACGTTTTTTGTGTATTGAGAGAAGTTTGTTCTTTGTATGTTGTGTATTCGATTTAAAAATAAATGAAAACTAGGCTAGAGCAGCTGAACGTACTACTGTATTTTCTGGTTGGGTAGCTATTTTCACAGCTAAGACTTTTAGTTCAGATTAGCACACAGATGATGCTAGTATGCCGTCTGGGCACTACAACAGTTGGGGAGCAATCTTTTTCTTCCTTTTTTTTTTTTTTCCAGAATGGTCAGCCAAAGACCAAACCACAAGAGACTGCTGCACGTTTTCTAGCCTGATGTTATGAAAGTATGAAGGTATATCTTTTGGCACCTTTCCATTTCAAAGTTAGATAAAAAAGATTAAGAAGTAGCTATCATGTAAAGAAAATCCTTGCACATAATAAGATTTCATATAGATCACTCACAGGTCTTTAGACATAGCAGACAAAAGAAGGTTTTACTGATAGGAGCTAAGTATCCAACAACATTAAAAACTTCCAGCTCACATGTCTAAAAAAACTTAAAAAAAAAACCAAACAACCCACCCACAACAACCCCAAGCTCATGATCTTCCTTTCTTCAGTAAAACTAACGGTTCATCCAGTAGCATGGCTGCTATTTACCTTTCCTTTATGGACAGAGTAGCTCCTGAGTTCACCCACAGCTGAACAGCTGCTTCTCAACTGTCTCTAACCCAGAAGCTAGACTGGCACTGGGGACTACAGTGAAAAGATATGGTCATAGACCTGTTGTTACATCCACAGAGCTTTCCCACAGAAATCTGAAGAGTTTGCTCCAGGTACTGAAAAAAGAACTGTTAATAGAAGTACTTGTCCTCTCCAAGCAAGAGTCACTACCAAAGCACTGTGGACTAGAAAATTAAAAAGAACATCCAAGGACTTTCCTGGAAGGCCTTGTGAAGAGCAAAATATGTGAGAAGATGAGGAAGAAATCTAGTCAAAAAGGGAAAAATAGTTGCTTGACAATGGGAATATAAGAATCAAAGATTCTTGAACCAATTCCTCAGGGTTAACAAACTGTACTCTAGAAACTAAGGTTTATGTACATTATGGACATTGCAGGCACTGCATTATAGAATCAAAGAAAAATAGGGTTCAGTGGGTTATCCTGAGGTCTTGCAAACATACCACTTTTCCCTGACATTTCATTTCCCTTAATGACCTCTACTTATGGAGAATCCCTGATTGGTAAACTATTCTATTCCTTCTTTATCCTTAACAGTAGGGGGATTTCCCTAACAGCTGGCCAATACTTTCTTCCTTCTATTACCTCGTTATGTAAATGAACATAGACCTTAAATACTCTTCAGACTTAAAAGTCAGAAATAAAAGAAGCCCTTGCTTTTTCAAACAAACTCATAAATGCAATCTAGCATTCTGCTGCAGCACATACAGCCTAACGAATAAATAACTAATAAAAACGTTTGCCCAGCTACAGAATCACAGAATCCCTGTGATTCTGCAGAGATAATGCTGACTTCACACACTTTGAACTGTGATGTTCTATGGTGGTATCAGGTATGTAACTCAATTACTGATACAGAACAAGATGCTAAACCACTGGGTGCTAACGCTGTCTGTGCTCTGCTGTTCACAGTCCTTTAGATCTTGATGCCACTGTGTCTCTGTCCTGTCCCTTTGCCTGAACATGGACAACAGAACGGAAAGGTCTTTCCTGCTCACCCACAGCAAGGGCTAAAAGCAAGTAATGCTCCTCCTTTCCCTCCTCTTCCCACTGCCTGCTCTCACAGGGCAGTAGCACCTCTCCATCTCAAGAAAAATGAGCATATAGAGGAGCAGAGCAGAAGCTGTGATTCCTGGCAGGTGGCTGCCTGACATGGCACCAAACTCACGAAAACTTCAAACGCTTCGTCCATCATTACCAAACACCAACTTATGTTGCTTCCCTTCTCACCATGAGAATTTCAAACCACCCCTTGCTTAAAATATTCCCACAGCTTACAGAATTATTGAAAATTTCTGAGTGCCAGTACTACCAGATTACTCATTCTTCAGAGCAGAAAAATATTAAAAAAACGCCCAAATCTTATGATCAAAACCAAAACTTGTTTTTATCTTTTTTGCATTTTGCATCTAAAAATTTCATTTAATAGTGTTTGTTTTCTACCTCTCATGTTTATTTGCTTTTTTGCTTAATATTTTATTTCACTTTCACCATCTATCAAGATAGATTTTAAAATGTGGTCTGAGCTAAAATTTAATATGCACAATAAATTTTACTATGTGGCCGAACAAGAAGCCACTGCACCAAAAATGGTCCAGTCCAGCAGTTTTCTAAATGATGTAGGAGAAAAATAATGGGGCAGAGTAGCAGAAGCCTGACCCTATTCCCATAAGACTGTAAGATTTATCACCTACATAAGCAGAATGCTACAGAAAAGAGATCTATTGACCACAGCAATAACTCACAGCTCGGTAAAGCCAGCTGAGATGCTAGCCTGGTATTTGCTGATAGTACCTTTCTTATGTGGTACTCAGAATCTTTTTAAATAGCTTTGCAACAAGCTACTGGTTTTAATACTATGCACCACCTACTCTTTTTTTAGACCAGCCACTTATTTACAGTGCTGATATTAAGGGGAGGGGGGAGCTGCATGGAAGGATTTATAGCAGTGGGGATTTACTGTTTGAATTAAAAAATGTGTTACCGCAATTCTTGTGGATTTCAGGAGAGGGGGAGCTACAGGCACACGCTATACTGGTATCACAGAAATACTACTCAAACAGAAATACGTTTGCATAATACCTTCTATTTGAATAGAATATTTACTGGGGAAATAAAAAAGAAAAAAAGTCAGAAAACTGCTATCACTTACAATGCATGGACGGAATTTTTGCTCGCTTGGGTACATGTAGGGAGATGCTCAACAAGCTTTCTATTTTGCAGAGCATTTCTCCAAGGGCTTATATAGCAAGGGTACAAATTCCTCAAGAAGTCATCTAATACTGGAAGATGCACTCAGAGGGCATCATCTTTTCCCAGTGTCAGAGTCCTGAGGCCAACTCTTCCCCCATGACTGTGCTCGAGGCCACTGCTGATGGGGTGCCTCAGACCACTGTGAAAAGAGCTGTGAGAAGCAGGGACATGGCCCTCTTTGCTTCAGAGCTACGTTTAACTCAGGCCACCCACCCCTAATGAGCTACACTGATGCCACCCCTGTAACTGCTTATCCCACCTCCATGGACCCTCACCTATGGACTTCCTGCCTTGAGCACAAATCCATCCCTAGAATTCCCTAGGGAAAGACAATTTCATCCAGCAACATTAACTACAATGGAGCTATTTTATCCTAGCAAGAGAGTCCAAAATATACACAGTGAGCTTAAGAAATAGCCCTAGTTTTTATTGCCTTCTCCATTCTCACAACCTCAATGCCAGACATGTTTTTTGTCTTCTTTCAGGATTTAAAACAAAATGTAATGGGTTTTGGAAGTCCTAAGCAGCCACAAGTTGTAATAAAACATCTGTTTATGATTCTTTAAAAGCTATTTCAATTACTTGTTAGGGTGACTAGCTCAAAAAATCAAACACCACAGAATCCTAACTAAAAGAGCAGAAGCTTTATCCAAAAGGATTCTTGGCGGGAGCTGCATGAAAACATGCCATAAACAAACAAAAAAAGAGAGCACGCTATAAACAAAGGACAAGTAAAATAACAAGAAGAGTCAGCAGTTCAGCTGAACCCAAAAACCACAGTTCAGCTGTTTCACCCGGCCACCTGATCCTACAGAAAACCCCACTAGAGGGTATCACAGAACCCTGGCACAGGTGAGGTCGGTGGTACCTAGAAAGGTCTCCCGGGCCAGACTCTTGTGGAAAGGGAGCCAGTATGAGACTGCCCAGCTGCACCACAAAAGCCTCCCGCGACGAGCACTCTGCTACGCCCCTGGAGAGATCGCTTCATGGAGTGGTTGTTCTCACTGCAAGAACAAATTATTTCTTACACCAAGATGAAACCCGTCCTGGCGCAATTTGCACCGGTTGCTCCCGGCCTCTGCCGCAGGGCACCTTGTGCTCGGACACACCCCAATACCCAGCAGAGCTGACGCGCCAACTCTCCCGCCCAACACACACACACACACACACACACACACACACACACACACACACACACACACACACACACACGCACACACGCACACACACACACACACACACACACACACACACACACACACACACACACACACACACACACAGGCGGCGGGGGCAGCCTCGCGCGCCTCATGTCAGTGGCCGTCGAGGCCGGCCCGGAGCCCGCGCAGGCACACAGACTCCTCAGACACCCCTGGGCTCCGCAGGCCTCCCTGAACACGGCATCTGCTCACCTCTCCTAGCCGAGAAACCCCCCTCTTTCCACCTGGAGGTATTGAAGAATCCTATCTTGTTACTCCGGCGTATCTGCAGGGGCCATGGAGCAGACTGTATTACCTGGTAGGGAAGGTCTGTAAGAGATTCATCACGTAAAGGCACCGAGGAAACACGGAGGAGTTAAAATGGTTTCTACCCTACTTTCTCACTGTTGCTCTAACAAACCCCACCACCACTGTGGTTTCTTGGTTTGGGTTTTTATTTTTTTTTTTTTGGGGGGGGGGGGGGGTGTTCTGTTTGGTTTTGGTGGTGGTTTTAGGTTTTGGTGTGTTTTTGTTTTTTTTTTTTTTTTTGTGGTGTTTGGGGGGGGAGGGGGGTGTTTTGTTTTTTTTTTTTTTTACCACTGTCAGTACCTTGAAGTATTATTAAAGTATCTTAAATTCATGCCTGAAAATATAAGTCCATGTAGTAAAATTTGTCTGTGGAAATACTCTTCAGAACACACTGAAGACACTGGCTGAAGTATGTGTGTTTATGAATACAGAACTTCTCATGGGGTTTCCCTCTATTTGCTCCTGTAAGCCCAGTGCTTTTTGCCAGGAATCATTTAAATGTACAGGGGAAACGGGCACAAAAGCCTGAAATTATTTTGGTTTTCCATGTGAAGCCTTAGTTTCACACCGTCTTTGAAACAAAAAAAAGCACAAAGATAGTAAGAAGTATGAAGGGTTCCTCTCTGACTATCAAAGGTTGACTACTTCCTAAATTAAGAACAAAACCACTTTTGTTTCTAGCACAGCCTGGTTGTTTTGGATTCCTCCCAAATCCTGCGTACAGTTAACTTTACCAACAGTAATCCTCTCTAAAAAGCAAACCCCAGCCTCTGTTCTCTGAGCATCTCAAGATCCACTCTGACAACCCAAGTCATGCATGTGGAAAGATCAATGCTTAGTCAAGGCTGATGTGCAGCTGAGTAATGGTCCCATTCTACTTTGGCATATACCAAGGTTTGAGACCAAAATTTCTTCCAGCACAGAGGTTCATATTTCACACCAAAAAACCCAACAAACAAACCCATCAGCATCTGAATCTTTGTTCATGAAAACATAATTGCCTCATGTAGAATCGAGTTGCGTCATTAGAACAACAAAGACAAATTCTAGCACACAGGGTACATCTGTGGCCATGTGCATAAATTCTTGATGACTCGCCAAAGTAATTTATCCACCCAGAACACACATCCAAGTTGGCCAATATCTAGTGCTGAGCAGAAAGGAAATTTAAAGAAAGGCACATCATTTATCATTACAGACAGCTCAGCAATACTGTGAACAGGGAGCACAATTTCAGTGGAGGGGGAAGAGGGAGTGGGGGAATGAAGATTGGAAATGCTTGTTGAGCTCAGAGCCTGCTGCAGCAGCAGTCTGACACCAGATTCTCAAGGGCTACTTCCTCTGAGAAAAGAGGAGTACAGAAAGCCGTGTCTTAACCATTCAACCCTGTCCTAACACATATTGTAATTCAATGAATTGCTATTTTGTGATGGAAAAACTTGCTGTTGGAAAATTTTTGACCATCCTTGCATAACTTGAGTGGAATCTAATGTGAAGAATAAACAAACTCACCACTCTATGGCAGTCTTAAATTCAGGCTGAAACCTCCCAGAATTAAACATTACAAAAAGCCCACTTTCATATGCTGCATGTAAAATTCTACTTGTTGTGGTTTAAGCTGAACCCAGGACACTACTCCTTCCTCCCCTCACTCAGAGGGGCTCTCAGCAGGGTCCTCAATGCAGTTACTCAGTACAAAAGCCTGTGTCCTGAATTTTTCAATACACTGTTCAGCTTTCTAGGATATAAGGTGCTAGGGCAAGGTGGGGAGGCAAGGGTACATTATGGGTGGTAATTGTGCTATTTGATCCCCTCACCTTTATCAACGACTCAAGTTTAGATAAGAGAACATGCTGACATATGGGTATCAACTTCATCTAACAGAATCTCATAATTCATTAAAATTAAGCAAGATTTTAGCTCCTGGCATCACCAAAGAAGCCCTACTTTACAGGCTGTAAACAGTGTCTCTGTGAGGTGTTGGGCTCCCCAGAGTTTACACAAAAGACAGTGTTCTTGATGATGCACCAACAGTGATGCGCAGTGAAATACGTGGAGGCAAGAACGTAATACAGCTCCAGGTAGAAGAGAGGATGGGCTGCAGGGAGCAAATTTTACTGGAGGCACATCTTAAACAAGTAGTTTGGGAGATGTCTTTTCAGGAGCTATTTCAACTGAGCTGCCTTCAGCACAGTCTTGGATGAAAGCACAATTGCAAGCTGCTGAATGCAAACCCGGCCAGTCTGTTCCTACTGCACAAGTCTTACTCAATTCTGCAGGTGAGCATAGGCCCTTCTGCTTCCACCCTCCTTTTGGAGATGCTATGGCAGTAGCATGCCTTCTTGCTAAAATGAGATTTCACCTTTACAGGCTGTGGACTAGAGGAGAATCAGCAATTATTTTAGCTGTGTGTGCAGTCAAGGATACAGCAAAGAATTTTCATTCTGCACATGTGCCAAAGGAGTGCATTTTCACTTCTTAATTTCTGGGAGGTCCTTGATTTTCCTGCTAGAGTTTCCGAGACACAGAAATGACACAGTCATTTCTCTGGCACAGATAATGTTCAGAAAAATCAGCTGGTTGCACAAGAAAAAATAGATTAATACATGTCTCCTTCACATGCTGGAAAACTTAAAACACTGTACAGTACACGTTTAAGCTATCACGAGACCCTGAAAGCTTGCAGTAGCACTCTCAAAAAGAGAGAACAAATTAAGTAACAACAGAAAAAAAGTAGAGGGAAGGAAGAAATGATACATATAGTTATGATCATGGATTCACAGACTGGTTTGGGTTGGAAGGGACCTTAAAGCTCATCCAGTTCCAAACCACTGCCATGGGCAGGGACACCTTCCACTAGACCAGGTTGCTCCAAGCCCCATCCAGCCTTTGAATACTTCCAGGGATGGGGCAGCCACAGCTTCTCTGGGCAACCTGTGCCAGTGCCTCATCACTCTCACAGGGAAGAATTTCTGCCTAATGTCTAATCTTAGTCTTCCCTCTCTCAGTTTAGAGCCATTCCCCCATGTCCTGCCACTAGGTGTCCGTGTCAAAAGCCCCTCTCCAGCTTTCTTGTCAGCCCCTTTATGCACTGGAAGCTGCTCTATGATATCCTCAGAGCCTTCTCCAGGCTGAACAAGCCCAGCTTTCTCAGCTTGTCTCCAGAGCAGAGCTACTCCAGCCCCCGCAGCATGTACATGGCTTCCTCTCAACTCACTCCAACAACTCTATGTCCCACTTGTGTTTTTGCCCCAGAGCGAGACACAGGACTGTAGGGGTGGGGAGGTCTCCACAGAATGAAGCAGAGGGGGAGAATCCTGTCCCTTGAAGGATGAAGGGAAGATAACATTCATTCTTCACCTAGATTGTCCCTGACACACCAGAAATACCAAATAAGAAGCAATGACAACATCCTCATGCAACTAGTAGAGGAACTGACAGGGAGAGGTGCCATGCTTGACCTTGTGCTCACCAATAGGGAGGAGCTGGTTGGGAACGTGATGCTCCAGGGCAGCTTCGGCTATAGCGATGATGAGATGGTGGATTTCAAGATCATCAGTACAGTGAGAAAGGCATGCAGCAAGCTCGCTGCCCTGGACTTCAGGAGAGCAGACTTTGGCCTCTTCAGGTATCTGCTTAGTAAGGAGGAGGGCCACAAGGATGATCAGTGGGACTGGAACACCTCCTGTATGAAGACAGGCTGAGAAAGTTGGGGCTGTTCAGTCTGGAGAAGGCTGCATGGAGACCTCATAGCAGCCTTCCAGTATCTGAAGGGGACCTACAAGAATGCTGAAGAGGGGCTCTTTATCAGGGACTGTAGTGATAGGAAAAGGGGTGATGGGTTTAAACTTAAACAGGGGAAGTTCAGGTTAGATATGAGGAAGAAGTTCTTTACCGTGAGGGTGGTGAGGCACTAGAATGGGTTGCCCAGGGAAGTTGTGAATGCTCCATCCCTGGCAGTGTTCAAAGCCAGAGCCTTGGGTGACATGGCTTAGTGTGAGGTATCCCTGCCCCTGGCAGGGGTGTTGGAACTAGATGATCTTAAGGTCCTTTCCGACCCTAACTGTTCTATGATTCTGTGGCATTCTTTTCCTAGGTACCAGCAACCTGCATCATGCAAAATTGAATATTACCAGATGACTCTGCTTAATCAGACAAAGTAATCCTAACCAGACTCCTACCTGCAGTTTGGGGAATTCTGCTCTTAAGATCACAAATCTATATTTGTCCTGAACATGTTTTACCCTTCTCGAATAATAAGGATATTTTTATGAGAACCCATTTGAACACTGAGAATCGGGTCAGCCAAGCTCATGTAAAAACAAACCCAGAACTCAAGGGTGAGGCATGGGGGGGGTGAATACACCCTCACCACCCAAAACAATAAAATACAAACAAATAACCCCCCCCCAAAAAAAAAAGCAAAACACCCCACTCCACAACACAACACCACACACAGAAAACAAACAAAACAAAAAAGGCAAAACACCTAACAAATGCAGAAAGTTTATTTCAGGTTTCTGTGGCTTTCATAGAGAGTCAGAGATCAGCCTGGCTTTGCCCGAAATAGAATGTACGTTTTCACACCCGCCAGTTCGTTAAAGAACACATGGAAAGGTTCAAACAGAAATAACGCCTGAAAGTAGATAACTTGACACCATGTCTGGCCTGTGTTTTAAATAGTTTGCATGGTTCTAGTTAGGACTCGTTCTGCCATATTTGCCATCGGATGGATGGTTAACTGACATGTTTGTAAAACACAAAGCATTGGCCATTTTGTGTCTCTGGTGCCACCCTTTTAAATTTCATGGAAATGGGGTGAAATGAACCCAAACTGGTTTTGAAATTCCTATTGCCAAGTGTACTTCAGCTAGACAACATATAATGCTTCTTTCTGTAATACTGAAGTGTGATAAAGGGACACTGAAAATTTGTCAGAGAACTATACTTTTAGGGAGGGATGGGTGGTTCTGCCCTGCTCTTCTCCTGACTAACCTTCTCACTCAGGTTCTTGTAAAATGATGCAGATGCCTCGGACTGGTGTCATAACACAGCACAAGACAGTAAAAGTTTTAGCTATTTTCTGTTAGGAGGAGCTTAATTCATGAAAAGTAGACACTGAATAGACTCTGTAGCTGAAGAGCACATTAGCAAAACCTAAATTACAGTTCCCGTGTGGTAAATCAAGTGCAAGAAATGCTCATCTTCATCAGTTGCTGCTTCTCCTTAACACTGCAGCTTACTCTCCAAATCAGTTGTGCTGATTCAGCTGTTTCTATAGGTATATTTCTGAATAGATTTATGAAGTGATCCAGCTGTGCTGTTTAAAAATACAAACCCCTCCCCAACTCATACACCCACCTGCTCAAAGAAGAGGATCCCAGAGTGGCCCTAGTGCATGGCGACATTCCACAACCATTCCAGTGGTGGTCTTTGCACCCTACGCTCACAGCCTCTGTCAGGGCAAGTCTGACATGGGTCAGACAGAAAATGATCCTGTCCTAAACCAGACTTACCGTTAAAGAAATCACACTGTGGATCTGCAGGCTAAATCCACATTAGGGCTTGTTATAGTCAGGTGTCTCCGAGAAACCTGCAGAATGCCATCCCCATCACCCCCTATTAAAGTTAACTAACTTATTATGGGTATATCACAGCAGGACTCGGCCTTTTGTTCCTCGGCAATAGCCCAACTTCCACTGTACTATCCAAAAGCCACCTTTCTGTGTTATTAAATGAGAACTCGTGCCAGTCAACCTAGGACAGTGCCCCATCTCAGAACATTATCAGACACTGACACTCTTATAACAAAATTAATTACTGCTCTATATAACCCAATTGACAGAAACTCGAGGTCCTTTGACAGTGACATGTCAAAGTATAATTCAGTGCGGATGTAGTAACACATACTGAAATTGGCCTCGTACTGTAAGCATCATCAAACATCAACTGGAAAAAAAAAAGTCTCTTTTTGGAGATCGAGTCATATTTTGGTTTTCATGAAAGAACAGACCATTGAATTTCATAAAAAAAAATTGTTGAAACAAGTAATTTATCTATTCTAATGTAAAATACGCAGCTCTAAACTAATGAGATCTGAAAGGGAGTGAAGTTGAAATTCCTACATAACCTACAGATGCAGGCAGTCTAGAGCATGCGTTCAGTTTAGTCACTTTATGAAATGCATAGCCATAGATCAGCTTATCTGCAAAGTTGTTTTTTTTTTTATTATTATTATTTTAGCCCTAGCATATTTGAGCACAGGCTTATTCTTTTCTTTGGATAAATGTAATTGGAGATGCAGATATTTCTTTGTTCTTTATAAGCTTCCTAGAAACAAATACAAGAAGCTAGTCTGTAGGGAAGACTCAGACTCTTAACAAGAACAGCTTTTGCAAAACAATGTTGTCTAAAAGCTAGGAAATGAAAGAGGGACAGTAGTTTTAACATATTTTCAGAGCAGATTCCTTCTATAAATTTGAATTGCTGCAGTTATCGGACACAAACTTTGGCAGAATTTTAGCAGACCAGATGTCCACAATAAAATGTTATTTAACGTATCTATGAACAGTTTCCAACAGGCAAATAACTCAGTTTCTGCAAACATCTGATGCACAACTGCCAAAACAATGGGTGTTCATTCCAGGACAGTAGAAGCAGCTATCAAGATTCTTAGTTTTCTGATAAAGGCGCCATTTAAAATACATATTTATTTATTATATAATAGTGTATAAGGAAGATGTTTGTTTCTAGCAAATAGCCCTAAAACATAATAAAGTCATAATAAACTTGGGAATAAAATCAACAATGCCTTCAGCAGCAGAAAGCTGGAGGAAGAAAAAGCAAATTACCCAAAAGATGCTTAGCAATTGTTTTCCACATAAATGGTATGAGGTGCTTTCACATGGCTGCCAGATTTCAGAGTGCTCAAGCAATTTGCATTGCTTGGTTTTATTTCTGTTTTCTATGATCCTCCAACACTGACAGGCACAGTAATAGAGACCAGCAATCCAATGCACCGCTTGAGGACAAACTTGTCTTAAGACAGGAGAAAGCTCCTTGGTCTATCTACTCCATGCCCTGGACAGAGCACTTCTCAACAATAGGAAAGCTAGCTAGGTTGGAAATAGTTTCCTTCTCCACCTTATCTGAAATATCAACACCCCGCTTTGTCCTTCCCAAAGTTCAGGCCCTAGGGCAAAAGGTAACAAGGCAGCTTTGCTACTCAAGTAAAGAATAAGGATTTACAGCTCCATCACTTTTTCTAGGCTTTTCCACCTTAGCTATTTTCTCATTTTCCTAAATAATTGAAAAAATTTCACCCAGCTGATGGCTCTTCTCACAGTTTGTTGTCATTTGATTTTTAAATAACCACCTTGCTGACATACTGTATTGTCTCCAGATTATTTTATTAATAAGAATATTAACAAAATCAGTTATGTATGGTATTTGCTACTGTAAATCAGTAGTGTGTTCCAATTTATGAGAAAGCCCCTTTCCCTCTGACTCCAAAGGAAACATGATTGACCCTGACACAGTTATGTGCTCCAGAGGGGAGACAATGTGTCATGTTCAGTCATTTCTTGATCAAATCCAAAATGGCAAGTTAATTGTTTAATTAAGGGAACAAGGCCCTTAGAAACTTCAGTGTTCTATATAATTTTATAATGAGTCTACATAAATAAAATAAACACGATGTGATTGAATGGAGAAAAATTTCATAAGCAAAACCAGTGCTAAATACATGATACCAACAAAAAGCTATCAAAGGCTAATCTAAAGCAGTTGGGCACAGCAGAAAAAGCCTAGTTTGATGCAAGTATTTTGGAATTCATATGAAAAATAATTGTCACATTTGGACACAGCTCTACCTCATTTAGGTTGTACCATTTAAGAATTTAAGACAAATTCTGTCTGTCTTCTTTGGGTAATCCTGAAAAACAACATTAATGACATCAAAGCAATTTGGGGGAAATTGTGCTATCAATGCTGCAACATTTAGCAAGTCTTTCATATCCTAGAGGATTTCTGCCATCAAAATTGCTGCTTCCTATATCTAGAGGTCAGTTTTCACAGCATTAAAACTTCATTTTTACAATGCAAAACTAGAACTCTATTTAGAACTCTGAATTACTTAACCGTACACGGACTTATTTATCTGGGAATGTCTCTCCCTTTCTCATGACAAATCCCATTTCTTATAAAGAATGTGAAATGCACTGATTCTTTCTGATACATTGTTCACTGAGTGCAGTGTACCTGCACTTCTCATTAGTGGGATTTCTCCCAGCATTATAGGCGCAGAATAGTTTTTTAGAAGTCTCCTTTCTCTCTCCCGAAACTCTGCCATTAATTTTTTATTTCTTTAGCTTAAACTGTCATGATTTGATTGAATCTCAAAACCAAATAAAGGTCATCACTGATTTCTGAACAATCACAGTTTTAAATTCTGACCTCAGCATAGCTAGAAACATCTACACGATTCTGCCAGCATTACACATTTGAAGTTTCTAATGATAATTAGTATTTTGAAGCTAAAGCAAGTAGGTTAAAGCTGGCTTTCCAGCAAGATTTAAACTTCTATGCTTTCTCCAGTGCTTGCTTAAGGCTAGAGATACATACACATGGTCTGTGAAATTTAGATCAGTTGATGTGGATTAAGCTGCAGGAACTCATAATGACTCCTAGTTGTAGAAGTTATCTGAGAAAGCCCATACATCATCTTCATGGAGAAGACAAGTCAGCCACAGCAGTTTTGAAGCAGGAATACTATTTTGTGTGTTTGCTTTAAATACATTTAAGCCAAATTTATATTCAATAGCTTTACAAAACAGAAAGGAGAAAGTATGGGGAGGATTTTGAATTCTGGAAGTTTCAAATCAGTTTTCAGTCAACAAAAATGTGCCTGGGGAGGTAGACAGGATGCTTCTTTCTTGTCCTAGAAGCATAGTTATTTTAAGAGAGGGAAGAAGGGAAGAAAAGGAAAGAAAGGATAAAAGGAAAGGGAGTCTTATATTGGAGCTAATTACAAGCCCTAGAGATTAAAAGACAAGCAGCTGTCAGCTCAGGAATAACGGGGAAACACAGAACATTTTAGTAGAATACAGACTGCAAGGCTCACCCCAGAACCTGAAAATTGCAGAATGGACTCCCTAATTGCTATATTTATTTTGAAGTAATGAGCTTTCCAAAACAAGAACAGCTCTTCTCTCTCTGACTTTTACTTTCTTTTCTTTGTGACGTTTCCCAGATTCTTCTCAATTATGTGTCAGAAAGTTTCTAAACTTTCTGCATAACTCAGCTCCCTGAAGAAAGAGCTTGGGGAAAAAAAACACATAAAATACATCTGAATTCACAACAAAATAAATTAAACAAACTCTGCTCAACACAGATACTTCAATTGTTTTTCTTTATGCCACTCTCTGATTAAAAACACTCAAATAAAATTCCCTTAATGAACAGTGGGTCAGATGAGAGGAGAAACCAGCAAGAACACAGAATGTGTTGTTCTATGAATATCAGCTCACACAGTTGTAGAGGGAAAACAGATAATCCTGCCTGGATATACCAGTGGTTATTCAAAATTTTTCCCTCCCATCAATTAAAAGATTTGCAGAAGGCAGAAATGAGGAAAAGGTAGGAAGTCTAAAAGTGGTGAGGGAACCGGAGGGTCACAGCAATAAAGGCACATTTTTGTAACAACTGTCTTTGCTTCAGAACGAACAGAGAAGCACAAAGAATCTACTTTCTCCAACCACGCTCAGGAGCTGTGCTAAATCTCTGATGAGACAAAGATTTTCTTTAAACTTTTATAGGAATGAGAAGGTCTCCACTAATGAGAGTTTAAGGGAGTTTCTTAAATCTAAAGTGAAGGATACCAGGAGTTGAACATAACCTGAGGGTTTTCCTGTACATGTTCGCTAATATTACAAAGAGCTTTCAGAAAACCCTCTGAAGATCCTGTTTCCTGCAGGAAGGGAAGAAAAAGCAGGGCAGATAAGACTTTAGGGAGCTGAAAAGGAAAGAATATTGCTATAAAGTTACATACACAGTATGTTGTTAGAGAAGCAAGTCTCCCAAACGCCTGGGTGTAATTCCTGGTAGGTAATTTGAAATGAAGGAAAAAAAGGAAAGAAGAAAAAAAAAAAAAAGAAAAAGAAAGAAAGAACAAAAAGTTCCCTCCTCACCCCTTCATAAAAGAAACTCTTCTAGCATACAAAACCAGTGCAACCCGAATGGGAATACACTACTGTAACTGGGACAATAACTAAGCTAATTGATAGTGTTTGTGAAAACGTAGCACCAGAACTTTCACAAACAGTAACTGAACCCAGGTCTTCCAGAATGACACTGAAGGAAGAGCTGGAGAAGTACAAGAGAATTTTTCACCCTTCCAGAGATGCCAAAGTCTGCTGTTCTCCCTGCAGTGAGGAATGAGACAGGCCCCATTCACACTGAGACAGCAAATGAGCCATTTGACATTACTGTCTGAAAAGTGTCCTCTTGGCAATAGTGAACTTAAAAGCCAAACCAAAACAACCATTAGACCCTTTAAAAAGTATAACTTTCCCTCCTGGTTTTGTGTGCATAGCTAAACAGAACAGACGGGCACTGTGCTGTCTCTGTATTGAGCAGGGGCAAACAGCTTATCCTCCTGTAATTCCAGGAATAATTGTCGCATGTCAGCACATGGAAAAGATTAAGCTGCACCTACTCAATGACCAGGGAAAACAACTTTGGTTGGTTGTTTTTTTAAAAGTAAAAATATAAAACAAAAACTATGCCAAATTCATCTGCCTTTATTGTGTTCAATGAAAGCTCTGTTTTCTAAGTAGTATATTGTTATAAAGCACAGACTGAGGGGAAGATTTAACCTTTGTATAAATGGAGACCAGTCAAGTGCAATAAAAGCTTATGTCAGGTAAGAGAGGCTTATCAATGCTGACAGGAGTAGGAATGGAGAAGTCAGAGCACTTGCTCCTGAGCACAAGGTGTCAGACTCACAGAGACCTTTATAAAGCTCTTTTCTGGTTCTGTTTCATTACAGAAAGCTCCTTTTTGTTGGAACATCTGCTAGGGAAGGGAGGAAGGGAGCCACCTTTCCAAATCCTCAGGAAGGGAATAGCTTGCCCTTCCAAAACAAGGTAACCGAAGTAGGAAATACTGCTGTGACGGCTGCCATAACAAGGGGACCAAACAAGGCAGCACTTCAAAGTTTGCCTTGGAAGATGGGGCACTTCACAAAGCAGCCCTTCAGCTTGTGGGGCCTGCAGAGAGCTCCTGGGGACAGCCCCAGAGCTGCAAGGGAGTCTGCAAAGGAGCACCAACTGATGGGAGCAGCCTTGGGGCAGCATACAAGAGGAGGATAGGGCAAGGACACAGAAAAGAGGCAAGAAATCATCACAGAGGTGATAAACCAGCATGAAGATAACCAAATGACAGCCAGGTGAATGAACAGCTACCAAAACTAAGGCTTAAAAAGTGCAGTGAAAGCATCATAAACTGTCTACAAAGAAACACACTGAAGCTTAGTGCAGCAAGTTTAAACTTGGAGAAAAGATGATCAGAAGATTACAGTTGGAATAAAGTAGAAGGAATGGGTGAGGAATTGTGGAGCGTGTGGGAAGGATATTGAAAAAGGCTGGATGCTGGAGGAACTAGAAAAAAAAAAAAAGCCACCCAAACCCCAATAATACATCTCTAAACATCAAGAGGGATCCTGGGGCTACATCAAAGAGGGTGTGTCTTTAGAAATTACAGTGAAGAGGTCAAAGAGAAGCTGCTGGAGCATCCTGGCCCCCTATCAGGAATATACTGCATGCAGCAGCTACAAGGAACCCGACAGCATGCTGTAGCAGAGGAGCAATTGGTGGATGTGCAACTTGAGTTACCTTGAGTGCTCTCTGAGGAAAGGGCCTTCACTGTCCCTTTTCCTTCATTTGGCCTCAGCTGAGACATCTTAATGCCACTATCTAATATTAAATCACACCACTCTTGTCTGAAAGATCCCTCTATAAGCAAGTGGCACAGAATCATCTTTCATTTTCTTTTCTCACTTTCATTTCTTCAAGAAGCAAAGTTTGTTTTCTTAAAGATTTCAGGTAGCATTCAAAAGAGATGTCATAATTTCCTGTGGATTATACAAAAAAAAAAAAAAATAAAAAACAAAATACAAAGGAAACCTGGCTCCAAGTCTGATGCTTTCACCTGAAATATAGAAATATTTGCTTGTAATAGTCCATGCTGTCTTTATTCCAGTCTGATGTGAAATGGGAGCCTACTACTTTGTTACTCAGAACTTCCATTATATAAGCCCAGAAGCAGCTTGCTAAGTGTGACCCTGCCTGGAGGTATTTGCATCTGGTATCTCCATACACTACAGAACCAGTCTCCTTGCCATTATTCCCACACACAAAAGGCTGTAAGACATTTCCAGTCTGCATCACCAGCTCTCATGTATTCAGCATCTAGGGCTGCTATCTCTTATATTTTGTACCAAAAAAAAAACCCAAAGCCTCTGCTGGGAATGGGATTATTGAATTTGTAACATGTCTGACATCAGCCCGAGATTCTGCAGGTTCAGAAGCTTTCATAAGACAATGTTTCAGTGTTTGACACAAGGTTAACTTTTAAACATAATCCTGTCTCCAGTGTCCTCCTTTTGCATGCATTTTACTAATACCTCTTTTGTTAAAGTCTTAAACACATTTCTGAAGTGAAACCTAGGGAACCTGGTTCTTTAGAACCAGAGTGAAAATTAGTACTAGGCTTCCTTAGCATCTACTACACAGTTGTGATGGTTCTGAATAACACTGAATGCATTCTGCTTCTTCTCAACAAGAATTCTTGTCAGAAAATACAGGAATAAAATTTTGTACAGTATTCTAATAGCTGCACAAATGTCTTAGATAGAAAAAAAAAAAAGCATAAAATGCTTGAAATAATAGTAGTAGCTAGGGGGATTGCATTTACGGTCTATTTGTTATTATGTTACGTGAATTGCAAGGAGTGACAAGTGAATATTTGTACTTGTGCTATCTTGTTTGCTTTGTACAGAGTGGCCCTTGTAATGCAGGCATTTGTGCAGCCTTTGTATTTTACATGGCTTCCCAAGAGGAGAAGCAGTAGTGAAACCAATAAAGCAGGCAATAAACCTGTATTAATAATGTATGCAGAGCTATAGATGTCTGTTTATATGATACAATATTAAAGTGCAAATGCATTGTTGGGGGGGAGGGGTTTATATGAACATGAATGACCAAAACAGTATTCTTAGTTTTTTACCAACAATGACATCTTCATAGTGCCCCATGTTAAATAACTCTTTTACTACATATAAAAAAAAAAAAAAGCCCCAAAATTTTCACTAGTCTGTCTGTAATATTGGTAAGAAAAAATGACAAAATTTGAAGTACAGAAAATGTATCTAATATTTATGTGCTATTGCTTAAGAAGATAAACAGAGTATACTGATTCATTTGGGGGGGGGGGGAGTGACAAACGTTAGTAAGACCAATTTTTTAGGATCTTGTTCACATGATCTGATCACCTGTTAGTGCTTTTAAGTCATTATAGGGTTGCATTACTTGGTGCAACACATGTTCACATTTTACTAAGACAGTATGTGAGGCACAGCTGAATGAGCAGGAGGGAGTGTGGCCATTGTCAGAAGAGACACTGAATTTTACTTCAGGATTTAAAAATTTCATCTTGCTTGCAGTGTCTTCGGCAAGGATTTGGTTAACTGGTAGGTCTGAAATATCATTACTAATGGACATAATAAGTACTTTAACTGTAAAGCAGTACAGTACAAATGGTAACATCCTTTTTACCATCTGTTATTTAAACCAAGGACATCCTAAATCCTTTAGCAAGCCTCTGATGCCCCGAACTTTTAGTCTCAAAGACAGACAAAAGTAGAACAAGCAAAGCTTTCTTTTTTCTGTAGTGACAAGACTACAAAGTACCCTCCTCTGCTGGGGTTTCTCTGTATATGAAGAGAGACCAAAAGTATTTCTGTTTGATCACTTAATATCATAGTGGGATCCTAAACTTCACATTTTACCATTTTTATACAGGTGATAATCATGGACCCAGATCAACAGCTGTAAAACTCAAACTAATTTTACAACTACAGTGACCTGTATGCTTCCAAGTTCTGCTGAATTGCCAGAGTTGTTCTGAGACTACTGTGCAGTCAGCTTGGAGCAGACTGGTACCAAAACCAACATGTCCATGTCATCAGGTGGCAGTTTTAGGAACTAATTTTTCATTATGACTACTATAAAGCAGTATTTCCCACCCATTTCAAACTATGTTCTAAATATGCATTGGGGACAGCATGAAAGTATTTCTACCATTTTGATTTTTGCCCTAGCATACATCCAGTTTCTTACTCCATACAGGGAAATATCAACTCCGTTCACATTCCCAGTTACAAAGACCTCTGCTGCCTCTCACCTAAAAGGGCATGTGCATCTTTGCTGTACCAAGTGCTGTTCAGTGCTTGGGACAGCTTTGAATTCCACCAGAGCTCAATACTGAAAACAAGACTTGTGCAATGGAGCAGGTTTAAGTCTTTACAGCCTCCCAGGCAAACTGTAGCCATCTTGTCTTCTCATCTCTCCCATTTCCTATCACTGCCTCAGCTCTCCACTTCTTCCTTCACCAACTTCACAGGCTAGAGGAGAGAAGCTTTACCTGCTGCTGTCAAACAGGAGAACTGAGGAGTGTGTGGATACAAGGGAAATGCAAGAATTCAAAGTGACTAATTTAAAATATGTTCTTCAAAAAAAAGAAAGATCTGACTTGGTCTTTCAGAACGTGGTTTTCTTGTTTTTGCAGAAAGGGCTACACACATCAAGGGAGAGCAATACTCGCCCGAGAATTTTTGTATAGATACATCTTTGAAGGAGCTTCCAGCATAAATTCTACAATTACCAGGGGACAGACAGGTAGTCTTTACCAGGAGGAGGAAAAAAAAGAGCTATAAACAGAAAAAGCCAAGTAGTTGGAGAATAGAAACAAATAAAGAACAAAAAGAGATGATGGAAGAACCTGTCCAATTTTTTAGAAAGTTTCAATCTATTCGATACTTGTTTCACAAACAAGTATTTCAGGATTGCTGAAAATGTTTGTACCAGTCTGCAGTGAAAGATGGACCCCTGAAGAATTAGATGCTCATGCTGGATGAAGAGACAAGTTTTCAGCCTCTCCAGGGCTCAGCACTCTGGCATATACAGTGAAGCTGGGTAACTGCTCAATGCTACAAACACCAGAATACATCAATTTGACAAAAAACTTCCTTCTAGAAAAAAAAAACTACATACTGGGTTTGAGCAGTGTTAGGATTAAAGCACGTGTTGATAGTTAGAACTGAATCAGGATCCGAGTTAAGAAAAAAAATGTTTAGCTGTCTCACCCATCCTGACTGGGATGATGCAATTCTGAACTTTACGGCTTTCATTAATACAGAAGAGAATAAATAAATGTGAAAAGGTGTTGTCTACAGGAGGAGATGAATTAAGATTTTGAAATAAAGCTCTAAAGAAATATAAAAGAAGCTGCAACAGAAAAGTAAAGTCTAAGCTGTTTGACCTACAGGATAAACAATCAAGCAAGACCCTGAGGCTTCTCCCAGCTCCTGCTTTCTCTCTTTGAACAAATCACATCATTTCTCTTGGCTCTTACTTCTCTTCTAACCTTTGTCAGTCTTGTCTAGTTGGCCTGTAAAGATCTGCTTGCCAGGGCTTGTTTCTTATTATGCTATACCAAGCACAGTCTCTACTGGGTTCTCTGGGCAGCCTGGTGCAAAAATATTGATACTTGCAGCATCACTGAAAACTGTTGAACAACTGTATTGGATGCATATCCATTGCTAGGAACATAAGAATGTCCACCCAGGGTCAGAGCAAAGCCCAGTGCAGGGTTCAACTGGCCTCGTTGCTGCCAAACGTAATTGTGCAGGAAAAGGCATTAGCACAGGGCAAGTGTTCAGGGATATCTCCTCAAGTACTCTCTTCCCAACCAAGCTTTGTAGCTCATCGACTTTTCAAGCCAGCAGCAGTGATACTGGTCTCGTTGTTTAGGTGTTGCCTTTGCCAGCTAAACATTTCTGCTAAGGAGGACATCCAGCAGGAATTCAGGTCACTAGTGCAGGTGGTGAGTTAACTAATGAAAACTTATTTCAGATGATGTAGGCAGCTGCAGGATTTACTTCCCGAGGAAATCAAATGACGACTGACAAATGCAGACAGTGAATGCTCTTACCTATGAGCAGAAGTTTCTTCCATGATCTGGGAGTGACACGGAATTGCTACCAAAAGTCCTAAACCCCCCAAGATGGCGTTATATACTGCTTTTCTATTAGGAGCTCCATGTCAAAGCTGATGACTTCCTGGCAACCCAGACTTGTTTGTAAACTGCTTTTCTGTTACTTTATGTCTTCCCTATAATCCTTTCATTCTGAATAAATAGGATTTTGCTTTATGGAAGCTGGTTAACCTTATGCTGAACTAAAAATCAGACTTGCAGTTAATTACCAGGATCTGCAATCTAAAGCCCTGCAATCTAAACATTTTATATAGAGAAAATTGAAGCACAAAGAAATTACTTAGGCCAAAACAGAAAATCTAATCAGACTTCGGCAGAGTTCAAAACAACATAAAATCACTTATTGTAATTGCAAAACATATTCCAGCAAAAACTGATCATCAAATAGCAAAGGGAAATAGCAAAGGTATTAAGAACTCCATATAAAGCACACCATTTGAGATGCTGTATTTCAAAACCATTAACATACCTAGTAATAGAGTACCAATTAATTTTTTTATAAGTCAAATATACGGTAGGTACAGAGAAAACAACTCTTATTCAGTTAGGAAAGGGAGACATAAAAATGTCTGAGAAATACACACACTTGTATGCCTTTTATGAATAACAAAAGCCCTCTATCAGAGTGCATTGCTTCAAGACGGAAGTCCTGGTTTCCCAACTGTGAGACAGACTCCATTCTCCTCTGCATTTCCCTCATTTCATTTCTGCATTGACTACATTGTCCAGACTGATAAAGTAAGAACCAAACACTAAGCCAGTGGTTTTATACTCACAAGTTGCAACCTCAAACTGATTGTACCCCAGAAGTCTGGGCAGATGCCTTGTCAGTCATTTACTCAGTTTTCAAGGGCAAACATTTATGTGCATATCCAACATAGGCACCCACTTTGGTAAGCTGCTGATTAAGATATAATATACTATTTCTTCACTTGGAGACATTGCAGAATTACCTGGAGAACACTGGAATTCTTTTGTTGCAAATGTAGTATGAACTTCTTACTGCTGTGTCAGGTCAGCCTGCGTGTAAGCTAAAAAAGTGTGCTGAAGTTTCCTCTACAATCCCATAGAAAAAGAAATTACTGCAGAAAGACCTTAAACACTTAAAACATTCATAACTCACATCAGCTTTACCTACTTTTACTGGGCTTTGGGTCTGTAAAGCATTCAGGATGAAATACACACTCATTTGGGAAACTCTCAAGTACTTTAGCACTGTTTCACTCTCAACAAGTGAGTCCCAAAAGTATGTTCAGACTTACCTTGCCAGGCATAATGATTCTTCACTTACATTGCCACTTCTGGACTCTTCCAGGCTTGAAGTATCCTGCAGTGTTTCTTTTTCCACCCTCTGTATCAGTACCAGCTCTAGCACTTCAGTCTCACACCTCTCGGGGAAAAGCGGTATGAGGTAAAGAGCCAAAACTTGCAAGGCTGGAGAAATAGTCTCCAGAGTCCCTATCTCTACACAAACTCACTGAAACCAATTTGAAAGTCTCTCCAATTGATTTATCATCGTGCCCTTTACAGAGCAGTCAACTAGGACCAACACCAGGTCTTGATGAACTGTCAGTTCAGCCCACTTCCCCCATTCACCTGTGCAGTGGATCTGCAAAAAGTACCCACCTGCAACTAATAGCCCCATTCAAACACAGAAGAAAAGGAAAAAGAAAAGAGGAAGAAAAAAGAAAAGATCCTCCTGAAGCTATGAAAATGAATGAGAGAAGAATCTGTCTCAAAAATGTCCATATCGGACAGCACTCAGTAGGTCTGGCAACAGAAAGTTTTGTACCATGCTACTGAGCCAACTGGGGAAAAAAAATTGCTACAGCTACAGGCTGTTTGGAACATCAGGGACAAGTAATAAATAGCATTTTGTGACTCTGAATGCAGCTTTTTGCTTGAAAACTTCTGTTTGTCTGTGGGGTTTTACAGATAAACAGAAGCAGATCCCACAGCAAAGCCTTTGCACTATTAATTTCCAAACAGGCTAAAATTAGTGGGCTGTCACTGCAGCCAAAACCATCAGGAACTAGTACATGAAACATCTAAAATACCTTAAAAAAACCCAACAAAATAACAACAAAAAAACAACCCCCCAAAAACCCCTCATGCTGTAGTGGAGGAGAAAAAAAAACAAACAATGTTATACTTAGTAACTTTTTCTTTCTTTATGAAATTTATCTTTTTAACACATTTTGGAGACATGAAGTTTAGTCTCTGGAAAAGCAAATCTGGAAAAAAGCACACATCTGTTTCTGTTCAGACAGACCAAAAGGTCTGAGAGCAGCTCTACCCCACAGACTTAGCTCAGTGGCTTTCCCTTTTTCCAGTCCTGCCATGTGAACTCTCTAGATCTCGTGGAAGATTCTTCCTTCTCCTTCTCATCCCCTCAGAGATTTCCCCAAGATTGAACATGACATGGCACCTACAGGTACCATATGCCTGTCTGGAGTGACAGCTGGTACCAGGCAGCATCTGAAATGGTGCTGGATATCTGTATTCAGGCACACCTGTGGCTGGGTGCCCTTCTGTCCCACAGAGAAGGGGTGATTCCTCTCCCACCACCCCAAGTCGGATGCCAGTAGTCCAAGACTTCCTCCCCATCCCACCTGGCTAGACTCCTTTAGGAGCATGTACCTTACTATAGGATTATTTTATTTTAATAAGAACATCAAAACTGTGTAATAATCCTACTGCCTAGTCACTTAGGCTTTGTAATTTACATCTATGGGATCTACTAAATCAACGCAGGGCATAAAACACAAAACAGAGAGCATTAAATACTAAGTGCTGACATTCCTCCGAGACACGCATCAAGGTGGGAGAAAAACTACAATAGTTATTACTGTTGAGAGCCTGATGCAATCTGAGCTTTCTTGGTGAAATTCAAACCCGCAATAAACATACCTCTTGCTCTACAGTATGTCAGGTTGTCTTGGTGCACTGTTTTTAAGTAATTTGTAGTAATAACAACAAAGGAATAATATTATATAAAAATAGATATTCTGTATGCAGCATACTAGAAATCCTGAACTATTTCAGGTACTATTGGCACATGTAAGCCATGAAACACTGCTTTGCTATTTCTTTCCCAACAGTTTTAAAATAATTCAGTTCAAACATTTCTTGCAATTTAGTCCTGTTGTAGATTTAAAAATAAATTTAAGCTTGAATCAAGTTGGCAACTTGATTCAAGAAAGAAAAAAAAAAGAATAAATAAATACACAAAAAGAGAAGGAACTGGCGTTTATCTGTTTATATTAGAAATGATCCATCTAGACTTCCCTGGGGACAGGGAGGCATTTGGTTTTGCAAAAGGTTGGATGCCAGCAGAAGCAGTAATGGTCACTGATGTTGACCAGATGCTGTCAACAACTGGTGAGAGGGGCAGGACTCAAGCCATGTCCTCCCTCTGGGAACAACTTACCAAGAGAGTCAGTTATGTTAATAATAAGATTGCCAATAGCATACTGAGCACACAGCCAATCTTCTTGGCAGAGATGGCTGAGAACTGATCAATAGGGGCATGTCAGCTCCCATGTCATCCTCCCCCTTTTGAACAGCCTTGGTGACCTTCACAAAACTTGCATCTACAGCCTGGTCCTGGAACATGTCCAGGATCATCTCTTGAGAAGCAGTGATGAAAGATTTCCTGACACATAAACTCTGTCCATCCTTCAGGGAAGGATGGCTCCAAAATATTCTATCACTTCATGTCACAGTGTTGAAGACCTTCCAACTGCATGAATACTCAGCACTTACAAGATGCACAAAAGTGGGTTTTTTTGCAAGCCCATTTGCTATTTTCCTGTCTATTATAAATACATAATTCAGCACATCATAAAATCAGAACTCTGTGGCTCTCCACTAAAGGCAGAGGGCATGTTTGGACAGACAGCATTACTGAAATTGGCACAAAAGCTGTAGCAATAGCAGACAAGAAGAAGGAGCAGTAGGTGTATAACGACTGGAGAAGCTGAGGGAGAGTTCACTATTCAGAAGTAGATGGTGTCTCTTTTACCCAGTGTAAAAGGAAGGTGACTACTTAAGATTCCCTTCAGTGACCCCTTCCCACCTTACTTTGCCACCTTCTGTCTCTCAGTAGTATCTCACTCAACTACATGTTTAGCATCCCAAAATACTTACTTACAGACCAATAATTCCTTAAGCTGGCAACAACCTATGGCTGTCACTATCCAAAAGCCATTTTGGCCTGCAGAGAGTAAAGTGGTCCGTTTTCAGCATGGAGTAGGCCAGGTGTCCACACTGTTAAACATGTCAGTGCCACAACTGCCACTAAGCAATGCCACTGATACCTGCAGAGAGGCCAGGGCTGGCCAGTGCTGGGAGTGCAGAGTTTGCACCAGCCAGAGGATGGCCAGTGGAATCACTCAGACTGTGTTTGATGGGAGTGAGGCAAATCTGTTTTCAGGGCTCCTCCTCAAGCCTCCGTGTCAGTGCACACGTCATTTAAAAAGTGACAAAGACAACATTCTTCTTTAAAATGGTCCAAGATCTGAATCTTGCCACCTTTTGAAAAGGGCTGTGAAATCTTCACCTTGATGAGTCTCGTGCTGTCTAAAGCAATTTTGCATATTATTCCCTCCATTGAGCTATGAGTGACATCTTATGCAACGATCATGTAAAATAGGATGGCAGAACCCACAATTCTGAACATCAAGCAAATAGATAGTTTTCTTTGGAACAGCTTAATCATTTCTCTCCCTCTAGTTCCATGGGTTTTCTGGTTTTGCTCCACTCAGCAACTTTGCAGTGGAGGGGGACACTGAACTGCATGACCTTACAGAATTAGCTACCTGCACAATTCTAAATATAAACTGTTCTCTCTGTGGAGCGATCAAAGACACTTTCTTTTTTATCAAAACTGAACATGTTAACTAAACCACCATGACAATCTCTGTACTACCGCAGTCAAATCAAATGGCTGTTCAGTGATGCACAACCACCTCTTCTTTTAAATTCTAGCCTGCTTTGTCTCTCTAACACAACCAGTTACAATCATATTTTTTATTCTTTCCATGTCCCTTCCAACCACCTGCAGTCAGAGAATGTGTTTCTCATGCAGTCAGTTCATACTCTGTACCTGCCAATGTGGAGACGACCTGAAGTAAACGTATAACACAACCCACCTGCTACCTGATTGCTGTATGGAATAAGCTTTAGGAAGGGTTTCAAGAGCTTAAATATGTTGGCAATTGGGATTGCTGCCTTTGGAAGCATACAGAAACAAAACATAAGTAATGATCATTCTGTGATCTGGTTTTAGTCTTTACTGGCCTAGAGTTTCCAACTCAGCATTTCAATTACCTTTACCTTAGAATTTCTCAGCACTTCACAATCAGGATCAAATTTGCTAATACTGCAGAAACCAGCCCATAATTTAGCCCAGCAGTGCTCCTCAACAGAAGCCTGACATTGGATTAACCAGATTCATGTGAAGTAGTGAAAAGCAGAAAAATGTCAGACACCGTTCTGGCATAGCATCTGTCCTAACTGTGGCTTAAGTGAGTGTCCTGGGTTCAGCAGTAGCAGTCATTTTTCTCCTTCTTGGTAGTTGGTGCAGTGCTGTGTTTTGACTTTCGGCCTGGGAACAGAGCTGATAACACCGATGTTTTGGTTTGGCCAAGGACTTTCTGAGCCTCATGCTCTGCCAGGGAGGAGGGGGAGCCAGAAAGAAGCAGAGACAGGACACCTGACCCAAACTGACCAAAGAGGTATTCCATACCACAGCACGTCATGCCCAGGATGTAACTGAGAGTTACCCGGAAGGGCTGGGAGACTGCAGGGCTGGAGGAGGCATCGGTTGGTGCTTGGTTGGGCTGGGGGGGCGAGTTATCGGTCTGCTGGTGGTGAGGTGATATATTCTCTTCCCTTGTTATTTCCTTTATCATTATTATTATTGGTGTTGGCAGCAGTGATTTGTGTTATACCTTAGTTACTAAACTTCTTATCTCAACCCATGGGAGTTGCATTCTTTTCGATTCTCCTCCGGGAGTAGGGGGAGGGCAAGAAGGGGGGGAGTGAGTGAACGAGTTGCCTGACTGGGTTTAAATCACAACAGTGAGTCACTTTGAGTAAATGGGAACTACCTTTAATTATCTTAAACCCCAACAGAAAGCCATTTTTGGAAATGCCCATCTGTTATTACACAGTGGTGGTTTCCAGGGCTATTCAGATCCCTCTACCATTTTCATGTACCCAAGAAAATAATACTTTGCATATATTTTGTTAAATTTACAATATCTTCCTTTACTTTTATCAATGCACAGATTATCTATATCTACATATACTGTTTCTCTGGTGATTTACATCTGTAATTTAACATTTCTCACTTTACAGAGAAAACTGAATGGAAAAGGACTATCTGACAATATAGGTGGTGCTGGACAGTATTACTCAGCTTTGTAATTATCTTATCTCTACCTGCACAGCCATAGTTTCAATCAAAAAACCCTTAGTCACTTCCAGCCTTGCTGCAGATAATGTGGGCCAACAGATTGCTTAATCTATACCTGTTCATCCACAGAGATGGTAACAGAAGTGCTAACTTCCCATGGATATCTTGCATCAGACTCAGAGTAGTCGAATTGCTGCTGCATGAAGCAGCAGCCAAAAATGCAATTCCACCATGAGCTGGGTTTCCTTGAGACCAGAAGTTACAAATCAGAGTAGATGAAGCACCTATCTAATTATTTTACTCACTTCTCCACATACACTCACACCAAACACTGAGAGCTTAGTTTTCTCGTTATGACTATACATGGAAGAGAAATTACAGCATAGCCCCTTCTCGTTTCATGCAGTCCTGTAACTATTGTTATAAGAGGTTTTGTTCTTCTCCATAGCACAGTGGGAGGAAAACAAAGGCAGAAGGACACACAGGTGAGCTCTGACCACTCACTGCCCACTGTGTCTCAGGGCAGAACCACACTGAACCCTTCAACACTAACCAGGGGTTCCAATGTTTCACTATTTAATTGCCATTAAAATCCCCCCCCCCCCCCCCAAGGGATAAGGAGCAAGGTAAGAAATCCTTAAGGAAAAAAAATTAAAAAGACAGCAGCAGCAACCCACTCTCCAGCCTCAAGAGAACAAATACAACTTCAACAAACTACCTTTTCGATACAGTTCTATTCAGTAGCGAGGTAAAATTAACCAGAAGTATTTTGCCAAGGCTGTAACATATGTCAACTGCAAGCATTAGGACTGTAGCATATACCTAATTTATAGCCTTTACAGAGCATTTCCAGCTCTAATCATGCTTCTCTCACACTATTTAAGTATATTTAAAAAAAACAAAAAACAACACAAAACCAAAAAGCCCTGTAACACATATTCCCTAATGCACATTTGCAAGCAAAGCATCTATGGTCTCATCCAGCATGACTCACGTTACAGAGCAAAAAGAGTAAGATGATTAAATAGACCGGCTCACCCAGCCTGTTTTTACACATCAATAAATAACCTCAACACAGCAGAAATAGAGATGTGGCTTTCTGTTTGGAGTTAATTCAAACACTGGCTCTTCTTCAGACCTTCCACACTATGTAAAATAGAGCTGGGCAAATAATTCATTATGAATTATTCATTCAATTAATTTAATTTCTTCTGCTCACTAATTAACTATCTTGACTTTTCTGAATGTTTTCATTATCTGAAAATTATTTACTCAACAGTTTCTATGAATAACTCCTTGCCGCTAGATTGTTCACAAGCAGATTACTGCAAGAAATATAAATTGTAAATTCAAGCTGTGTTGAATAGTTTTAATTAGACATACAAGTCACATGCTGTTTTTCTGCTTCCTTATTGGGTATATGAAAAAACCCCAAACCCCAAACAAACCAGTATAACAAAACTATCTCCTGCAAACAAAACCATTCCAAGACTGAAATTTATTTGCCACAAAAATTCTTGAACCTACTAACTGCACAGAATGATTTTGTCTTCCTCTTTGAAGAAACAGTAAATTAAGCATATTAAATTAGAAATGTAAAACACAACTTGCATGCATCAATTCTTTAACCACTTGAGCTTCTCCTACAAGGCTATGTCCTCTTCCAGGCTGAAACCTCCACCACGGCCCCCCAGTCTGAATCTGGATAAGGGAAGAATGGCAGTGCCACCCCTAGAAGTAAATTCAATAGGACGTCTGAGTTTCCTCTTTAGTCTCCACCCAAGGAGAAGGTCATTTACATGGCCAGGTTTTGCAGACTGTAGGGAACCTCCTACAGAGGCTACATTCCTCTTTTTCTGCTTCCCAGAGGAAATTGAGGTATTTATGGAGATAAAAACACCATGCAGAGTACATTTTTTGATTGACATCATACCTGAGCACTGGATTCACTGTTTCCTTAGTGTGGCACCCAGGCAGGTCATTAAGCCATCTGCTTTCCTAGCTACAGACACAGGGATGGAAACATGTCCTCACCCTGCTTGGTTGATGCATAAAAGGGAATGATGGAATGGGAGACAACTACAACAAGCAACCAGAACATGGTCAACTGAAATGAATGTGGCTGGGGAATCAACTATATAAAGAGGCAAGGTATATAAAAAGCCTTTCAGCTTTTCAACAGCTGGGCAAAGGAAATTTTTCCCATCATCATCTAACAGCAACAAAATCCCCCCAAAACCCTAAACCTACCTTGGACATACCTTTCTTCTTCATGCAGCTGTTGTTACTTGTAGATGGGAGTTGTTCACTTCCACTCCCTCTAGGGTGAGGGGAAAGGGAGAAATTTAGATGACAAATAATAGGCTGTCAGAGCCTAGAGTATTTCAAAGAGAAACACAGAACTACTGACAACTCCCTGCTGTTTCTCAGAGGAGATGGCAGCAGACCATCTCATGTGGGATGGAAGAGTGAGAAGCAGCTGTGATTGTTGTAATCATTACTTGCTATAACCTGAGGGAACTGTGCTGCTGCCATCAGTTAAAGTTAGTTGGCAATTCTCCTGCCAATTTACAGCCATATCTGCTTCCCACCCACCCCAGGTGGAGGAATTGTGCTGTGGACGTCTCATCAGATGTGAACAGTCAATCTTAACAGAGCTCATGAGACACACATGGTGTGAGTCATCAGTTAAAAGTTACAGATTTTCAACTGAGGTAACAGTTAATGAAGGATGTATAATATTCGCATAAGAAACAGGCCAGATTTGGATGTATTCATCCACAAGAACCAATCTTTAACTCAACCCTGGGCAGAGGATAAATTATTTTAAGTCCTAAAGTGCCAGTTTGACCTTTTCCTTCAACACAATAAAGACCCCATACTCCACAACTGAAGACTTTATGAGAAGGTTGTATGTAGGGTTTGCCAAGCAGAACTCTTAACTTGTATTATAAATGAAAGTGCCTTTAAAAAACACTTTCAGACAGTATGTATTACTGGATAATGGATAAAATATGATTTCTGTTAAAGTAATTTCTACTTCTCTTTCATCTAATATAATGTATTTCCAGCCAAATAATTTTAGTTAAAATTAGTGCCCTATAGTATTTTCATTCATGCAAAACAATTCTTCTGTAATACTGCACAGACCTATACTGATTAATGTCCTTGAAGACTTCCTTAAATATTTAGAGCTGAACTTTAATTCTGCTCACAAAAACAATCTTATCTCATTTCTTGACTACTGGAATTCCTCCTATTAAGTCTGTAGCATACATGTTACAGCAAACAGATTAAACTCTTGGTGACAATATGCATAATGAGGAGGCCCCTTTCCTTACAGAGAAGGCTAATTAATCATTAGGTGGGTGCTAGTAAATTTTCTGAATCACCAAGTTTCTGACAGACATGCTGTTAAGGCAGCAAAATGCCCACAGATGTTACCTGCCCATCAGAGGGGAACATATTCTCTTGAGGACCCTGAGCATCTTGTCATGGTTTACTTACTTATTTTTGAATGAAACAAAAAATTAACAAACCCATGTAATGATTAATGTGTATGTGCAAGCACAAAATAATAGCATGACACCTATTAATAATTAAAACTAGTACTGGATTTTAAGATGCTAAAATAGAAATGTGAATTGCTTTCCAGCAGCTCTGAAATGGTACAATTAATAGGTCTACTGCACTGTCAGCTTAATAGCTTAAGCATAACTTGATTCAGAGAAAACTATCTCGAATTGCTTCACTTTACTTTCTCCCTACACCTTTTAGTACTTTGCTAGAGCTGTCTCCACACAAAAGCTCCATCACTACCTTCGGTAACCTGTATTGTTCTCCTTCTCTGGATGTAAAAGCCAGAGCCTTTGGTACAGCTCCATGTCTGCCAAGAACCATCCGACCCTTTCTTCACTTGGTGGGAATTGGAAGATGTGTCACACATTTCAAACTGCCCACGGGGAGCCTGGTTTGGTTGGCCAGAATGTGTCCAAATATGCTGTGAACCCAAAGGCAAAATTAGACCCAAACCAACAGCCTTTGAATACACCAGATGCTTGCATTAGACTTTTGCAGGATACTTCTTATGACAACAGACTACTCAATGAGACCTTAAATCTGCAGGTTCGCTTAAATTATCACTTTCCTTCATAGATTTTAAAAGGATGGTCTCAGGAAAACATTAATGAGTATTTTTTAAGTGTTTCTGTAATTACAGGGATATTTTTCAAGTGCAGAATACGAGGCAGGGCCTCAGCAGGACTCAAGCCTGAAACCTCCCTTCCTCACTAAACGTTTTTCTTTCAACAATATTTAACTTCCCCCCATGCCTTTATAAAAGATTGTATGAGGCTGGCGTATATAGAAAACTACTGTTTCTTTTATTCCTCCCTTTCCCTCCTTGGGTATTAATTACATTATAGTTCATTAGCTGAGCTCATTAAGACCGCAGTACAGGTAGGAAATAGGTAATTGGTTGGGTACAATTATTACATTAATTTAATTAGGTGGTTTGTGCTTTTATCATAAAGGTGACCTCTGTGGATACTGGAATAGGTTTTGCTCCCTTACTACTTACTGGGTTGCAGGCAGCCATGGCTCTGTGTTTACTCAGGAGAATGAAAAGCCACATTAAAATTGCTTTTGGTGCAGTTCAGACTGATGGGAAGAGGAAGCTGTATCCAGACAGCTGTCTTACAAGACCACTGGGTTTTAATATGGCTCTGTCCCTCCTCACTTCCTTGAATGACACTGATGCTTTATTGTGTGCTAGCCAAAACACAGCCCTGGATATTAGGAAAGTGGGAGGGTCACAGAGGACTTGTGCTCAAGACAGGCCAGATCTCTTAAGACACCATGGCAGTAAGGCCAGAGCAAAAGCATTAAAAAGCATGGAAGAATGCAGCAAATATACTCACATCTCCATATTAATGCAACTGAGACAGCCAATGCCAATATCAGAGGCTCAGGCACATCCATCCCATCCCATTTCTGGGACAGTGCCTCTGGCAGAGCAGGCAGCCATGACCCACATGGTCTGGCTTGGTGACAGTGCCAAGAAGAGGACAGCGAGCCTTTCACCTCATGTCACTGCTCAGGGCTCATCACAAGCTGCCCCCAGACACTCCTAGAGGGTTTTTTATTTTCATATTGCTTTAATTAAACAACTAGAATGATTTGTTCCTGAGAACACCACACAAAGGAACACCATTGATGGGAAGCAGCTCTGGGGATGCTTTCAATTAAAACAGCAATTGGTGGGGGTGGCAAAGCATGGTCCAATTCCTAATTAAGTAAATGTAGCATCTCCCACTGACTAAGCTGGGAGCTGGACAAAGCCCAGAACAGAAAGGGAAGGGTCAAGCAACGGGTGAATTCAAAACAGCATTACGAGGTTTACTTGTCACCTTTATAGGAAAATGTCTCTGTAATCTACAGAGAAGTTGCTATTTTCCAAAGAATCTTATCCAAACAAAACAGAGATATATTGTGTTTAGGTAAAAAAAGAGCAAGATTCTAAGTAGGAAAAAAAAAGTTTTTTTTCAATTTAATCTTTGTGTTGATTTTGAACAAATTTCTCTCCAAAAATAAAATATCTGTGACTATTCTGAAGCTTAATAGTTTTGTTGGTATTACAGACACTTGCTCCTAATTTTCACATTGCTAAACCCCATGTTTATGTACTTACTGCTTCAGGAGGATGTAACTTCCCAGGGCTGGCAAACAGCACAAATAATGCCTGCCTGTTTGTGCAATCACAAAGGGTATGTTGCTGGGATTATAAATTACATCCAGCCAAATAAGAGGCACAAAACATAAGCTTGTCAAGTCAACTGGAGCAAATTGGTATTGTGCTAGAACAAACTGGAGAACTAACAAGCAATACAGATGAAATCATGGACAGCTGAAGTCGATCCATAGTTTATCTTCCAGAGTCAGTTAATGTCGATGTCAGTGGAATTTGCACAACAAACCCTCAACCTCAGCTCTGCACTAGCTGACATTTCCCTCCATTTAAAATTGGCAGTGTAAGCTATGGAACCTAAATTTAACCTCTGGAGAATATGCCACATGACATCTGTGTTCTTTACATGTTCAGCTTAAGACTTTGAAAGCTAATTTATCCATGTACCATCTCAGTAAGTGACTCGCCTAGCAACTGCTGAACTTCTGTCACTTGTTGGCTTCTGTTGGCAGAGCCTTTTTCTCTTGGGAGCTCATTCTTTAATAATGACCATCTCAAACCCCTGAGGATGACACTAATGAGCATTTGAAAATGCCAGGAATTAAAAAAATATCTAACAGCATTCAGTGATTTTTTGAAGAAACACCACCTGATCTAGGTGGCCATTGCATCAATAGATTTTTGCAACAAATTGTGCCAGGCTCTGTTATTAGATTCATATTGAATCTCACATCCAAAATACAAACATTTAAACAGACACCTGAAATATTGAAAACCAAATGAAAGATTTCTTACAAAGTGCTGCTTATGTGCTTAAGAGAACAGCATGTGAGAAGAATTGCTAAACAAATGCCACCTCCAGACCAAAACAGCTTCAAAATGATAAAGTACAGTGGCAAAAGAGCTGCAAAGTCCAGTCGTATCTCCTCCTCCTCCCCAAGATCAAATTAATTCAGTTGTAAATGAATAAGGATATGGTGGCCTTTCCTCCAGATATATGCTTTTCCTCCAGATATATGCCTTTTCCTCCAGAAATTACCCAGGACCTGCCCTCACAGTGACAGAGAGCAACAATGCTCTCGGCCCCAAGGGAGCTGCACATTTTGCTTTGCATCAACCTCCATATCCACTAAGCTTCTGCAGCTACACACAAAAGCCATAAATTGTGCAACCACGTGTTTGCTCAACTTCCCTCCTCAATTAAAGTAGTTTTTTTCTTTTCACCTATCTGGTCTTTGTACCAAACAAATGCATAATGCACTCATATGTTGGTCAGAGAGCCTGGCTTATGGATGACTCTGCTATTCTCTTCCTTTGGTCTATGCATCCCATGCAATTCTCTCCATCTTCTCCCTTTCATCCTTTTAGGTTTCAAAGCTATATGGATATGACAGTGATACAAGACAAGTCTGCAGAAGAATGTGAAATGGAGATTAACTACCAAATAAAAAAAGATACTTTTCCCACTTCTTAACATTTTCCCCTAAAGAAATAAGCAGTATCATACCCAGCTATATTAGCAACAAATCAAATGTTCTGCAAACATCACAAGGCCAGGAGAAAATGAGCTAGAGGGATTACCCCAATTCTTTACTTACGCACCCCCATTTGTGGAAACACTCAGTTATATCCTCCCTTTATATTAGAGCAAAATTAATTAAATAGGTTATAATTTAGAACAAAAGAAAAAAAAATAACCAGTAATATAAAGCCACAATTAATTAGAAAATGTTACTTAAGAATAGATGGAGAGATGCATAAACAAACAACAACAACAAAAATGTAAGATAATTTAACAGGTTTAAAGCCCTGTGCCTTCCGTATCGTCATTTCAATAAAATGATGTGCTTGTTTTGGGGGAATCCAGCTCTTCTGGAAGCTCAGTAAGAGTTTAAATTACTTCACCTATTTACAGTTATTGAATGGCAAATTGCTAAAGGAAATTATGTCAGAGAACAGCTAGATAAACGCTGACAGCATCTTGTCACCAGCCTGAGATGGGTTCTTGCACTGGCTTAAACATTCAAGTAATCTTGCTCAGGGAAAAGTGTAATACTCATGTGTGTTATCGAACCACTGTACAAATACCATCTGGATCAGAGACCCAGGTGTCTTCTCTGTAAAAACAGGAGCAATTTCTTTACTATATGTTCACTTAAAAAGTATTCTGATTCCTGTCTGTAGACTGTAGGCATCAGACAAAGCATTAAGAAAACAAAGGAACCAAACCCCTCACATATTCAAGTTCATCTGACCTGCCCAAATACACACCCCCACACGTACTCACTTGCACGTGACAAGTCTGTGCGCTTTGTCCACTATTCAAGTGGGAGGAAAGACGTTGGAGTACTGGAAACTAGTAGAAAAATAATTCAGATCAAATAAAAACTACAGCTACTGACCACAGTCTTAATTCTAAATTATTAGGTCTAGAAACACACCATCTAACTCACCAGAATAGGTATGAGAAAGGAAGCGCTGTTTACAGCTTCTTGAGCATCATGTGCAATTGCTGGCAGGTATTAAAGACAGAGCATGCTAAATGGCATGGGGTTTCAAGGCAACCATTTCCTCATTCTGTCTTCGTGTTCCAAGAGTTATTTTTCTGCTTATTTATTTCATCTTTCATTCAATTGAACAAAAAATAAACACAACGCAGAATCTGAATGGCACATGATTAAAATGTATCTCTTGAAATTCTGCAGACCCCAAATCCTCTTGGTACCACTTTGTTCTTAAGGGATGCCCAAAAATGATTTACTGTGAGATGAATAATACATTTATATCACATACCAGTTGTAGCAAAAATAATCTATAAATGTTTAATAAATATTCCATAATGCTTTTGGTGAGCATGCTGTAAATAAGTAACAATAGATTTGTGATGAAATATTTATATGCATTTTGGCTATTGTTATGCTTGAAGTGTTCAAGGAGCCATTACTAACAAAGTGAATGGAGTTACCAAGGTTATAGATATGTTCTGTAAGCCATTTATAATGAAATGTTCAACACTTAAAGTAAATGCATTTGTAGGGGTTCTTAACAAAGTGTTAGTGTCTAACAAACCATTCATACTAAACTCCAAGCAGATATAAATGACACGTAGTCATTTGATAAGTCATTTACAGTGAGACGTGAAACTCTGCTGGGAATATATTTTAAAATCTTTGTGTGTTCCTTTATACTAATTGGAGTATACTTCCAAATACACGGTGTACTACACTGCAGATACATGGTTTACATGTACTGCGTTCAGCTCTGGGACTCCCAACTTAAGGAGGATGTGGACCTATTGGAGTAAGTCCAGGGGATGCCACAAGTTACTAAGACTGCATATCAGCTATTACATCCAGATAACGTGAAGGCTCAAGAGCCTAGATAACTTCCAGAGAGGTGCTAGGTTCAAGAAGCAGCTTGAGGTTCTTCCCATTCAGTGTGATGTTAAATACGCACTGCTGCAAGGCATGGCTGTGGACAGGGCAGAACAAAGCCCTAGCCGACTAAGAGGCCTTAGGAGTGCTGCAGAGACAGTGCCAGTCTAACATTTTTAGCTAATGCCATCTCACTTATAGTGACAGCAGCTTAAGAAGATAGCACTTATTACTGCCACAGAAATTCCCAGAAAATAATATATAATATAGCAAGTGTTTTAAGGAAAAGATTCTTAATGTTGAAGTATATGCGCATCCATCCTAGTATCAAGAACAGCCTTTATACCACGTTCTGACCTGGACAAGATAAACCGCATCCCCTTGAACTTGACCAACTCAAGAGTACTCCTGGTGCTGTTTAGGAATATATGCCTGAACGATTCTGAGGGATATTAATGATGGATTGTATCACACACTATTATCATACGCTTATGTTTCAGGCTGTTTCACAGCACCCTTGGCTGCAGTGGGAAGCACATGGGGCTGCTGCTGGCTCCCACAGCTGCTTCACACTCACATCATCCTCAGTGCTTTCACAGCTCCTGTAAAACACACTGGTCTCTCCAGCAACCTTGTGGTTCATGGCTCTGACTGACCCCCCGAGACTGAAATGCTCTGGACAGCACCGTTGTTTTCATGATAGAAAATCATAGTGATTTCCTCACTTGATGAAAAGAGCATTATGAATAGTTGGAATGGTTTAAAACCTGTTTGAAATAATACCAAGGTAGAAGGATTTAATTTCCTCTTTACACAGCCATTCACCCGGGGCTTAACAGTAGGGGATTTGTCTTGAAAAACTGCAACAATATCACAACAAGTTGAATACAGAAAAAAGTAATACTCATTTTTGTACTTCAGTTAATCTCCCAAAACATAGGACTATTATAGTGTGTTGGAACATGCATATAGCCACAACAGAACTGAAAAATAAATGAAGACTTCCTTTCAGTTCCTCACAGATGATAAAGGGAAGAGGACATCAGCATGAGATATATTAGCCAGATCACTTGCTCAAAACATAGGATTATGTTACATTAAACTTCCAAGGAAATAAACACAATTTTAAATTCAGTAATTTTCTTTGACATTAGGAGCTACTGTATAGGAACTATAATGCAAATTTAATTACTACAGTATTTTGTATATAGTTCTACAGTGCTGACTCATTCCAGGGTCAGTATGAGGTTTGCTCATTTTGTGTCTCTACCAGGAGTGTCAGACACATGTGAGAAGTATTACATTTTGCTCTTCACTTACCCCTTTCACATTGCAAAATAAGTAAGATCTGAAATATGAAAATAACCTTCACTTTGTCTTTACCTACTTGCAAAGGTAAATTCTTATCCCAACTTTATCCATATCCTCAGCTTTATAGCAACACTAAAACATTACAGAGAGATACTTTCTAATAATGATACATTAATGAACAATAAATTACAGAGGAAATACTACTTAGAACATCCATATTAATACTAAATGAGCTCTTCATTATTAATGTATCATCATCAATATAAAAAGAAATTATCAATAATTAGGCTATTATTTTATACTGTTAAACACGAGAGATTATATTTTATTTCAAGTAATTTTAATAGGCGTTGAAAAAGTCATCCACTGTCCTGCACAGAATTTCACGCCAAGTGAAGCAATCTGTGCAAGGAAGGGGTGCTTCAAATGCCCAAGCCCTGCCATGCCTGCCTGAAGTCAGCAATTATTTCACTTACAGGGGAAATTTGTTTTCACTGGAATTACAAAACTAGAATCAACATGGCCATAGATCTCAGAAAAAGGAAGTAATAATAATTTGTACGTGTACAACAGCTTTGTGATCATAATGCATTTTGTAGTTGGAATACCGAAATGAGAACCGCCCAAATGCTCTTGTGCCTGATGTCCACAATAGTGCAAACAGTAGCTTTTTGACTTAAGTTCATCATCCCATGTTTTCAGATTTTAGACACTGATGGTGCAGAAGAACATGGCCTTTTTGCAACAAAACCTATCATGGGACAAACTCAGATTTGTTTTCTCACAGTTACTTTCCTTTTTTTCTCTCATTTCTTAAGCTTCCTTGATGAAAGATCTCCAATCCAGCTGCTAAAAAACTGCTGGTGGTGATGCTGCGCCACCACAAAAATGATGTGAAAAGAAATGGTGTTCAGGCAGTGCATAAACCAATTTAAAAAGATAAGTTTGTTACTTTTCTTTACACTGAGGAATATCAGTGTAAAGAAATCAAGTACTTCTGTGTTTAAGTGGGAAAATGGGGGCTGCATCATGTATAATAATTACATTTCATGCAGCAGAATCTCCAGGAATTTCATGCAGTATTAGAGGGGTTTGAGTTGTTTTGACTTAAGTAAGTGATAGAGCTGGGGGAAGGGACCTACAAAAAATCTTTTTCATTTTCTGCCTTCTCATTATTTAGGAAGAACGTTCTGTACGAAGTTGCACAACCCATCATTAATAAAACCTCTGGAAACTTAGGGCTTCATAATTTTACTTTGTCATAGAACTATAGAATAGTTATGAATGTCACGTATTTAAAAGAAAATGTCACATATTTAAAATAAAAAAGCAACATGCACACAGCAAGTGACAAATTGCAACCTCACAAGCCACCGTGTCTACGCAAATCCTGTCAATACTGTTCTGAATGGCTCATCCATTGCCAGAGACTCATACCGAAAACTGAAGTCCTTCTTACCAAACTACTGCAGACTGGGGTTATTTTTCATTTAGATAACACTGTTTAAAATATAACTATCTTGCTGAGATATCATTTGTCTTTCACATTCTTTGAAGAAGCACACAGTTCAGAATTGTGCTCACCAGCCTTAGAGAGACACGTGTCACAGTGCAGCTGGCTTCCTAAGGTCCCTGCTTCTCTTCCCATTGCCCTCCACAGGCTTTGCAGGGTACACTGTGCTTTGCCAGCACTGATGTTTCTCTGAACCACCAGGGAGAAGATTCCTCCTGCCAAATCAGTAAAAAAAACAACACACATTTTTTGCATTGTTACTGCGGCTGGATACATTTGACGCTGGGTTACCCTTGTGGTCAGAGAGGGCAGCATAAGGGTCAGAGCCAGCACAAGGACAGCAGCAGAAGTGTGGGACAGGGTGACAACCTGGAGAAGAGAAGGCTGCGTGGAGACCTCAGAGCAGCCTTCCAGTATCTGAAGAGGGCCTATAGGGATGCTGGGGAGGGACTCTTCATTAGGGACTGTAGTGAGAGGACAAGGGGTAATGGGTTAAAACTTAAACAGTGGAAGTTTAGACTGGATATAAGGAGGAAGTTCTTTCCTGTTAGGGTGGTGACGCACTGGAATGGGTTGCCCAGGGAGGTTGTGAATGCTCCATCCCTGGCAGTGCTCAAAACCACACTGGACGAAGTCTTGGGTGATATGGTTTAGTGTGAGGTGTCCCTGCCGATGGAACGGGGGTTGGAACTGGATGATCTTAAGGTCCTTTCCAACCCTAACTATTCTATGATTCTATGATTCTATGACAGGAGTGGGACCACACTGCTAAACAGAAGTGACTCCTTAGTCCAACTTCAGCTTCCCACGTGAGACATTGCGAGAGAAGCATCTGCAACATAATTAATCCTAAAAAGCGTTTTTGCGATGGACTTCTCTGTCCACCACAAGGAGACTGAAGAGTTTTAGAAATGTAGGGACCTGACAGACTCAGATTAGACACTGGGAAGAAATTCTCTCCTGTGTGGGTGCTGAGGTGCTGGCACAGGTTGCCCAGAGAAGCTGTGGCTGCCCCATCCCTGGCAGTGTTCAAAGCCAGGTTGGACGGGGCCTGGGGCAACCTGGTCTAGTGGAAAGTGTCCCTTCCAGTGGCAGGGGGTTGGAACTGGATAAGCTTTAAGGTCCCTTCCAATCTAAACCAGTCTGGGATTCTCTGTAGCTGAGCTATATATTCTGCTCTTGTGTATCCTTCATGGAAAGAGTAATGTCACATGGGGACATAAACTGCAATTGGTGGTCAGCGAAAAAGAAAAAAAGACTGCCACAGTGTCACAGAACAAAAACAGGTAGAAATATTTATAAAGAGGAACATGAGTGTATAATATTTAATGAAGGTTTGTGTTTTTATGTAACTATCTTGATATTTTAGTTATGCTTCAAAAAATAACTACCAAGAAAGTCTGTAATTAGGGGAAACCAAGAACTTCACTGTAAACTTGGAACAGCCTGTCAGACTGAGATTTCTCTTTCACAAAGTCTTGGAATTGCAATGACAAGAATTTATTTAATGGATAGAAGAGTGATACTGCTGCTTTCTTGTGTTACTAATCTTACTCTTAATGAGAAATAATTTTTTCCTTTCCTCTTTTTCTTGGCAGGTGTGTAGTGAACCTCCAGTCTGCTCAGATGCATTCAGTGCAATTGAAAAGGTGCTCCCAGTTTCTGATGCTGTATATTCAATTAACGTAATATGTCACAGTCACAACATTTTCAAAATGCAAGTGTCTTAGAAAAAGAGACATTACTGGGAAAGAAGGAATTTAAAATACATGTAAAACACATTTTCTTGGGGAAGTATTTGATTCAAGTTATTAGAAGACAAAACCCCATAAAGGTCTCTCTTATGCCTTCCTACTTAATCTTCAGCCAAAGTTTCAGCACCATAAACTGGCATCAATGGAAGCCACATCTCAGGAACGAAAGGAATATACGGCCTTTAATGGAAGACATTTTTACACTTAAAAGAGAGAGAGAGGGGGAGCATTTCTATGCTCTGCAGTCATTCAGCATAAAATTACTTACTTATTATTCATGACTATCTTTAAATGCTTTATTGAAGCATAATGCAAAAAAGTACCTGTCCATACTTAAGAACCAAAAATTCATCTATCCATCCTACATTTGGGTTTGGGCTTCAACACCTATTAAGCAACTCCATTATTTCCCCTTTCTTGACATTGCTAGGTCAGTGCTCCACAGTCATTCCGTGGGTGTGACAAGAGCGCACCAAAAAAATGGCATAGCAAGTTCAATTGTATTCCTTGCAAAGGAAAGCTAAAAGGGTTGCTAAGCAGTATCAAAATTAAAGCTGAGGTGCAGCAGGACTTGCTCTGGATATTCAGCGCCCTGGGATCCACAGACTGTTTTTTTTTCTTAAGGCTTGCTAGTAGCGACTGGTTTCCTTGAACCCAAAAGCTTCACATACCACTAAAAAAACCTCTCATTTCACACTGAAATCCTTTGACTTGTTCCTTTCCCCTGTGCTCAGGATATACAGATTCTGCTTTCTCAGATACTTCTGGGAGGAGGGAAATGGAGACCACTGACTTCCTGCAGCAGCCTGCCTCCGATTCCATGCTTCTGCAAATCCTGATGTATCAGCACCTTAGTCCTACCTGGGGCTACATGCCAGGGGAGCCATCAGCTTGTTGTATTTCACAAGAAAAAAAATAAAGAGCTTCTTGGGAGCAGGCAGCTCTCCGCCTGAATTTGTTAGAAGAATAATATAACAGAAAATACCTGCCAATGCCTCGATCAAGCCCAGCATGCATTCAGATCAATTCCATCAAGCAGACAGCTGTTAAGCACTTATTTATGATTTGCAAACATTAAATCTTTTTCCAGAAGAAATGCCTTAGTGAAGAGAAAACAGTGATTTTGTTTAGCAAACTATTTCATCCACTAATGGTTGCAGATTTTCTGACGTTATGAGCTGTCCTCTGTTTTACCTCCAGCTTCAGGCTTGTGCAAGCTCTTGTCAGGTACAAAATGCACGTGCTGTGACTTCCCCTCCTCTGCACTGCTCCAGCTTTATTCAACAGTGCTGACATTTCACCAAGGTCCCAGCAGCACCCCCTGCCATTTTGCATCTCACAGTCCCTGTTGCCACTGCAGGTCCTCAAGGGCCTGCTGCAAGAGCACTGGAATGAGCACACATTCCCCATTATTCCCCTATTTCCTTCTCATCCCTGCCTATATTGTGCAGTACGAGCTACATTACTTTACCCAGAGGTTGTAAGGGTAAAGCAATGGCTAATGTATTGCTATCCTCCTGTTCTTTGCAGCTGCTGCACACCAAGGTACTAGGCAGATTGTTTGCCACACATTGCTCCACTATAATTAAAGGGAGACTTGAGCCTTTCTAGCTGCTTCCCAGCTGGACAGAAAGGGCAAGACATCTGTCTGTCTCTTGAGGAACATGGGAAAGAGAAGCATCCATTTCCTTTCCTACTGTGACACATACCTTTTCAATCCCAGTGTCTCACAGAAGTCAGTGCTTGGACTGAGAAGGAAATTAAAGCCTAAATCTCAGTGGAGAGCACCTGAGCACCTGCTCACTGCACTGTTTCCTGCTGGACAAGCTCTGTCAGATTTAGCAGGATGGTTTGAAGAGTTAATGCCAGTGTTGCCAGCCCTCTGCTACACAGCAGTGCATCTGTGCAGCAGCTCCTCAGCCACCACATCTGGCAGCCTGGTTAAAACATAAGCACTAACCTCAGCCACCACTGCCACCTATTCCCATCCAGGTTTATGCTTAGTTTTGAAGCCTGGCTCCCCTAGATTCATCCTTGCTCCAGTTAGCCACAGCCTCTGGCAGCAGGAAACCTGAACACTGGAAAATAGTGACTTCGTACCCACCCCAGAAGAATAAAAACAGGCACATCAAAAAGACCTTTGCTTATTGTTTAACATGGACCCAGGGTATATACCTGTATAATGTTATTCTGCAAATGAATGGAGTTTTCATTCTGTTAGCATAACCTCCCTGTTGGTTGGAAGTTTACTCTTTTGGCAGTTATTCTGGTGGAATGTAATCATTTAACTGTGATTTATGGCACAGCTATATGCACCTGGCTTAGTGCAAGGTGAACGCACAGGAGTACTTTAATAGTCCTTTTCCATTAGCAGGTATGTTTTTCAGTTGGCTTCACTGCGATTGGAAGAGTTGATAAATGTAACATATAAAACACTGTTGGTAAATGTCTTCAGGCTACGAATAAGCTTACTGCTTGCCTCTCAGAAGGTGAGATAACTATATGCCTCTAGAAAATAACCTTCCAGGTGATAGCTGTGACTAAAATTTGACAGGAAGGAGGAAAGAGTGTTTACAGTAGTGAGCTGAAAAGGAGTATCTATTCAGAAGCAGATCTAGGGGGGAAAAACAACCTTCTCTTTTCTTGCGTAGCTTTCATGCTTACAGGCTACCTTTCTGAATATCAACACTGATGCTAAATGGCATTAATAATTGCTAAATTGCATTAAATTGTATATCAATCAAATTAATAATGTCTACCATACTTGAAGCATTTAGGTTCTTCAAAATCACTAGCATCTGCTCCTATTAAAAATGCCAGATGATTTTCAAATCCAGACTTTTGGTGAAAAATGCTAGCTAACAAGGTGAAATTAAAATTTACATCTTATTCTAACATCATGAAGAACATTAAAAAGAGTGATAAAACCTTTTGATTAACCCTCATCCCATTTTGCACAGGACTATTATGCAAATTAAACATTGAACATTGCAGACTTAGTACCAGCAAAGATTCCAATATAAACATACTCTAATTTAAAAATTAAGAAAATACGAAAACATGCCACTGGATCTCTCACTGCACTCTTTGTCATTGCTGAATTAAAAAACAGAACTGGGGGCATATGGAGTGGTGAGATAACTCATGTCTTGAGTTGCTGAAGGATTAGAGTTTGCTCCTGTTTCTTTCTTGTACCAGGCATCATATTATTCACACAATGATTTCTGGGTACAGTTTAATTAGCTCCCTACTATAACCAAGCTGCGCTCTGTCATCATAAACAGTCAAACCTGGCAAAATATGCATCAGAATTGCTGCGTTCTGGGTTACTGGGTTGGGGTTGCTGCTTTTAGTTCAGTTCTGTTACTTTTCCAGCAGTAAAGGTGTCGCAAACCCCTCCATTTTAAGTTCTGCCTGATAGAATGATGCCTGGCAGCACGGTATGGCTCTGAGCATTTAAAATCTTAGTTCAAAAGTCCTTTTGGTCCCCCAGGAGTCCTTTCTTTAGTCTCTACAGCTATTCTGTGAAGGCCTCAGCTAAAGACAAAAGCACATCAGCAGAACAGAGTTTTAGGGTATCTTTTCCTTCTGTGTGGATGTTTGGTTTGGAAGGACAGTTCAGGGGTTCCTGCCTGCAGTTTTCTGGGTGGGGAAGCTGCATTTCTGGCAAAGCAGTAGGGCAGCTAGCAAGTATTCCAAAAAGAAACTTCTTTAAATTCACAATATCCATCTTGCAGAGAAAACTATCACTGTACAGGGACACAGATGAGATGGTACAAGGGCTGTAGTCTATCTCTCAAATCCCAGCTGCTGCTTAGAAATACTGTATACAACGCTCTCTACCAAACCTACAGGAAGTCATTGACCAAACTACTTGTCTGCTGCTCCCCGCCCCCCCAAATTAGGGTAGCTAACTTAATGAAAAATGATTTTTTTTTCTTTTTGTCGCCTAGGAGGGTCTGAACATAAAGCTCTTATCACTAAGCCACAGCTGTAGGAGGAATCCTTTAATCACAGCCTTCCTCCTTGAAGAAAAATATAGATTTATGACTGGACTTTGGTTACTGAGCGAGAAAGAAATATTGCCAGCAGCCACCATACTACTTCCCACAGGCTGTAAACAGCTTTAATCTGCTTTAGCTGTCATTTTGAAGTCGAGAGATATTAGAGTACAGTGTAATTATGTATTTGTGGGCAGAAGCACAGTTTATTTTCTTTAAACTGAAGTGGCAGAGGTAAACTTGTACACTGTGCCTAAACAAACAAATTCTCCTCCGGTGCTATGGCTGCAAGGGTCCCATCCCTTCTGTGCTGCTTCACCTGCGTTGTTCTTCCTCTGATACACTTTCATGGGGACCCCCACTTCCCACCATAGTGACATGAGCTCACATCTGTCTCTCATTCAGACACATATAAAGAGATTTTTTTTCTTGGATAGTAAAAAAGCTATTGTAGATGCTGTATGCTGTTTTAGTGGAATCTATAAATTTCTAAAACTGTAATAAGCATACAGATATATTTCCTCACCTTATTTATTTCTTCATTTAGTGCACATAACGAAATTACATGGAAAATAAAAGAATTTGCTTCTTGGTCGGAGATTTCAGACCAAGAAGAAAACACTAAACCAAACTTTCCCCTTTAAAGATGTAATACTGCTGTCTTTGCATGAGTTAAGACAACAAAGTGCAGATAAATTGCAGTCTTCCTGGATTTATATTGTTTTATGTAACATATTGCATTTTAAAATTCATAGACTGAGGGATCTATCTGCCATTAGCTACATGCTAATGCCTTTCAAAGAGGCACTGGAACTATTACGCAGGACACTGCAGCCTCTCTGGATTTTCATACCAATGATCTCCTCCTGATTGTCTGAATTTGTCCACCTCCTAAACTCTGCCAGAAAGTGCTCATAAAGTCTGAGCGTATTGAGTACCACCAGTTCAACTAGTTTTAGGAGGTGCAACAAGATGGCACCAATTAATACCGCTATGACCTGGAGAATATAGATTTGTTCATTCATTAGCAAAAAGGAAAAAAGAAAGGCAAAACATGGTTTATCAGATGAATTAAAAGGAGATTGATGTGCTACAGACTAGGAGCAGTAATTATCAATTCTGTCTGGAAAAGGAATAAACAGCCCTGCAGGGTTTTTTGCAGCATCATTTTGCCTCTGTATTCCAGCCAGGCATCAGTCTCCATGGAATCCAAACTGTTATCCAAGCAAATTATTCCTGCTAAGAGCAAGACTTCTTTTAGTAAGCACTTAAGATCTTGGTGCTGTGGACCTATCAGTAAGATCTATTGGGCTGAACTTCTAATTTCAAAAGTTGAAGAATGTACATCTGTGCTAATGTAAAGAAGTAAAATACAGTGGCATATACACTTCAAGAGCCTTTACTACTACCCTATAGCTCCCTCAGTTCTTTATTCAAATGAAAGCACAAGAAGGATAGGCAATTTTAGTGTCACTTCTGAGCTTTAGAAAAAAAATGAAGCTGCAGAGCAAAGAGGACTGAGGAAAATTCTTGTACAGTCTCAATATGAAACTACACAGCTTCAAAGATTGATCAGGTCTCTTGACTGAAGACAAACATCTTCAATTACTAGCTTTTATGATAAACAGTTATGATAATTAAATGAGAATAGAGATTTGGGTTGTGTAAGATGTTCAGGAGGATAAGCGACTGCAAATTTCTCCATGCTTTTGTCCATCAGTATGCACCAGTCATTCCAGACATTAAAATGAACAGTTAACCACAATCCTGCGCAAAACAGCACCATGGTCATAAAAAAAAACTTAAAAAGCAGTCCTATCATTTTTATTGAAACAGACAGAGATGTTCACTCAAAACTGGCATCTTCTAGTAGGAGATACCAAGATAAAGATAACCATCAAGAATATCTTTGCTGGATTAATGTCACAGGTGGGGTCACACTGACACTTTTTTGTAGTAAGCTCTATGATTAATAAAACTGCTTGGAAAGTGGTTCTTTTAATGACAGGCAGATATATATTGTATGACCCAAGTTCTTCGTAAATGCCACCTTATTGTCAAAATGCTGAGAGAAATTTTATATGATTAATGTTCTTTCTTCCTCCCTTTCCCCCACACTGATCAAACAGTGTAGGCTAATCCAGTTGCCTACACTGCGCTGATTAACAATAAAAGGGTGATTTTTGCAAAATTCTGTCCTTGAGAAACACCTTTCATTTTATGAATTTTGCACTACAAATAATTAAGGGATATGAAGCAGAGGGCTGGAGGTAACTTCCAGAGATCAGTTAAATCTTTTCCCAGGCAGAAAAAATCACATGTGGGGTTTCCCAACAGATGTGTGTCTATCTGAGGTTGTTAAAGAGCCGCAGACAGGGTCTCTGCAGCCTCCCTGGCCACTCTTCTCCAACACTTCATGATCAAGGAAAAGCTTTTCCTAAAACCTGAGCTAAATTTTCTTTGCTGTTATTAGAATTTCTTACCCCATCTGCCATCAGTATGGAGAGCACATGTGCTGTTTCACCATTATTTTAAGCTTATCCAGGATGACATTCTTGTCAGCAGGTGTGATGCCAGCAACTCTGGCTGCACATCCCTGTTACGTCCCTTGTGATGGCTCCAGTGATTCAACATCTGTCAGCTGAGCTGCTGATCCAGCCGAAAATGAATTGAGAAAAACAGCTGGGTAGTTTTGAAGCAGATCAATGGCTGCCAGGTAACAGGAGGTCAGCTTGAGGGTTGAACCCCCTCCTGATGCTGCTGCTGCCAAGAGAAACACCTCCAGAGCACCAGCCCCCAGATCCTTTCTACTGAATTTCCACCTAGTCAGCTGTTTTCTGTCCTGTGTTTAGGTACTTGATTATTCCTGTGTAAGCCCAGCATTTCCCTCTTGTCACTGTTGAATAGAGCCACGTATCTCTAATAGTGCCATATATATGTAACCACATATCTAATTATCAGACTCTATCTCCTGCCATACAACATTCAGATTTCTCCTTGTTTGTAACATCTGTGAATTTAACAAGCCTACTTTCTATCACATCCTCCTGATCATGATAAAAAAAAAACAGATAGTATTAGACACAGATAAAATGGTGGCTTGGTTAACGTGTCTGTAATTGAAGACACCTGAGAAACATTTTAACAAAACAGAACAGAATGCTGTGATGCATGACTCAATTAGAAATCAGGCCTTACTCCTGCCTCATCAGCTGAAATAGCAGAACAACTAGAAAACAAGTCCAGCAAACACAGTGGTCATGTGTGATAATAAACCCAGCTTCTCTAGAGAATTGTCTTCATTACTCCCTTTCTCATTCCAGCCATGATGGATCTTCACTGAGATGCAAGAAGTACTGTGACTCTCTATATTTTATTATAGGTACAACAAATAGAAGCCAAGATTTGTGAAGAAAGGAGAAGTACTTGCCTTTCACAAGGAATAAACCAACACATATTTGATGGAAAAGTCCTGCAGTTACTTCTGGCCTAAAGAAAATCAGTTTTCAGCCACCTCATGAACATCACTGTTTGCATTCAGTAGTAATCTCCAGACTGTAACAACACACATAATTCTTTGACACAAGATGTTACGAAGGCTAAGAGCTACGGCAGGCCTAAGAAAGTTCTCTCCATGTGACCACCAGCAAGGCCCTCTTTGGTCTCTGTGGGGAAGGCAGACAAACCAGAGGAAACTTCGAAAGACATTACACAAAGTCATTTGTAGCAAAAGGAGCTATTAGGATACTTAATTGTGACTACCAGAAGTTGGCTTGTGTAAAAGAAATTTGTTGAAAACTTCAGGTAAGGCTTGTGTTTTCTCCTCATAAAAGGCTTCCTGATACAGAATCAGGGAGGTAGAAGAGGGAAGGGGAGATGGACCCCATCCAGGCTAGCCATTATTATCCAAACAGCAGTGTTAGGAATGTAGATTTGCTGCTTTCCATCCTTATTTCCTGGAATCAGTAGTTACATTGTTCCTCCCTTCCCCCACAATCAATATCTACTCTTTGTTTTCACCTGCTTCATAAACCAGAATTATTGTTTCATATATAAGCCTCGAGAAATGGGACACTAAATTAGACTCCTGGCTAATCTGTTAAGGTGATTCTTGTATTCCTCATAGAGACCAGTTCTTGGAAAGATGCAATCATGAAGTTAAAATTCATTCCTTGTGGAGAGAACTAATGCAAGGCTTTTGTGCCACTTGTAAGCCCTACAGCTGTTGTGCTGCACAGATATATGTATTTAACCTATTCACATTAGTGAGCAGGAGTTCAGGATTTAGTTCAGCAGGTTAAAAGAAAACCAACACAGTTACTTCACCTATACAAGTTAAAATCCTACAGGATGTTTTCTACTAATAGGAGTTTTCAAACCAAAGTTTAGGCATGTAATTTGTTGTTCACAGGGGTACAGTACTACTTCTCACCAAGCCTTGTGTCCTTTCCTCTGCCTTGGAGACTGCAAATCACACATTTGTTTCTTGAGTATAACAAAATTGTTGAAGAACATTAGTTTCATTTAAGCACCAGAAGGAAAAAAAAAAAATCAATATTTATGATTAGAGCATTATGTGCTAATATAACATTCAACAATTAAAATTACTTGCATCCAAATTTTATTGCCAGTTAATGGCATCTAAAATAATACTGATAACAAATGACACAGAATATCTTCCCAGAAGTCTAATTCCAATTCATAAAATTGTTTCATATGCTGGCTTGAATAATGATACAATATATAATGGGAATAATACATCCCATTTGTTGATGATTTTCTGCAAGTTCTACATTAGAGTTTTCTTTAGACTTACACAGAAAGCTGAAGAAAGTAAACTTCCTTATATGAAATTAGTAAAGAGGTTTAAATGGTGTCTGAAACCAGCTGCAGTTTTCCTTGCAGTTCTAACAGCTCAAAAGAGACCCCAAACTCGACAAGCTTTTCATGTTCGCAGGGATTTTCAGTGGATTCCAGTCCAAACGTACCAGTTGATGGCCTCATTCCAGTGATCAGAGTACTGCAAGGAGTCCTTTTAACCCTTATGAGCAAAAGCAAGGAGCAATCAAAGGACACTGGCTCTCTGGTATGCAACAAGAGAAGAAAGCAGTCAACAAGAACTCAGGTAGTTGCTAATTAGCCAAGTTTTCCCATAGCTCTGAGAGCTTTCAGAAGCAGGCGTTCAGCTCATTTACATGTGTTAGAAGGTGAGCACTTACTGATGACTCTTGAGAGCAGTAGGGGGTTGGTGAAACCCAAGCACTGAATTGTTCTTTTTATTGCTCGGGAAACTTTGCAGTCCTAGGAAGTCTATGGAGTAGTAGATACACTCCTCCAGTGTTTTTTTGGTTTTGTTTGGTTTTACTGCTCTTCATTCATTCCTCACTCAACTCTTTAGAAGCAGAGCCGAGGTTGTAACTTCTTTATAGAACTAAGTCGTTCAGATCATGCCTTGCATAGTAAATGGTCTGCGTTTGCCCTCTCCTATTGCACCAGCTCTCACTTGGTGCTACACACAGGACTGTGTGCAGTCTCTGCGTACATTTCCCAGAAATGAGGGTCATCAATAAAACAAGTCATAGACACAGTACAGATTCCCTTGATTCACAGCAGGAGGGAATGCTACATCTGAAAGCAAGTGCTGTCATTTCAAATGTCACCCAGTATGTCACCAAATGTCACCTTCCCAGATTTTTTTCTCTAATGACAGTTTAAAGCTATATGTGGTGTTTGCTGAACCCCCTTGGTAGATCATTTATTATGTTCCACTTCAAAATCAGATGCTAGACCTTGCTGACATCTGGCAAATGATTGCCATGTAGTTACAACAGTACAAAATGAAAAGAAACCCAAACACCTCCCTTCATACACACGTGTATGTATGCACACAAGACACATGCTCATGAAGCCTTTACCTTTCAAAACCAATTTCTGAATGTCTTGTAATCCACACAAGTGCTTAAAGATCACATCAGCACCTTCACACCCCACTCTCATCTTCAATTGATTTGTCTGCCATTTGTGGTCTTCCTTGGTCACTTGGAAAGGTGAGCATTTCTCTATTGACACAGATAACTCACTAACTCCTTAAATGAAAGCTCCAAATAAACCTGTTGAATACATAGGGGTTAAGACAGGTGGACATCCAAAATCTCTTGTTTTAGATTAAACAGCCATTTGTAAACAGACATACATGGAAATGGGTCCAGAGTATGAACATTTAGAAGAATTAGTACAGGGAAGCTTGCCACACTTTGCCACTATTTTTCATCAGTTTGCCTTCATGGTAAGTTCTGTTATACATTTTGAAGTGTGTTATTTCCCATTTACACTGGCCCATTTTTAGTTATCAGCCACACAGCATCAATAACACCTGGCATACATGAAGGAAAACCAGCAGCTCATGCACATTTCTGCAGGAACTCTAGCAAAGCGAAACACTAAATAAAACTCTCAGATCCATCAAGTGTCACACCCCAGTATCTTCCAACTCTTCTACAATTCTATATCTAACACCTATGCTCTGAGAAGCCTTATTTTTAGTAATTTGCGTCTCTAAAGGTGACCCGATCCTCTTACGCAAATAAACCAATGCAGGGAAATTTTCAGTTGCATTATTTTTATTTTTTTCTTTTGTTATTAGCATTGTTTCTAAAACACCTGCAGAGGAAGCAGGCAGTTTTATTGATGACACTCTCTGGGGGTTTATCTCCTGACTAGCCCACTGGTTACCTGTGCTTGCTTTTTTCTTTCCCCCCCCCTCTATTCTTAAAATTCTTAACACTTGACGTTTCTTCAAAGCTGCCTCTGTTACATTTATTGTCCTGCCAAGTGTAAGGCTTCTTTCTCTCTGCTCTGCTTTTGGCACTAAACTCAATGATCAGTTGATCAGTCTAGCCTATCTGTCTGGCTGTTGACATTGAGCCCCTTCAAGCTTCTGTTTTGCTGTTCTATTTTTGTATCATTCAGCAACTTGCGTTTTCCTCTGAGGTCACCCTTAAAGGTCCATGTGTCATGTTTTTCATTTCTGCCTTGTCAGGAAAATCTTGCCACTGCATCTATCAAAGTAATCATCAGGCCTTGATATAAGAGTGTTCCTCTCACATTTTTCATTACCAGATAATTTATTAATATCCTCCTGAGCAAGACTAGATTTAGCTTGATAAAACTGCTATCAGTGGCATCACAGTACACAGCACTAAAACTGTTTAGCTCCTTTGGCAAATGCTCAGAGAAGAGGTGTCCTTTAACCTCTCCCACCCCTTAATTCCTCAGCCAGATAAAACAAGATTTTGGATCCTGAGGCTCTGGAGGCTTTGGATGTTGGACCACTTCAGTAAAGCTGACCTCTAGCAGCCTCCTCAGAGCAACCCCTGCAGCTTTTCCTTTCCAACACTCACCCTTGCTGGCATGGAATACATGCCTATTAAACAAATTAAAAGTAATGTAATGATACACATGGAAGCAAAAAGCTTTAGAGTTAGGAGTGCTACCTGACATCAAGAAAGTACAGGCAGTCCTTTTACATTTCAGGTTGAATAGCTCCTGACACTGCCCTGGATATTTTCTACCCAGGAAGATATTCTGCTTTCTTCTACCAGCTGGGCCCTGCCTATACAGCCCTCCCCATCTGAGCATACTCTTCCTGGAACAGCCATTTCTCTTTTACAGTATCTTTGCTGGGGGAAAAAAAAAACCCCGTTGTAAGGCTACTCAGCCAGCTCCCCGCTCTATTATATACTGAAACTAAAGCACAGGAGGCCCTCCACAAAAGCGGCTGGCTAATGGCTCTCCTGGTGGACATTAGGCAAGAGATGCATTTGTGACATGAGTGGCAGCTGTGCAGACACCAGTTTATGTGATTCAGCACAGCTATTTCATTAATTGCGTTTCACGGTTCATTTCCTCAGATTACACTCAAAATAAATAAATAAATAAGAACACAAAGCTTCTATGCTCTTTGAACCATCCACCAAACAAAAAGAAGGGGGAAAAAACGCCTTTATTTTAATTGGCTTCCTTCATATTCTTCTGTCTTAGGTGCTTTTTAAACTGTAAAGGAAAAAAAAAATAATAAAATGAATTGCAGTTCCATTCTGCTGTCTCATTATCTCAGAGATGTGGTACCTTCCAGAGAACCCTGCACTGAGGGAACACGCTCTAACAGAAGTGAAAATGTTGCAGGGGCTTAGCTACAAACATGACATATCTGTATCTGCTGCTTCACAGGTTTATCTTTTGTGCCTTCAATTTAACAGAAAAACTGTGTGTGCAGTCTCAGGGAATCAGCAGCTTAGTTTAAAAACTGACTATAACTACATGACTCGATGCATAAAGAAAAGTAATTACAAGAAACAATGAAAAATGAAAATGCAAAAATGGAAAAAAGGTTGCTTTGATTCAAATCAATAATGTGAGTGACTCTAAAAAGACATCCAAACTCATGTTTGAACAGTGACAGGTGACTTGCACAGCACCACAAAATCCAACATCAGCAGCCAACATGGTCATTATTTTTCAAGATTAGATGTCATAGAAGATTGTCCCAAAAAGTTACAGTTTTGATAAAACAGCAGTTTACACATCAGAAGGTATAATTTTAAAAAACCCCAAACCCTTCTGGAAGAAGCTTTTCCTAATATTGAAATTAGCATGAAACCCCAAACCAGTTCTAGTGGTCGTTGCTAGAACCTTTGGCACTCATAGCCAAAAATTGAGGTGAATCAGATACAGCAACCTTCTAAATATCAAAATCTCCACAGATTTTGTAAAAGCCTTTCCTTAGGAAGTTTTTGAAGCTTGCAGAGGAAGAGATGCACCCAGGAGTAGCCTTCAGCCTTGCTGTAGATCAGTCATGTGGGAATGTAGGTTCAAATCTTCATTTGAAGTTAGAGCATGTTCTAGCTAAGTCTTACAAAGCAGAGAACTCTTAGTGAGAAAATGAGCATCATTCCCTCAGAAAAGAACAAATTTTGACAGAGAAGATACCTAGCGCTTTGTTTGTTTTTACAAAAGATACAAATATTTAAAGCTCAATGTTTGCAAAAAATTGAGAGTGAATATATTTAGAAAAGTATGAGGCAGGAAGTCTAGGCAATTGCTGAGTTATAATAATCACTCTACTATAAATATCTGCAGTGTGAAAATGGCTCTCTCCCCCTGTGTTTCAGCGCTGCTGCTAAGCACTAAGCTTTTTTGTGGTTTCATTTTAGTAACCAGGATCTCTCGTACTTCCCGGACAGATGGCCATTCACACTTCAGTGCTCATTTAAGCACATACGTCAACGATAACAGAACATTTCAGCTGAGAACAGGCCAATGTAATCTTCCAAATTCAAGGCTATCTGTCATTTTTGTTGGTTATATAAAACCAGAGTCAAAGGAAAGTAGGACTGTTCTTATTTGGAAAGCTAGAAAGAAAATGGAAAATTCCACCTGGCTCGCTGTCAACATGAAACTCAGGCGAGGCTATTTAAAATGATTTGAGAAGGTCTGAACGTCTACCCTCCGCTGATCCACTGGCAGTTGCTCTTGAGGCCTGCTAAGGAATGGGAGAAGCTAATATCAGATTAGAGAATGAATGTTGGACCTTGCAGGCTGCTCAGAGCCCCCACAAGAGCATTAATTCTTTATATCCTCTTCAAATCCATCCCAGGTTTATAATGTAATAGTCCTTCGTTTGCCTCTTTAGGTATCAGATAAGTACATGCCAGCACCTTGCAGCTGCACTCTGCAATACACAAAAGACAAATTGGAAATGGATGGAAAAGTATCTTCCTGACTCTGGTGCTGATCCCCTGTGTTTGCTCTGAGTGGACACAGTACTTATGTGGATAAATAAAATTATTTTCCACTGTTGCCAAGCCTGCATCTTAGACAAGATGGAAAGCACTTATATTTTCTAACATTCTCTTCAGCTTCAGGGTGGACTATGTGTAAGAAATGGAAATCTGAAACATGGGGCATAAAAACAATCTATTCATGCCATTTCTAGTTCCTGCCTGTCACAGGAAGAGCTTGCATTCTGCCAAGAACATCATCTTAACTGAAGTTATCAGCGAATGATTTTTTTGTTTAGTTCAAATAAACTTTACAGGCAATCTTTTGGGAACCTTGCCAAACCTAAACCAACCTATGAACCATTTAAAGTTCAATTAATTAGTAATTAGGAGGACAGAAATAACCCAGGGGACTATTTAAGAGAGTGGATATGTAATCAGCCAATAATTATCAACACAGCAACAGAAGTGTGACACAGTATGAGTTTCCAGTATATCCACCTAAGTGTGTAAAGATAATGAACATAGCAGTGGCTAAATATTTTAGCTTGCCACCCGGGTAAACCTCCAGGAAGTCTACTTCTACAATTTGTGCCAAAGCCATGAAGCTAAAGAGGCTCAACTGGGAGTAAAAAATTTCCCTAAGCTTACAATGGTGTTTTACAGCTGAGTCTCAAAACTGTGTTTTTCAAGAGTACTGCTGATAAGCAAGACATTTTTTGAACCATACCTCTGTCATTTGTGTCTGCAAAAGGCAATCTCCCATCACTAACCAAAGCACAGCAGTGGATCAACAGTCCCATCAGAGTTACTAAACAAGTGGGTATTATAAATGAAAAGCAGAGGTCATGAAAACCAGCTTGACCTTGAATGATTCTGTTATTCTGAAAGTAAAAGCTGTGAAAACTGCAGAGGTTAGGGAACACATTTTACGAGTTATCTGAATTCATGCTGCAGTAACTTACACAGTCAGAACAAGCACTGCCATCTCACCATGGAGGTCTAACTCCAGTGGTACTGGAAACTACTAGCACATTGCAAGGATGCAGTCATGACCCTGCACACGGATCATGAAGGTCAAAGAGTTACCAAAGCATTCAGTATTTTTCTGATATTCCTGGGACAAAAATTTAGAGCTACGATTAGGCTGAATAAAAATCTTTGAGATAGCCGAAGTAGTATAACTACTTCCAAAGGCATAAAACACAGTGGCTGGATTTAACCTTAATCATGTAGTTCGTAGTGGAAAAGGCCTCTTAAACAAACTTGTCTTGTCAAACACATCACCAAATAAAAGAAGCTGACCCAGAAGGATCCTTCAAGGCACAACAGAGGAGTGACTTTACAGATCATCAGCTTCAACAAAGTAGAGGACCTGACCCAGGATAGGATTAGCTGGATAGGCAAGTGGTATGTTGTGAGTACCTGACTGAGCTGGAACAAGACAAGATGATAATATAATACCCTTCAGCTTCTCACAGAACCCACTGCTAAACTTTCTGGGGAACAAGATAAATTTGAAGGAAGACAGCAGTTAGCTTCTCTTCTGGGATGTAATTCATTCAGTCTGAAGCAAAAGGAATGGGGGGGTTGTGGAGGAGGCTGAAGGTATCTCAAAGAATCTCTGTACTTCACCTTTTTGCTTTTTCTGATATAAGCATTCTCTTGCAGCTGGTGGGAATATCTGAAGTTGACTGAAAGCAGATAAGAGGGCAGGATGGTCAAGACTCCTATTCACTGTACAGATATTTTCTTATATTTTATAATCTGTGGTTAAGGCATACAATGAGATCTGCACATCTAGTTGATCCTCCTCTATGTGAATGTCATCAAAGCAAAATTGCTTCTGGGTTAGCAATATTAATTTATAATATACTTTTTATAGAAAAGCTTTAATCTAAAATTAATTTTGCCATACCTATATGGACATGTCATCACTCTTCCTGAAAATAACGGATGACTCACTGTGCCTCCTACTTTAAGTTTTATATATTTTGCTTATGTAATCTGGAGAAAAAAAAACAATAATTGATAATCACTACAGACTTGGGTGCAATATACACCAAATATTATGAGTCTTCTTTGTAGATATCAAACTGGTTTACCACTCAGTAGTAGATATTAATTAGACAAAGAATTACTGAATGTTCAACTTGAATTTCTGAGGTTGGGGGCTGGTTGGTTGGTTTTTACTTACACATGATCTGGAACTTCCATACGATTTATGAGAGCTCTGAATTTCATTTTCACAAGGTGCTAAATTCACATCTGTAAACATGCATTTTGAATCCAGATGAAAGAACAAAACTACATAAATGAGCATTACTGCAGCACTTCGATGTGCAAATGAGTTTCTTTCAATATCCTTCCCATAAGCAGATTATTTAAGTTGTAAATGCAGTCCAAAGCCCGCTGGCCTCATCTGAATCTTTCAACAAGTACCTTTCAGCCAAAGGGAGAGATTTATCTGTTCAGTAACCTAAGTGTGAAGATTATGTTTCTTTATATACAATTAGTTTGTTACATGTCATCTCAGCACATTCTCCTAGCAGTTACAGGACTTCTTACAGTCTCAGTACACTTTTCACAGTATACTTCTTGACTGCATAATTGCCACTAATGCCTACAAATTAGGCATATATTCAGTATCCGTCAGTAACGCAAGATCAGTGCCTCAGTAGGACACATTGGCTTTTATGGCTTTTCACGCAGGTTCTTTTGGTGATGCCCATCAGCTCACAGGAAAGGGGGAAGTCAATGTTCTTCATCATTCACAAGTACTCTATTAGTCACCTGCCTGTTCCAGTCATTGCATCACCTCAGTCTCCCAGCCAAAGTAAGTAGGTGGTTTTGGTTTTTCTTCAAGCCTGAATCATCAAGCCCTCACTTGAGCAGCACTGCTTTAGTTAGTCTAAAGTCGTCAGTAGCAACAGGAAAAAATTGCTTGGACTACCTAATTTGTGGAGCAGCTCTGTTCAGTAATATTAATGACTGTATAAATAACAAAATAACTGCTTACAGTTTTGCAAGATGTAATGCTCTTTTAATACCTGACCTTCTCATGTTTTAATAAACCTACTGAAATTCCTTTTTTAATTATTAAACACTGTAGCTATAAAAAGAGATAAAATGCCTTGGATAATGCTTGTTGTTTAACTACCATAAACAAGAATTTTGCTTTTAAAATGTCAGTTGTGAAAGTTTCTTGAACATGTGTCTTTCATTTAAAAATGATGGTAGCTACATTGCCTGAAGTGCTTTAAAAATATCAATCTATAGATATCACCAATGCAGCCCATTTTGTTACCTTCACTTATAATAGCATGTGGGATAACCAGGTGAAATCTATCAGAATAGAAAAGGCTGCCCCATTTGTACAAGACTTATTCTGTGATGATTTGCAACTTGTATTATGTTAGCACCAAGCAGACTTACCCCTTATGAACACCACTAGGAGCAAGAATTGCCCCAACATCCTACTACCAAAGGAATTACAAACTAAAAACCTTTAGATTGCCTGTTCCTTAAATTCTTCTCACAGCTGAGTTTAGAAACTGAATGTTTCTAAGAATATTTCTGAGCAAACGGAGTCTTTCTCCTGTTTTTATTCAAACACACATCACACCCCAGAAACCTGAATGGCAACTCAGTTACACGAATGTGAAGTTAACAGATGAACACAATAACAGCAGAAGTGGAATCACTGACTGTGACTCACTCAGTAAAGACACCTATTTCTCTAGAGAAAGACGTTTGTGTGACATGTCAGCAGAAGATCTGTAACCACCAGGCAGAACCGCCAGGAAGAAAGGCTTCAAGGGCTAATGAATTGGGGGGGGGAATTTTCAAAAAAAAAAAATAACAAGGTTTTCCACGCACAAGGAAAGTAGCTTTGAAAAATCTTTAAGCTCTATTTCTTCAGGCAATCAGAACCCCCTAGCAAAGTAACCACCAATGCATAGTGCAGTTGAACTCTCCTTGTAAATGGAGCAGGAAGAAGGGACTGATTTTAGTAAGAAACAGACTGGTTAGGAAAAAATAACCCCAAACTTCCAGAACACTTTTATCTAAGCTTAAGTATCCATATTTGTTTTGTGAAGAAGAATCTATGAGTTTTTTCTTGCTTGTATTTTCTGAAATGAAATTATAATTACTATTATTTGAGTGCTTCAATAACATCTTTTCCTACCTCACACCCTAAAAAAATAGTTTGGAAAACTGTGAAGCCCTATTTCGGATGGAGAGTAGTCTCCTTAAAAGCCAGGATCCAATCTACAGCCATCTTAACTCTGTGAAACAGATCATTATTTGATTATCAGACACACATGCCAAGTCATAAATTAATATTAAAGTCAGTGATGGGACCTGAACCTTGATCTGGTGACTTCCCAGGTGAGTGCTCAGCGCTTGAGGTAATAGAGTAATTAGACAGCTTTTCTCTCTGAAGGATAATTGCTAATACATGTTAGCTGTTGGAGAGGAAGCCCTCCTGAGGAGCAGATATGGGTTTCCTTTTTCATTAAAAAAGAAACTTAACTTTTTCAGTGGTTAACCTGAAGCATATTAAATTGTTTAGTGCCTAAGTTAGATAGAAGTGTTCCTCTGAGTAACAAACAATTAAACATAGCAGACAAGTGGGAAAGTAGGGCTCTGGTTCCCTGACAAACCCACAGTGACAGTAAGTAAAAGCTGCCCTGCTAACCATTCGGTGTGGCCACAGCCCACAATATTGTACAGCTGTTAAAGTAATAAATCATGTGATCCATAAGAAGCTCATGAACAGTCTATACCTTGCCTACAACTGTAATGTTTCAAAGATGATACTCAAGATGTGTCACACTACGTGTGTACAAACCTCTCTGCCTAGGAAACACAAGGGTTCATTCAGTTTCTTCACTTTTCCTGAGGTCTGTTCTTGCTTTTGGAGAGTCATAAACCTCATATATATGCATGCACATTTATTAAATAAATCCAATTAATAAGTGTCATTTGATTTAAATCCATTCTCATCTTAGCAAATTAAGATTACCCTGGCCCATACAGAGACAGAAGTATCACACAGATTGAGTCTCAAAAACTACAGATGCTGAGAAATTCTGATAGATGAAAGAGAGTTGCACAACAATTGTACAACAAGAGAATACAAAATGTAACACCATGTCAGAAACTCAGTTTGGTCCACTGACATGAATTAAATCATGTTTAGAGTTGAAATCAGTTAGGTCTGATCCTGTCTTTCCTTACCTCTCCTGTGATCATTAGTATTTTGAAGACTGAGTGTCCAGCGGGTATGGAGTGCTGTTAGTCTGTTGAGTGTCACAATGTCAAGATTTTAATTTCCTTTTAGGCATTCTTACTTCCAGAAAATGTTTTTACTTTGAGAAGAGCAATGTAAGATATATCTCAATATACTATAGGTGAGTGCATTATATTGCTGGACAGATTCCATGGGATTCATCTGTCTGGTAACTTGGAGAGTGACAAAAATCTCTTCTCAACTGGACTTCAGTGTTACTGTGAGACAGATTTGGCCACAGAGCATTTTTTGCTTTCTCTCTAAAGCTTTTTATAGCACCTCTTTCTTTCTACATCTTTTCAGGCTGAAGTGGCATTCCTGGAACTCAGCTATCCCTGTCAATCACTAAGAGTTAAGGCCACTTCCAGAAAATTTGATCTATCAGCACGGCGGCATTAGTGCTGCAGGGACAAGTGGCATGTCAGCAGCAGTAGATGAAGCCATTTACAAATTGCATTAAAAAAAGAGAGGGTATGATTACTGACCCCTGGAAACAGAGTGGAAGCCCATTACAGCATTTTTGGTTATCATCCCAGACTGCACAGTAATTTTCATACTATTCAATAATAAAGCACTCTTTTGTTTTCAGACTGCACTTCCACACTACACTCCTTCACACTCAGCATCAACTGTATGCTGGTGACTGTCTTCCGGAACAGCTGTAAAGTCAAGGTCCTGCTCATGAGTGCTTACTGAAGACTGTTCTGTGCTTCCTGTGCATTTACTTAACTTGCACGTTCTTTTTAAACTTCAGTTTGAATAACCACACATACTAGCCAGTCACCTTAGACTTTCTCAAATAGATGAGTGGTTTTCTGGAATTTCTTTCCATAAACAATACATATATATCTAAACACACACACTCCTGTCATTTCACTCTGATAACAAAAGACATTCCCTTTTCCCATTTATGTTTTACCTCCAAGGACCTGCTACCACACATCCTCACAAATAATCCCTTGACATTCATGTAGCTAACTGGAGAGCAAGTACCTTGCAGCACAAGTGTGAGGTAAGGCCATGCCACTCACTGTTCTCTGTTACCAATGGGAATTAGAGAGACAAAACCACTAAGGCTCACATCTTCAAAATCATTTATACACCTGTCTTCATAGATCTTAAATACATTCATGGATTTCAAAACAGTGCATCCATAATGAAACAGAAACCTGAAACAAACTTTCTGGAATCTCAGGTTAGTGATAGTTACTATTCCCAAATGCAGCAAGTTTATCCCTGCCAAATGTGCTAGTGCTATGACCTCAAAGCCCCACAGCCCCTGTATTTGCACAGGGAGGCAACACGCATACAAGCACATCGGCTTCATCACAGGGAAAGGATTTAGTTTTATGGATTAAAAGCTGTGAAGAGGAAGATTTCCATTACAGCGTAAAGCAAACAAAGGAGAGCAGCAGCAAGAGCTTTCACCATACCACCTTATTAGCAATGTATCTCAGGAAGGGCAATTAATGGAGACCTTGTGTCTGCATATTCATCAATCCTTTTGCTGAGACTCCTAATGTGAGTAACTGTGAAAGATACTTGTGGTGCTGGCTGACAACTGTCCTCTGAGAACGTGATCAAGAGCACAGCGACCTACAAAACTTCATTTTACAGATGGGAGATTTTGGGTCCAGTCTGGGCCTTTGGAACTAAGTTGGCTTAAAATGAAGTTCAGCTTTGGGGTTGGGTTGGTTGCAGATATTATGACTGTGGCTGGGAAGGCTCTCTGGGATGCGAGATGCCTCCGTGTAAGACTGCTTTATTAGAAATCCTGTGTGAATGATCTAAAGTGGGAAACTATTTAACTCTGCATCTTTGCCTGTTGGCAGGTTGCAATCCTGTAATTTATTCATCCCTGCTTTATCTGCCAAACTCCCTCCAATTCTTAGGCTATTAATTGGACACCAACAGTGTACATTATGAGTATCTGATATTCATCCTATTGTTTCTGATTCTCCTCTGGGTGAGGAGAGTTCTTGGCAGCCAACTTCAACTGTGACCACTCAGGTTTCCAAGTTCTGCATTAAGTTTCTGATGAACGTTCTCTAATAGTCAATTAAATTTTAATGTTTCGGTAACATTACTGCCATTAAATTTACTTGTCTGAATATTCATAGAAGTCAGCCCAAAAAGTATAACCCCAATACCTTACTGAATAGAAACAAAGTTAAGCACATGTGCATTAATCTAATAGTTTTTGTTAATTGAATATGTTGGATAATATTTCAGTCTGTCATACTGTTGGTATCGAAGTACTGATAACATTTTGGTTAGGCAGGCACTGTTTCCGAGGATTTGCATTCACTACCTTTTGTGTTCCAACTGACACGCACACCATAGTTTTATTACAGTTCACTTGATAACCTGCATATGAAGAAACTGTTAGTTAACATATTAAAGCTGACAGTAACTACACTGACATATATCATCTTAAACCTGATATTTTTTTTTATAATGCTGCTAGAATTATTTTTTTACAGTGTCTAGAATCCAAGAAAAGTAGTTTATAAAGCATAATTTGGTTGGGTTTGCCATGATGTGCTTCACCCATCTGCGCTGCCTGCATTATTAAGCATCATGTTTGGCACAGACATTTTAATCTAGCTGGCACAGAAGAAGAGTTTTCTCTGGTTTTATTTCAGAACTACTGAAATAAGTATTTTAGTCTATTTATTAATATCTATTTAGATTAACTCAATATTTATTAAAGAAGCAAACTGGGTTATGATGCTGGCCTAAGAGTTTCCTTTTAAATTTATCTGTCTTTTAAAATCTGAAAGATATGCTGGCAGAGAAGACATGATCCATGTGACATAATGACCATTCAGTACTCAAAGAGGCAATTACAGAGTCGATGTTAGCAAGGAGTTTGGGATGTCAGCATGACAAGATGGAACAGAATAGATTCTGCATGAAGCCAGGAACTCTCTATCTGCTTTGTGCTCATTCCATTAATCTAAAATCAGACTCAACAGATCCATGAATAAGGAGACCAGACATTCTTCAGGTTTTGTGATGGTGTTACTGAACAGTGAGCTCTTACATGTGAATATGGGTGGATTTTTTTTCAAGTTCTTATCTAAGTGATTAGGCAGTAGGAATGAGCCTTTGGGTACCTAGTTCCCATCCAGTTTTCTGTTTTGAAATGGGAAAAAAAAAACAAACAACCAAAACCCAACCAAACAACCCAAAAGCAGTGTTTTCTACTCACTCTGACTTTTGGAATATTATTATTTCTCTAGGGTTGTTCTGGTTTTACATGATTTTGCATTTCCCTAAATTTTCTTAGCTGCCTTTAAATGTTACTGTAAATCCCTTCACCCATTTCCAGCTTGGCAAATCAGCTACTTGTTTAACAATTTGTGACAAAGATATTTTAAAGACACTCTTCTCCCCTCTCTTACTTTCTAAGTTATCAAAAAAAAAACGTTGGGATCACTATGGATACAAGGAAATTTTTCACATGAGGAGCCTAATGCCCTGATCACATTCGAGGCTGAGTAATTGCATTTCATGCATAGTGCATGAACATGTGGAAGAATCTCCTCTTTGCACTGTCAGCTAGACACAGCACTATGGATCAAACTGTTATTTTTCAGATTGCTAGGAATGCTTTATGGAGAGAAATATGTATCTGCCAGCAAAGCATTTTCCAAATGAAGACAAAGCATAAAACCATCTTGCAAGTAACACAAACTGGTAACGGTGACATTTTGCAGTATAACTGCATTTGCCAGCACATTAATAAGACGTAAAGAGCAAGGTTTTCTTGTGCATGCAATGTCAGGGAAAGCTGACAGCATTAGTGCGCTGTCTGGGCTGGAAAACTACAGGAGAGGCCTCAGCAGTGTCAGGAAGGATTTCTTCCTGTCAAACAGAATGTCTCCTGTTTTTTTCGTCCTGCAGCCTCAGCAGCCAGGTCCTGCAGCAGCAAGTGAGAACATGCCCTTTGCTCTGCAGCCCCACCAGCACAGCTGCCAGCAAGCATCCAGATCACAAACAGAACCTGTAGTAACAATAAGTTGCTGCTCTTTCCTCTTTTGCAAGCATTTGCCTTATCTTCTCTTCAAGGAAATAACACCAAGTTCTAACTGAAACAGCATATGTGAGCCACTATCACGTTATTTTTCCTTTTTCCCTAGGTACGAGCAAATACAACCATCACTGAAAAATGAGTAAAAAGGTGTGGGTTTTTTTAAATAAAATCTTCTGCTAAAAGGGAAACGGAATAAGGGACCTTGCTACCATGAATGCTTCACTTTATACATCAAATGCTTTAAACCACTTACCCTTTTTTCCTGCAACTTTGAAGAAAGGTTAGAAATATTCGAGAGGCGGTTGTTTGCCATGGAAGTTACGGGGTCAAAGTCTCTATGCTTGAAAATCTGGATTTTTTTTTCTCATTATTTAACCCTGGTTAGCACAGTGGCAAACCAGAACTTTCTGGACTCAACTTATTCCTTGCATATTAATATGATTGTCCCTACAGAGCAAGGAAAAAAACCCACAACATTCCCTCACATTTAGAAAAATCAAGGCCATTTAGTTACCTAGGAGGAACAGAACATGCTTGTGAGGTATTCACACGCTTGTGAAATCAAAGTTTAAATTTTGCATCACTTGGTAAGAGAGGCAGAAAAGCTCTACCAATTTAAGTCTGTGAGAAATGCAAAAGCTCACCAACATTAGGAAAACAAGCATAAATCTAACTCTCAGAGGATAACAGGTCTATTTTCACAGTCTGGACACTGGAAATATTGGCTGTCAGAGGCCTAGATTCACTTCAGAAATTAAAAAGAATTCTTTAACTGTTCACACGGAATCAGAGGTCAAGTGATACCCGAACAGACATAAGATTTTCCTGACAGACATATGATTTTCCTGTTTCTTGCCTTGCCATCCCACACCAACTTATTTGAGTTGCTTTTTCATTTAAGGGAAAACTTCAAGACATCTATCTGATTAGAGAAAATTCATAAATTCCCTAGATCAGAGCATTAATGAACCCCAACAGAGAAGTTGTTTTTTCCCCAAGTAACTTCTCAGAGTTGTATAGCTGTCCTTGTTTATTTAAACTTCCCTCGTATGGGTATTTTCTGTTGTGCTCTTTTTGATTTCCTTGCAATTCCTAATGTTCTACTTAGTGTTTTGGCAGCAAATCAGCACTAACCTGATGTCTTAAGAGAACAATTTACACTGAGTTTACGATGTCTTTTGTGAGTGGCAATATTTAATTTGGAGCCCATAATGACATAAGTACAGTTAGAATTACTTTCCTTTCTATAAATAATACTTGGAATTAATTGTTCAATAACTCAATATTAAGTGATCCTCCTGTAACTTTTCCATGTCCTCTACAGATTCAATTGTCCTGCATAAATTTACATCAAGCAAACTTTGTCAGAGAAACTCTCTCTAAATACACAGTAGAAAGTTTAGTGGAGCCCTGTGAGACCTCATTAACAACCTCCTTCCAGCTGAAAATTTAGCATTTATGCCTATCCCTTGTTTCTATTTTTTAACCAGTTATTAGCTCACAGAAGAAATTTGCCCTTCTTAAAAGCACCTCTGGAATTCAGGTTTGTTACATTTTTCAGATCAACCTTACCCATGTAGCATGTTTGCTGCTGGCATCTGTGGATCTGCTCAATCACCATGATTGTACATACCAGGTCCAATGTTGCTGCCATGAAAAGGATATAATGCACCTGAAATTCACACCATGGAATTTAGAAGATAACATACTTGTATAGCCATAATCCTTCCATCAGATCAGCTAACCTGTATTCATGAAGCAGCCTAATTCAGGAAAAGCAGAGATATGATATGCTTCTGCTGTCCGACCAGAGACTGCTTCAACATAAAGTGGTGATACAGGTGTTTTTGAAAAGCATCAATGTCTATATCAGGACTCGCTTGCTCAGTTTTGAGTTTGTGGGCTTTGCAGGTTTGACATGCTACTTGGACCGAGCAACACACCCCCAGCAAAACGTAGAGGCCACTATTCAACCCACTGATGTTGTATGTTTGAGATATGGCTCTTTCTTAGACACCCCCCAGAACCTCCCTCATCAGCTTTAACAAAACTTGACATCTGGGTAGAGAAAAGAGACCAAAGGTAAGACAGGAGAGTTCACCCTTGTCAGAAGCAGCTAGCTTGCTCACTGATACCTAGGTAGCTTTTCACCATGGTGACTGACTGAAACACTGGAAAGAAGTGCAGAGGGAGTCAGGGTGCTGTCAGGACCACCAGGGAGAGGGAGAAATTTGGGGAGGAAACACTGGGAACATGAGCAGGCTCCCAAGGGAAGAATGGGGTGGACAGGGCAGTGTTGGAGAAAACTGGAAAAGGTGGTTTCAATACAAGGAGAATGCACATGTTAAAAGTGTTTGAAATAAGGGACACACAGGAGTTTTAAGATGCAAAAAAAAGGGTGTAGGAAAACAGACTTCATTTTCTGCAGTTCACAAAAAAAAACCTAATTTCTCTTTTACTGAGGTCTTCTTGTTAACAGCCTTCTTAGATACCAGATATTTTCAAAGATCTAATGGCCTTTTCCATCCACAGCAGACAATTCTTTTTTATGCAGCTGATGGATAATTCCTGTAATTCTGGTGTAATTCCAGATTCCAAATTAATCTCCATTCACTTTTGGGACATAACTGTCATATTATTCCTTGAAGTCACTCATTTCATTCACCCTAGCTTGTTTAAAGCATGCTGAAATACCAATGTCTTATATCAGACTGCATATAAAAAGGTAAGCGCAAAGCCAATGTTGTCACTAAAAGTATTTCCCACCCCACTTCTCTCATGGTCACCATCCAAGACACTAGTTAAATTTGGCTCCCTACTAAAGGCTGTAAAGCACAAAAAGATCTGTCCAAAGTTGTAACATTCAGGGCTTTTTTTTCCCCCTCACTGATTACCAGTACTGAGTCTTTCAAATCCATTTGCCTCACATTGTAGATAGATGGCTTTCAGCAGAAAATGTAACTGCAATAACCATAAAATAATGTTCCCCGTACTTAAATTTCTTTATAACATTCATTATGTATATAATTACAATGGTATATCTTAAAAACCAACCAACCAACCAACCAACCAAAACAAACCCAAAAAAAACCCACAACAAACAAAAACCTAAGTAAAAGAATGTACATTCTCTGAAAGTAAAAATTCCCCATTCTCCCAGACTTTCTGTGTTACTTTCTGATACAGAACGGTAGGCTCAGGATTTGCTAGAGCACAGGAGAACGCTAAGTGCTGATTAATGGAATCAATACTGAAAACACTATCTTCAGATATTTTAAGGAAAAGACAAATGCTTGACTGTTGCAGCTGAGGCAGGTATCTGGACCTGTGTATTACTGCTGCCTTTTAACAAAATTAGTAGGGTTTTAGCCAGATTCAGAGATTCATCTACTTCTAATTTTAGGACCAGGCCCTGTTACTGAACCAGGCACTGCAAATTCCTATAGCTCCAGGGGAAACTGATTTTTCTGCTACCACCATGTTCCTCCTCCTGCAAAGAAGAGAAAGGGCAAAGGAGGGCTCTGCCTCCTCTAAACCTCCCTCCTCTAAACCTCTACCTCAGTTCCACCCAACATCAGTCCCCCAAAGCCCTCCTGGGCTCCAGAGCTAAGACAGAAAACTGTGACGAGCTTCCGCACTCACACTTGTCACAGGGGGGGGTTGCAGTGAAAGCTTCACCTGCAGAAGAGCAAGAGTTATACTACATAGATGAAGAATCCATTTCAGACTATGGATTACTCCTTGTTTTTTGAATTGAAATGTGACGTACTCTCAACAGAAGGCAACTTAATAGCTTTGCATTTGTACAGGTGGCTTATAAAACATACATGTTTCTCCTCCAGCTAGTGACTATTAAAGAGCAGGTAATACACAAACACATGATCAAGCCTACTGCCTGGAAATTTGGGACAATTAAGATACTTTAGTGCATTCCCTTCTTTGCTTAATTCCAGTATAGTTACAAAGTTATAACCTGCAGTGTCTTAAAACCTAAGGAAAAATTAGCATGCTGTGCACCTGATTAAAAGTATGTTGTTCTTCACTGCTTCCTTTAAACAGTCTGAAAAATAAACTGTCTAAAGTTTTCTTTGACTAACAATAGCCAACTCCAATATTCCAATTTCAGCTGAAAGGGTAGTGCAGCAGAGGGTAATCTTCAGATATGCAAGTGTAAAAATATTACCACCTTAGCATACAGGAATAGACAGGAGAAAAAGGTGTGTGCGACTGTTTATTTTGTTCTCTGCAGTAGTTCAAAATACCTCACATTTCAGCTAACTAAAGATACTTACAGGAAAGGCTGAAGCAGTAAGGCAGCTTGACTGGTAACATTCATATTGATTTCAGTTGCTAGGTGGGAGAGGAGAAAAATTATTCCCAGTTTAGTTTTAAAACCTAAAGCCAAAGCAGTTTCATTTACTTAGTGACAAAACTAGTCACATCAGAAAAGATTAATTTTTTGTTTAAGTGCTTTGCAATAGAATGAGATCTTTGGCAAGCTTCAAAATAGTTGTATGACATTTCTACTTCTTTCCATTTCTCCCTGATATCATAGATGAATACATATACAGTAAACAGTTCCTTCATTTTGACAAAAGCCTCAAAGTAGGGATAGAAAAGTGATGGCAAAATCTATACCACAACAGATGACCAAACAACTGTATTGCCTGTCTCAGAACTGCTGTCTAAATAGATTCCATTCCTGCAGACACTTTGGCATTACATATCTAGTCATGTTTTCTGAGGTCGCATTCACTTAAAGAATATCCAACCATACAAGGCTAAAGGGGCCTACCCATCCTGAAATCCAAACAGAGACTGACTCAGAGTCTAATGCTTGGAAAGAACAAGGACATGTTGTCTGACCCAGGTAGCATGACAGTTTCAAACCCCACATTTACTTGAATATTTCTTTTTTTTTTTAATTAACAACCCACATTATTTCACTCCTGATAATGAGCAAGTCAGTGAAACATAGTTGCCCATATGAAAACAATATGATTCCACAAAACCAACAACCTGTTAAGCTTGTTTGCTACCAGCCTTCTTTCATCAAGGCTTGAAGATAAAAGTTGGGGCACACTTGCAACTCAGATGAGCCTGAAACTATACAGTGTTTTAATCCAATATAATAAAACCTGCAAATGTAATTTTCTGAAAGAGAGGAATTGGAAAGAACAGATTAATAGGTATATTCCAAGGCACAGGTCCACCAGCATAGTCAAAGCCATAGTGAAGCCCTCAAAAGAAAGAGACTCCCTCACCAGGAGGACAAAAATCACAAAAAAGTTCTAAACATAATGGCTGTGATAGCATGCTAAAATATTCTAACTCCTTGGTTGGAAAGGTGATGCGTAGATACTGTTGCTAAAAGAATTTTTATGGATCTAAACAGAAACTCCCTATGCTTTCAGGATTGAAACAGCATAGCCCAAGGTACACAGCTGTTGTTCAGAGTCAGTCAAAAAATGCCTTCTTTTTAGCTTTATAAATCAATCTAGTTGAGGCGTTCCTGCTTTGACACAATGTTCCAAGGTCAGACAGGGAATTTTGTGATTGGGTGAGAGATGGAGGGTAACAGATTTGCTGAACATTTTGCCTAGCAAAAGAGGAGACCTGGCTGCTTTCTGATTGTGCTCCCTGAAGCTGAACAGGTTTCTGCTAAAATAAATGGCGAAGCAAGCACAGAGAGTGTGACAGAGGAACAGAGTAACACCTTGAGCTGTAAAGACCAGAGCAGAGAGCACAACTACTCTGCAATTACTTAAGTAAAGCACAGCAGATCATCTTGAACTCACATTCTCATTTGTAATGACTGCAAATCAAGTTATCCACCAAATCAAGACAATTCTGCAGTAGCCCAAACCCACCTTCTAGATTGCCTTACAATATATTCATAGAATAGTTAGGGTTGGAAAGGACCTTAAGATCATCAAGTTCCAACCGCCCTGCCATGGGCAGGGACACCTCACACTAAACCATATCACCCAAGGCTTTGGCCAACCTGGCCTTGAACACTGCCAGGGATGGAGTATTCACAGCTTCCTTGGGTGACCCATGTCAGTGCCTCACAACCCTTACAGTAAAGAACTTCTTCCTTATACCCAATCTAAACTTCCCCTGTTTAAGTTTTAACCTGTTACCCCTTGTCCTATCACTACAGTTCCTAATGAAGGCCCCCTTCAGATACTGGAAGGCTGCTATGAGGTCTCCACACAATATATATTACGATATATATTTGTGTCCCATGACCTTTCTAATGCATCTTCCTAACACCTTACACTGCCTGAAATGTATGAGATTAAATAATAGTGAACAGGATAAAAATGAAAGTTCTATTTAATTTTGTGTCTGCATCAGTAGAATAATTTTCACTTAACATCCTCTTACTAACTGATGTGCTAACATGAGTTTGGATGGAAATGGCACCAGCTCCAGTGCCTGCTCCAGCCTCCTCTCCCTTCTCCTCTCACCTGGATGCTCACAGGGCTGTTTCTCAAACTCTTTTCCTCACTCTTCCATGCAGGGCTTTCTACCCTCTACCCTTTCTTCAATCTGATGTCCCAGAGGCATCACCTGCATTGCTCACTGACTCAGGCATGCCCTGTGATGGGACCATTAGGGAGCTGATCATGTACGGCATGAGGCATCCCCAGCCTCACCTGCAGCCAACTTCTGGGCACAAAGACCAAACACAATAACAGAAAAGAGTTCAAAAGTCTAGTGGTTCTGAGCTGCCTTTGCTTTCCCACAAGTTACAACATACCATTGTTCTGTATGTCACTATACCGGTGCATGAGGCTCAGTGATGCCAGTTACCAATGCTTATTAATTAACTGTATGAAACACAAGTCCTACCTCGGCACAGATAGGAATGACAGAGGCCCACAAGAGTGCCACTGTTTAACTGGCAATTATGATTTCAGAATATCAAATACCACACAGTTGATTCCATGCAGCTTAAAAAATAGCATGTGAAGCTAGGCAGGAGACTCAGTGAACATCTACAATTATTCTAGGATAGGCGTTCAGCCATAGAAGACTTTACTGTAGCTACACACATGCTTTATCATAACCAGCTATACACCAAGTGTGCCTAGCAACATCCAAGAGTATCGAATAATTTCCAGCAAATCCAACTGGGTTTGTGAATATCATGGCTGTGTAATGTGAAGTACGTAAGTTATCTTACAAATCCAGAAAAGAAGTTACAACCTGACAGGCCTTTATCAAGTTTTTCTGCATAGTTACACAAAACAAATTCTCTTTTCATTTAAAGTTCAAGGAGGAAGTACTGGGGGGGGGGAGAAAGCAACAAGCAGCAAACTAACACACTCAGCTCAAGAAAATTGGGCAGCAGATTCATAACTAGTGTTCAGAGCAAAAATAGGAGGCAAGCTACAGTTCAGGTTTTCTTTATAAGGAATGAATCTGGGGTTTCAGGGGAAACCTGAGGTTGGGGGATGTTGGCATTAAAGAAAATGTTGCCCTTGTTTCTGAGCAGTAAAGTGACTGGTGAAAACATGTATTTCACTCTCAATGCAGAATTATCCTAGCTCAGGAGAACGCTTTAAGACCCAAGCTCTGTGGATATTAGCAGAGTCAGATATACAGAAAACACTGTGGAGGATTTAAAAGTATGAAAGGCATAAGGATTATATAAACTTGAACTATGAATGGCATTGAAGTGCATTCAAGAAAGCAATAAAGACTAGTGAACCAGAAATGCCCTGCTCACTTATGATAAAATATTTAGTTAATACCAAAGAAAAGCTTCAAATAGACTTGTCTGGTTCTTTAGAAAGTCACTGTAAAATAATGCTAGGATTCTCTGTATAAATACTTTCACAAACAAAGAGTCTCTTTTAGAAAGAAGATTGAAATTGGTAAGTAAGCAGTGTAAGCAGTAAGGAAGAGCACATTAAAATTATTTCTTAACTTGCAGAAATGTTGAATACCAGTCCATCGCCATGGTCTGTAATGACAGCAGATCATACACTGTTCCCAGAGCAGTGCAGCTTCCCATGTTTTATGTACAAGACACACACAAAAGGTTAATTTGATCCTAAATGGCAATGCAAAACCAGGTAATAAACACAAACGCACCAACTACTTACTCTTTAAGTCTTTCAGTTTTGCTCATTTTCCGGAGAAGTGGTGAATTCACCAAGTAACCTACTCTTCTCACCACCACTATTTTTAGTGAAAAGAGATACTTCTAAGTGGATTAAATTAATATAATTTCAGTAACCAAAATAAGTGATGAAATGCAAGACATACTTTCATCTTAATTAGCTCATATTTCATTTGAGCAAAGTCAGACTTGCTGTTCCAGAAGAGGAAATCAGCAGACACTATACATGCTAAAGTGCCTTGTTTGGTTCATGGGGATCTTACTAGAATTATAAGACTCAAGTGAACTATGCAAGAAATAAAAACACATTCTAGCATAAGAAGCATTATAGACACTAAGGCAAAACTCAGCACTTCTCCATCTGTTACCAATTCAAAATGTGATCCTCATCAATTCTGAATGTGAGACTAATTTTGGTACATCAGGCATTCTTTTACTCTGTTGGGTGAGAATTTTGTTTTCCCTTTTCAGCTACAGAATTTAGGAATGTAAATTGCAAAACTCCTACTCGAAGTAGGGTACACAAAACAGTGCCAACAGAATAAAGGAAGCATCCAAGCTGAGCCAGAAAAAAATCTTAGCCTCTTAAAGCTCTGGGCATTAGGGTTACATGGGGAAAAGTGCAGGGAGAGTGGCAATAAGCTCTTAGAGATGCTGAATTCTTGTTCACCAAACCAGCTCCAGATCAGGCTCCTACCACCACCACCTCATTGTGCCTCCACATTTGCAAAGCCTCATTAGGAACTCATTAGGAAAACTACAGATGTGACACACAAACTTGCTCTGGGAGAGGAAAGCAGGGAATCTGTATTAGAGAACTAAGTCAGAATCCTGGAAACTCTTTGAATGATTGTTCAGAGAACATCCTGATCATTGTGTGAAAAATAATTACATCACTATTTTTAGCAAACACTGAGCGAAGAAAAAGATACACCGTTTTAGGGTTTGAAAGGTTAAAACTACAGGAACTGCTGTCTCGGTCAATTCCCAATTTACACTTGGATTTGCAGTAATAACAGAAGGAAGTTACAGCTTCTCCTTAGTGCCTTCAGGAAGGGCTGAATTTATTTAAAGGCCGTCAGTGTCTTCTTACAATAATGAAAAGGATCTTTCTTTCTGCCCTGCTGTTAGTATCAACAGCTTCTAAACACTTTGGAAAGTTTCTTCTCTGTTGTGACCTATACTTGTTCAAGGCATCTCCTTGAGTCAGTCTGTAATACTTGTGCGTGACAATGTCAGATAGAGATATGTTTGTTAAGACTGTGATAGGAAGAAGGGTAGAAATAAGGCTAAATGTAAATTACTGTCGTTACCTCGGATGTAACTTTGAGTAGTGGTCCTCTAAGCATAAGGAAAAAGTTGGATTCTTAGCAGAAATACCTTAAAAGTTGAGGACTCAATTATACTATGTTATATACTACACTTTTCCCCACCCCCCTCCAGCAAACATCAGTTTTGTAGCCAAAAGAAGTGACTTTGATGAGGTTTATTATAACATATTCAGGAAGAGAAGGACTACTTCAATGAGAAAAAAATACACAAAAAAGTACAGAAAGATGAAACAACTATAGGCATAGTAACTGAAATGTAGCAACAGAAACATTGGAGCGCCTCATGTGACTGCAGTCTGTGCTGTCGCCTCCTTTTAGGCTGGGGCTGTATGTCTGCTGCCTCACAAACAGAAAAGCCCTGACATCAGGACAGCTTAAGTTTAGAACCTCTTACATTGAGCAAAGCCACACAGTCAACATATGTGTACAGTCAGGATACCAATCTGTTCTCAGAAAATTAATATCCAGACCCAAACCCAAAATAAGTCAAATCAATGAGAGCTGAAACAAGGCTGGTAATTCAAAAGTTCATCCCCAGCAGCATGAGTAGTTGAATTAAATAATTGTTCTAAATCCCATGAATTCTAGCAAACAGTTGAGTAAAATTGGGGTTAAAAAGATGCCCTGAACAGTTGGAGAGAACATAATATTCATGTCTCTGTAATCCAAACTCTCACCGAATAGGAAAAAAAAAACCTCTTATGTGTAGGTAAACTATATCCTAATTATCTTATTCAGGGCTTCTTATACTGCCTTCCAAGTACCTCATCTCAGCCTCATCTGATAAAAAGGTACCAGTCAAAGTCAATATGGCAATTTTCATTTACCTATTGTAACGCTGAGGCATTTTGTGAAGGCAGATTTAATTTCCTATCAGTTGTGAATTAGACCACAAACAACCCAGAATAAAACCTTTGACTGTGAAAATTAAAATGCAAAGTTCCCAAGTCTTCCTTGGAAAGAGTTACAGGATTTATAATATATCCATTTTTCAGTTTTTTAAAACCTGTTGTTACACATAAGAAAAATGCAGGTTGTTATCAACATACATACTTTTCTTCGGGTTTATTTCCTTAAATTTAATAACGCTTTCTAGCTTTCAGGGTAATTTAGTCTCAAATCTCCACTTTCTGGTTCAGCTTTCATTATTCCACATGATTCTTTCACCCTTAAAGCTGGTTTTATTCCCAATTCATAAAGTGACCCAAATTCTCCAGGAGATATTTTCTAGCATTGATTTTGCCTCATTCATAAAGTTAATGGCATGACTGGTCCTACCTTTACTTTCTGTACTTTCTTAGCTTTTATTATTTTCATAATCCCACACCAACACACGCTTTTCCTTATCTAGAAGACACAATTCTTTTTCTGCATTTCATTTTCCATTTCTGCCCACCCCGACAGTAGGAGATAGGTCTGTAGTAAACATGGGGGTTTATCTGTTTTTAAAATAACATCAAGCAAGAATACCAAAGAGCAAAAAAATTTTTATTTAGCAGTGTTTGAGTCCCTTTTTGACACCTGTAATTCATCTGACTAAAATTCCTCTCTGAATATATTCCTAAAGTTCTTTATCTGGAATGTTTTTTCATCTATCAGCTTTGTGTAAACATGGTTTTGGGGATGGCATACACACTCTCTTGTTAATGGCATTTATGAGATTCACAACATTTTTCAAGATAGACTTTAGTAGCCTGTATCTTATAGGATGAAATATTTGCACCCCAGTATACAGTCTGCTTCTTTAATAACATTGTCTGTACATGGAAACCTCCAAATATTGTTACCTTTTGTTTATAAAGCCTCATTCTTCTTCCTTCAAAGTATTACTGTTTTTTAAAATCTACACTTCCTTTTAGTTGTTTATATTTTTTCAAGTACTATGTCAGTTTTTCTGATATAGACATTAAAATATAGGAAAACTTACCATACTGTTTTCATGTTTGGAATAAGAATTTGCAGTTCATTCAAAATAGAAAGACTCACAGTCCTCTATCACGTCACTCCTTTCTGACTTGGATGGGTTTCTCTGTTCCTTGACTGGACAAGATATAGTAACTCCTTTCTCCATGGCTGTTCTGTGCATGGAATGACATGGCATTATCCCAAGCAGGTCTCTGACAGGGGAAGCTCCATCATGCAAGGCCCATTTCAGGTCATTAATATCCAGAGCTAGTCCTTTGCCCATACAGCTCTTTCACTATCTGCTTTCTTAACAGGAGATTAGGTAACCATAAACAAGTAAAAAAAACTCCAAGGCCTTCATTCAGTAAATTGAAACTTCTTGACTCTGAACTTCTCACCCTTTCTTAAAAAGGACAGAATTTTTTAATTCCTCTCAAGTCTATTTCACCTCCCTTTACAAAAGACTTTCTCCTACTTAAGAAAAAAATGACGACAAAATATCAGCTCTGTTAAATTACTTTTTCAATAGTAGGTGATTTATAGTTGATTAGGTAATTAAATCAAATACAAGTGCCTGAAAGTAAATCTATTTTTATCATCCCTGTAAATTAAAAGTTCCGCATCATAAAAAATCATGACCATCTTGAAAATGACTAGTCAAGTGCTTTTTATAGGCTAGCAGGATTTATTGTCAATTAACGTATTGAACTGGATAGTCAGCATAACCCTGTGCTCAAGACTTTTTAAATTATTGGCTTTGGCTATCAAGCTGCTCCATATCACAGTAATGAAATGTATCCAGCTATTCACATATTGAACAATTCCTTAGGTTGGGTTTATATCTCACTATAACAACATTTAATTTTACTATTATCTCTGATCCCCTGCAATGAATACAAATACATTCCTTTTTTCCATCATGGGTTTATCAATTTTCATTGATTTGCCTGTAATGAATGCAGACAGAATGGGTGAGGAAAAAAAAATTAAAGATATAGTATTCATTAAAATATCTGTAAATTCCAAAGTTTGCCATTTGCAGTTGCATCAATTAGAAGAAAGAATTCAGAAAAACAAATAAAAGGAAGCATCAGTTTAAGTCTTTATATTCAAATAACTGTAAAATGGAATTTAGGGTCCTCTTTTTACAGAATATTTGTTTTTGGAATTTTCTTTCCATTGACAAAAATAAAACCAACCCAAAACATTCTCATTATATTTTTGCATTTCATATAGATTAATTTGATGTAATGTACATTTTCCTTTCTCAGTCGAGATCAAGCTGACAAATAAAAATGCACTTTATGGTGCACTGTGTGATTTGCTATACACAAACTATATTTGAAAATGACTCTTGCCAGCATCTCCCCTTCAATGGGAAAATCCCCCAGCCCCAAAATCAGTGCTGCCTGAGGAAAGCACTCACACTGTTGTAGTGCTTCCTGCACAGAGGAGACCTCAGCACAACCTATGTATTTTCTACAGTTTGGATACCTATACTTTCATTTTTTTTTGTAATTCTGAAACCTAAATAAAACCACACTGATTTAAGGCAAATAAAGACATCTTGAAACGCACAATTCCAACTGTGTTACAAACTTGCATATTGAAACGCAAACTTTGAAATGAGAATTCACTGTTCTTAGTTGTGACATTTTATTGCACTATTACAATTACATCTGCTTGTGTTTGGCAATTATATCATTACGTGACAATGTAATTTGATACTAAGTGATACAATAACATCCTGGCTTTCATGCGGGCACAGAAAAAAAAAATAACTAAAAGAATCCCTGGAACATATAACATCCGGTTTATCCAGGAAAACAACGCTGACAGCAGCATCTGACCTACTGTGCTCATGTTGTGTGGCAGAGTAGGACAAGGTTGGCTTCATAAAGAAAACCAAGGAACTGTTAGGCAGAAATCGGCTATCCTGTTTTTGACATACACACACACACTCATTTGAACAGGTAGAACGCTTCTTAGAAACAGATGCATAGACAGGTTTGGTGTTTGGTTGTGGGTTTTTTTAATGAGGAAATTTACTTCTAATTTTCTAGAAGACTCCTGTAAGTTTCAATGTCTCAGGAGATCATAATCAAATATTATAAGCAGATTTTCAAATGAGATGGGTAGTGTGACTAATAGTAAAAGCATGCTTTGAGGAAAAAATAAAACAACAAACCAACCAACAACAACAAAAAAAAACCACAAAAAAAAAACCAAAAAAAAACCAATTGCTGGACATTAAAACATAAGTTACCCACAGTATTCGTTATACTGAATTTTGCCTAAAGAATCACAGAATGCTTTGTGTTGGAAGGAACCTTAAAGCTCATCCAGTCCCAGCCCCCTGCCACAGGCAGAGACACCTTCCACTAGAGACCAGGTTGTTCCAAGCCCTGTCCAGCTCAGCCTTGAACACTACCAGGGATGGTGCAGCCACAGCTTCTCTGGGCAGTCTGTGACAGGGCCTCACCACCCACACAGGGAAGAAATTCTGCCTAAGATCTCATCTAAATCTTCCCTCTTTCAGTTTAAAACCATTCCCCCTTGTCTTGTCACTACAAGTTCTTGTAAAAAGCCCCTCTCCCGGTTTCTTGTAGGCCCCATTTAAGGTATTGAAAGGCCGCAGTAAGGTCTCCCCTGAGCCTTCTCTCCTCCAGAATGAACAAGCCCAGTGTTCAGTATTTCTTGTGATGAACACAACATAATCATTTTCTTTATGGACAAAATGCAACATTGGTCTTCTGCAGCCCCATCTGATACCTCAGATAACTTTGTGTTAATGAGAGAAGAGACAGAAAAATACATCTAGATAAGGAGTCCCAAGAAAAGCAGAGAAGAAAATGTCATCTGTCTCCAGATGACTTTCCAGATGATTCTGTCCCTCAGACTTATACCTGTTGTGCAGAATAAAAATATTCTCCACCACCCTCTTCTGTTTATCCCCCAATTTCTCTAAAAGCACCATGTAGCACCTAGGATAGCTGTTAACACTTCATACTTGGTGCAAGTGATACCAACAGCCAAAGTAATCTGGTCCCTAATTGGTGTCATGGGATGCTTCCTCTAGAATAAAAGATAGAAAAGATGCAGGGGAAATAAAATAGGCAGTTAGTGTACTTCTGCCAGTTACCAGAAGAGCTGCAGAAAACTAACAGCCAGAGCCATAATGGTAATTTCCAAACTACAGGAACCCTGGTTCCTGCTGAATATACAGGCTCCTTCCTGGAGACGAGAAAGGCATGGCAAATACCCACTGATACATTTAAAAACTGGTGCCTCTCAGCATTACGTGTTATGCCCAGAAATCTCATTGTTATACATATTAAAACTCTCATATATTACAAAGCCAAATTCTTTTCCAAGAAAAAAAAAAGGAGGGAGAAGAGATATAAGAGTAACTCAGGACCTCTTTTTAGTGTTGCTAAATTGAGAAAGATTAAAATGCACTAAAAAGAATATGTACTAAGAAATTTCTTCTTCCCTGCTAAAAGGAAGTTCAGAAACTGCCAGACTGATTCCCTCTAGACCTACTGAATCTGCTTTTTCCAAGGATATTCTTAAATTCAGTTCTCTAGATCACCTTACTGAAATTCAGTGAGAGCCTGGTATCTAACTTTCCTGTGCTGCTTTGAAAATTCCAGCCTACAGCATTACAAGCATGCTTTGAATGAGTTACTTCAAAGTAAAAATGTCCTTACTTCTACCATTTTAACAGCTTCAGAAGGTTTTCAGTGTTACTCTCACTAGTAAATAAAACAGATATCTCATTTGCATAGCTGATTTTTTTTTTTTTTTTGTCACATGCAGTATACTAAGTCACAAGTGTGCCGTTTAATACTTGAATAATCAGCATAGTCTAAAGCTTGATAATATTATACAGGAGATAAATGCTGCATGTTGAACTCCGTGGTGTTATTTGCAAGGTGCGCCAGATGGAAGAGACTTCCCTTGCAGTCTTGAGTGACAAAAAGTTTGCAAAATCGAAGAACCTTAGAAGGCAGTACCTATAGTAAAGCACACAGATGGCCAGTTTTCCTTATGCTCTTTTTAGCAGTAATTAATTCTGCTTTGATCCAAAACACTTGGGAAAAGAAGCAGATAAATTTAAGACACTGTAGAGTACTTACAAGAGAGCTCTGCTGTAGGTACCTAATTTCTTAGGAAACTTTAAATCACATTATTTCAAAGCCAAAACATGGGTTCATCATTGAATGAAAAGCAAAAATAAAGTAAATGTCATCTCTTGGATTTTTTTTGTATCCATGTTAAAGCAATCAGTATCACCTTCTAATCTGTCAAACATAAATCTGAAAAGTGCAGAGTTTTGTATCCATCACATGTGGTTCCCCCGCCATGAATAGCCAGTGCTTTCTAACAAAGATTTTTTCAAACTCCTCTTTAAACATACAGTCTTATTTTTGTGCATCACTGATACATTTTAAATAAGTAAAAATAATCCCATACCATAACATTTGCTCCCAAGGTCCAAGCTTGCCTCAGTGTTTGGGAATTTTGTTCAGAAAAAACCCTCATTGATCTTTCAGAGCCAATCATTGGTGAAAGAGGGACTACCTTGTTACAAGAACAACTCTTCTGAATAAGAATGTTCTTTGTATATCGGGTTTGGAAATACTAACACTCTTCCTTAGGAAATACAAATGAAACTCAGTGACGCAAAATCCAGCCTAGAAGCTTGCCCACCAATCAAATCACAGTGTGTTGGAAAAGATCACACCACTGTGGGATGTTTTCATGCCCTTTCAGTGTGCCATAGCCCCAGCACAAAATACTTCACATCTTTCCCAGTCTCCACCAGTGCTATTAGAAAAATCTGTTAATAATGACAGCATACATTCTCCGATGGGGATTAAAACCGCAAGCAAAGCTGGGCATTTATGATTTACTGAACTGCCAGATCTGATGAAGGAGGCCAAGGGCTTAACAGCTTCACTGGAATAGTGACTTTTTGTTAAAAAGTAAAGAGGTAAAACTAAGGTAAGAGGCAGGCGAAGTGACCTGGACCCAGAAGATCCTAATTCAAACCCAGAGCCTAACAGAAAGAATTAAATGGAGAAAATTAACAGCTTGCTGAATGAGTGACTATGATTCTAGCATACTTTCTTCAACCTGGCAAAAGGAGGCATCTTTGTCTGCTTTGCTTTAAACAAGCTTATTTGGTGATAAACTCTTTATTATCAAAGGTGTTTTCCTCTCACTGTACTCCCAAATGTTATTTGTGATTCCCATTCTCCTCCCACTTTGCTCGTGGGCATTTCTGAACAAGTTGAGGAGTTGAGATCGCTGTATACGTGTTGTCTCATTAAGACCCCAGGCGGCCAGAGGCTCTGCAGAGTCATCCTGACACAAAGCACATGCCAACCACAAAGGCTTTGTGGAGCACTAACCACATGGAACATTTGTTGGTTTGCTGCAAAGGTCGTAGCTGCTGTTACACGCTTGCAAGCCTAAAAGCTCACCACTGCCCTTGAAACCCTGAAGATAACAGTCTCCTCAAGTGTTATGACATTGTTTGAGACAGAAAACCAAAAAAAATATGACAGAAGGTGCTCAGAAAAAGCACAAGTATTACAAAAAACCTGTTGCATGATGGGTCAAGTAAGCCCACCCTGCAGACATATCTTTCATGCCTGGCAAAGCCTTTCCACCCTCAAGCACTTTACAAGACACCTCAGTAAAAGAACTTCTTCAATCTCTTCATTTAAAAATCGATAACCTTCAGGCTTCCACAGCTTCCTCTGAGACTAAGGTAAATAAAGTTGAGGGAAGGCTGGAGGGATTTGAAAAGCAATGGAGTCAATTGAAACTCAAACAACAAAGAGAGTAATTCTGTAATAAAAATCACAAAAGAGAAAAAAACATGTTTAAGCATTATGGAGCTCCTGAAAGAAGACTGGAGTCTTTGAAAAAAAAACAAACACCAAAACCAAAAAAAAAAACAGCTTTGTCATAGTTCTTGATGTTCTCAGCATCTCCCCTGAAAGACTCAAGATAGCTAGAAACTGATGGAAAAATCCAAAGCAGACATACTGAAGAAAAACCCATTATTTGGAGTGGCAAAAGCAATACATCTGCATGAATGTTCAAGGCTCAAAGTGCTGTGTAGGAGGAACATCATAATCACAGAGACCATGTGGCAAAGCAGGGTTTGAGAGGTGGCCAAAGAATTAGGATAAAATTGGAGACCAGCCGTTTTACCACTCCATAAACCCTTGGCAAAGGATAGGAAGTAACTTCACTTGAAGAAAGAAAAATTTTTACTAAATGACCTTGCATCAATCTTCTATCTTGCCAGATTGCAACTACTACTCTTCAGAGAAGAAATGCAACACTGCTGGGAAGCAGCAGCAGCACAGCATTTCACACAGAACTGAAACAGGGCAGCAAGAAGTTTGATAACAAGACCCATAAGAAATTCCTCAAGCTATTTGTTTCATTCCTTTATCACAGAAGATGCATTTGAACATGGCTGTTCTGGAAAAAACTATTCGGGCTCTATCTGGGCTCTCATCCTCTATGCTGGGCATTGGTTATTTGCCCTCACACCCTGGCGTAAAGAAAAATGTTAGAATAAAATAATGCAAAAGTTGACAGGCCTACAATAAGTGAAACAACTTGCAACAAAGTGTGTTCTGAACTAAGTCACAGCATCCTACAGATTTTCTGAGAAGTTCTGAGAAGTATGGTTGTACGGCTGCATTATTCGCATGGCCTGAACAGGAAACAGAAGAAACAGATGTAAATATTTTGAATCACAGGAAGTAAAACAGCCACTTTCCATCCCTAAAATGTAAAAAAATAGTATCTTCTCTAAAGGTTCACGCTAAAAAATTCCCTACATTTAATTTTTTTTTTTTTTTTTTGACACTGAAACTAGCAGCATCTGGTTTTACTGACACACTTGCTCCAAAGCACTGGGGTCGAACAGAAGGCATCTGGGAACAAAATTCAAATACTGTTAAGGTATTTCCTGTCTAACACAGGCTCATGGTTTTGAGTTGGACTTGCTTTCTGGTTTGTGACTTACACATAGATGAAGGCTTCTGCAGCTGACTGGTTTGTTTGTGGTTCTTTGTTGCAATGTTCTGTTAACCTTCCTTTATGTATTTTTAATGAATACTACAAATAAGAAATGTGTAAACTCATCCTGAGAAGAGGCTATAATGTCTTCCTGTGCTTTTGATTCACTGCCTCATTTGCAAGATTGCTGCTTATTCACAAATTAATTATGCAATGGCATCTTTAGCTAATAAAGTATAAACAAAAAACATTTAATCCAATTCATAGTTTTCTCTCAATCAAACCAAGTCTGTCAAACATAATTACATTACACATGCAAAGCAGGAATGAGCCAAACATGTGCCACACCTGCTTAGCACTTCTTCAAGCAGACTATACACAGTAGAAGAACAGTTGGCAGCACAGATGGCAAAGCAAAGAAGACGTGTGAAAAATGTAGTTGTGCAGTGTGGTTTTGTGCCTTTTCTTGATGGGAAGGGTCAAACAGTGACCTCGCTTTATGTCAAACACACCTTTCTGGTACCTTCAGGCTTGACAACTCTAATTTTGGAGATACAAACCCCAGTCACCTTGTGCTTTCTAAAGGAAGAGACATTTGCAGCTCATGGGGAGTCACTGATGGTTTCCAAACCTAGCCACAAGCGCTGGGGACATGTGTGTTATCATTTACGACCATAGAGACCACAGTGTATTTTAGGGTGGGTCTAAACAATATACACGCCCACTAACATCACTGTATATCTATATAATAAAATCTATTGGGCAATAATAAGGATAGCAATTCTGTACATTTCAGTGCCTCCAGTTCACATAAACTCAATAAGGAGCCAAGTATTTCACTTATGAGCACAAAATTGAAAGATAACCCAAGCAGTCCTAGGTATCTTTGCAATTTTGTGGATATACTTAACTGATAAAACAGACATATGATACAATATTAATGTGCATTTATTGTTATTGCTACTTTAAAACTATGTAATTATACCAAGAGGCAGAGTTTCTGAAAACTGCTTTTGCAAAATACTTCATGGTATCTCCTAGTACCACTGAAATGATCTCTACCATTTCACGCACAAAGCTAGTATCTTGCAAACACAATCAATGTATCACTCCTTATTTCTAAAGGATCGAATATCTAGCCTTTGGCTTCCTGTACACACAGGAAAGAAAAAGTCAAAAAGTTCTTATTCAAAACAGCTTACGTCTCTTATCTCAATTACTGTTATCTACATGCATGTTATAAAAGCTTGGTATGAAACCATCACTGCAGTTAGCTGCTTTCACCACACATCTCTGAGGTTCTTCATAACTTTCTCCAGTTTTGCCAAGCTTTAGGGAAACATTATTCCTACCACAAAGGTTTTCTTACCTGACAGACTGAGACAACTATTATGGAAGACCTTGGGTTACATCCAGAGCAGATACTCCCAGTGGTCTATGCTGCACCGGTTGTACTGTGCTGACTGGGGAGAGCTGGAAGAGACCACGGAAGGGAGCTGCCTCTCCATCCTTAAATGTGGTAATACATAGAGAAATGAGAAGAGCCCAAGTTCCAATGAACAAACTTAACTTGGGGCTCTCCACTTACTTTCAGTATCCATCTGGCTGTGCCATACTGACCACGAGATATTAATAGCTGGAACATAATGTAATAGGCAAATTAGCTTATTAAGAACATTTTCTAATTGCAGTCTTAAGACTCAGTTCTAAGTTCAGTGTTGGCATCCCTGCACTGAAGCAGAATATAGCTCAAATACATGAATAATTATTCTGCAGCAGAAAGAACGGCTCTGTCCTGGCTGCTATGTTTTAAGTATGTTATACGTTGGAGGAGCTCATTCTCCACTGAAGTTTTGTTCCTGTCTTCAAACCTGTTTTCTACTTACGTGACCAAAATGCTAACAAAATATTCATGCAGTATTTCCCACAGGTGTAGGTACAGTAAATGGAGACTCTGCAGCATCAAGGTCTGGGAAAATGGTATTGAAAACAGCACATGTTCTAATAACCTGTGCAGCAGTTATTCCCTAGAATACTAAATTTTCAAATCTATTAGTGTGCTTCCAAATTCAAAAAGTATTCTGGTAAAGAATATTCTATCTCTTTTTCTCCAAGGACACTTGACCAGAAGACTGCTAGCAAGAGCTTAGAAACTGTCATTGGAACTAAAAGAATAGCAAGAAATAAATAAATAAATCATAAGCAGTTTTTCAGGGAGTGAGTGCAAAAAAATATTCACAGGAAAATACACTGGGATTTAGCTTAACCAAAGTTTAAAGAAATTCACAAAGTTTAAATTACTGAGTGAACAACAAATGTCCTGGGAGAATTCTTATGACAGCGCAAGTCAGGAAAAAAAAATCAGCAGAAAGGAATATGTATGTTTTTCTGATGAGAAAAATCTCCGTCCCATCAGAAGTATTAGAAATAAAAATAAAAGAAATGAACCAGCTTCTCTTATTCAGCAAGCGTATCTGTGCCAGAGCCTCAGCTCCACTGAAAGACACCAAGATGAACCAGCCAGCAAAGCTATAAAACCAAAATCCCAAACGAATAAATAAAAAAGCCATCTTCTGTTTCAGAAATCAGCAGTCCCATAACACATTGCTCTATAAATTTCTTCCCCACAGACCAGAAAGAGAATGTTCTTGACTCACAGATCTTTCTTGCTGAAATATCACCTGGGATGGATAGTACTCATTGGCAGGCTTGCACCATCTGCTTACTGAGGCTCTAGTAAAGTAAGCAGCATAACTGTTTCATGTCTGCATAGCACTGATTTAAAGGAAATTGTATCCATTTTTACTTTGTCACTCAGGGACATTTATAAAAAGCCCGATTTTACACCACATTATTGTCTCGGCTGCACACCATTTCCAAATAAAGCTTTGTGAATGTTTTCCTAAAGATGAGGAATGCTGGTTTTCTAGTATTTACAGTTCAGTCTGAACTAGATCAGAGCCAGTGGAGTATCAATCAATAAATTTTAACTCTTCAGAGATGGCTATGGATTCACGAATTATACTGACAGATGTTTGAAGGGTGGCCACAGGACTGCAATCTAGGCACTAAACTCTCTTGCCCTTCCTCATTCTGTTTCCAAGTACTATAGTCCTGAAGTCTTTGAGCATTTCTACAGGGTAGAGTGGAGCACAGCACCAAAATAAGACTTGTTTAGAGCCAGAAGTAGCACGAGTATGGAGCATGACTACCAAGCAAGTATTTTAAATAGTCTTCCTGAGACAAGATCATTGGCATGGAGCACAGTGCTATTAGGCTGAAACAAGCTGGAGGATCTTGGTGCACCCTGCTGCAGTGAAGCAGCATTAGTGCTAACCACCCTGGGAACACCATGGGCAACGTCCCTCAGCATTGCACTGCATCAGGCACACACAGACATTACAGGCAGCTCCACTGTGCTTTTGGTAAGGGTGCAGCAAAAAGTAAAAATAGCTTTTAAAAAACTAAGCCAAATCCAGTGTCTTTTCAGCTGGCACTGTTCATATGAGACTAATATGAATCCTATATGCCATTAATACCACCTATAAACAGAAGGTAAGATTTGTTCAAGTTTTAAAGTCAGAAAAGGACCTATCTCATCTTTCAGGCCTGAGATTTTACAGAGGATTTGTTGGGGTTTTTTCTCCCCCAAGCAGATATAGATACAGATATCTATCATTAAGTAATGTGATGTTTCATCTCTTAGAGTTTTCATTTAAAAATCTGAAGTACTAAAATAATACACAATTATTCATTCCCTTACCTCTAATATCAAAATGTAAATTAAAATGCTTAATGCAGAACGCATGAGATGTGCAGTATCCAAATTTGTCATCTCTCCTAATTGTGGCAACTGTCATTACATTTAGGTTTCACTGGAAAGCTAAGTCCTGTAAGATTTTTGAACTTTCATTTAAAAGTGCTAGTTCTCAGAGAATAATATTCATACATGCTTAGGATACTCAAAAATACACAGCAAACGATATCTCCATCTTTATTTTTTCACTAAATTTTGTTATCTTCATACCCATCTAATGAGTTTTGTTTAAATGGTTGAAATCGGCTGTGAGGTTACTTTTTATTGCGCAAATGAATGTTGCAAATATTTACGTTTGATTTAATCAAAGTATACAGCCTCAGTGGCAATGTTTGCATGCACAACCATAATCATACGCATAAATATCTGTCAGACAAGTATCTGTTTAATTTCAGGACTGATTTTTAATATTGATGGTTTTATTTGTAAACAAGATTATTGGAAAATGCCTCCTTAAAAACTGCACTATTTTACACCCAGGAAAACATTCCAGATTCGAAGAAAATAAAATTAAAAAAATGGTAGACCAGAGTAATAAGCCTGAAACAAAATATGGAAATGGCTCTCCAAAGCCCTTAGTTTCTCTTCATATTTAACATTATTCTAAATATAGCCAAAACCAACATACATTAGAGCAATACAACAAGGTAACCTAAACATCCAAGTAAAGCAGAAAGTGGATTTTTGTCTGGCCCACTAAGGACTAACATCACACCTCTGCTATGGGTAGAGGTGTCAGAGTAAGCTTGTGTCCTGGGCTCAGCAGTAGCAGTCATTTTTCTCCTTGGTAGCTGGTGCAGTGCTGTGTTTTGACTTTCGGCCCGGGAACAGAGCTGATAACACTAATGTTTTGGTCTGTCCAAGGACTTTGTGAGCCTCATGCTCTGCCAGGGAGGAGGGGGAGCCGGGAGGAAGCAGAGACAGGACACCTGACCCAAACTGACCAAAGAAGTGTTCCATAGCACAGCACGTCATGCCCAGGATGTAACTGGGAGTTAGCCGGAAGGGCTGGGAGACTGCAGGGTTGGAGGAGGCATTGGTTGGTACTTGGTCGGGCTGAGGGGGAGAGTTAGTGGTCAGCTGGTGGTGAGGTGTTGTATTCTCTTCCCTTGTTATTTCCTTTATCATTATTATTATTGGTGGTAGCAGTAGTGATTTGTGTTATACCTTAGTTACTAAACTGTTCTTATCTCAACCCATGGGAGTTGCATTCTTTTGATTCTCCTCTCCATCCCTCCGGGAGTAGGGGGAGGGCAAGAAGGGGGGGGGAGTGAGTGAACGAGCTGTCTGGCTGGGTTTAAACCATGACAGCTTGCTGTCGCTCATGTCATAGTCTTCTTTTACCCTCCCACAATCTAGGCTCTTTCACTCATTACTGAAAAGCAGGAAGTCCTCCTGCATCATGTGGCAGCTCTTTGACGATGAAAGGAAAAACTTCCGTATGCTTAGATCCTGCTGATGTTTCACTGATGGAAAACATTAAATTGTACAACTACGAACTGTTATTAAGTATTGATTTTATTCCTGTCATGAAAAGAGAGGACTGTGAATCTTGTCAAACCAGCATGAACACAGGTTAATACATGGTTATATACTGATCTATCTGTCTCTATACTAAGACTATTCATTCTTCCACTAGCAGAGAAATATCACATGATGGAAGCATATTCTGAAGATCTGTAGATAATGAATGCCTAATCTCACTCACTCTTTGGTGTGGAATTAAATTCTCAACACCTATATATCACCTTGTTTATCTTAGAGTGTGAAAATTAACACTAGGAGACACAGAGAAGCAGGCAATGCCAGGGGAGAGGAGAAAAGGATTTTGCCATTCCTGAGTCTATACAACGTTTTTCTGTGGAAGCGTTCTGTCAGTTGGGAGTTGTATACTACATTCCTAAAACAGACAGACAGGCCTGCAAAGCTGCTCAGTTGCCTCATATGCAAAAGGAACACAGTGACAGCTGGAAAAGATGTTCAAACTCAGGATTAGGACCAGTATTTATCTTCTTGGCAAAGGTGTCTACGTGAAAGACTAGAGTAATGATACCATACTCTACAAAAATAAGATCAAAAAGAATTGCATAAATACACCTATATAACATCCATCACATTAATGAGAACATAGATACAAATGCAACTTGCTGCTAAACTTGGCATCTATTGATTATGAAAGAGAGTTAGACACTGCAGAGAGAAATACTGTCCTAAAGCCAATGGAAGACCAGGGACCTGAAATGATCTGACACACAAAAGTTAATCTCTCCAACAAAGTTGTTTGTCTCCAACGAAATCTTTCAGGTTTGGCAGCCCACCAAAAGCAAAACTGAACACTATTATCATCTTAACAGTGGTCTTTTCAGATTGATCTCTGAAAAATCTGATTGGAAGCTAATCACACACAGAGGAAAGGATTATTAGAAAAAAACTCACTCACTAAAGGTTTAGGTGAGCACTACCAGAATAGCTGAAACTGAGGAAGAAGGTAGTGATGGCTGGGCTAAATTGATGGACAAGCAATCTGAAAACAGAAGCATTAGTTTAGCATCAGATGGGGTGGAAGTAAAACATCTTTAGGTTTCAAGCACAGAATACACCAAGTTAAAGGGATATTTGCTCAGTATTTTGCTCGAGAGAATGGAAGGCTTTGTGAAGCTAATGAGAAGTTAGCACATGCTGTGAAATGTAAAAACTTTCAAAGAAGGACAAGATTTCATCTGGTGAAAAAAGTACCTGTGTACTGTTCAGTCATAGTGAGCTGAATTTTTAGAAGTATCAAGTGATAACTTAATTCCCATTTTCAAGCTTTTGTAGCTTGGTTAATTGCAATGCTTTACTCTCTTTTCCACCTGTGATTCTGAATTGTTTTTTCAAGGGAAGGTAAAAACCATAATTACCACAATTCCTTTTAAATTCCAAAGTTTTGTTAAGCAATTTCTCATCATACACCAGGATTGATGGCTTTACAGTTACACAACAATCAGTTATTATTGAATCCTAAAGGTAAAAATAAAAATGCCACTTTCATGTAATTGTACTCAGAGCTATTAGGAATTATCCTTTTTTATTTAATTATATTTCTCTTAAAATAGTCAGGCAAAAAAGCTCTTTACCCAAGAGCTAAGTATAGAGGATAAGTGGGTTTTGGTTTTTTTGTTAAAGTTATGAGACAAAAGACACAAGAGGTTCAGGTTGCACAAGAAGTCATAAAGAAATGGTTGTTAATGACTGCAAGCGTGAGCACAAAGTGATCAAATGTGATACAAAATGCCTGGCTCTTGCTCAGAAAACAAACCAAAGAAGTAAGGTCCTACAGAGAGCAGTGTCCTCCTAAACTGGAGACAGCAGATGGTTATGAGCGCGCCTTGCGTCCCACAGATGTGTGTTGAAGTGATAATTGTGAGCCTGCCTTAAGTCCATTCTACAAAGAGATAATATATCCACAAAAGGATGAGGCTGCTAAACACCGCCTTTTGTAAGAGAACCCATTAAGTGTTTGGCATGAAGCTCTAAAAGTGCTCCAAGTTTACTGTTTCTGGTGAAAGCCAAAGGCCTTCTGCATCTGTGTCATAACCCAATGTCAGCAAATGACTGGCAATTTCTGCACTGCCTGACAAACATTTGAAAAGGCATAGTGTGAAAATGTATGCATTTCAAATGTCTCCTCCAAATTTTTATCACCAGACCTGAAAACAAAACAGCTCCAATGGCACCAACTACGGACAAATAGAACAAATCCCAGTTACACTCTCGCAGACTGGTGAGGATCGCAGTTCCTCTCCCCAGCCACAGCTCTGTGCAGCTGCTTGTTGTCAGAGCGCAAAGTACGAGCCTTGGCATTTCTCCTCTGTGCTGTACTCTGGATGGCTGCTCAGCACATTGAGGTAATTGACTCATCTTGGCTCAGTCATCACCTCAATCAGCTGGACCATCTCATTTTCCCCACAGCCAAGGAATCCTGCCGATTTTAATATTAGGGCAGCAGCCAAACTGTTTTCAGAGGGAAGCTTATTGCAGAATATCCCTCTGTATCCCTGGGAATTAGCTGAAAGCTTAAATGTTTCTTTTGAAAGAAAATACTTTTTCCAAGGAGGGAAGAAAGATTACTTTCTACTGGCTTTCTGAAAAAAATCTCAGAACAAAAAGCCAAGTCCCCAAACAACACTGGGAAAAAGTGAAAGGAAAAAACACTCTGGGCTAAACATGAGCCTCACACTTGCTGAATTCACAATAAAAATATTTGTTCATTGGATTTGAAATCCACTGCAGGTTACTTTCATCTCACCACAAGAATTAAAAAATGGAACTCTCTGGTTTAGACATTTACAGATTTTGAGGTACTGGGATTCAAAGAATCCGTGTCAATAAAAGCCTTTGCCTTGCCTCTCTGGAAAAGCAACACTGTTCCTTCTCTCCTCACCCCACCCCCAAAACAACCTAGTTTTAAATGCAGCAAACCCTAATCAAACCTTTACAAATACTGAAGTGACCACATATTTTCTATGAACTTCACAGTTACCTCAGTTATAACTGTATTTGGGGGCTGTGGGGAACACTGGATTTTCATTTTGCTCCATAAATAAAAGCGAAATTCAGCAAAACCAACCAACCTAATTTTAGGAAGTTATATTGATGCTAAACCATAAATTTAGCTCAACCTGTCACAAACTTCAGGGAATTTGAGGGGCTAACATTAACGCGCTCCTTCAGTTTTCAAGCAATTCCTGCCCTTTCCTTAGCCCTTCTGTGTGCGATATTGACAGCAATTAAGGCAAGACAGAGGAGAAGGGAGGGAGCAGCAATATGTTCTCCATGAGCTGAAGGCAGAGAAGCAGCAGGGACACCATTGTATGGTTGAACCACTTGGTTCAAGCAACTTCTGCCAGAGGCTGAACTTCCAGGAGCAGGGAGAGCTCTTTCCTCAAAGCAAGGCAGAAGTCTGCACTGTGCTTTTCATTTCTCTGTCTGGAACTCATACCCACAACATATTTCCTTCTTGAGCAGTCTGAGCATGTGCTTTCTCCTCTCAGAGCTCCTTGGCCAAGCCCCCGTTATGCTTCAGCATATATCTTCCAACAACCTGTTTTCTTGTTATGCACAGACTAAACTCCAAACAGTTAGGTAGGCACATCCAAGCTTCTCCTTGCCTGTGTAGGAGAGTCTCCCAGCCCCTCTCTCTGGCCCTGGTCTGGTATGGAAGAAGCGCAGAGCCTGACAAACTGACATCCTGTCACAGTGTTTGATGCCAAAACATTTCAGTCAAGCTCTGGTATTTGCTCTAACATTGGCATATATAATTACAGCTTAGAGAAGAAAAACAGCTTTTCAGCTGGTGTGTTACAGAAAGGAAAATAGTATTTTCCTCCAGAGCATCAAGCCTGGAGAATGTTATCTGCCCCCGACTGCTGCTGGCTTTTATTTTGGGGGAAAAAAAGAAAAAAGAGAGAATCTGCTGATGCTTTTGTAGGCTGTGGTGCTCCTCACGAGCCATTACCCACACAGGCTCTGGCCCCTCCATCACTACTTCCACTGCCCTCCACGTAAACACAGCACATTTTCTGTACCTCCCAGTTTACCCCTGGGAAATTAAACTAAACATTGGCTCCTGGATGCAACTGGTGGTGGTGGTGGTGATGGTAATAGTATAGTTCTTGCCCCTTTCCATTCACCCCTTTGTCATTTGTTTTCAGCTTGCAAAAAACCCTACTCTCTGTGCTTATCCTTCACAAAACTTTTACTTTCTAACTCAAGTCCAACTGAAGTGGAAGCAAGGAGATAAATGAATTCAGACTTTTATTTTTGAAAATGTCTTTTTCACCATGTCTTTTTTTCTCTCTGCTTTCCCATCTTTGCAATAACTCATTTGCAGCTTTTTCTTTCCAGTCTTCCTCTCTTATACAATCTTGTAAGATGAAGATAATCCCCATAAACATATATATTACACTGGAAAAATTCAGCTTCTGAAAATATTTTGTGGTATGTCAAATTTATTACTGGTTCTGGAGGGCCTAATTTCTTATTGCAACATACAGAATTTCTCCTTGTAAGTCACCTACGCAATGCGAGATGCACATACAGCTTTATCAGGAAAAATTTCTTCAGTTACGGGAGTAAAGTTCTGGAACCGAGCATGCAAAGTGGCCACTAAGAGATACCAAGAGCTTGCAAGAGGATTATCAGTGATACCAAGCAATATCTTTGTTCTGCAACACAGAGAATTTTCCTGTGGGGCATCTCACACTTTATCACAGAAAAAGCTCACTAAATGATGATTACTTTCACTTCAGTTCTGCTAGGAAATCTAACTGAGCAGAGGCCTGGGAGGAGAAGACTGGAACACTTCCAGAGGGGTCTCGGATGGAAAAACACTCCACATATAAAAAACATCTTGTGGGAATGTGTCGATTTCAATGGATTTTTGAATGGTTTCTCCTGTGAATCTGCCCAGTTCCTATCTGAAGAACTGCCAGCCTGTGTTGTTTAAGCCCAACAACTGCCTACCTGGTGGCCTTCCAGAGTCAAGCTCCTGACCAGCCCGCGTGTTGTATGTGGGGATCAAACACTAGTACTCCTTACCCACAAGGCAACAGAGGCATTGCTCCACCTTTGAACCCATAAGTTTAAACACTAAGACATTTCTTGCCCTGCTCAAGGCAGCTGGTATGTAACTGTGCAAAGATGAGTACATGTTACACAGCAAAGGACTGCAGCATAAAGTTATGCTGGTGCTTATGCTACAAGAGGTGCAACCACAAATGTCCATTAACAGCTAGCCACAACTACCTATGTGTTACACCTTACATATATATATATACATGCGAATTCTTGCTCCAAATATATGCCAATATGTACACCCCTGTACATGTGTGCATGTAAGTTTAGAAAAGACATCTCATCCTCTCTTGCATAAGAGGAGGTATTTTTGGTGCAACCTTCTGAAAGCTAAGTGAAGGGTGAAAAGCAAAGCAGCTACAGAAGTTGGCATTATTTCCACTTAATCAGTACAAAATCATTATAGCTTTGCTATGAAAATGAAACAACCCTAGTCATACAAGATACATCATGACACAGAAAAATGAGAAAACACTGTGAGCTCTGCACAGCGAGATTTGTAAGCCTGCCAGCAGAATCACAAACTCACACAGCTCTAATTTGTCTGGGAAAAAGGGGTGTTTAATTGCTGTGCATAATAAACACACAAACGTCAGAGAGCAGCCATGGATAACATGCGCAAGTAGATTCCAGCTGTACTGCTAAGGATACATAAAAGTGATTTATTTTGTATCTTGATCGTGAGTCAAATAAATCACATTAAAATAAAATGACCAAATTTCCCTAAGTGCTCAGCACTGAGCAGCTCTTGCTGGCCTAGCTACTGAGCTCTTTTGGAAATGCATTGATTTCATTTAGGTATCTGCAGGGTACAGTGCCATGCAGCATTACCTGAGCTACCCTGGCCTCCACAAGCAACCGCTTTTTAGCTTGTTCAATTAGCTCATACAAAACTGAGCACTAATGTAGTTCTGGTGCTTCTAGTGCCTGAATCAGTTTATCAAGAGCTCACTCTGCTCAATCTTATCTCTACTCCATGTGCAAATCCCCTAAGCATCAACTGATTGCTTTCAAAAGCCTGTCCAGTTTGTGCTGCCTAATGAGAGCCTCCAGGGGCCAAGCCCTTGGATAAATATCTAGTCAGATATTTTTGTTCTGCTCCTAACTACAGCCAGTACAGATCATCAGATAGCCTATGGTGTACATGAATGGGCTTTTTATATAACTGTATTTATATCTTAGGGTTTCTCTCCCCCAACACCCCACCCCCCAAGAGAGCTGGGAAAAGGGAAATGAACTAATCTACTAAAAAGGATTATTGCGGGGGGGGGTGGGGGGGTGGGGGGGGGGCGATGTGTGTGTGTCACTACCTATCTGCATCTAGCCTAACACCTATACTCTTCACACTCACTTCTTCTCAAGCTCTCAAACTCATCTTTTATTGATAGCTGGAGAGGACGTACTAATGCAAAACACTCTCACAGGCAAGAAGTTATCTTTTGCTAAGGTATGACTCACTCACATCACAATTTAACCCCTTTGCAACAGTGAATGCTTTAGAGTACACTGCACTCAGACCAAGTTACAGTCTACTTTCTATACAGTTTGGGTTTAAATTGTGTTTGTAATCATTAAACCTTGCTTTTCTGATATGAAGTTGTCTAAGATTTCATTTAAGCTTTAATTCAGAACTACTAAGTATTTCCAAAGTGCTGATACTTCTTCCTTTAATTGAATAATCACTCCATTGTTGCCTTTCCTTTTCTGCCTGTCTGGCTTCAAGAAAAAAACAAGTATTCCTTTCAGCACCGAGATTACAAATCACTATCAATGGCTTGAGCTGTAGATGACAAACCACTATTACAGACAGTTCTTCAAGGCTTCAGATACCTTGGGATTTATCACTCTTCAGAAGTCCTGCATTTGTACATGGCATTCTTGCTACCTGCAACCCCTCCTTCTACACTGCAGAGCATTTCTTACATTACAGTCAGCACAAAATTCTGTCTGCAGTTCCCCTAAAAAGCAGTGGGGCTGCCTATAAAGTTGAATATTTTGCTATTTCCCCCCTCACACACACTTATTTACAGCATAGGATTTATGTGAGAATTAAACTACTGTTTACTTGACTCAGGAAGAAAATTGCTGACTTGCAGGGTCTCCTGAAAAAGAAAGTTTATAAATTTTCCAGCTGCTGTGTGCTTGAATCAATAGCAGAGATTAGAACTTGGCTTACCTTGTTAGTCTAGTGCCCAAGGTCTATCCTCATCCTCAGTGTCATTTGCGTAAATATGAATAACATGTTTAAGATTTTCCAAGTCCTTCAGAATTTATATCAATCTAACCATGAATAACACTAGAAAATCATGGTACTTTAACTGCTTTTTCATTTTGCCGTTGTAGGGTCCTCAGTTTGATTAAAAACTCTTATAACATTAAGGGCATTTCTCTCCATGATCACAATAATGAAAAAAGCTTTAGCTGAACATGAAGAAGATACTGCCACAATAAATAAAGAGAATAAATAAATTCGTCCTTTGTTCTAGTGGAAGGTGCACAGTTGGAGAAAGGAGAGGCTTGGGACTTGGTATTATTTAGTGCACGGGGCTGTTCAGCCATCTGTCCATGAAAAGATAGCATCCTCTCCCATTTGTGCTGGTATAATCTCTTTGCAACATCTTGCTAGATCAAGGTTGGCAATGAAAAACTGACTGAAAGAACTGGATATAAAAGTCATGTTGGAGAAAGTTATTAAGAGAAAACTGTAACAGAGAAGACAGTCACATAAGAGAATATTATGATGCTAAGTATAGAGAGACAGGTACAAATGATGCCTCCCTAATCTCTTGTATACTCAGAGAGCAAAAACATATTTATCTGACATAGTACGACCAGAATTTTTTCTCTGAACACCACAGAGAAGGTACTGCATCTCCTACCAGTTAGCCAATAGGGTAAACATTTTTAAACCCTATTTAAATGAAAACATATTTTAGAATTTGAGAAAGTTATCAAAGTATAAATAGCAAAACCTAGTAAGAAAATCTGAGTAAAGCATCTGCCAGAATCACTTGTTAAAAAGAAGTGATACTCATTAGCTTCTGTATCACAAAGCAGAATAAGAGAAGGCATCAGTTTTAAACTATCTCTAAGCATACTGAAAAAAAGGGAAAAAAGAAAAAGCATACAATGAAATTTAATTCTATTGCTTGAACAAGTTTCCATATTTATATATACATATAAAATTTATTTTTTTATTTTTTAACCAGATTTCTTCTAAACTTAGAACCTGCATTTTCTCTAGGAATTGAAAAGAAGTTAAAGCATTAGGGTTCAGGCATTCAAAGCGTGAAGTCTGTTTATGCTTATAACCAATGATTCAACTACAACCTTGTATCTTCCTGCAACTATTTATATGGTAAATGGATCTTCGTTATGGGATTTACATAACTGATCTGTATCTAAGCACTTCCTTTGTCAGAAATGGGAAACCATGCACTTCCATTTTGTAAATTAATGAGCAATCAACAGATTTAAAGCTTGTATCTCAGAATACATATGAATCACATCAGGTTGTGTGGTCAAACACATAAAGGGCTAGAAGTCTTCTAACAACTTTACAAGTCATCTTAAAGCCATTCAATTTAGATAACCTTTTCAGAATAATGGGTTCTAAAGCTGCAATTCAGCACAAATCTGGCAATTTTACTGTACAGCACATCCACATCTTAGAGAAATGATCAAATGATTAAAACACTTCACAATAGGATAAACTACTGCTTCAACTTGCAGTTTTAAGTGAAGTACTATCAAGATCATCTTGAAGAACCCTGCTTTAATATTTAGATTCTCTGGTACCCAGAATGCTTCTTTAGGTTTATCAGATTTACAATAAGAGGGAGAAGGGAGATTTACTAAATCAATAGTGCTTGCTAAACTACATTTCTCAGGCTGAGTTACAAGTACATTATGCTTTATAAGTTAAACTGGACCGTCAAGATAAATGCATAGATAATACAGAACTATTTGTAAGTAAATGCCTCTTTATGTTTAAACAGGTTCTTATAGACCAAGAGGCTGAATCTCTTTTTCCTAACAACATTATAAATCTAAAAGCTGAAGGAATAAATTTAAAAGGAAGTGGGCCCTAGGTCTTTGTGAAGGATTGATGACTCAGGCAGTACTAAGTCTACCTGAAATTATTATTTTTCCTTTCTTTAGCTGGCTTTTGTCTAATCATCATGGGAAGCAGCAGGAGAGGAATGGAAGACAGAGACGAAGGGAAAAAAGAAAAAGCAATTTTAGCTTTTTACTCCTTTTAGGAAAAAATGTCTTAGTTACCTGCATATCATGAGATGCAGATAGTACTAAGTCAGCAAATTACTTGTTCTGCTGTACTTACCATGATTCACCCTGCCATTTACAGTGAAATACCACCCTATTGTAATAGCAGAACTACTACACTTTAAGGTTGCAAAACACTCACCAATTATCACTACTGAGAAGGGAATATCAGATGGTAAACTACATAATAACAATCTCCTATCTCAGTCCCTAAAGTCTGTCATCCATCTCTGCCTATTAAGTGAAACAGTTCTGCATCAAGACATCGCAGGGAATCAGAAGCCCATAAACATGCCGCAGGAACACAGCAGCGATATAGGGACTTCAAACCCTGCAGCCCTGAGTGCCGCTGGGCAGTTCTGCTGCAGGCTGCTCTGCCCCTCAGTTACAGGGGGAAATGCTTTTTCTTTCTTTCTTAACCTACAAAATTAATGTCTGAAGCAGCTATTTCTGTCATCTACTTGAAAATACTGTAGCAATTTGAATGGGGAAGCAAAAATAAGCATCTTAGCAGCAATAAAACATACAAAAGGCACTAAAGCTATTGCTCAGTGCAAAGCAAAACCAGTCAGAAAGACTCAATTTCAAATTCTCTTTTCAAAGATGGCAGGCTCTGCTGTTAAAGCTAATGACTCCTCTGCCATTCAAGAACGTATCCACACAGTTTGTTTACAATCTCTGTATAAGATACGAAAAGATATACGTAAGCACTTGTAGTGACACACTGTTTTATGCTTGGCAAGTCAATAGAGATTCACAGTTTGCAGCATATAACTCATTAGCTGTAGGCTGGTACAGCACATCCTACATTATGATGCATTAACAATGCAAGTTATGGAACCTGTGAAATGAAATATTACCTCGTATACAAGTCTGTCTTCCCAGCTCTGCAGCACCGGAATGAGATATTGCCACAGATACTGAGGAAAACTTACTTGGCTGCAATTGCTCAAATGACAGCTCTTCAGAAATCTTGCAGGGTAAGCTATTTAAGTTAATCAAAGCTAAATGTTTACAGCTTAGAGCCTAAGCAAAAGGATTTTCTTACAAGGAATCCCCCATGCAACAGGTAATACTGAAATAGCCAGGTTTGTGAAGGTCTCTGTGTGCAAAGCAAACTGCGTGCTGTGTAGCTGCCAAGGTAGGTGTGACTGCGGCCCAGGAACTGCACCACTGGCTGTTAGCAGAGGGGCAGGCTGCCCCAGGGCAGACAAAGCTGGTTCCAGCCGGTCCTCAGCCAGCCTGGGGACCCCTCTGACAGAAGCAGGATAGGCCTTGGGACCCCTCTGTTTGTAGAGTCACAGAATAATTTGGATTGGAAGGTGCCTTCAAAGCTCATCTAGCCCAACCTCCCTGCAAGGAGCACGGACATCTTCACTAGATCAGGTCACTCCGAACCACATCCAGCCTGGCCTTGAATGTCTCCAGGGATGGTGCATCCACCACCTCGCTGGGCAAATTCTGTGCCAGTATTGTACCACCCTCACAGTAAAGAATTTTTTTTTGTCCTGTCCAGTCTGAATCTCCCCTTTTAGTTTAAACCCATTTACACCTTGTCCTGCCACAATAGGCCCTGCTGAAAAGTCTCTCCCCATCTTTCTTATTGGCTCATTTTAAGAACTGAAAGGCTGTAATAAGTTGTCCCCAGAATCTTCTCCAGGCTGCAGCTCTCTCAGCCTTTCCTCATAGTGTATCATGCCTCTTATCATTTCCGTGGCCCTCCTCTGTACCCTCTCCAACAGCTCCATGTCTTTCCTGTACTGAGGACTCCAGAGCTGGACACAGGACTGCAGAGAAGGGTCTCACTAGACCACAGCAGAGCAGAGGGGCAGAATCACCTCCCTTGACCTGCTGGCCATGCTCCTTCAGATGCAGCCCAAGATACAACTGGCCTTCTGGGCTGCAAGTGCAATGAGTGTTGATGAAAGGAGAAAACCTTGCCCAGGCCCACGAGCTTTTCCACCTTATTTTCTTCCCCCATCCTATTGAGGAAGAGGGAAAGAGAGCAGCTGGATGGGCATTAAACAGAAAACCATAGTCAACCCATCCCATCACTAATAAGCTGTACAGTTAAACAGGAATGCTAAATAAAGCACCTTTGCACTGCGCTGTCCAATTGTCGAGAAAGGAGCACAGATTAAAAAATGAGAATTCCTGACCTGTATGAAGACAAAGTAAAAGGTAACATCTAGTGTTTCACCAAGAATACAGTGAAAAATAACGGTTGGACTTGATCTTAAAGCTCTTTTCCAACCTATTTGATTCTATGATTCTAAGAAAAAGTGCAACAGAAATGCCTGACATTTCCAAAACGTGACCTTCCTGCCTCTGTAACACCTCCCAGGAAATGATCAGTTTCAGAGTTCCAGAAGGTACTGCCACTTACTGGAAAGTCAGTGGAAGCTGTTGTTAGGCCTTTCAGGAGGAGTACCAATTGCACATGGAATATATGGAATATATGGAATAGGCACAGACAGAAAAAAACACTGCGAGAAATTATTGTTTATTACTTTATTCTAAATTGTCATCTTCACAGTAATAATTTTCTATATACCCTGGAATCCAACAGCAGCATTTTCTCTGGTGTTTTAGAGTTCTGGTTTACTGGAGTGGCCTAGCAGAAAAGGAAAAAAAGAAAATGAGAAAAAAGGAAAAAAGAAAGCCATCTCTGAGATTTGCATAGAAAGCAGAGCAGGAACCACTTTCTTGTATTGCTCCTGCCCCAGCCATCAGAACTATAGCATGCACACTTAACATCTTGTAATAAAAATATCTTGACTGAGGAAACTACCTGCAGAAGCTAGTTTTGAGGTTGGAAATATTATCACAGGAGGTACATGGAGAGCACCAGCTGTGAACTAGAAAAGTGAGAAACACAAGACTCTGCCCTGAAAATTTCTTTTCTTGTGTTTATCAAGACTGCCTGACCTCAGTCTTTAATACAAATACTCTTGGTCCCTAAGCAAATAAAATACCAACATAAGTGCATCCTCAGACTTCCACAGGAAGTGAATCTTGACCATACACAGGACATCACTAGCTATTTACATCCTCACATGCCTCGTGCTGGGCACAGAGAAGGATGGCATGGAATAAAGGGCCTGAATACTCCCACCACAGCATACAACCTGGTGGAGTGCATGACTGTAACAGGAGCTGCAAAACCCCCCATCCAATTCTGCTGCTGGACACATTTGATGTAAGGGATGTTATTTCCATAAAACAGCCTGCCATACAGCAGCCTGGGAACTCCTGCTGAAGAAGATTGGACGCTTTGTTCAACAGCTGCCCACCAGCACGCAGCAATCTTCCACAAGGCATTCAGAAACTATGGCTGTAGATCATATAAAGAAGCCAACTAACTAGATAGAGAAGCCTATCTCTAGTGGAGATAAGCAATCCAGGACAAAAAGGATAATCAACTAAATTCATGTTCTGACTTAAAGAGGTACCAAATTGAAAATCTACTCGATATCACTGTAAATGGTTGGCTGTAATTGAGAATGGAATTTAGCTGTTATATCCAAATGAAAAAGAAGAAACAAAACAAAAACTTTAAGGGAGCAGTTTGGTGTTGTAGACAAATTATCACTATCTGGTCCAGAGAGGGACCAGAGATCGGCTTAAAACCATACACGGTTTAGGCTTTGCATGTCCCTTCCCCACTTCCCCTCCAACAGAATGGAAGTGCTAAAATATACATACTCCAGACTGTACAGTCTAAAATATTGTCTCTCCTCTAAATTGTTTTATCCCAACATCAGCTGAATTGCAGGCCCCAGAGTTGTGTATGTAGGTCTGACTGTCCAATTCTAAGTGCAAATGTGATACAAATGTTCCAACTTGTGTTGGAACAGAATGGCCATATGCAGTAGTTCTGAAATACATTTTATGCCTATGAGAAGACAAATCTTTCACTTTCAATACCTCTTTCTGCCCCATCAACTGATCTCCCGTTAAGAAAGTATTAATTCCTTACTGGAACAAGTGCATAGATTACACTGAGTGGTGTTTTTTATTTTATTGCAAGGGGTATATATGAACATCCCAAAAGACAAAGTTTCCATCCAGTGCCCGTAAGAACAGATTTGTTTTATTTTGTCATTTTGGACAATTCATCAGGAAATTGAGCTTTTTCCCTACTGTTTTTGTTTCACTTATTGCACTTGCTATAACCATCAATGAATATAAAACATTTCTTCATCCCCCCCCCCCCCCCCCCCCCCGTCTAACTGTATTTAGATCTCAGTCTGTTTTAATAAAGGCGTTTTCACCTAGTATGTAACTCCCTCAGTAACAGTTCTAGTTAGAAAGCGAGGAGATGAGTTGGTCCCTTCATAGAAGGCTACCTTCATAATGATCTGTGGAGATGTCGCTTTTCATCTACTGCCCTTTGATAAGAGAGCAGAGATTTCCTACTCAGTTGATTAAAACTGAGTGACTGCATAATCTTATAATAATCTCATCTATTACTCAAGCAAAATGGTTACCTACTGCATCATAGTGACTAATAAGAAAAAAGGGCTCCTTTCTGTGTCAGGGCTTTGTAAATTGCCTGCTTTACCATATTTAGTTCATGGTTAAGTTACACAGGAAGATGTCTCTGCCTTCCTGTTTTTCCCTGTGGTAACGCCGCCACCAGCTGTAAACATTTTATGCTGTCTACAGCTGGCGGCACAATTTGATAAAGATGACTTAAGATCACTATAATACTTCACGACAGCTATGGGCAGCCCATCTTATACTGCATTGTTTCCAGAAGCCTACTTAAAAAAAAAAAAAAAATCTAAAAAGCACCACTAGCATTTTCTAAAATCACCATTACCATCATTTTCTTGCGATCAAGTTCTCTCATAGAAGTCACTGGAAAATTGTATAGCGCACAATACAAGGCAAAAAAGCTAAGTCGTGGGGATTCGGCCACTACACAGCAATACAATCCTCCTCCATGACCAGGATGGTATCTGGATCTCCTGTCGGTATCTGGACCATGTTGGCCTGTTTAGTTGCTCCTGCTTACAAACTGCATTTGTTATGCATTTTGTTTTGCTGAGAAACTCTTTCCATTTCCAGACTCAAAGACAAGAGAGGTACCACACATTTCCTTTCCTTTGCTCTCCTTTCCTCTTTCATCCAGATAAATGAAATCTACCTTTTGGCTTTCCTGCCCTAAATTGTTCACCTGTAGTCCTTGTCTATTTTTGTAACATGCTGTACCCTAGGTATAACAGCTTGGGTATACGCACCCACAAAGACCTGACCTGCTTATCTGCAGCCTGTTATGAAGTTCATCCTGGGGTGGACTCTATGCCCCTGAAATTTCTCTCTACCTATGGCTGGAGCTAGTACAAAATTTACCTGCTGACAAGACAGAATTGCAATCTTTCCCTCTGCAAAACCTTTTAATTAATTATTATCACACCTACTGTCCCAGATCAAATGAGACATCACTTATATGCAAGCATTTCAGCTAGGAATTGAAAATTGAAATTGTTCTGAAATTTAATTCGTGTTGCAAGGTATTAGCAACATCATGTTTGTAGCACAGAAACATTAAAAAAAAATTGAGAACCTTGGTAAGCACCCTGGAATCAGATCAAAATTATCTATTTGTTATTTGAGAGGATTAGGTTTTTTGCTTAGATCAACCATCACAAAATACAAACAAGGACTTCCTTCATTGCATTCCCTCACTTGTCATCCAATTTTGAAGTGCCCAAAAAAGTAAAGATTTTCAGATTTGCTACACAAAACGTGCAATTCCATTTCACTAATAATGTTCACCTAAAAGTACTGTTGTATTACTGGCATATGGGTGCCCACCCAAAGGATACTGTTGTGTATTAACTTATATGGAGGGGTTTATTGCCTAAATGTGCCCAAGGTTACTCATGTTTAACATGTTGATAGCTTTTACGAAGCTTTGAAGGTGAAAATTAATCATGTCATAGTGTTATTATTCATGCTATATGTAGAGTTTCTAGCAACATAAAAAGTGTAGTTTCAAACCAGAGTCTCTGTAAGACTAACAGAAATCAGGTCAACCCTCAGCTTCCATTTTCTGTCACCTTAAGATATCATAATAGCTGGAGAAGGAGAAAGTGTGGCCTTGTCCCATTCAGCTCAGTTTTCCCCCTTATGTTCTGCAGGCAGATAGATAGGACTTTAGTGATAACAAATTACTTGTAGTTATATGAAGTGCAAGAATATTTGAGCTCTCTATACAGAGCCCAAAATATTTCTATACTGCTCCTCATGTATTATTGGAGTTGCATGCATAGCAAAAAGTCTTTCCTTAAAGTCCACAGCCAAAAAGTGATGCTCTTCAAAAGAAGATGTATTCAGCTGTATGTATCTGGCTGTTACAGTGCAATTCAGACGTACATTTCTGATTCTTACTGCAGAATTACCTAACACAGGTGCTGAGATGGCGGTTTTACTTTCTGTTAAACTATGGGCCTCCTCAGAAAGGAAAAAAATTATAATTCCTGATTAAGTTGAAATTGTTAAAGAGTTTTTAACTGCCCAGTTAATAGAAGCAGAAATAAATCTGTAAAAGAATGGCTATAAAACTCCAGTGTGCATCTAATAGAAGGCTGCTTACCTCGTTAATCTATGGTCTTTTCCTACAGTGGCCTAAGGTGCCTTTCCAAAGGGCAGAAGAATGATATTCCAAAACAAAGGGTTGTGGTGTTCTTTTTTTTTTTTTTAACTAAAATTAGTATTTTTATTACCAGGCTTTTTGCTGCCAGTTCAGGTGTTGCCTTTATCACTTGATTTAAAATAAAAGAATAAGTTGACATCTTGAGGTAATGGAAGCAATTCAATGCATTATCTAGTAGCAATTTCCAAAAGCTGGACTGTTTCACAGCAGGAATGCCTGAGATGCACCTGGAAAGGTTAGATCTAATACAGATGAAACTGCAGGATGACTGAACTCTCCAGACTGCAGAGGTTCTTTACAAGGTGGGCAGCTAAGCAACCCTCAAGGAAGCACTTAATGGCACAGCCTGAACTGTCCTCAGGCTAGATCTGAAGAAAGATAGAAAACCATGGTGTTTGTTTTTCAATCCCATACCTGAATCTTCTCATTAGACATGGAATTGGGACCATTTTCTCCCTGTATTTTTTAGAGCAGTTTAAAAACATGAGGGTTTGAGGTTTTTTATTCTTTACATTTTAAATGCCAAATTACGTCAAAACGTTGAGTTGGTTTTGGTTTGGTTTTATTGGGGGGGGGGGGTCTGTAGCTACTATTACAGTTTGAGACTTGTTCTTCTAGTAAACTGATTATTTTCTGGCTGCTCTATTGACAGTTGTGCAAGTAGTGCCAAAGCTTGTCAAGTTTTAGAGTCATCTTTTTGTATGCATCAGATCCAGAAATATTATTTAAACACTGAGGCTCCAAAACAATGGTATTTGTTTATTCTACAGATACTCAAAGAGCACACTCATACTGTCAACCACTCAGAGTTGCAATGAAACTTCAACTGCTCTCGCATTCAAAACGCCCATCTGAGTGTAACATCACTACAATTTGAATGAAGGTGGTCACAAACTTAGAAATATTTTCATGTTACTAGTTTCATTAAACTGATACTGATAGACACTGTTTACAGGTTTAAAACATTCCACAAGCAAAAACTGGTAAGTGAACCATCCCTTTCTGCTGTGCCAGTGAAAACATTTTTTTTGTTTTAAAAAGTTCTGAAGAATTAGTTAAATAATTTAATCTCATATAGTTACTGACATCATCCTTTAATAAAATGAATCATTTCACCTCAAGCAATACTGATATTGAAGAAATATCATTAACTAAAGAAAAATTATACTCAGTATCTGGAGTCTTTAGCGATAAGAGAAGCAAACATTTAAAAAATTGACTTATAAGAAGAAAACCCTTAAAAATCTCACGGATGGTAAGCAGAGGGCTGTGCCACGCCCCCTTCTGCTGACCTTCTGCAGGCAGCAAAACTAGCTCACATCCAAAACTGTTTTCAAATGGACAGTGCTATCACACCTTATCTTCTACTACCTGAAAATCCACCCATACAGTTACAAACAAAGAGGTCAACTGAAATTTCACATGCAGGGAAGTGGAAGGAAATTATACTGCTGTATTTCATCTTGCACATTATTTTACCTCTATTTTGCCTAATTTGTTTAATTTCCATCTGAATAATAGTTTCATTACTCAATCACAACTGAGATAAATTTAAAAGTGGAAGTATCATTCTGTGTCTCAAAATACATTGCCTACCATATCTTTCAACCCAACTATTTCAAACAAATACTCTTACCCCTTTGGGGGTAGGGGAGGAATAAATAATTACAAAAACCCCCACAAATAAAATCCAAACCAAACCAAAAACACCAAACCCCAAAAAAACCTTACTCCCATTTGCTCAGGTATCACACAAACAATGCTATTGCACAGTGCTCTCATAATATCTAAACCAAAACACCAAAGGTCTTTTTAAGGCATCTGTGGTAAAACCACAAGGATATCCTTGATAGAGAAAAGAATCAAAAGAAATCTGCTCAGTTGATGCCTCAGAGTTTACTTCTGTTTTCTTATACACCTCTTTGCAGAAGGGAATCAGCAGGGAACACGCTTCACCTTAATTAGTTCTGTTCCTAAATCTACAAAGGTGACGGGAATATTTTTCAAAGACAGCAGCTTTAAGTACATAAAGGTAGTGTATAGCTGAAAAAAAAAAACAACATGAAAGGGAAAAAAAAAAATCACGAGGGATTCTGACAGACATGTATGTATTTCAAATTATTACAGAGACTCTAAATGATAGCTTGCACTAGCGTTCAGTCAGCCCATTACCAGAACTGCTGCAGAGATATGATTGACCATGTAACTGATCAGAGAAATGGATCAGGAAACTGAATGCAAAAAGAGGCCATAGTATTTACTCTGGCTGTTGCACAGGAGCATTTTCATGATGATATTATGACTTCATTGACAGATCTGTAATTACCTTCTGAAAGGTGTCAGGAAATTAATGAATCAAAGGGCAGAGACATTGCTGAAAGCATCTTGGAAAACCCAGCTAAGACTCGGGTAACTAGGTCATGCAAGCTATATGGGTTGTACTCTCCACAGTATTAAACACTTGAGGACTAATACTACAAAATTTTAGCTAATTAACATTTTCCTACACTGATGGAACTGATCAAACTTTATTATTAGAGGAAAAATGTCTAATATTAAAGACAAACAAAAACCTCCACTCAACCCAATGGTAGCAAAACTAGAAGTAAGTTCTCTGTGAAGTGTCAGTTGACATTCTCTTAGATAAATAATCTCGCTCCAAACTGGAAAACACAGAAGCGCACCCCTTTGCCTCTTTCTTCCTCCTGGGAGCCATGATGACCACTGAGCTCAAGAAAAATCTTCCAACTTAGAATACAGGTGCTGCGACATGCTACTCTATTTTCCCCTCCTTTTGCCCTCAAATCTGGTAAAACAATTAAAATAAAAAGCTCTCAGTCTTCTATAAAGCATGTCAGCCACAGGGCCAACAGGTAGCAGTGGGAAACAAAGACCACTGCACTTAACTAAAATGAAAATATTTTGTTTGCTGCATAACCAATCATTACGTTATAAGCATGAATTTTGTTAAATATAGCTGTGTTCACACACACATGCAAACCCAAAAACACCCACATCTACTTTGACACAGAATAACGAAAAAATGGCTATTCATTATTCATTCATGGAAGTTCTGTGGTTTTTCAGCATCTGGTTTTGATGAAAATCTCTCTCCAATCTTCTCTCAAAGGGGTTTCCTACTAAGAGGTCCACTGACATGCAATCTGCATGAAGCTGCCTGTAAATGCATTACTGAGACAAAATTTCAAGTGATGGGTTACATTTTAATTTGCAGTCTTTTATGGTAATTTTATATTAATTAAATGCATCATATTAATTAAGTAAAAATTAAATTATCTCTTGGAAGGAAAAGTTAAAGTCAATTACTTTGTGGCATGTTTCATAAAATACATCAAGAAACTGGACTGAATTTTACCCGTATTACATCATATTATAGTAAAGATGAAGACAAATCTGGTAAGAAGCAGAATTTTTTAATCATAGAAGGCATGATAAAGTTAATGTGATAGAAAGATTTAGAACTTAATTCATGGTTGACACAAACATGATTATCTGATCATTAAAATACCAGTAAGAAACTTGTTAAATTAAGTAGGCTTAAATAAAGGGTCAGGAATATTTAATCCAAAGACTCACTGAATTCTTACAAGACCTCATAGCTGCCTTCCAGTATTTGAAGGATGCCTCAGAGGGACTCTTCATCAGGGACTGCAGTGATAGGACAAGGGGTAATGGGTTCAGACTTAAACAGGAGAGATTCAGGTTAGATAGAAGGAAAAAATTCTTCACTGTAAGGGTAGTGAGGCACTGGAATGGGTTGCCCAAGGAAGTTATGAATGCTCCATCGCTGTCAGTGTTCAAGGCCAGACTGGACACAGCCTTGGGTGTTCCAGGACTGAACAGGGAGTTCCACTGACAGCCACTGTAACATATACTCTTTGGTTTCAATGCTCATTGTTCATCACATATAAACTCTGGTCATTGCTACATCTTGTCCGATGTTGGCATCAGTACACTTTCAGCTCATTTAACCTAAATAAATACTGTTCCAAAAAAGAAAATGTCATAATGCAGTGATCTCATTTCAAGTGTGATTTTTGATTCTGGAGTTTCAGGACTCTTGTGTCTTAAATTTCTGAATTTCTTACAGGTTTAAGGCTCAAATTTCAACTTCTTCCTTGGAGTTGACATCATGATATTCCCAGTGCATACCTTGAAATTTCTTTGAAAGATGAGAAAGAGTTTCCTAGATCCACTTCTCTCTTTGAAGTGGAGTATATCAGGAGCAATTCTGCTGAAGTGAATGGAGCTATAGTGGCAAACTGCAAAGGATATCACAGAGGATGGCAGAATGAATAACTGACTTCACCTTCAGAACAAGCAACGGAATCCAGCCTGAACCAAGAGCATTTTCCAATGCAATGGTAAAGATTCATTATAAAAGGTTAGGCCACAAACATTTTGGAGAGTATTCAACACATGCGTACCATCTCATTTATTGCCTAACCTTTAAATTATCAAGTTCTGCAAGTTATTTAAAACAATAGTGACTCGCACAGAACTGAAAATCACAGTATTAAGATGTCCGACTTATTTCAAGAAGATCTAAAATATATTAGGACTTGCTAAAAACCATAATGAATCACATGATGGAAAAGGAGAGGACACAGGACCCACCTAGCATTTTACACATGCTACCTTACATCTATACCTTACTACAATGGTGATAAACAGCATCACCATCAAGTCATGAGAGCCATTATTAAACTACACATATCAGATATTAAATTCTGGAGTTTCTTTGGCCAATGGTACAGAAAGAGAACTGACCCTCCCAGCATAGTGCGCTCAAGGCCCAGGTATGAATACAAGAATTATTCACACCCAGTGCTTCAGAGGAAGAAGAGCCAAAGCAGGACCTAGATCCTTGTCACAGCTCAAACCCCGACCCATTCTGCTGGCTAGATGGACAGTTTGTTTAAATGTAGATTAGTTATATTACAATTTTTATTCCTCTTCTAGCAAATGCGTAGGCATTTGCCCTATGTGACCAGAGGAAGATGAGACTATCCTATTGCAAACTAATCTGGTGCTGCATACACACTTCTGCAGAGGAAAATGAATCACTGAAGTGTGACTTCTATGTAATATAAATGTGCTGCTCCCCTTAAAGAACAGAAGTACAAACACTTCACACTCTGGGTGATCAAATACCCTTGAAAAAGAAAACTGCAGCAGAGTATATCCAACATAACCAAGTATACTGAATGTTAAGTGTTGTTCCATCTAAGTACAGGTAAAACAACAGTTGCTTGGCAGTGAAAACTTCATTTTAAAAAGGAAACCAAGCTATCTGCTGCAATTTTTAAGAATATATTACCTCACCTTTTATGACACAGGATTTCTCAGAAGCTCAGACATTAGTGGCACTGATATATTTCCTGACCATTACAGATACATTTTCTATTTTGCCAGTATAAAACTTATTGCAAATGATGGGCCTCTGACATCTATATATCTGTTAAAAAGAAAACCAGGCAGCCCCTCATACATGCATTGCAAATGTTGCTATTATAATTCCCTACACATTAATACAGACAAGGATACACATGAAGTTAACAA